>NC_140300.1:65523334-66143017 GCF_964211825.1 Aythya ferina | reverse complement strand
GTGCAGTCTCCTGTGAAAAAATAAAATAAAATAAAATAAAATAAAATAAAATAAAATAAAATAAAATAAAATAAAATAAAATAAAATAAAATAAAATAAAATAAAATAAAATAAAATAAAATAAAATAGTATCATTGAATGACTTGAGGTAAGCAAGCAGTAGAAATGTGCAGCTCAGCAGAGGTGTGATTATTCCAAAGTGTTTATTCTGAAATACATTTGTAATTGAGTATCTCAACATCACTGCCCTTCCCAGATGTTTTAGATGGGCTTCTTCCAGTGAAATATGTTGCATGACTTCAAGGAAGTTCCCATCAGTTGGGAATTGTGCCTGAGAGTTTTACTGTGTGAGTCAAGGTCCAATTCTGACATCTAGAATTATAAGGAAATCCCAGCAGAAATGATTTTTTTTTTTTTTTTTTGAGAAAAGACACTGATGAACATTTTCATTTAACTCCCAGAAACTAAAACAGTTACGTAAATTCATTGAAATATAGTGGTTTTTTTTTAGAACTCAAAACTTACAGTCTTCCCATCTCCATTTCACTTCAGCTGGATATTCAGCCCTTGCTTCCTCAAATTCTTTACAGTCCAGTGTAGCCTTAAGCATATACAGTCTTCCCTTATTTTCATGATGACATTTTCCTTGCTGTTTTTTTGTTTGTTTGTTTTCCATTTAGATGTTCTTTATTGGCAGCACAAACACAAGTTTGTTATTTTTAAAAGTGAAATCATAAACATACTATGCAAATCCAACATGAACACAAAGCAATTCCGTATCACTAGGAATCAGATCATCTGTTGTCTTTTTTTTTTTTTTTTTTTTTTAATTGTCAGAGGTCTTTATAAAGACGACATGGATGCCCCACGAATTCCACACCAAACAATTTGACTATTTGGAATCAGCATATAATGTTCCAGTTATGACTGAACTTCATTACTATCCAACCTCAGTACCAGAAGAGAGAGAGCACAACGCTCTTGACAAATATATACCTTAGCAGGCATTAATGTTTTGTACTTCTTCCATTTTTCATCTCAGATCCAGATAATTCAAGATATGCACTACAGTAAAAAAAAGCTGGCAGAAATACAGTTCTTCGCAGACTCCCAGGGGCTTTTATTGACATAGCACAGTAAAAAAGAAATCAAAGTTCTCCATTCCTATGGTACAGCCAGTGGATCAGACTGCCTTCCCCTCTATGCATTCCTATCAAAATGGGCCTCTCACCAAGTTTTGAGTTGAGTGGGGAAAAGAAAGAAAAAAAAAAAAAAAAAAAAACACTATTGTATTACTGTTTCAGACCAAGATACACTCCCAGTGAAAATACTACCTAGGCATAAAAAGTTACACTTTCATCATCAGTAGTTATCACAAATAAGACAAGGACTGCCTCCTTGACTAGCAGATGTATCAAGGTTAGGGGAACAAATCACCCACATACAGTATTACATCAGTATATCATTAAAGTGAGGTTCGGATCTGAAATTAATCGCATTCTCATAAGGTGGCATACTGACTAATAAGAAAAAGTATTTGCTGGAGGTAGCAATTTTTTCCTATTAGTGATGGTTCTGCTCATTCCAATTATTCTCATGAGCACCACGACACAGTATTTAATCAAGGTTAGAAAGATGAAAGAAATAGAAAAAGAAATGGTACATAGCAGGGAGAACACCTGTACCAAAGAAATCCTCCAACTTAAAATACTGGATATTTTCCTTCAAACCTGCAGACAGCATATTCAGTTAATACTAATACATTCTTTCAGTTAACTAAGCTGAAAGCTGCTGGAGAAATTTATTGCTGTAGGACTTTCAGGTAATCATTACAAAAATAAATAAGAGATTAAACTTACAAGGTACTATTTGAGGAGGGGGGTGAGGGGTGTTAAACAGAACTTTGATCCTTGAAACATTTTGTCAATGGTTCTTTGGGAAGATAAACGATAATGATTGTATTTCTCAACACAGGGCCTGTTATTATCTTCACAGAATCACAGAATTTCTAGGTTGGAAGAGACCTCAAGATCATCGAGTCCAACCTCTGACCTAACGCTAACAGTCCCCACTAAACCATATCCCTAAGCTCTACATCTAAACATCTTTTAAAGACTTCCATCCTCGTTAAGGAAAGAATTAAAACTTTTTGTTTCACACACAGGCTCACTTCCAGAATGCTTTAATTCCATCCACGTTGCTTTTGCTGGTTGGCTTAAGGGTCTGCAATAGCCAATGGGATGCACTGAAGGCAGAAGGCACTAGTGGAATTTAAGATGACTGGTCCTACCAGTACCACTTGAAATATTTAAAGCCTCAAACCAGAAGATTTTGCTCCTGGAAAAAGGAGAATGGGATGTCATTGGTTTGGGGAACAAAACTGACACTTAAGAGCTTTCCACTAGTTTTCTGATGTGCTAGCGTACCTTCATGTGTGTGTAACTGAAAGAAGTTTGTAAAATGTTACTGTAGGAAAAAAAAAAAACTGATTGCTAAAGTTAAAAAAATATAAAAAGTATCTCCAAAGTAGTTGATAATTGATATTTCTGGACATCTGAACCCATGACAAATCCATATAATTTAAACATGCATGTATGCCCACACTAGCTACTATAAAACTCAACCTTTCATACGCATACACACCCATAAAGCTCTTTCAGGCAGGAAGGCAATATAAGCCCAAAAAATTGATAATGATGCTACTAAATGAGAAAGATACTTCCAGTTAATGATGATTTCATAATGCTTTCAATGAGTATTTCAGGCTCTTGCTAATTCTCTGGTGTTGGTTCCTTTAATAACAGGATTTTTTCTTCCTTTACTCATGCAGAGAATAAATGAACTGCCTGTTGAAAATCCTGCATCTTTTGACTTTGTGCCTTCTACATACATCAACCTTACCTGCTGGCGAGTCATCCTGAAGCTTCACAACTGCCCAGAGAGAACATAGTACATAACTTAGTGTTGTTTGTGGAATCAGAAAGACTAAAGCACAGTAAAGGCAGTTACTAAGTCATGTCTGCTACCCAAAGACAGTTTGAAATATGTGTGTATAATTTTCAGACATTGCTTATACACAAAATATGGAGATTGCACAATACCCTTAGTTAAGCTAGCTCAGGTTTTTACTTCACTTTAACTATTAGAGAGCTTTTCCTGATACACATCCTAGACTCTCCTTAGAGCAAATTAAGACAATTACTTCTTGTCCTAGCCATTTTGGATACAGAGAACATTTTATCCATCTTTCCAGCAGACTTTAATGTATTGGAAATTAATTACTACCTCCTCCTCCAACTGCTCTTCTCAGTATAATTCAATGTCAAATCACTCAAATATTTCCCAGGGCTTTCTTTGATATTTCCTCTTGCTACCTCACCTCATGCTTCACAAATTTTTGATATATGGGTTCCTTAACCGAACACAGTACTCTCTGTTGAAAACCAAGTTCATATTTCTGCATCACAGAGTTGGGAATCATCTCTTCCAAGCACAAAGGGTTTTCCAGTAACAGCTATTCTGAGTTATACAATTTTCAAGACCGTGTTTAAAATACCTCTCTCTGAAGTATACTCTATGCACCAGGATATGGATATTAAAACTTATATAATTCAAAATATTTTTTCCAGTTCAGAAGCTTGAGGACTAACAGATTCAAAGTTTTATGCTGAACTGGGGTCACACAGCACCACAAACTGAAGTATTCCCTTAAAATGCCTGGCAAACAGACAGTTTTCAACACAACTTTTATCCCCAGTGTTAGAGCTCCACCACTACCCCAGTGCTATATGGGCTTAAAGAAACTGAAAGCTACCTTCACTCAGTAAAAACATCTCTGACACTTTTGTACACTCCATAAGCATACCAATTATTTGAAGTTCTTCTCAATAAATACATAGGCAAACAATAAAAATAATACAATAATAATAATTAGTAAACAAAAAACAAAAGGAAGAAGAGTAAAAGGAAACCTATCAAGAAACGTAACAGCACAACAGGATGAAAAAGAAACAAAAAGAAGAAAAAGAGAAAGCATAAACTAAAGAACAGAGGTATTAAGAGATCCAGGATGATACCGACAGCCTTCACCTCATGCTCTCAGCTGATTCAGATGAGAAAATACTATCTAAAATACTGGCAGATGTTCAGAGATATCAAGATCCATCAGGGAAAAGCCATGGAAAGGTGCCCAACTCCTTTTTTTTTTTTTGGTAGGTATTCCCAGACTGCCACCTATGAATCTCTCTCACGACTGTAACACCAGTGAGACTAAAGAAAGTGAGGTTTTAATACTTTCTAATTTAAATCCATCTTCTTCTGTCATTCAACTTACCCAGGCCTTTCATATTCAGAGAAATTTATTACTAGTCTTGTCTATACTCTAGTATAAGTTTATATTGAACTAACAATAAAAAAGGAATATGGAAGATTGCTGGTACTAATGGCATTACCAGCTAAAAACTAAACATAGACATTTCAATACAAAAGGCGTCTGTTGATGAGGTATAGGAGGATGTACCAGCAGAGGAGCTTACTTCCACTTCTCTCTTCCCCTTCTGCTACATATATATTCCCCAGCATTGGGCCTGGCTTTTCATACTTAGACAGACTTCTCTCCTTAATATAAGTGCAGGACACACAACCTCCAAGGGCTCACACTGCCTAACAGCAATGTGCTTTTGTCTGCTAGACCAAGTTTAATATAGCTGAAAAATATGTGTTCCAAAAACCACTATTTCATGATTTGTGCCTGAAGCATCAATATTTTTGTAGCACTTTATTTACCCACAACAGGCTATATACAGCTCAGAACAGGTATCTTGGTATCTCTTCACCTATAAAAATGTGTTTTATTATTATACTGGTGAGTGAAAAACTAGCTACCTCACAGTATAATATACTCTCAGTGCTGCAAAGCCAAACATGGGTTTCTCATCTGTGGTTTTGCAGTCCGTGCTGATCCTCAAGATTAGAGCAGAGCCCAGTCAGAGAAGATTGCTCCCCTGGTGACAGAGTTTCATTAACTTGATCAAGGGTTGTATTAAAGCATTAAGTAAAACCTTGAATCATTGTCTTTTGCAGATCTTGCAGACACTCACACACCTAATGTATATTTGTATGGGGAATCAAATGTATAAAGACAACATACACAACAGCAAGTAAACCCATATAAAACTGCTAGTTATAGCAGATCCTAAGTTTCTCAGTAAACATGCAGTGTTAACAGCAAATTATTTCTCCATGGAGAAATTTGAGTCATCTTCCTCCTCTTTTTCTTAATACTCCTCACTTTCTTTGTAAAAATAAACAAATAAAAGGCAAACAAACACTAACCACTACAGATCTATATAAATTAGTGAAAAAAGTAAATGTTCCATACTATCAGTCCTTTTAGTATTATTCGGATATTAATTATTTAATGTCCATATGTAAAATGATCTAAAGATAAGAAGAAATAAATTTAGTATTGCAAAGGGGAGGAGTGAAAACCACCACATGTGTTTGCCACTGAAGTACTGCTCACAACAGTACTGCTACTGATCTCCATTCAAGCTATTTAAGTGAAAAAAAGGTTGATCTAGTAATCTGGAAAAAAATCACTCTTCCACTTTGAGAAAGAATCAATTAAGCCTAAAACTATAATATATAGTATATATATTATAATATATAATATATAATACAGAGAACAAGATATGCAACAGTCACTAGAAAATTATTATTAAAACAAAACCAACAAAACAACAAAACCTGGTACAAACTGTACCTCTAACAATATCATGAAATGTTCTAACAGAAAAAAATATGTACATATTAATTAGTTAATCTTCCTGGTACTTTGCTAACTTTCCCCTGTAAGTCTGCTTTGTCATATTTACTTTGCATCCATGTAATTTTTTGTTTCAGATAAATAGCATAGCTTCATCATGACAGTTCAACCTTACCTACAGGCTAACTGGAGATGGAGTTTCCATTTTCAGCCTCAAGATTGGATGTGCTTGGCCGGGCATTGCACCACAGACTTCATTTTTTTTCTCTGGTAATATAAAGGCAATGAAGCCAGTCAAGTTAATGGAGGTTTGCACTACAGTAAAAACATGTAACTAGGTGCACAGGGCTGTCTGGTTAGAGGGTTGGTCATTTCCTAAGTGCAGCAGGAAGTTCATGCAAAGACATTTTTCTTCCTAGATGAACAAAAATCTGCAACTTTCCTTAAACAACTAACAAGTATCTCCTTCATTCATTAGAATATCAATCTTTTAAATAAATGTTTTCCTGAATAAAAAAGAGATTTCTGTTTATTGCTTGCAAGGCTAGCAGGAAAAAAAAAATGACTTTCCTCTTGAAAAATGCCACTGAGCTGAAATGTCAATAGTCTCATAAAATAAATTGATACCTATAATTGGCTATGACATCTTTAATTAATGGAAAATTAATTCTGAATAATATAATAATAGCTTTACTTGCTGAATCAATGTTTTCAAGTGTATTTCCAGTCTAAAAACATCAGAAATCTGTATCATTGTATCAATAATGAAATGAAAGATAGAACATGAAATAGCTACCTCATAATTACAATCATAAATCTTTGTTATCTTCCCTTTATCATGCATGTATACACAGCTACTTCTGATTCTATTCATTACAGCAAAAAAACAGAAGTCATAAAGGCTTTTAGTTCTTGCACACATTCAGATGAAAAGGACAGATTTTTCTGTCCTTTTTTAAGAGATAGCAAAATTTTAGTAAAATATCTCTCATCATCTTATGCTTCTGAGGAGATAATGCTTCATCAGCATCTTCACAGACAGCATTATTTTTATTTTATAGATGGGGGGAAAAAAAGAAGGCATTTAAGAGACTTAGCTAAAGCTCAGCCACCGAGAGAGGCTAAGGAAGAAACTCTGAGCTAACAGGTCCTTGGTCTCTTCACAAACTACAGTTCCAGGTACAGCAATAGCAAAGCAAAGTTTTTCTACAACAAATGTGAGCTAAAAATATCTTCCCAGGTTTTATTACTCTCCTTTCACCATGGTATCTAAAAAAATCAATAAAGACTGATTCATACCATATTATACCATATGAACATTGAGTATATATATAAAAAAAAATATTAATAATTAACTTCTCTCAATTACAGTAAATATAGCTATCCTACCCTAAGATCTAGAGCAAAATATCATATATATTTTTAAATGGGCACAATATATCAAGCATGCCATAAGCTTTGTACATATAGAAAAGCAATGCTGTGACTATAAAAGTCTACAAATTAAACAGGTAAGATAAATGGGGCTCTTCATTTCTCCTAGATACAGAAAATAGAAAGGAAAAATAAATGTGAATGATTAACAATGCTCCATTAACGATTCCAATGGAATGTTCTGAGTGATAAAATTGTGAATGAGAATTTAAGCAAATAGTGACTACAGAACTTTCCAGAAAAAGGAATAGTATGATTTAATAACCATATTATAATTTTCTTCTTATAAAGTTAAGCTTCCACTTTATAATGCATGTATTCATGATAAGGAGCCAAGCATTTACATTATATTCTCAGTGAACTGTAACTGTATGCTATGCTATGAGTATTACTGGAGATGTAGTCAACTATCAACGCCCTTTTCCTTATACACACACACACACTTGTTTCTTGAAACACCTTTGTTTGCAGTTATAATACATTGCTGATTCTTCTTCTCTTCTCACACAGCTTATACTGTTGGAGGAAGGAATTTCTAATTCCTAAAGGTCCTATTTATGAGTTGGTGACTTGCAAAGACCTACAACCATTTGTCTTCCTTGAGAATGTAATGGGTGAAATGTAGTGTATCAAGCCTAAAACAGATTTCACCCTGGAATCAGTAGGCAGGAACATTGAAGAACATAATGTAGTGCTATATAATACTCATATATTTAGAAATAATTCCCAAAGGCAGCAGCAGACCAAATTACCCTAATACATCAATCAAGAGAGGGAAACAAGTAATGTCTGTACTCTAAATGTTAGGCTGCTCGTTCTTTATCTGTTCCACATTCTTTCCTTTTAGCTCCATCTGTATTTTCAGCTTATTGGGCAAATTGAGATAAACATTATTCTACCATTAAAAGATCTAGAATAGGAATCTAAAGGATCCCTACTCACAATCTCAATAATCTTCCTAGTCTTGATGATTCCTTATTTAACACTCAGTGAGGGGTCAATGGCACAGCATTCTTCATAGTAAGAAAACATTCTTCCATCAGAAGTATTTACCATAACAAACCCTTTTCGGTCCTTTTGTAAAAATGAGAAAACTCTTGTAATACCACAGGCTTTCTTGAGAACAAAGCTACTTTTCAGTTTTTCTGACCCCTCTTTACTAAAGAGTATGCTAGGAAAAAAAGAAATAAATAAATAAAATAAGCCTGGCAGTACTAGGTTTGGAACAGATTTTTTTATTATTAATATTTTTTAACTTTCTCATGCAAAAAGGAATCTATTTGCTCAGTGGCTAATATTTCAGTAGTTATGACATTAAAGCTTTGTTTACACACAACAAAAACCTACTGTTCTCTTTCACTCATTTCTCAGGTCATTAAAACCAGGATCATGTAAGGTAAGAGTACATCATCACTTAGTTCATGTAAGAATTCAGTAAAATATAACCTCATTAAAAAAAGTATTTTGAAATTTATACTAAGTAAGCAATCTAATTACATACGTTTTCCAGTATTCAACAACAGAACTTATATCTGAGTATTATGAAGAATAATGTTGTGATCCTTGGCTATATCCAAGCTTTTAACCCTCATACAAAATTTCTACTGATCTTAGTAGGAGTTTCCTAATAGCTCGCTTCTGTTCAAATAAAAAAAATACACTCATACGACAAAAGGTATGTTTTGTGCACCATGATGTTCTAGAAAATAGAAAGGGAGGGTTTTCCAAGGTTAAAGAATCCATATAGTTAAGATAATATCAACAACTAAATCTCTTATATGTTCAGTTTGAAGTGTTTACTAAAAAACACTAATCTATCTACAGATTCCAGAACATCTGTAGAAGTCAGTCATGTTCTCTTCTTGCAAATCTGTGATGAGATATTTATGTCAAACAGATAATAGACTTCAGCTACTTTAGATTGATTGAAATCGGCAAGGACAGTATGAACAATATGTAATTTTGTAGTTACTGCACTTTTTTTGTAAATTGCTAAATTTGAATGCATTTTTGAGTGTGAATACAGCCTCCTGACTTCAAGAATTACAGACTAAAGGGAACAGAATTGTCCTGAAAGAATGCTGTAATTTGCCAGGTTTTTTCATGGGTCCACTGGACAGGAAGCTAACCATAATTCTGTTTCTACCGTGCCTGTTAATAGTGAGTGACACCTTAGTGTAAGCACAATTTTCAAATTATTAGTTGTCGTTGATCTCAAAATACAGTATTAGTGCATAGAAAAGTCTCAGAGGTAAAGTCACTGACCAAAACATTCGATGGTCATCAGAAATTTTTTCAGTTAAATAAAGGCCACTGAGAATAAGAACTGAACTTCACAAAAACAAACAAACAAACAAAAACAACAAACCAAGAACAAGACAACATTGTTGTCTTCAGCTAGACCACACAGCCACAAAGATCCAAAAACCCTGGGAAGCCTTTTCCAGCCAAAGCTCCTTAGGGATTTTATTCCACCCTCATCCTATGTATAACAACAGACAGATTAAACAAAAAGACAAAGAGAGACCAATTCTGTTAGTGCACAAGTGTACTTATAAACACTAGTAAGGAAAGATTTTATTTTATTTTTTTTTATAAAAAAATAGAAAAGCTCACCAGTGAAAAAGAAAAAACTTTAAAGCTCTCTTCCTACATGAAAACCATTAATTACTTATGGAGCTGACTGCAAAAGGCCCTGATTTATCACTGCCCGGAAGCTTCCTTCTGAAAATGCTCCCCAACAACACCAGTCGCAAATTGTACATTCATACTTTCAGTGCTTTCTCTCTGTTACACACTGCTCTGGATATACCTGCTGTATATGAAATACAGAACAAAGAAACCTAACAGAGAGGACAGTTTTTGAAAAACGAAAGAACTATGAAAAACTTTTGATTATTCGGAGAAACCTACAACTATAAGTCTGTCATTGGGCAAGTAACCAAAATTTCTACTGACTTTAAATCAAAGAAAGGGGATGGTTCCACATTTGTAGAAGAATTCTACTATAAGAGAGCAGAAGATAGAGGTGGCTGAAATAGAACAGACTGACTCTTGAATACAAAACAAAACCACAAAAATTTGAATTTTATCATAAGACAAATTCCACCTCTACATTCTGGTAAATTATCTTCTGAAAGCCTGACTTTTCATAGACTCCTTAATAAAACAAAGAAAAAAAAATCCAAAAGAAGTAACAACATCCAGGTTATAGTATCAGTTCAGCTTATGGTATCAGCTATTATACCGAAACTGCACTGAGTGAGCCTCAAAACTAGAAAAATACAGAATAATCTGTATTTGACTGAGAGGCAAACATAGAACTTAATTTCTTAAAGAATTTTATAAACCAGTAATCCGTTTTTGAATATTTTGAAGATATGCTTATAACAGGCTTATTATTTTCTTACCCATAACATCCATAACATGTTGTCCATGTGAATGACTATTGGAATGAAAAAAAAAAAAAAAAAAAAAAAAGTCTGGCAGTTAGCCTGGCAGTTTTCCGGATCTTTAAGGATTTCCACAGGACACTGAAATTTCTGACTTACATCCACTCTTTAAAGCCTTTGTCTTCTACTCCAATCACTTTTCCAAAAGACCCTTTTGGAAATCAAATGAAAACCTGAAACTAATTATTTTCAACAACTTGCTGTTGCCGTTTGTGATGCCCTGTAATACCCTTCTAGCCAAGATTTGGGATACGTTTTTGGAAACATTTAGCAACAAGGCTACGACAACTGTGGGATGCAAAATCTCACGGCAAATAAAAGAAACATTTCCATAAGAAAATGCTGGCTCACATCTCCTGTACATGGCAGCACCAGTCAGTATGTATAGGAAAAAGACCTCTATAAGCTGTGCAAATAGAGTATTTATTTAGCAATATTAAACCAACTCCCACTTAATGAGAAATGTTGTGTACAGGCTCTCAAGTTAGACCTCAAACAGTATAAACTGGCTCAGATAGATGAAATGAAAAATCTGTCTTATTTACATAATGAAGATTCATATTTACATCCGAGTAATAAACACCAAGCTGATACTACAGAATCTGGCTATCCAAACCTGACTGAGAGTCAACAGGAGAAATGCTACCAGCTGAAATCTGTAACCATGTGGTACATTCACAAGTAACCAAACAGATCCTACCAGATACATGTTATATAAAATCACAGAGGAAAAACGTCCAGGGCTACGAGATGTTTGGTCAGATCAGAAAACATGAAAATCCATATGCAATGCAAGTAAGGCCAATATATGAGTAATTCATCAACCTTGAGTTAATGTTAAATATTCTTAGGAGTTAGCCGAATCTTTTCTTCCTTTAGCTCTAGGCTCAAAGACTTGCTCACAATAAAAATCAGAGATGCAATCTTCAGTATATAAATGAGAAATGTTGGGAAGCTATGCAAAATATAATAAACTCTACTTGCTGTTTGCAAGACAACCCTGAAGGAATTAAGCTGTTCATGCCAAACCCTTGAAGCATTTCATTAAGGCCAAATTCATCAAGCCTTTGATCAAACCACATGGGAAAAGCAGCCAGGGAAATACTTTACTGTCAGAATCCTCCTACAAGACGTTAAAAGCACGAGGAATGGAAGAAACAACAGGTTTAGTGATGTTACATGTCTGATAAGGAAGATCTACGGGGCCAACACAGATCCTGAAGAGACAACAAATAGTCTGTCTCTTTTGTTCATTGACATGGACTTTTGTTTCTTAGGAGTAGAGGGGAGCATTTCGGGGTTCACAGAAAGAGAACTAAACAAGTTTACCATCAGTGCAAATCAAAGCAATTACAAGATAACCAGAGCTATCTACCCAACAGAAACAGCTCTCACTTCACATGCCCTTTTTTCAGAAAAGGGATAGAATGGCAGCCAAGCACAATAAGAAATTCAGTAGATTATGTCTTTGCTCTCTAAAGAGGTAATCAGAAACAACAAAATAAAACCAAATAGCCTACAGGTTCTCAACAACATCTGGTGCAGAAAACTTCATCTCTAGAAGCCATAAAAAGTTTATCCATCTTTTTATATGGCAATATATTATAAATGTTCGATCTTTGTGGTCTCTTCTTAGCATTCATTCCTGTGGTTATCTAATTTTTCTACTGTTCCTAGATAAAATGAATGCTTTTATAATACAGGCCTACAGCCACGACATCCACAACCAGAATAACCAGCTTAAGGCTGGGTTTTGATTCCTAACCATGAATGATGTGCCTATGATTAGCAGAAAAGCTTGCAATCAGCCCATAGAGATAGCATGCCTGCTCAGTTCTTCCTTGCTGTCTAACATCTCTTAGGGGAAGGAACCTGTCAGACACGGCCAGAACGATGGCAGCAGTCTCTGAAGCTATCCCAATAAGATACACAAAGCATTGTTAATTATAATACAATCAAAGCAGAAGTCCCTGAGCTCATCACTTCCACTATGCACAAACGAGATTTTCTGTTACCATCAACACCTTCTATTAGCTTATGTCACCTCTTGCAGCACCTCACGTGCAAACATTATAAGAGGACTTCAGAGGTTGACAGTTTGAGTTAATGACTGTACAGAAAAGAACTTGACAAGCATGAGGAAACAACACAAGTATCCCCCTGGTGAGCTGAGCCCCCTAATAAAACCTGGCAGCTTTTACCTAAAAATGTAAATGATTAAACTGTCAAATTAAGAAAGACATGATCTTCTGTTTAAATCAACAAAATAAGTATGAAGAAATGGGAGATGAGCAATAGCAATGGCATTACCTTTGTAAACATTAGGTATATAAAAAGTTTATCAAACTTTTGTTGTTGTTGTTTGTTTTATGATGTATTTCTGCTACTCCAGACTTTTCCGTATTTTAAAAAATAGATACCCCACCTTCTGCTTGTGTCTGCTGCTGGGACATAGAAGTGGGGAGATAAGAAACAAAAAGCTACATTAGTAGAACTGTTGCAACCATGATTGACTGAAGATATAGGTGAGGTTTATTAAAAGAAATATTTCTTCTTACTGGACCAATTTTATAGCTAGAAAAACCAGACAAGTTCCCTGGACACAAACACATCTTCCAGGATAATTTATATAATACCTAAAGAACAGCCCCTGAAGGATTTATGTGCCAAAAGCCTGCTCATTTTTTTTCCTCCATTTCAATTAAACTAATAAAATACATTCCTTATATTATTCACATCTGTTTGCACCACAGTGCAGCACATCTTTGATGAGAACAAATACCTCTTACAACATCTGTGTAATTCAGTGAAAATGGATGATACATGAATTAACTAATGAATAACTTTCAATTAATGGCTAACAAATCAGCAGTTATGATCAGCAACCCTTCCAGAAAATACTTATGTAGCTCTTGGAAAAAACACTAAGAATAGCAGAACAGCTGCAACAAAGAAAATGTGAAGTCACATTTTTTTCTGTAACATACTGGAATAACTTCATGTGTCATCCCACTGAACTACCACAGGACTCCTATTTCAGTGACTACAGCTGATAACATGAAATGTGTGTTGCTGCCCACATGCTGTTTTCTTTAATGCGTAAATAGTTGCATTGGCTTTACAGAAAACAGCTACCACACTGGAAAATTGCCAGTTCTGCATGAATTTCGAAAAAGCTACTCTCTTTGCTAAGCAAAATGCTTAATGAGGGACAAGATGTTCAAATCATTTGCATGAGTAACATCTAGGCAAAGCCAACAAGCTTTGCAGGAAAGGGATTATCTTCCTGGGAGGCGCAGGGTATTTTACTCTGCAGAACTAAGATACTCACTGCTATTACAGCTATCATCCATAAAACAGTAAGACAAAAATGGGTATTTTTGATATCAGTTATTTTCACAAATGCTTCAGAGATTTTTTTTAATTTTATTTTGAGTACATGGATATTATTTATTTTATTGGAATCAAACGTGTTTTTTTTTTTTTTCCCTGTAGAATGGTTTGTGTTGGAAGACACCCTAAAGATCATCTATTTCATACCCTCCTGCCAAAGGCAGGGAAAACTTCCACTAGATCAAATTTTGCTTCTGCTTAATCAACTTTTCCCCCCACCATTTCTTCATATAGCCAAGTAAAAAGCTACAGAAACAGAAGAAGTCACAAAATATTCCACTTAGCTATGTTAAAATTTCAATCTGTTCAAGTGAAGAAAAGATCAAGAAGGTATCCTTGTCTACAATTTACAAGCAACTTTAATGGACAGAAAAACACCAAATACTAAAAGATGTTCTTTATTGTAGCTACAGAAGATGAACTGAGGCCTAATGGGTGGAAGTATATTTACCATTAATTTAAAAGTTTGGATTTTTAAGAAAAAAAGCAAAAAGAGAAGGAAAAAAAAAAAAAAAAAGCCTTTAAGCCTTTTAAATAACCTAGCAAGCAAAAAGGTAGCTGTTCCATTTCTTCATACTTTTGGTATCTTTATTTCAATGTTATATAGACCTTTATAGAGAGGTAACTGATAGAGTTTTATGACATAACCTTAAAAAAAAAAAAAAAAAAAGAGAGAGAGAGAGAGAGAGTCTAGCCAGAGAATCTAACCATCCTTTCTGCTTCTAGAAATCCATTAATATTTTTCTGTCAAAAGCTTTGGCTACATACGTAACAGGAAGCTGTTTGGCATCACCTCTTGTATACACACACACCATTGCTCTGTTCTCTTTTCTGTGACCCCATCTTCTTTTAAGTTTTGTCATACCACATGCACTGATACTTGCCTTCTACTTGGAGACAGCACCACCTCCTATCTCAGTAAACACAAGTACAGAAAAATGCAAAAGTAATCTGGTTTTGCTCTAGAAACACTGTAAATAAAAGGAATTTCCAACAGGCTAAGAAAAAAAAAAGCTACAAAAGACAGGCTCTTGCGCAATAGCAGACTATTTTTTCTTCTATTCATACACATACATCCTTTTAATTTATACTCCGGAATATTGTTACACACAAGTTTAGTCTTATTCAAACCTGTCATTATTGTGAAGACACTCATAAGAGTCAAAACTTCTATGAGTTTGGTCTGCCCTGAATTACATACTTTTTTTATTCTTATAAGTACAACTATTCCTAACAAATACCTATTAGCATGTAAGTATTGTAATGTTAGTGTGCAAAATCTCCTTGCAGCAACAGCATATCAAAATGGAACGCAGGTCTGAAATTAAATCCTAATTCCCGTTAGGATATGCTAATCCTTTCCGTGAAAGGACTGAATATGAAAATAATTTGCAGTACATCTATACAAAAATGTTGCCTGAAGCTGCATCTTTGTACCTTTGAACATGTAGAATTAATGAAAACTGAAACTTCCTTTTCTGTTTGCCAAACTACTCTAAGCATGAACAAAGCCCTGGATCGACTCTATGTAGTGTTTATTCTTTTTTTCGGTAAACAAATGACGTTTGCCATCACAGCAAAGAGACAGAATAACGAACAATGCATTTGTTCACCAACTTTTAAAACATGCCATAACGATTAAAGCATGCAATCATGAAACAGTTTTTAACTTACCCATAGGATTTTTTTTTTTTTTCCTGACAACAACCAGGCTCATGAACAATTTAGCATTGGCAGCTTCATGCGTTAGCTCCAAAAAGAGAGCCCCATTAAACAAACTGAAATGTGCATTACCGAGACAGAGGATCTTAAAACCTTTTTATCAGACACCCTGCTGCATGGAATTTTTTAAAAATAAATATTGAACAACATCATGTATCTTTGAACTTCTCTAGTTAATAGACCTTACAGACCTCCTACAGTGCGGCAATAAATATGCCTCAAGAAATCAGTGTATCACTTCATACCATTTAATAATACCACAATTGCCTTTGTCATGCAGACTATATAGAAGGGTGAATGCTATCCGAGACCAAAACCATGCATTAATGTTGCTTTCCTTTCTTGTGTTAGAAAGCAAAGCATTCCTGCTCAGTTCTATTCTTTTCCACCTGTAAGTTCTTCCAGTAGACAGCTGAGTCCACTTAAAGCATCAAGTTCAGAATAGTTTGGCATCCAGTTTCCCAACTGAAGTTATTAAAACAAGAATTGCTGTGATTCATGAACCATGGCTGAACGGCTGACTATTCCTTTCAACTCAAGTTCAGGACTTGTATTCATGTATCTGTATCTTTTGGAAATAAAAACCTCACAAAGACACCAACATGCTGAGATTCAATGCTTCAACTTATCAGAGCCTCATACATGCAATGAAGAACCTGATATTCAGAAACCCCCCATCCTAAATCTGTCTATTCTGAAGATTTCATTTGCACAAATAAGCTTTGTGCATCACTACTCACTTTTCAATAGATTATTTTACCCACAATTTTGCATTTAGGCACAGAAAAGTATTAAGGACATTTTAATTTTCCATGTTGTTCTTATTTTAGAAATACTGAAAGGTGATCCCCAAATTGAACTTGGATAAAAATGAAACATTAAGGAACAAATCCCAGCCATTTCCCTCTGTGTTCATCATTAAAAATATTTTTGTAAGGAGTACAATAGGATGCAAACACTTTCTTTCATTCAATGTATTAAACAAACTCATGCAATACAACTAATGCATGCAAGGAACATTAGGAAGACATACATTTTGAAATCCTGAAGCACTTTCATGATACATATGCAAAATTCTTAGCATACAAGAAAACTTAGCATTCTGAAAGTATTTGTGTTTTAAATACAGTGAAAATGAAGATTAAAAAAAAAAAAAAAAAAAGAGGACTGCTTTTGGAGTTGAGCTACACAAAGTTGTAGAGAAAAATAAGAATATATGCATATTTATGAATATATAAACTCACAATAACTCAGTAACACCTACTTAACATAAATTTGCCAGTTCTGATCATATTTTGTTACTAAACTATACCATTTTGTGGAATTTATTTTATTTCTGCTACCTTTCTACTCCTAGGAACCTGAAAAGCAGCATGAGTATTTCGGCACTTGAAACAGAGATATTTCTCAAACATTAATGAAGACTCTTTTTTCTTTAGAAGATACACACATTTTCCATGCTGAAATCAAGCAATAGAAAATAACTTTCTTTTTAACTTATTTCAATCAAATATTTAAAAAGCATAAAAACAAGTCAAACTGCATTCTACACTGTGGTTAAATAAGAACTATTTCACATTAAGTATAGGTTATGTTACATAAAAAACAGATCCTTAACATGTCCCTGGACTTGAACAGCTTCTGAAGACCAGCCATTATTCTTTGTGAATTTCTTTTATTAATCTTCTCTTTCTACATTATCAGGCAGAAGATGAGAAGCATAGTGCTAAAACAGTAAGAATATGGTATGAATAAACAGGTGACACATCTTTTCATAATTCCTTTGGAAATATTGATTAATTAAAAATAAAAAATAAAAATAAATCATTTCAAAAGCTTACTTTTCTATCTGCAGGTATATGTTCTCTTGTATACAATTCTGTCCTTAACCAATTGTCAGTCTCTACATTTTTTTCCCCTCTTTGTCTAAATCCACTTAATATAGCCTCAGTCTTGCTCTGAAACTATTCATAGGTACATTTTAACATGTTGCACTACCATTTTTAAATATTGCCCTGAAGAATGCCAAATCATTTCGTGAATCAATTCATAACATAAGCCTTAATCACAGATTAAAGAAAAATACTATTTTCTGTGTCACATGCCTGTAACCTAAGGAACAGAAAGGTGGAGTCTAAACAACAGCTGTGAAAACAGTCACATCGTGTGTCTCATGAACAACAGGTGAAAGGACAAATGATACAGAACAAGAAATATTGTGATTTATTGAAAAAAGCATAATTGTCATAAAATTGTCATAACAGAAGAATTTATATTGTATGAAGATTTAAATTAACAAAATGAAGAAAGATAACAGCGCTGTGGGTACCTTGCACTTTAACTTTTATCAGTAAACATGAATGAAAATTATAGGCATAAATTTCTATTTATCAAGATGCAAAAATATTCTTTTTTTTTTTTCTTTACCTTATATGAGCCTGAAAAAGAAGAAAATGTTTCAAAGAAAAGACATAGCTTTGATAACAAGATCAAAATGTTTTCCATGTCATGCGTCATTAAAGAGAACAGGAAAAAAAAAACTTCTTATTCTAGTCTGGAGAAAAATCTCTTAAAATGTGACTAACTAAAATATGAAGAGACATCTACTGCCATGCACAGTGCCACATTTACAGCAGCAAAATTGCATTTCTTTCCTCTTTCAGAAATGTCTGACAGTTCATTGCCAACAAAGCATATTTAACGAGCTGTCTTAATTTCCTATGAACAATGTTCTTTAGAGAGAATATTTATAGAAAATAAAACTAACCCCTAGATTTCAGTATTTTAGGCAATTACAAGGTTACACATTTTTCTTGGCAACCATTTCTGTCAGCTCTTGACCTTCTTAGTTTCTTGCTTCTTAATTCCTGTGTAAATTACAATCAATAAATAAATAATAAAAGCTTCTCCACTCTCTTCTAGCTGCTTCCATTGACTGACTTCCCATCCTCTTACTTTCAGAGGCACCACAAAACCTGTTTTCTATAAACTTCCTTCCTTTCTGATGCCTAACCATTTCCTTTGCTACATTACCTGCAGTGAACATTACCCTGTTAACTCCACCACTTACCTAGTCCCAGTTTTCTTACCTTCAGCACTTTTGCTCTTATTATCAGCACTTGATAATCCTGCCCATTTTTCAGTGGGAACATAGCCCATCCTCCAGTAAGTCCTAACTTTTCTTTATCCTCCCCATTCCTTTCTGGATCAGTTCTCTCACTTTCCCACACTTCCACTTCATCCACTTCAGTCTGCAGATTTGAAAAAACAAAAGTCTGCCAAGATACAAGTCTGCCAAGTCTGCAGATTTATAAAGACAATTTCATTTCAGTAAGTGTTCCATCCCACTATTTATTCATTTTACTTTGCACAACACTTATTTCATGATGCTTATTTTAAGATAATTTCTTCAAAATATATTCAAAATGCTTAAATTTTGATCATTTTAGGTTAGAATAATGAAGTCAAAACTGGTGGGTTTTACTTTTATCAACTGCAACATGCCAAAAAAGATGACGGAGACTTTTCATGCAAATGCAAACTTCTGATTTATGGAACAGTCACAACTAGCCTAATTTCCTGTAATATATTCCAAAAAGTTACCCAGTGAAGAATCTTGTAGGAGTCATTTTTAGCAGACAACATGAGTTCTGCTACACTGCTGTCTACTTTACAAGATCAGATATAACAGGGTGGGTATGTGGGAGTAACTTAAAACATGCATACAAATAAAAAACAAAATTGAGTAAGAAAAATGGAAGCCCTCCTTTTTGTCCAAGCTATCTCAGTCTGAGCAAACAGAAGCAGACTTCGGTGAACAATCTTCCAGTAGTCTTGGATTGATTAAAACTCTCCTTCCCATCAAAGATGTTCAAGATCCTAAAGCAGACTTGTTTCTAAACATTTTAACTCTCCTCCCCAAGTTTTCTTTGGTATCAAAAATGGATTTTAAATAAACATCATACAATGAATTGGTCCACTGTATTACAAACTAACATTGCTCTATTATTGCTAACTAACTCTCAAGTGGCATGCTTCTCTGACTGCCCATCAGCTCTGAATCATAACAGATTTACAGTCTGTTTATGCAACTGGAAATCCCAGACAATTACCTAACACTAAAATTCTTCAAGATCAGGAAAGCTTCCCAAAGTACAAAAAGTTCAAAATATATCTTTCTTTTATCAAAAACTCAATTACAAAAATATAGACTTTTGTCCTGAATTTAAAGTGCAAAAGTTTCAGAAAAGTATGTGGTGTATGTTTGTGTGCGTGTGTGTGTTTGGTTTAGGTGTTTTGTTGTTGTTGTTTTATGAAAACATCCATCTAGTGAGCTATGAAAGTTCAGAAGGAAAGATATTAAACTATTCACCAGGCCTATATTATTTCAATGAATTCTATGAGCTTTAACTGAGTGAATGGCATGAATACAGAAAACAATCTCCCAAGCAAAAACTAATAAAAAATAAATAAATAAATTTGCCTATGCTTCATTCCTTTTTTGAAGGATTTAATTATATTTTTCCTGCTCATCCTTTATGAGGTGCATTAACCTGGATTCCCAAACCTAATTTCCATATATCTATCAGTAATATACTGTGCAAAATGTGATCCTGAGTCTTTAATAGGTTAGCATTCACTTGACTCTAAATCAGAAAACATTCTAGACGGCAAGCATTGGGGTCTGCATCTAATTTTCCAGCCAGTGCCATGTTCTTAACCCAGGGCTCATCTAGGATTGCCTCCAGTTGCACGCTGGCAAGACAAGGACTGCAGAAATAATGACCAAACAAGTGACCCAATAACATTTCAATTTCTTCCCCCATTATATTCTCTTTATCAATCAAAGAGATCAAAAGCATGGAAGCACCCTACCTTGAATTGTCTGGGGGAAAACAATAACATATTTATTCTGAGTTATGTATTCTGATTTATTTTCATAAATCTAAGTGAGTGGAAATTAGGGTATTGTTGCTTTTTTATTATTATTATTATTATTAAATACTTTAATTTATATTCACTAGTCATAAACTTCAGCTCTAGTGAATAATATGTCTATTAACTGTCACCTTTAGAGAAATTTCATGATAATTTCAGTTCTCCTACTGTATTTGGTTAAATTTACTTGGATAAGCTAACCTGCTAGCGCTAAAGGCTTGCCTCAAAATAAAGATGTGATGGTAGTCTTCCAGTGCATAGAAGTAATTAAAATCATTTACCTTCTTTTTTAAGAAGGATTATTTTCTAACACAAATAACAGATAGAAAGATTTTTTCATGTAATTATTTTACTCATTGCATAATGACCTGTCTGTCATTTAAAATCCAAGTGTAGTCATTGAAATATAAAGATCCAATCAGCCACACAACATTACAAAGTCACATAGCCTGTCTCCATCAATAACAACTCCCAAGTTCTCCTGACTTGCGTCACAACTATACTGAGAAAGAGGAAAAGAGGGAAAGTGGACTTCCCCACCCACTCACCCACCCTTTTTCACCCTAAATCCTACCTGACTTTGTTTTGAGCACAGGCGTAGGACCATGCAAACTCCAGAGTCACCCTCAAAACTTGCTGACTGCATCCCACTCCTACTACCAATTTAAGTATTGCAATAGTTGGTAGGGACCATCAATTAGATTTGCCAGAAAACTGTTTAATGCACAGTAAAACCCTGTCCTCACCCACACTTTCAGAGTGTGAGAGACACCAAACAGAAGGTAAAGGTCTTCACCAAACTGAGTTGTCTCTTTGGACACATAGGTGGTGACATTCAGATTTCAGCAGCCTGCATGCACAGACTGAAGACAATAGAATGTTTTTTTTTCAACCACACTACATAACAATATTGCTACAGTATTTGCCTGCACTCAGCATATGTGATAACAGAAAACGTGATGATGAACAGGAAAGTAAAATGTAGAAGTCTGAATAAAATAGAAAAAGAACAAGACTTCTTTGGCCTAACAAATACATAGTTGTTTAAACAGCATCAATCATTGTTGCATAGTTTAATACACAACCAGATCTCTGTGCAGAGAAAGAAATCCTAAAAAATAATACCAATTCTAAAAGATAAGCAGGCTCAGGAAAAGCTGCCTCTTCTCATTAACAGGCAAAAATGTTAGTGGGATGTAGTGAGACTAAAAGAGAAGTGTGAGAAAAATCCATCCACTGTGTTTTACACTTCCATTTTTGAGTCTCGATAAACAGCTCAACGTTCCACAAAAACATGAAAACAGAAAAACAAACACAACACATTACAGAGGACACCTATCTGTAGTTTTAAAAGCCCAGTCCCCTGTGAATTAATTCAGGCAATACTTACAAGTACTCCCATATTAAAGCTTCAAAAGAAAAAGAAAATACCACATTGCCAATTGAACTAATTCTGTTCCATATTCTCTATGTAGCAACACTTTCATCCACTACTACGATTACTCTGGGACGTACAATTGCTAATAACTTCTTCTACCTTTTATTGGTACTAACATAACTGTATTCCAATGAAAATTTTGTACTAATGTTAAAACAATAGTTTACCCTTTTCTTGGACTATAACGATTGTGTCCTTAAAAAGTGCATAGAACATTCATTTGTAAGTATTAAGTAAAGTCTAGATTAATTTTGGTTAGCTACTTGATCTCAAGAATGAATTCAAAGTGTATAACAACTGCAATCTGATTTTTTTACAAGCTCTTAATATGTTAAGAAATGAGTATTACACTACAGACATTAATTTCCCACAGGGTATTTAGCTGAAAAGCTTCTAGTTGACTTGACCTAAAAATTATAGACAAAATTCTTAAATCCCAATTTGCCCTTTCCAGTTTCTTTTTATGCTAACAGTATATGAAAGGCATTTTCTCTGTGCAAAATTAAGAACATAAATTGCTGCTTACCTACAATCAGCAGTTTATTCCTATTTACACAGTACTGTACAACACTTATACTATGAAAACGATCGTAACATTTCTTGCTTTAAGTGGCTTCCACAGTTTCCTTCTACAAGGAAGCTAAAGTCAAATGCATTGCAAATGGGGAAATTTTGTTACATGAGAGCAAAGCTAGTTATAAACGCATGCTGTCGAGTCCACTTCACATGAAGGGCGAACAGCTGCCTTACAGGGCTTTCTTGAACAGTTCAATAAAAATTGATGTTCCTAAGTGTTCTCCCTTGAGAAGAGGGAGATTCCTCTCAAATAGCAAAGACTAGTTTGAATTAAGCAGAAATATGACAACTGAATGACAGAAGAAAATGTAATGCCTAATTTAACTATGAAAAGAACTTGTATGAACATCACAGATACTAGACATAATACATGTATGGCAAGTTGACAACAGGTTGTGGTTATTCAGAGGAAACATAACCTTGTTAGTTCTAAAGAAGGTTGTATAGAAGATATTAAAGGAACGTGGACATTTTGCTTACCTGGTTCATGTTTGTTTGTTTGTTTGTTTAAAAAAAAAAAACAAAAACAAAACCAAAAACTTTTTGGTATATCTGGAAAAGGAGGTTGTTTTGTTTTGTTTTTTAGAAGTGAAGCCCTGAAAACTCACATCCTCTCCATAATCTTTCATTCACTGCCTTCCCAGCACAGGCTTTCAAGAGAGAAGTTATTCTGCTGTTAACAGATTAAACATTAATGTGTCTCCAGTCTGTGGATGGAGAGGTGGTGTATCCCATAGGGCTGTCTCAGGCCTTTACAGGTTATAATAACAACCATCTTCAATTCCACTTTTAAGTCTCCTGGTCACCCACTGTAACTCATAAATTCAGCTCATGTATTTTTACAGCATCTCCCACCTTATGTGTTGGCCAGAGATGCCTTAAAAATCTCATCTTCCAAATGGTCTCAGCACACTGTCAGAAGGTGTGAAGCAGAAGGTCAGGTCCACAGTCAGGGAGAAAAAAAAAAAAGTGGAAGAAAATAAGGTAGAAGCAACTTGGAGTGAATAGGAAAATCATTTCAATCTTCTCTAGACTACCAGCCAAGTTAGTTTTACCCATGCTCAGTGCTTCACCAGACACTAGAAAACATGATTACTATTCAGCGCAGAGAAGAGAAAAATAGAAAAGTATTTTAGCCTTCATTCCTTCACTCTTCTAGCAGCCTCAGATGTACATTCAGCAAAGTCCATAGGGGCACAGTATCTTTTTGCTTCTCATGATGTAGTAACTGGAGTACAACTGATGCTTAATAATAAGATTACTTGGGAAACACTAAAAACAAAGCTATCACACATTCACGAGTTTTCAGACTTCAATACTACTTTATAATGTACAATATCAAAGGCAAGGACAGATCTGAATACAGCGACTTGGAGAACTGCTCTTCGATAACAAGGGCTATTTCTAAAGTACACTAGGAATGTGACTAATAGTTGCTAAGGTACCCCAAATAACCCAATTAAAGTGAATGAACAGAATATTCAGGACATCTAACCAAAATGCAGACACCAGCTGCTAATGAGTGATAATTATCACAAATATGGTTCCTGTTTGGAATATACAACACATTTCCATTAAAGTGTCCTGTGTTTTTACCATTCTGCTCCCTCCCAGGCTACATCAGGAATGTCAAATACTTGTAGTTAGTATTTCTTTTGATGGTACCTTTCTACTCCTGTGCCGATCATTTATTTTGGTCATGTCCTTCCAAAGTTTCAGACAGCCCTCTCTACACTAAATTTGTCAATCCTTAATTTTGCACATTTAGCTGACATTCTCAGAGCATGAGCACTTAGAATAGAATAGTTTTAGCTGGAAGGGACCTACAAAGATCATCAAGTACAACTAATTTACTACTTCAGGGCTAACCCATTAAGAGCATAATCTAAGTGCTTCTTAAATATAGGCAGCCATGAGGCACCTACCACTTCTCTAGGAAGCCTGTTCCAGTGTCTTAGTCCTCTCTTAGCTAGAAATATTATTCCTGATGTCTAGTCTGAATCTCTGCTGACACAGCTTTGAGCCACTGCCATGTGTCCAGTCACTAGATAGCAGGGGGAAGGATGAGCACCTCCCTCTTCACTTCCCCTCCTCAGGAAGCTGCAGAGAGCAATGAGGTCACCTCTCAGCCTCCATTTCTCCAAGCTTGACAAACCCAGTGTTCTCAGCCTCTCCTTATAGGACATGTCTTCTGGCCCTTTTACCAGCTTTGTTGCCCTCCTCAAGGCACAGGTACCTTAATATCTTCTTTATATTGTGGAGCCCATAACTGCATACAATATTAAAGGTGAGGTCAGATCAATGCTAAATACAGTGAGGTAATCAATTCTTTTGATCAGCTTGCCATGCTGTTTAATTAAACCCCTTCCGTTATCAAATGGAAGCCTGCAATAGCTCATAAATAGCTCATAAAATGGTCCCAACACAGGTTTTTGTATTCCAATGTTGTGGGTTTTTTTGCATATTTGTATATTGTAGATATATTTACTAAGACACTGGATACTCAAAGCATCCCTATGTAATAAGCATAGTGCAAACACGAAGAAAAGGGGACTCTGCTGAAGTGTTATCACTGGATGATTAAATAAAAAATCCTCAGAAACACAGTGCCAGTGTGCATCTTGATAAATGATCTTAGTTCACTATTGTGTTGTCATTTTTAAGCAAGGAAAAAGGTAAAGTGAAAGGAATAGAAGTGAAGAAAGTTTCACGACAACTGCAGTTACTCTAGTCAATGATAGGTAGTGTGGGAGAAAGCATAAATGCAACTATTTGATACTTGGACAAGTGGGCAATTAAGGTTTGCATCACTGTTTAAGCTGAAGAAAAAAAAAAAAAAAAAGCTGGAGTTACTTTAGGCCATAAAAGTTGTTTAACTGGAAACACAATTTTTTTTATCTAATGCATTGGAATCAGGAAAAGATGCAAAGCCACAATCTGGAAAAATAAATTGTACAGTTCTAATTGGACTGACACAAGTAGGCAAGGCTGCCTTGCCTGAGGTTAAAGAAGAATGCAGAACAGAGGGCAAACTTTTCTTTTTTTTTTTTTTTTTTTTTTTTTTTTACCTACAAGGATGAAAACTCATATCTCAATTTAAGAAGTGAAAAACTTTCAATGTTCAGACAACATTGAAATATGAGAAACTGGAGAAAAAACTGTGCCCAAGGGAAAGCCCAGAATTGGAGCCTGCAGAACACAAAGGCCACTGATAATGTTTACCTTCGAGTAAATGTAGTAATGTTTACCTCACTGAGAGAGGAAAAAGCAGAAAAATTAGGTCCATTTGAGGCAGCGCATATGCTGATAGGTAGGTGTGTACAAGAGAGCAGTTGCAAAGAAGGCCAGATATTTTCTGTGTAATGCAGAGCCACAGAGACAAAAAGGCAGATCAGTCAGAGCCAAACGTAAGTGTACTGTCTCATTCCACTGCACACAAACAGCCACATTTCTATTCTTTCTAGATAGAATGAAAACACGTTTGTAGCACAGAATAGCTCACATGTTGGTCGCTGTGGTCTAAGAACTCCAACAGTCCTCTGAACTTTCTTTTTTTAAAACTTGTACAATGTACACCTATTTTCATCCACATCTCCCTTCAGTACTACTTGGTTTTAACAACTGACTGTAATTTAAGTTGGCATTTCAAAATCTTTATCAGCACTTTCTTTTTTATTATTATTATTTTTTAAACAGCAATTTCCATGTTTTGTTATTGTTTTGGTTTTTTTTGTTTGTTTCATTTGTTCAGTTTTGTCTTTTATTACTGGTAAAGGTGATATCTTGGGTAGTTACATTTCCACATCAAATACTACTCTTAAAAGTGACGGTTTATTTTGTTGCTTACACTCACCTCAATTTCTATTGTTAATTTTAAGTATTCCAGCACATTAATTCTTTATTTTTTACCTGGTAATCATTTCCCTGATGCTCTTAAAGAATTTACTCACACCGATTTGGGGGCTTGATCATAATTTTCAGTGTGGTTATTCTAATTCTTTCTTTCAACTTCCCAGATTTATGTTCTTTCCATTAGTCTTGCAGGCCTGCGTATTTCAGGTCTTTCAGGTCTTTTACCAGGCTGTTTGCCTCCTTTCCATAATTCCTTCCTTCTTTCTTTCTTGCGTATTTTATATTTTCCAATCTTACACATTGGAAAAGAAAGGAAACTTAAATACAGAATAAGAAGGATAGCCGTAGCCAATTGTCGCCATCTTATGTCTAAATATTTAAAGTTGTAACTAACTGATGACTTAACATTTTAATGACCAGATTTTCAATAGAAATATGAACCTCTTTAAACCTCTAATCCATATCAGCCATGCGCATTTGAAAATATTTTATTATCCTGCACGGGCTAATCAGTTTCAAAGTGTTCCAAAAAATCTGTCCTGAATTTCAGTTTTCACCTTTTGTGTAACTAGGGAACACTAAAGTTTAAAACAATTTTTAGTGAAATACTGACATCTTGTGGCATAAATCAGTCACTGCAAGAATGACTGCTTCAAAACCGTTTATTCTGATGAAAACACACATAATTAGTAATCTGAGCAGTTAACCTCATGCATCTGCTTCAGTTCATTATTTACTTTGCTGTAAAGTTGGCACATTTGAAGAGTTATTTTAATACTCTTTTTTTTTCCTTGCACGATATTTGCATTGCTCTCATCGAGATTAATTCACTTGCGAGGTTTTGAAAGTAAATAATGCCACTCTTTGCGGAGCTGGTGACCCTCTTTATAGGTTTTGACACATACAGTGGGAGATCCACCTATTTAAGCTTTTACCTATTGTACCTGTTGTACTGATCAAACAAGAATACTATGCTGAGTGAATTCTTTAGGAGGAAGAACAATTTCTCAAATGTAATCTCTTTTTTTTGTGTGTTGTTTTTTTGTTTGTGTTTTTTGTTTGTTTGTTTTTCTTCATCTCCTGTAAAAATCCGGTATCCCCTCAGATCTTCTGGCTTCTGATTCCCTCTAGGCAGTCAGCAGAATAATCTCATGCTTTATGCCAACAAGAAAGAAAGCAAACAGTCTTGGAAGACTTTCTTCAGTTTGTGAGGAAAGGGTATTTGACAGGCTACAAAGCTTCTTCATCATAACATGACTTCTGGATGATGCCAGAATACCAGTATCCACAGCTACTACTGTTTGGTGCCACAGAAGCAATCTGAATAGCAATGCTGCCCTCCTCAGGGAAACCCAGGGAATCTCACATGAACCTTTAATTTTCTTCCAGAAGTGAAAATGAATATGAATAGCTACAGAAGAGTGATTAATGATTTTCTAGGCAAACAAGAAAGTTAGGTTAAGGTTTTTAATCATGCTTGGTTTAGCAACTCCAATTCGTTAACGAGTATTTATTCTTCATTATGATCATTCACTGGCAACAGGCTGCTACTGTGGTGTTAAACATTAATTGCTTGTGACAAGTACTTTGAAGAGGCCTTTTTTCTCTTTAGCCTTATATTATTATTATTATGAACATTTAATTTGTTTCATTTTTAATTCCTTTTCCTTTTGTGAATTTCTGCTATTTTATTTTTTATTTTTTTTTTTGCCTTCTGTGTTTTTATTTCCTTCCCATTAAATCTCATTTTTTAAATATAAAATCTTTCATTTAGCATTTCTCTTAGTATAGAAAGATGGTAGCTGCATTTATTGGGGGGAAAACAAGAAGAACTTTACTTTCACTCATGAGGGTGCACAATAATCCTGACACTGAAGTTCTTGGTCTGCGACCAAAATAAGCACAAACAAATTCTAGCAAATCTGTGGACAATATTGTTAATGAAAGTTAAAACAAACAACGAAAAATGTGGATTTCATACACAAAACATGAACAAAAAATAAAATAAAAACCATCCCATGTTCACTTTGCTTTTTTCCAGTTGCTATAGTGTTGTCACTTCCCAGTTGCATCGTTAATACAGGACTTAATATAATGAAGTTAATACATCAGTTCTGTCTAGTATTTAAATAAACACAAAGATCTGCGTAATAGCTTGGGCCTGATGACCCAAATAGTATTTAAAGGCTTGAGCCAAGGTTAATGAGCTTTTTAGGGCAGAAACTATGCCTGCATAATGCCCTGTATGCCTACATGGAAACATGAGCTTCAAATGTCACAGTGTTCTGGTTTTGAAAAATAAGATATTATTCAGTGATATTTGGATATGAACTTACTGAATAAACATGTTGTACCTATACACTTTAATAACACAAATTATTTTTCTACTTTTTAGTCATTCTACATCTTTATTTCCATCCTGCATCTCTGTGTGTAATAATTCGGTGGATTTATTAAAAAAAAAAAAAAAAAGAAAGAAAACAGGTGTGTGGTTTTTGTTGTTGACATAAATTTTGCTTTACATTACTACCACATCTGACAAGCTGGCAGCAATCTAGAAAAGAGGGAGAAAAGCAGATGTAGTGACTACTACTTAAGGACACTGGTACAACTGGAAAACCTGTTGTACCTTGGCCAGACACAGCATGAACACCTTCAGTACTGATGTAATTTCCTGCCATCCAAAGCAGTGTTGAACATGAGCAAAGGTTTAGAAGACTAACTTAGATGTGGGTGAGATTTACCGTGGCCAAAGACAAATTTCACATGCTTTTTAGAAAACCTCAAATCACATTTTCCTGACACAGTTTTCCTAAGGAGAATTCAAGCTAAATCATTTCGTTATTCAGGGACCTATTTTAAAATTACCAACCAAGAACCAGTATGGGTGAATCTGACAAAGGAAGACAAGTTTAGCCTTCCTTGGCTTCTTGGGTGAGAGGGAGATAAGATGTTACCTTTAAAGGCAGACAAGGTAGCACAGAGACATAAATATTACCTAAGTAATTGTATTAATTGCTGAGTTTTTGTGTTAGTCTGTAAAATCACGCCAAAAGAACATGTTGTTTTGTAATAATATGCTGTGGAAATCTGTCAGTTTACAACAATTACAGAATCACAGAATCACAGAATTTTCTAGGTTGGAAGAGACCTCAAGATCATCGAGTCCAACCTCCAACCTAACGCTAACAGCCCTCCACTAAACCATATCCCTAAGCTCTACATCTAAACGTCTTTTGAAGACTTCCAGGGATGGTGACTCCACCACTTCCCTGGGCAGCCTGTTCCAATGCCTAACAACCCTTTCAGTGAAGAAGTTCTTCCTAACATCTAACCTAAAACTCCCCTGGCTCAACTTGAGCCCATTCCCCCTCGTCCTGTCACCAGGCACGTGGGAGAACAGGCCAACCCCCACCTCGTTACAGAAAAACTGCAAAAAAATTATCTTAGAAAAGGCAGTTGTAGTTGTGTTCACACCTGAGTCTCTTAGGAATGTGTTTGGTCCTAAAACATTATAATACAATTGCTATTAAGTGAACCTTAATAGGAAAAAAAAAAAAAAAACACATTTATATATCTGTTTAACAGCACTGGACAAGGGTAAGAAACTTACAGCTTTTTACTTTCAGTGGTAAACACTATTCAAATATGAGTGCAAAATGATTTATTTATTTTATTTTATTTTTTTTTTTTTTTTTACAGTTAGCATGTTGAATAAAATACTTGAAACTCATAATACCTGTAAAACTTGCTTTAGTGATTTCCATAAACTGAAGAGTAGATACCACTGCTGTCAATGTTCAACCTTAGTATCTTCTTTTTGTCTCACTAGAGAGCATATGAATATGTATAAATTACACTCATCTTAAAACATTTTTTCTTGCTGGGTATAGGAAGGCACATACTTGTCAGTCAGTTACTTCTATTATTATTTCACCAGAAGAGGTTTCAGAAGTACTCTCCCACAGTGATCTGATCTGTCTTAGATTTCCTAGTCCTAGGCATTTTCAAGGGTTCTCAGAAGTGAACCTTTCCTTTCATCCTTAATTTGTGCTCAGTGTGAAAGCACTGAACCTTGTGACCAGCTTTCCATAATGAGCCTCTTCACCAACAACTTCCTCTCTACAAAACTTCTGGTCTGAATCTTGTAATATCCCAGGCAAATCAACAAAGCATGACTTCAACCTCCTCACAGCAAATATACAAACCTTTTCACAATGTTACATCATTGAAAAAAAATATTTTTTTTTTATCTCTGCAGCTCAGCCTGGACCACATTTTGGAAGCCTGAGCTGGCTTTTTTTTTTTTTTTCTTTTAATTACCATCCATTACTTGTGAAGTTGCTGCTTAGTATAGTTACGCTTATCGTGGAAAAAACAAACAAACAAACAAACAAACACACACATATACAAACTCACCATGCTGTTCATTTTTGAAGAAGATGAGCTTGCTCTCTGCTTCCGTAGGCTGTTAAGCTCTTCTGAATTTCCATCCTTTGGTTTTATGATCAGCCGACTGCTTCCAGCAGTACCTTCTGAAGAGGACCTCAGTCGCTTCTCAATAAATCTGCCGTCTCGGTACGGGCTGAAGCTATTGGCAAGATCAACTACAAATAGACAAGCAATCACCAATCATTACAGAGAATTATTCTCTACAAAAATTTTCTTAGGAAGAACAGCGCTTTGCTTTAAATGTTTACCACTGAATAGCAATCGTAAAAAAGTAAGAATAATTTCTTAGGTGTTCTGTAGAAAGCAGATCCTGTTTAGCTAGGCAAAGCAACCTGGGCCACCTGCTCACTGCTCAGTTCCTGCTGACTCATGTGCTCAGCATGCTACAGCCCAGCCCACAGTTCTTTAACAAATCCAGTGGGACCTTTGCCACTTTCCTTCCTTTCTCCCCTCATTCTCGGACACTTAGGAATTTCTTCACAGTAAAACCCACCAGAGAAACTATCACTGATTCCATGGTGCAAAAACCCAGCCTGCCTTATCCTGTCCTAAGCCAAGCCCATATTTTTTTTTTAGGGCCAGTTCACAGTTTTGTTTCCAGCACATAGCATCCTGATGCATACAGGTTTTAGTTTCTCTTTGGCCTTCCCACATCAGCTCTGTATCTGTGCTCTCAAAGCACAGCATGCAGGCTGCATCCCAGTCCCCAACACCTTTTAAACAATAACATATTGGAAAAGAGGAGAAAATTACATTTTGAAGTGTTGAGGAAAATTTAGAGATGAGGAAAAGAGAAAAGCATGATAGCATAATAGATGTAACATTAAAAAAAAATATATATTTTGCCTTTTGCAAGAGAACATTTCCTCAATGGCTTTTCAAAGAGGTTCATACCATTTAAAAATATATAAGCATATATTAAAAAATGTATGACATGACAAACCTTGTAATCTATCAATAAAATCTACTATGAGACCTACCATGGAAAAGAAAGTATCTATTGCCAAAACATGCACAAAAATATTTTACATTTGCACCTGGTTTTAAATACTGTTATAGCAAAACCAATTGGTCCGAACAGCTTGTTGGCAAAATATATAACTACTTATACTATACCTTTCTGAACACCACAAACTTTTTCTATACTCTTTTCATTTCATATGGCAGGATTTTATGCTTTTTTCCAACAATCCCTATGTTTGCTTTCCAATTTTCTAATTTTAAATACATTCTTCACTGTACAAATTGAAAAAAATGCATTTGGAATAGAACTACATGTATAAACCCATGAAAATTAATCATCGACTTTTAAATAGTGTAACATTAGCTCTAGTGTTTCTGTGAATACCAAGCCTATTTACAAAAATCTCTCTATTGCAGTTTCAACTCCAGCTGCCTTACAGGCATGAAGATTAAATATATAGCTGCTGGTGCATGAGTTTCAAACACTGTGTATTTCCAAACATCACTCTGAGCTGCTCACTGGTCTGCTCTACAACTACTCCACTCCACTAAATTAAAATTTAAAAGCATGAGCTTATTCACAGATGAGCCAAAGTTGCAAAGAAGACCAACCGAAGTGCTCCAGACAGATAATATACATAAATGGAAATATTTTTGTCCCAGCTGACTAATGTTCTGAGGCAAACAGTTTTCCTCTCATGAAAGATAATTTAGTGGATTAATTTTACTATACATAACTATTTATTTACAAGATATGCAACTAATACTGTGCAGAGACAAGTAACTCCAAAAGTGAGATTGCTTCTGATTGCTTATAATCTACATGACTACATCACCAAGCAAAAGGATGGGTATGGACTCATATGAATTTGCATTCATTCCTCTTTCAATACTAACAACATAACTGTGTTTTTGTTAACTGTCACAAATCTGGCCCCACCAGATACAGGCTCAGGATTATTCAACAAAGCATTGGTCTTCAGGTTAGTTGAGGAAGTAAACTGGCAGAGCTAAATGTCATTTGACAGGTGTCCTTCAATCAAAGGCTGGGTGTCTTTGATGAAAGATGAAGATCTGTGTGTCTATAGATGGTAATTCAAAGCATAGCCTTTCCACTTATTCTTGTTAATATTTCCAAACTCATTTTTATAAGCTAAAGACACAGTGTGAAATTTATTTGGTAGTGAACTTCCTATATTTCATAGGTTAAGTAGTAAGAACTTGCACAGTGCTATTTCAGATGGAAACAGCAATATATTCTTGTCCTCTGCTCTTGTCCAAGCTGCTCTATAATGTATCTGAGAGTCACAAACCCAGATCAGTATAAGATAAAAGTATGTTATCTTTCATAACCGGACTAAAGGACGTTTATTCTCTGGCAATCCTTCCTCCTCAAACAATGCAACTCTTTGGTTCAAGTCCAAAATTGGTATGCCTCAAAAATACCAGCTTCGGCTTTCAACAAGAGGTGAGAATCAATACTCTCTTAATTCATTTTCTATCAGAAGGAAACAGAATGACCAACAGCACTGATGGCTGTTATTACACTGAAAAACATCAACTAAAAAAATTCAAAGCATTTTGTTTTATTCCTTTTATAATTCTGAATTAAGCATCATCTTGGAAGGAGAGTAAAATTCCTAACTTTTGATCTTTCTAAGTACACAAAAACTTCATGACCAAACAATTCGTACAAAAGAACTACGGACAACAACAACAACAAAAAAGCATCCCCCAAGCCATCAAACCTCACAATGAAAAAGCGGAATACATACCTTTAGGATGGTTTGTTTCATATCCCAGTTGCGTTTTAAGGGACTGAGGTTCAGAACATTGAATAATCTTAGACTCCATTACAGGAACTGTTTCTTTTGTGTGCTTAGCTAGAGTGCTTTCATCTTGGTCCCTACTCAACCCCTGTGCCATTGGAGAGTGCATCACCGGTTCTTCTCTGTGCTGTAACCCAAAGGTTTCTAACTCTGTCTTTGCTGAGTTAACTTCTGCTATGTGCCTGGTATCTGTAATACATAGTTCATTGGCTTGCAATGATACTTTTATTTGATTAGCAGCTGAGGTTTTGAATAAGGTATTAGATTCAACACTACAAAAGCTTGTGCGGCTCACAGGAGATACACCACCAGCAGACTGGCACGTACTTTCCACGTAATTTGTTTCCCTCACCGGAGCAGCAGCAGGATTAAAGAAGATCTGAGAGGTAGAGACATTGTGGCCAAAATCCTCTGCCAGCAGCACTCCATTCCCACTGCTGGGCAGAGCATCAACCTCCGAAACAGAATCCTCTGTCAAGGCTATGAAGTCAGAGGGCGTCTGGGCAGCCGTGAGGTCGGCTGAGAGCAGCGGGGACTGCAACGTGCTTCCCACGCACTCCGTCGTCTCAGCCGAGCAGGGAGAAGAGGACCTGGCAATCACTGGTTCACTTTCAACATATGATTTAATCTCCAGCACGCATCCAGACTGCTGCACAGAGGAAATGGATTGACTCTGCGGAACTGGTTTGGAAAACTTGTAGTGCGATGAGAAAGATTTAGGGAGAAGTTTCCGTGTGGATTGTTTGACAGAGCATCGGCTTTGCTCCTCTGCAAAGCCAGAATCATCACCCTCATTTTTCCCAGAGCTTATACAATTTATAAAGACATTCTTATTAGCTGAGGGCTCCTTTCCCTTTTCAAAATCATCTGTCAAAGACCTTGTTATCTTCTTGCTACGTGAACTGCCAAAGCCAACTGAATGCTTTCCTCTACTTTTAATGTGTTCGTCTAGGCTCAGTTTTTGAAAAGTGCTGAGAGAGGAGGACTGGGCACCATTTGAGATGTTAACATTTTGGCTGGTGGAGTCAGGCTTCTGTTCACTCCCCTTCCTGTTATGGAAGCTAATAGAAGGAGTCCGAAAAATACTCCGGCGCTTGCCTGTGCTCCCTGAGCTGGAGTTCGTGCTGGATGGGGAGGAGGTGTGGACACCCACGGCACTAGCAGAGGAAGGTGAGGAAGGAAGGGAGTCGTGTCTCCGGCTAATACTTCTCCTGAATATTGGCAACCGAGATACTAGAGTTGATCGTCTGGATCCTGAGTCCCCCATCAGGGCACGAAGCGTTTGCAATTCTTCACAGCCAATACACTAATCTGGGTTGAGAAAAAGAGAGAAAAATGATTCAGCCTCAAAGTCTATTTGAACAAGCTTTAAGTCAGCCAAAACACCCCAGATGCCAATATCTATTTTATGTATAGCTTCAAGTTGTTGCATATATATAATGCTGAACATTTTCTTTTTTAGATTTTCAAAGTGATGTTTGATCTGTATCTCCAAAATCCTAGCAATTGAGCAAAGACATGGCTCAAAACATTTTACATGTGACATATATAATCTTATACATAATGCAATGCACATCATACTGGGTAACAGTATATATCTACATGATATACAAACATTTCACCCCAAAGTCCTTTGTTTCTGTAAGTTCTGGGGACAAGTCTTATGAACTGTACGCTTTCACAGTATAGACTTGATTTTTTATCATCTGAGTAAAGCAAAACATTATTTTGGCTTCCTAAATACTCATTTTTGCAAGGAACAACAGGATTTGAAGTCTCCAATCTTCATGTTCAGTTGGATTTTTAATTCCTTTATATTCCCCCACTAAAGATGGTACATATTATCTTACAGCAGACAAAATGCTAGTGTTACAGTCATGCTAAAATATGCACCAACACCCATTCTTCCTAGAGAACTTGAAGTTCTTGGAATTTACTGTCAAAGTATGTGATCATGTTTCTAGATTTGAATTTGAAGCTTTCCTTTTAACTATTCTTTAAAATCGTTCTTGAAGCCTATTTTTCTTACTTATAACTAGATGTTTTCGGACTTCTTTGAAATTAGTGAAATGTGTTTCATACACAGGCATTTGGCAAATTTTAAGCAATAAAAACATTATCGGCTCAGCAGATACACTGGAAGAAAAATCATCTTTAAGAAATGTATGTCAGTTCCATCTCCTTTTTGTTCTTGTTATAATAAACTACTGTAGTGAGAGACAGGACCATGGAGAGAGCTATAAAACCAGGTGACGTATGATCAGAAGAACAAGAGCTATAATGCCTAAGCAAAACTTCCTCAAGCAGCAAGTATTCAGCACATAGGAATAAAATCAGGTCATTTATCTAAACAATATTTGTATGCCAAGCACAAAAACAAATTCATTCATCTAAAAAGCAATTTAATGTGCTTTACATAGATATAACAAATGCCTATGAACAGTATATATATTTATGCAGTATGTATTATACATGTATACACACATGTATGTATATTCAAATAGATACTGAGTATTTAAGGAATAATGAAACTGCATACATGGCATATTATTGGAAAATCAAGGGTAAAGAGTAAATTCAGAGATTATTTGTGACTCGACATTGAACTGCAGTTTCTGCTTTGATTTTTTTTTTTTCTTTGAAAGCAAGCATAGCTCTAATCTGAACATGCACTGCCAAGCAGCCACAATATAAGGAGTCACAAGCATCAGGAATCAATAAGCAATTTTGTCGTTTATGAAAGGAGGCACAGCTTGAAAACAGTCACTAATTTATAGAACTCACTGGGGATTTTTGATGACAAGCTAAAACCTGAGCTGTATGATGCTGAGGTCTTGCAATTGAAACACAAATTTGAATGTCAGTCTTACTGGGACAGAGCTGATGGTACAAGAACAGACATAGATTATCAAAGTAGCTTTGTATCCACTAAACAGACTGATGCAAGGCCAGTTGTTGTATTTCACTGAGATGCAAAGTAAACAAAAAGAGCAAGAGTGCAGCCAACAGTACAGAAAAGCCAAGGCCCTGCCAACTTGCACAGGAGCTTACGTTACACTAAATTGCTCATCTACCACAACTCAACCCACTGAAAACGTGTGTCAGAAAGCCACATGCAGCCCTCTCTACCCTCTCTCTCCCTCCAAACAAATCTATCCCAGTTGTTTAACCACTGATATATCATGGGATTTTTTGGCGGGTTTACAGATGTGTGCAGATATGCACATATGCACCACACAAGCATATTCATTTACAGATTGGGAAGGCTCTTCCTTATATTTTAATCAGACATAACTACTGAAAAAGAGATTTTAGAACGCAATTTTACAGCTGCAGTAGGTAATATTTTTTTTTTTAAATATATTAAATTACTATAGACTTTTTTATGCTCAGACAAAACATTATTAGCTCCCATTGTTCACTCTCATGCCCACATCGTATCACTTCACTGTAGAACAAGCCATTCTATTCTATAATTAAGGAATTATTTGAACTAAGAAGTAGAAAACTAAGCAAAAAGCACAGAAATCTAATTCCGATGGAAATAAGAAATCTGTGTCTAAATAATAATAGAGATTATTCCTATCAACCGACCCATGGTACCATACAGGTGGTAACATTTTTTAAATAGAATACTTTCCCTGTAAAAACAACTAGCATAAATGGTGTTCATTCGTTCTTCCTTGCTTCTTGAAGGAAGAACACAAAGAAGCTGTCAACTCTTCCCCTATTGTCTAAGCAGCAGAAATCACACAAAATGTAAGTTCATTATAATAAAATATAAGCCCATTATAAAAATGCATAAGCTCATTATAATGAAGTATAAGCCCATTATAATATATACCGTTCTTTCTAAGTATACAAAGGCTATCAGAGGACATTTCTGAGAACAAACATCCACATATGTGTACATGTATATATGTATGCTTCTTTGCATGTATGGGACAGTGTTAAGTGACAAAGCTTGGCACTGAGTTAAAATGACAATCCTACTTGAAATACAGGAAAAAATAATACATACTTTAATATATCGATACCCTCAAACATTAGTTCCTTAAAATTTTATTTTTATTTTTTCTATTTGCAGGGGGCTTATAAAATGCCATCTATGTCCTAACATTTTCGAAATAGGAAGTGCTTCCGTTCAGTCATCATATTTCAAACACTGTGCTTACCACTTCATAGCTGTAACCCTTACAGAGTGAAATTCAGTTCGGCTACATTCTTATTCTCTGCACAGCTGTATACTCTCTCTCTACTAAACCTTTAATTTTCTATATACAACATTCTCATCCCTATCAACATAAATCTTAAAAGCCACGATAAAGGAAAAAGAAAACAGCAAAGAAACACACCTTTTCAAGGTCATTATGTCATTCCAGACTAATCTTTCAACCAAAGTGGACTTCTCTACAACAATCACAGCAATTTTGATCCTGCACGTTCTATCTAGGATCTACCACAAAACCCTGTTCATCTTAAAGAAACTGGAGCCTTGTTAAAATACTAGCACAAAGTCAAACGGACAAGAAGGATCCTGGAAAAAGACAGACGGACTCTCTGGGATGACTTCCAGTTATGTCAGGCTCCTCATTTAAGAGCAAAAATATTTTGCACCATTGTAATATTATGTGAATAGTCAAAATACTCCATGGTATTCTATTCTATATGGAAGTCATAATCCAACTACTCGGGACACCGTGGATCAAACCAGCCAGAATAATAAATATATACTTTTTGCATTCATTTTGAAATTATTGTTCATTTAAAAATATATATTTATGTTCCAAATGATGCATGCATCTTGCCAAAAAAAAAAAAAAAAAAAAAGCATTAGGTTTTACTCTAATCATGTATTTGTTTGCTAATACAATAACTTAACACAGTAAATACATAAACCACTACTTTTAAAATGTATTTTAATTCTAAAACCCAAATAATAATGAAACTGCCATAGTAGATAAAAGTTCAAATTTTGCTTTTTATGGGATGGCTTTTTGATGAGCCATTTTGCATATGGTATCATAAGAGACAAAGTATGATACACTGGAAGAAATCAAGTAAACAATTTTAAAAACACTTAGTTGAAGCCAGAGCAACGGAAGGTTATTTCAGGATCTGCTTTTCCTCAAACACTTGGCTACAGCTCCAATGTTGAAACAAACGTAAATGAGAAACAGGCAAAGTGTGAGACAAAGTGCAAACAAGACATTTTCCTTCTTATTAACAATTTCAGAAGTTGATCAAATGGAAATAGGTTTGCTGGGCACCAAGATATTGCAGAAATGTGAATAAAACAACAATAAATAAATAAAATAAGCCTCTGCTTAATCTTTAAAATAATTTTAAGTGATATACTTCATTGCAAGAGAAAACAAAGATGTTGAATGCTTTAACTTGAAGGTTCACTCTTTCTTCACAGGAGTTCTTAGGAGGAATTATCCAACCACACAATATTAGAAGATGTGTGAGTATAAAATACATAAACAGGCTAAGAATTTTACATGTTCTGTACTTCATATATTATGGCATCTTGCCAAAATAAACAATTTGGTCAACCTTTAGACAGTAAAAGTGGGGGAAAAAATATTAAAAGGGGTAAAATTATCAAAATATTACAAAATGTCTCTAGGGAAATCTACTCCATCAATTCACCAACTGAAAAATAAAAAACATTCTGAACCTTCTGCGAAGGGTTGTTCACAAAGCTGTGCCAAAGCACACAATGCGTTCAATAGCATGCAGCTCTGCCTGGGGATTTTGAATTCCAGTAGATGGAGCAGTGGATCCACTCTAACATCGACTGCAAATATGAGAAAGCATTAGTCAGTGCTTTTTGCATTTCCCGTGGCCTTTGAGACAAATTTAGGACTTGAAATTATTTAAGAATTTTGCAATTACCATAAATACATGTCCACACAGAAAGCTAGTAGATGCTTATTCAAGAAGTAACTGTGATGTATAGGCCTACACAAATGCTCCCTTTATAAAATACTACCTCTCAACATTTTCTATACTAATCTTTCCTACAGATGTTCTCCTTAAAGATACACCTCCTAGAAACATCAAACAATATCCCCCAAACAAAGGAGAAAACTGTCTAATTCTAAATTGGAAGCTAACATAATACCTGAAAGGCCCTACTCTTCTGCTCCCTATCTCACTGCTCCACAGCAGTGTGATTTTTAAGCTGACCTCACAGTTAGAAGTGGGAGATGATACTTTTCTTTTTAAATACTGTGAATCAGGAATCCTCTGGTATAGGAACCACACAGACTATCATGTGGATACTGTAAACTGCAAACGTGCTCAATCCTCACAAGCTACCACAGGGTAGGATGCAGGGGTCACACCACAGTAAGTCTGAAAGGACTACTTGGCTCCAGACTTGCACAGAGCAGACATTTACCTTAGGGTAATACAGATACCTGAAATAACTCCCAAATAAACAAATACATGCAAAATGAATATATTTAATTAGTGGTGAGTCAACAGAAGTCCATTGCGAAGTCCATTGCAAAGTCCTGTCCTTGAACCCAACAGGTAACATTACAGCCTGTGGCTCCCACACAAATCAGGAAACTCCACATTTGGATCTTTAGCAGCTAAGCATTACTGCCTTCAAAACTACTCCAATTTTACCAATTTTATTCCAGTATAACTTGTTTCTCTAGCAAATTTGAAACACTTTTTTTTTTTTAAATTTGCATAGCTTCCAGAAGTCAGTTATAACCTGTACCCAAGGTAAATATAAGAGCCTAAGAAAGCCACTAAATTATTGTTTGCTTTTTTAAAGTGTAAAACTCCTATATATAAACCTCTAGAACTTTAGTCGTCATCCAGGATAACACAACTGGATTAAAATGACCTTGTTGAAAATAGTAGCAGAGATAAATGCCTTTACAACAGAACACCTTCACAAGCTAAGAAAGGTTGGACTGTTGATATTGAAGCAATTTGTTTTTGCAAATGAAATGAATGCTACTCCTAACATTTAACACCTCCATCTGCTTTTCTGAATAACACTTTCTCCTTCTCTTTCTTTGTGCATGTAACCCTTGTAGCATGTCACTGAGCTCAATCATTTATTTTGCAGAACAGTGACCACAGCTGTATTCTCCATGTGTGATTTTATAAGCTACGATGCTGTTTGCACATTCTTAAAGCTTGATTTTTCCTCAACAGTTATTTATAAGCAAAGAGACTACCCAACATAAGGGGCTAAACCTCTGGAAAACTGCATGCACATACAACCCAATACTTTTTCCTCTCTGTATTGAAAGCTGATTGGGCAAACCAGCTTTTATGTATCTGGGGAAAAAATAATAATAAGAAATAAATTAAAAAAAAAAAGTTAAAAAGAAAAAAAGTAAAAAAAAAAAAAAAAAAAAAAAAAAAAAAAAAAAAGACCACAGAATACAAGCACTGAGAGTGCAAGAAAAAGGCAAGAAATTTCATTTCCCTCCGGTTTACGTGTCCTGGAGCACACACCTGTTTTTTTCAAATGTTCTGATGCTTTCAGGAAACAAGTGAGGAAGGAGTCAGATGAATTTTCAAGAAATAAAACTGAACACACACACATACCCCAACACCCCCTCTCCAGTTCAGACCAATCAATTACCAAGTGAAGACAGATATTTTATAAATCCCTAACTGCTATTCCCAGTGCTTTGATTAAATTAGAATTGTAACAAACATTCAAAGAAGAAAACTAGAGTTAATTTATCTATATCACCTTTTCTTTAAAATAGCCATGAGGCAAATGTTGGCATGAGGTAAGTCAGAGGTGCCTACTTCTTTTATTCATTATCACTAGGTATGTAAATCCAACCACTTATATCAGGTGAACTTGTGGGTTTACTAAAAGAGAAGCAGGGAAACTGATCTCCAGAAAGTTGCACGCCACAATTCTTCCCTTCTTAAATTTAAGATGTCCACTAACTCAATGTCTCTGTAGCATACGAAAAGGTATTTCAAAGAACTTCACTATAATACATGAAATACTGGGACATCAGTGAAACAATCTTACAGGTACTCTTTACACACAGTCAGCAAGCAGTTACTCTTCAGTAAGACCTGGTATCATCTACTAGCAAAAAGTTCACTGTATGAAGAAGTGAAATAACAGTTTTTCACCTGTCCCACAATCAGACACAAGTAGGTCAGAAATGGGGCAAGGATCATATCACAGTGAGGTAGCAGCCATACTTGTGTGACTGTTTCTTGATGGGTTTGTCTGGAATAGAGCAGAAACTGCATTTCTCACCCTCATCTGTTATCTGGATTCTGGAGATGTGTACAATGCATTTCTTACCAGTATCTGCTACTCACAATTATTTATGTAGCTTAATTAGAAACAGTTACAATTGTAAATAACCTGGTGTAAATCTCAAAGAGTTTATTCCTGCTTCGTGATTCACATGTCATGCCACCCACTCCTCTGACTACTATTTCTAAAAGTTTTCAAATGCAAGTGAATTATTCACTTGTAACAAGTGAAGTGGCCTTGACTTGCATAGGTCCCTGAGTGCAAATGGAAATTGAACCATGCCTGAACACATTGTCTAATGATGAGACACCTTTACTGGGCACAAAAACGGCAGTCTGGTAATCAGACAGGATTCAACAGCATTAAATGACATCCTTCTAACCTCCTCCCCTACACCCATGATGCTGATGGCAGTATTTTTATGACGCTTAGAAGTAACAGAGAATCTTGTGTAATTAAGACTTTACGAAAAATAAGTGCATTTGGACTTCACACTAAGTACTAGGATTTAGCCATAAACACAGGAGGTGTTCCTTTATAGATGGTGATTTGATTTCAAGCCCCATAGGTTAAGCCCCATTACTAACCTGTGTATACACAACACCCTGCTCCTCACTACGTGCAGTCTTTCCCTAGTTTTAATTATTTCAGCATGCATAAAAGTATCTAAAAAGGAAAAGCAATCAAGAAGACATCAAGGATCTTCTTGTTCCTTCATGCAGGAAAACCAGGTGTAACGTGCCCATGAGAGCACTGACCAGCTCATATACCGGCAAACAGCAGAGCTGGCATTTCACTTGGCCCACAACATGAAAAGCGGGAGAGACTCCTTGCCAGCTCCTTGCTCTGCAATTGAAGTGGAACAGATTGCTGCTGCACAAGCAAGCTGATACTCTCACAAGAAAAACACAGGAAATAACACAGCCCTAGCCCTATACCTACACTGCACTGTTCATGGCATAAAATCTGTCAGTAGCATGAAGCAAAGTGTCAATACTGGCTACAGCTCCCAGAGGCATTTAAAGGACCTCTATCTGCTCCCCCATGAAACAACTTAAAATATTCTGCTGGCTCACAAGACATTGTCAGCGTCTTTAGAGCACACCCTGGTTGATTTGCGCAGTCACTAGTGATTTCAAGCTCTGCTTTAATGTGTTCCTTCCAAAATCTCTTTCAATACATTACAAATTCATCTCTCTTGACACCTTTAAGCAACCATCTCACAACTGCCTTAGCTCTCTGTGGACCCATTAGGATCAAGTGTATTTTGTCCATACTCTCTCTTGTCTATTCCTCTTATCTTCCAGAATCACAACTTCATTGCCATCAGCAAATATCATAAGCATTTTTTATGCTAAAGCTTCCTGTATTTTTTTCTAGTCTGGCTATTTGCAGTCTCAAGAGCTGCCTGCTTCTGCTGTGTATGTGGCAACCATAGTGACAACAAGAGCTACGGTCATTTATTACCTCTGTCACTGGCTGAATGTGCGACCTTAACTGCATTAAAAAGAAACAAATCCTCATCTGCTGTAAATTCATGGGGCTCCGCTGAAGTGAATCATGCTGATTTAAACCATTTGGCCTCTCCTCCTTATAAGCCTTGCTCACCCCACCGCTAATATTTCTTTAACTCTTGCAAAAGCAATCCTTAGACATGTATTATATAATCACCTGTAGTACACAGATTCCCAGCTTAACTGAATCAAAGCAGGGTTTTGTTTGTGTCTCTCTTTTTCTTGTTGGCAAAGTGCAAAAACCCTTTCATACCTCAATGGGCTATAATGAAAATTGACAAATCCCTTACAAATTAATTGTGCAGTTCTGAAGACTCATATTATATATGTATTCCATTCCCACTTTTCCTTAAGCATCTGTTAAAACCAATACTAAGACAGAAGGATCCGTAGCCTACCTTACACCCTTACAGGAAAAAAGGACTGGGTGATACGAACTCTGCCAGGGGGTCCAGATAAATAGAAGGATTTAAAAAATAAAAATAAATCAATGTAGTTAATAGCATTCATAAAAGCAAATCATGATGGCTTTACCTAACATGATGCAGGCTAATTTATAGATCAGTCTTTGATTAACAATAAGGTAACTGTAGTACATCACTGTAGCAGCTGTTGACTATGTTCACATGAAATAATATATCATTAACAGCAACAGGAGAGAAAATGCTCTTTTCCAAATTCCCCTCAATTCAACAGAAGACAGAAACAATTCCCATGCTGTCCCTTGTAAGAAGATGAACTGAAAATCCTCAGACAATCCGCAGAAAATCCAGAGCTTGATGACTTCTAGTGAAAGAAACTGCACAATTCCTGCTCCCTGCAGGCTTTACCAGACATAAGATGTGTGCCTCATGGGGCTGAATATTAAATACATTAATAATTTCCACCTCCGATATTGTGTAATTTCAGCTGCAACCTAATTGCTTTGGTTTCTTTATATTTTCATGTACTACACTGGACATCACTTTTGTAAGAAGAATACATTTTTACAAATAAATCACACTATATTTAGAAATAAATCACATTTATCATGACGACTACATGACTATGAAGACTTCCATGAATCTTAGCAGACTCAGGGAATTCCATTTTTGATTTATTGAAAATAATAATAATAATACATTAGATGTATTAGACTCATTTTACTAATAAAAACAATGAAAGAAAGGAAAACTCCAGATGAAAATTCTCACAATTATTAAGTATATTCATATACTCTAATTCTGACTGAGTTGTTAATCAGTTGTTTTATGCTGAAAACACAGTGGACCATATTTCTATGGCAGTGAGTCTCTTTAAGGACTATTCAATGATCTTCTATGTGACCAGGGGCCCTGTGGAAACTCATCCTTCTCATCTAAAATGAGAATCGTACTGACCTATCACACAGGCATTTTAGTTTTGTCCTGTAAAAGCAAATTGGGACAGCTAGATGAAAGGCTATAGTAAAGTCTTATAGAATTATCAGAGAATTATGAAACATTATACCAGAAACAATATTTAATAAAGTTATTCACACCAGCGTAACACCTTAAAAACTCACGACAATTCTAGTAGTTAGTACTGTATGAAATGAAAGAGAAGTGACCTACCTATAACTACTGTCAAAACAAGATTTAGCGTTCGGGTTAGCATTGTATTGAGATAAGGTGATGAGATGTGGTGAAAAACAACCCTTACAGAAGAATAACGTGTAAGGGGTAATACTGCTTATAGCAAGTGAGATTGTTTCCTGAAAAGGGAAGCTGTATGGTGGCTCCTATGAACAAATGACAGTTTAGTTTCATTCAGATTGCTTGAGTATCAAAAAAGTGAATAAAGTAGGCTTCAAATGGGTAAAACCAGTTTAGGTGTTCAATTAATAATCTTTTACATTTGTTCTAAAGCTTATTGCCTCACAATACTGTCTCTCTCAATTGAGATCTGTTATCTGAACCTCCCTCCAATACCACTTTTTAACATTTTTGAACAATCATCCCCCAAATTGATAAAATCCTGAGATAGTTATTGTGCCTTGTCATCTTCAACCAAAATAAAGCCGTACAGTTTGAAAACATCTATCATCAGACTCCATCATAAATAATGTCTTCTAAGTTAGGATCATTTATTTCCCACTAGCATCAAAGGTAACTCTCAAAGCTAGCACAGTCTTCTGACCAATCAGGTATTCCTGTGATGGCATTTTCATAAAAGCAAAAGTTTCAATTCAGTCCTGGTAGCCTAATCAAAAATTTAACTTCTTACCAGGGAACTGGAGAGGAAGACAAAGAGCAGAGGCGACTACATGAGGTCAGCAAGTCTGGCAGGAAGACCAACGCCTGTTTCTTTACAGAATGTCCCTTCACATCTTAAAAATACAGATCTGTCACCTGCGTTTTCTCTCCAAACGCTTTCTACATACAAGAATTTTGAACTGAGCCCAAAGTCTGGTGAGCAAAGGAAGAAATAATGACAGAAGTCATCTCCTATGTGAAGTTCAAGTGGGCTGTTGCATTGGGGACCTACCTCAAGGCTAGGGAATACAGAGAATGAGGAAGATAGCACCAATTGGACAGATGCCCAGTGAAATACAGGACTGCTTGGAAACTCAAGGAAGAAATTCAACTCTTCTCTCAAGCTATAGAGAATGTAAATGGATAAAAGGGACAATTAAGAGAAAAAGCAGCTGAAAAATACAAGAAAAAGTGAACAGAAGATATAAAGATAGAAGAAATAAAAATTAGGTGATAAAACAAAGAGCGGGAAGAGTCCACAGGCAATCCTGACTTTTTTTTTCCTCAGTTCCACAGAAAGATATCACGTAGAACCGCTTACTTATACTTATTGCTTAACAGCAGTACCTCAGAGCCAGTCAAATCCAATGGTACTAACAAAAGGGACCTTCTGCACAAGCGTGTATACTGTTTTATCCTTGCGTTAGCTCACAGATGCTAACAAATTCAATTCAGCAAAGCACTTAAGCACATGCTTGACTTTAAGAATAATCCCATTCCTATTCAGTAAAACACTTAAATGCACACACTTAACTTTCAAAACATGAGTGGTCCCATTGACTTCAATGGGACATAAGTACAATTCTGAATGCTTTACTGGATCAGTGAACCAGGATATAATTTACCCCCCCTTCACTGGATGAGTTGGGCATCCTGTATCTTGCATTTCATAATAAAAGACAGAATATTAAACACAAACTTTAAAGGTTAAATTTGCTATATAACTGTAAACCAAATTGCCCTACTCTGAATGCTTTTTAGGGTAAAAGCTCTAATGAGTTCTCAGCATATTTTTTACAGCTAGAACAAATGAATCTATTATTTTCTTAAATTTATGCACAAGCTTAATTGCTATGCAAACACAGCTACGAAGATCTAAGAAATGTAAAAACAAGATATCATGTGATTCTCAGTTCCAAAAAATCAGAGACATAAAAGCAGCTTTCACACATTTGTGTGTGAACACAAAACTCCGATTAAAAGACAGCTAAATGCAGTAGATCTCTGTGCTTTCATGAGGTTCTGAAACACAATTTGCAATACATAAAAGGTGTCAAAAATCAAGCTTGGGTATTTTCCAATTACATCAATTGCTCTTAATAAGTTAACAGTTTGTACACTAATTTTTTATCACTTTATATTTGCAGGTGAAAAATTGATTCAGAGGCACATATTACTGCATCCCTGTGTAAATACTCATGAAATACTAACACATACATCACTGTCTAGCTCAATGCAAGATGGAAGGTTTTTCTGATCTAGTCATGCTGTTTTGGGACAAATGAGATAAGTAGTTTTGTATATCCTTTTGCACAAGCATGCTTTGGCTGATTTATTAGTATTGGTTAGTCTGAAGAAAACTTGCAGGGGGTGGAATATATTAGCAAACAGGAGGATAAACTCAGAAAATTAAACTGTATGATTTCATTTACTATGTTTGCTCTCACAACCGAGTCACTACGAGCCCACAGTTAGAAGATCTGAACAGCTTTAAGTATCAGTCCATGATAGTGTCTATTCATGTCTTACTTAATTACATCTGAGCTCTAAAATACTAAATAGCAGCGATGCTTCCGTAATTTCAAAGCAACCTGCAAATATTACAAAGTATGCTAAGAGACGTGAAGTCTCGTAGCTGTTTTGAAAACAGCTGATCAAGAGCCATCCATTCTTCCATGGCCCTCAAGTGAACAGAAAATAAAGCTACCACTCCCAGCAGTGCCTTGTATTAAACCTGCAAGTATTTCCCAGTAAAAGGGCTTGCTTTTACATGTGCAATAATTCTACCTTATTCTTCTGTGTACATAGTTTAAATTGGAAAATGTCAGTCAGAAAGCTTTGTTGCACCTGAAAATGAAGCCAACTGATTCTGCCCAGTTCCCTGAGCCACGAAGGAACGTGGAAAGGGACGCAACTGACAGCACAGTTGACTGTGCACAAAGACTGCTAGAATAACTGCATGCCAAAGAAAAACACCTGGTAGACCTGAATGTTAAACCTGAATTCCAGGTGACTCACAAAGGTGGCCCCAAACTGATTTTAAGACCTGCAGCTTTGGGAAAGTTCTTTAATAAGAAAGGAAAAAAATAGAAATGTGCTGGGCCTTCTTCTATGGTAGCACAACACATGGATGTATTCCCAAGGCAGAGCATATTTACATTTGAATACAAAAACCAGCTGCAGATCTCCATGTATACTAGTTTTCATTCATTAGTTTTTATGGACTCTGTCATCTTTTTGCTTGTTACATAATGAAGCTTGCAAACTGGCACAAACTAGCAAGTTAAAAATCAGAATGGGGACACAAGCTATTGTTATTACCAGCTTTAGTGAATAAGCAGCACTTGAAACAAGTATACTTGTTTAACAGTTTCTCTCTTTCCATATTTGCAGGTTTCCCTGTACGTTCTAAGTTTAGTTTCCAGAAATTGAATGTGTTCTTTGGTTATCCTTCTTCAGGGGAAAAAAAAAGAAAAAAAAAAGAAAAAAAAAAAAAGACCAAATCTTCAGATGAAAATACTATACTACTTACTAAATACACAAAGAATGTTTTGTTAGAAGATGTGAACTGAAACCACAACTTTAGGGGACATTACTTTATTCTCTTAATTCCAACAGCAGAAGTCAGTCCAAGCAATCTTAGTGTGAAAGCATGAAGCAACCTTGTAAATGCAGGTTTAGTACACTTGTTTGCTGTTCTTGTGCAGATACACAACGATAGCATAAACAAGATATAGACAGCACGAATCACAAACATGAGCCAGCAGTGTGCCCAGGTGGCCAAGAAGGCCAATGGCATCCCGGCCTGCATCAAACATATTGTGGCCAGCAGGATGAGGGAAGTGATTGTCCCCTTGTACTCCTTACTGGTGAGACTACATCTCAAGTACTGTGTTCAGTTTTGGGACCCTCACCACAACAATACTGAGTTGCTGGAATGCATTCAGAGAACAATGACTTGACTAGAAAACAAAGACATGTGAGGAGAGGTTGAAGGAACTGGGATTGTTCAGTGTTGAGTAAAGAAATCTGCAGGTAGACCTCATCACTCTCTACTTCAAACAAGATTGCAGCGAGGAGGGCGTCAGTCTCTTTTATTAGGTGACAAATAGTCACCAAGGACCCAAGGAAACAGCCTCAAGTTGCATCAGGGGAGGTTTAAACTGGGTATTAGGAAGAACTTATTCACAGAACATAGTGGTTAGGTATTGGGATGGGTTCCCCAGGGAAGTGGTTGGAGTCATCAACCCTGGGGGTCCTTAAGAGACATGAAGATGTGATGCTAAGTAGGACCTGGTAGTGTTGGGTGATGGTTGGACTTCATAACATCAGAGATCTTTTCCAACCTAGATGATTCTATGATTTAGGAGCAAGCCAATACATGGAACAAGTCTCGTCATGATGCTAAGTATATTAGTACTTAGCCTAGTATCTCTCATTAGTCCTAACCATCACCTGCACATCAGAAAATGAGCACTTGCTCTGCACTTCTAAATCACACATTTAAGTACACTGCATGAAGACTCTCTTTGCATCTTTGTAAAAACTGGGCCAACTTAAAGGTGCAAAATGAATTTAAATATAATGATATAGAAACTAAAGAGCTATTTTGTCATGGTATGAAGTTTTCTATTATGGTTCTAAGTTGGTCTTAAAAGCAATAATTATACCCAACGTAGCTGATGGAAGTCAGTATAAATGAGTCTTCTTTCTCTGCCTTGACTCTAAAGGTACTGTAGGTATTTTTTAACTTCAATTTACTACTACCTCTTCTTTCCTGTTGCATTTTTTTTTTTCTCACCACTTACAACTCATATTAGGATTTCTTATATGTCTGAAAGGAAGGTCTTAGACAAAGAAATAGCAACCTATGGACTGTGAGGCCAAAGTATGGGCTGCAAAGGGACACTAGAGGTCCCTCTGCACCAATGCATGAGCTAACGAGTCCTCCCAAAGGAAAAAAGGTGCTCCAAGCAAAGGCGCAGAAATCACAGAATCATAAGGTTGGAAAAGACCTCCAAGACCATCAGGTCCAACCATTAACCCAGCACTGCCAAGTCTACCACAGTGTCCTTAAGTACCACATCTACAAGTCTTTTAAATACCTCAGGGACGGCGTCGCAACCACTTGCCTGGTCAGCCTGTTCTAATGCCACACAATCCTTTCAGTGAATAAGGGTTTCCTAACATCCCACCTCAACCCTGGTAACACTTGATGCCGTTTCTTCTTCGTCTACATCGCTGTTTTGACTGTCAAGTTCTAGAGCATCATACCTGTTATGTAAGGGTAGTCAGGAAGATGAGGCAGGCAGGGAGACGGCTCGCCTACCACCCCGAGCAGAAACCTGCTTCCATTCCCCTCCTTGACCTAGGTCCCTCCTACTGGCTGGTGGGATGTGGGAACCTTCATCTTTTTTGTAGTGGCTGACTGGTGGGATATGGGAACCTTTGTTTCTTGTGTGGTGGCTGGCTCCTGAGCCTGTCTCAGGCAGAGCAGAGTATGCTTTCACCAGTCAGGTTCCCTCTCTGACTCCCTGATGCTCCTCAGCCTGCTCACCTCCTCCAGAAGCTCCACCACCAGGCTGAGCAATTCTTCAACCCTGAAACACCTCCCACAGGCATACGCACTGCCACTACTGTCAGATGGCTCGGACACACCCTGCAGCCCAAGACTTACACAGCCGCTTGTTTCCCAAGACCTCTGTCTGGGTATCCACATCAGTGACAGTGGCTGGAGAGGCCACAAGAGATGCAGGTGCCATGGCTTTCTGTGGGGTGGATACCAAGGCTGGACTCTTCGCGAGCAGGTCACAGCCACCAGTAGAAAAGAGCAGTGAGAGCGCCCTGCCTGCAGGCACTGTGGCACATGCCCTGGTCTCTGCGCTCCCTAGGGACCACCTTTGCAAGGCAGTGGAGGGGGCGCTGCGCTGCTGGCACTGCCCGCACCTCCTCAGCCTCCCTCGTGAGTGCTGCCAGGCCCTGGCGGCTGCCTCAAGTGGCCTCCATGCCGAAGCAAAAGCCCTGCCTGCAGAATGCGTCTGCCCCGGAGCCCATCACCTCGGGGTCTGGCTGCAAAATGGCGGCGAGGCCTCATTTTAACAGCCCAGCCCTGCCGCTGCTGGCTCGGCCCATGCCTCCTCAGCCCCCCGGGCCCAGCTCGATGCAGCCTCTGGCATGGCGTTGCAACCACTTCCCTGGTCAGCCTGTTCTAATGCCACACAACCCTGTCAGTGAAGAAGGGTTTCCTAACATCCCACCTCAACCCTAGTGCCACTTGATGCCGCTTCTTCTTGTCCTGTCACTTCGTGCCTGGGAGAAGAGACTGACCCCCCACCTCCCGACAACCTCCTTTGAGGTAGCTGTAAAGAGCTACAAGGTCTCCCCTAAGCCTGTTCTTCTCTTGGCTAAATAAGCCCAGTTCCCTCAGCCTCTCCTCACAGGACTTGCTCTCTAGACCCTTCACCAGTTTCACAGCCCTTCTCCAGACATGCTCCAGTACCTCAGTGTCTTTCTTGCAGTGAGTGGCCCAAAACCAAACACCGGGTGAGGTGCAACCAGACCCAAGTACAGGGGGACAATCACTTCCCTGGGCCTGCTGGCCACACTACTTCTGATACAAGCCAACAAGCTGTTGGTCTTCTTGGCCATCTTCACCTATTAGCCAGCACACTGGCAATTCCCAAGAGACACAAAGCACTGCAACATGCTTGAGTTTGGCCTACATCTACCAAGCTGCACTCAACATGGATCCGCCTCCCACTGCAGGCCCTGCAGCCACTCCAACCACAGAGGACACCAACTGGGCCCACAATCTGCTCCTGCCTGTGTCACCAAAGCCCCTGAGCACCCCACCGGTGCTGTGGGCAATGCCACGGCTGCCATAGGAGCAGCTGGCTGAGAAATTTGGCTCCCCAGGCCCTACCTCCCTGCCAAGACTGTCCCCTCTTGCTGGGTGCGCCGCGAAGACCTTGTGACATCGCAGGGCCATCGGTGACAGCACTGTGGGGCTGCTGGCACCATCACCCACTCAGCGTGCAGACAGCGGTGCTGCTGGTGACGGCCAGAGATCAAGCCCAGAGCAGGAGCAGCAAAATGCTCAGCCTGGGGCTCTCCCTCATCTTCCTGCTCTGCATGGCCTCTCAGCTCCCCAGCAGCCCTGGCTGTTCCAGCCGGCCCTCCTGGGCCACGGTTATGTGGGACGTGGCTCCTGAGGACCTGGAGCACCAGGGCATTGGCACGGGCAGCCAGTGCTCCTACCTGCCCTACCTTCTGGACCAGCTGTGGTCCTCCCTGGCCATGCTGGATGGAGCTTTTTGGTCCATGGAAGTGCTCTATAGGAGCAGCCCAGCCCTGTGCCTGCTCGGCGGGGTTTTCCTTTGGAGGATTTGCATATGGAGGAAAGCAAGGAGATGCCAGAGAGAGGTGAGTATGGAGGTCAGGCAGGTCAGACAGTGCCAGGTTGCTGGGACTGCCAGGCCTTGGACTTTGGGTCAGTAACGGGTAGGACAATGAGTAACAGCCCATGTGGTCATGAAGGACTCAATAGGACCCGAAGGTGCCCTGGTTCTTCCCTAAGGTGCCCTGGTTCTTCCCTGGACCTCCTTCCACCCCTGGGAGGCACAGGTGGGTCTCATCTTCAGAAGAAGAAACAGTGACATGCTGATGCCGGAGGGAGAAAAATACGGGGCCTGCCTGATGATTTCTTTGCACATCGTGCTGCCTGGAGCAGCCCAGCAGGACCCAAAGTTCTCAAGAAGAGGCCAAGCCCAGCTGTAGATGTCTCTAGCCCCCCAAGGCCCATGTCCCATTCATCATGCCCCTTTTGGCCTCTTGTTTCCAGGAGGTGAGCAAGACGTCATCAGCTTCCTCAGAGACATGCTGCCACTGTGGGTACTCCTACGACAGCTATGGGGTGCTATGCCGGATGGAAAGAAACGTCATTCTGATGCAGAAGCACCTGAGAGAGCTGCTCCTCCACCACCCAAAAGCTGGCAGGACCCAGAGAACCAAGAAGAAGAGAAAGGTGGAAGACATGGAAGAGGAGGATAGCATTTTCTCTAGCTGCTTAGACAGCCACAGCTCCCAAGAAGCTCTGGGAGGGAATCAGGGGGTATTTCTCTCCAGTGAATAATGTGTGTGAAAAAAAACAATGGAGGTTGCGTGTATTGTCTACACCCACCCCTGGCACACATGTCCCCTGGGAAAGTGGGAGAGGAGAAGGAAAGAGAAAAAGAACACGAGAGGTAATCTGAAGTAGGGAGCCATCACTCACCGCCTCCCAGAAGCAGACCAATGGCCAGCCAGTGTCTGAGCAATGGCTACCCTGGAAGGCCAAACCCACAGGTTTTACTTCTGAGTATGACATTCCACAGTGCTCACTTTGGGTCATCTGCCCCAGCTACAACCTCCCTCCACTGTCATCTGCCCCCTCCGAAGCCTTCTCATGGTGCCTGTTTGTCTCAAGTCACATCCAAAACAGCATGGGGGTTCCGCTGCAGAAAGTCACCTCCCTCCCAGACAGACCCAAGACAATCTCCACTACCTGCACTTTGCTCAGATCCTATGCTACCCAATGCATCCTCATCAGACACCACCCTTCCCCTCCATCCTTTGCTATTTACACAGCAATCTTTCACTTTGTCTATGGGCCACCCCCATCACAGGACCCCACCACATGTCCATTCCAACAGCCATGCAGATTGGTTCAGTTCATTTAGTCTGAGGCTTGGGGTGCCTATTACGGTGTTCGTTGAGTAAAGGGGGCCTGTTGGCTTGGGTCATTGGGTGCCAAAAACAGCTCAGGTTGGGTTTGCCAGCTGCATTTGCCTGGATCTTTACCACTAAACCATGTCCCTAAGTACCACATCTACACATCTTTTAAATATCTTGGGGATGGCGTCGCAACAACTTCCCTCATGGGACTTGCTCTCTAGACCCTACACCAGCTTCATGGTCCTTCTTCAGACATGCTCCGGCACCTCAGTGTCTTTCTTGCAGTGAGGGGCCCAAAGCTGAACACAGATTGAGGTGCAACCAAGAGCCAGAGACAAGTACAAGGGGAACATCACTTCCCTGGGCCTGCTGGCCACACTGCTTCTGATACAAGCCAACAGGCTGTTGGTCTTCTTGGCCACCTGCCCCTAGTAGCCAGCACACTGCTGTCTGATATTCAGCTGGCTGCTGACCAACATCCCCAGGTCCTTTTCCGACAGGCAGCTTTCCAGCACTCTTCCCACAGCGTTACATGGGGGTGCTGTGCTCCCACTGCAGGACCCTGCACTTGGCCTTGTTGAACCTCATGCACTTGGCCTCGGCCCATCCAGCCAGCCTATCCAGATCCCTCTGCAGAGCCTTCCTACATAGCCTCAGGCAGATCGACACTCCCACAAAATAAAAGTCCTCTCATCGAGCATGTATAGCTTCCCAAGGGAAAGATTCACCAGTGCTTTAGAATGGTATGACCTTATCTGACAACACCACAACAAAAGCTACATATTGAACAGTGAAAAAAGGTGTGAAGAAGAAAGCAATCATCAGTCTACCATCAAATTTAACCACTGTGCAACACATTAAAGTCACAAGACTTATATCAGGAAGCAATGTGCCCCAGCAAGTTACATATTTTGAGTTTATGCCAATAAATGGACAAGGATAGGGAATGAAAACTTCTTCCATTTAATAAAGAATGATATTTGTGTCATCTCTATGCAATATTGACAAGTATGAGAATGATTGAATATATTAAAAATGTTAAGAAATGTATATAAAGTGTTATTTACTGCAGAAAAGTTCCAACCATAAGATTTTAAATTATTTCATTATTACAGTAAGAAAATAAACAAAAGCAAGTATATTGAACTAACATGGCACCTTTAACTTCCATCTAGGTTTCTGATTCAGGGTTCTCCAAAGTAAAAGCATGAAACAAGGAGTACTATATCAGCAGCAGTTAAAGCACTGTCAAAAAAATGAGACCTCTACTGCATGTGAATAACATTATTCCTATAATTAGTCCCACTGGGTTAAGCAAGGCTGCTTTCCCATGTAAAAATTCCCATCCAAATGCTTGCACAGACCAACATAAAATTTTGCCAATTCTTACTAGTTCCACTGCCCAAACACCTCCTTTGTTCCGCTCACCCTGCTACACATGCCTCTTCATTCACATAAAATGCACCTTTGTCCTCAGCCAAGGTCTCAGGTGTTGTAATTAACTATCTGTCTTTGCCATTCTAAGTATTACTACAAACCAAAGCAGGGATTTAGGAAACCAACCTTTTAAAAACTAACTTTCAAGTTAGGAAGGATTTCCTCACTCAAAGAAAGGGGTGCAGAAACCCATTTAACAAGAGGAGAGACTGGGAGGTAGATGCTAAGACCAAAGTAGGGTTGGGGTTTGAGACTCCCTGCTCTCTGACCAAGAATAAACTGGGCAGAATCCCATATGGATATGACCCATCAGGTCAGTATGAAACCTTTAACATTTTTTTTTATTATTTTTTGCACTTATTTTCTTATCATAATTCTGTTTCCAAGATGACTATTTTGAGATATACCTGTTACAGTTGGTTTGAGAGAAAACACCATTACTAAAGACAGTTGTTACCAACAGTGAAGTGGTTACCTCCTCTTCTCTTCAGGCCATGACCGGAAAGTAATCCAATATAATTCCATACCCAATGGCCAAAAGAGTGACATTTTTATTCAAATAAAATTGATACACCTGTAACAGATGCAGGTATGGGACTTTAAGGCCAACCAAAGGATTCTGGAAGTAAAGGTATTTTGAGTTTAGGAAGGTGTTTCAAACTAGTAAAAAAGGTTTTAAGAGTAGTAGTTTTATACTTCTAGGGTAGCTAGTTGTCTTCAAATCTGAACCCTATGAGCTTCATCTTTTATACAAATAAGGTGATTTAATCTTAGAAGAAAAAGCATAGAAGAAAAACAGATGTTTTTCAAAGCCATAGCTACCTGACTGTCCTGGAAAAACAAGTAGTACAGTGAAGGTCAAATTAACAAATGTCTTTAGCAGACAGAAAAGTTAAAGACAGATATTGCTGAATGCCAAAATTAATGACTGTCTTCCTAGTGAAAAAAAATATCCATGCCTCACCACCAGAACCACAATGCATACTCTGGGAAAGTACAGAATACTGATACAACTAATTCAGTCTTACACAGTTTGATCACTCATCCAGATATGACCAAGAAATACAAATGAACAGTGGTAGGATTTTTTGCTTGTGTTTTATTCTCACAGGACACTTTGAATACTACAGCGGCTGGATAAGCTAAAATTATCTACAAGTATGATGTATGAAACAAATTATTAGAAATTTGTCCACATCCAAAAAAAAAACCAACATGCCATTTGTTCCCGTTTATGGTGCTTCTGATAACTTTATGAACATCAAAAAGTAAGTATTCGGCATTGACTGGTTCTCAGATCAAACATCTACAGACTGCAGAATTTCTAAGGAAATACTTGACAATTATTGCTTGACTGAAGAAGAATGGAGAAAAAGAAACAAGTGGACATCTAATCCACTGTAAATAAAAACTGTAGAAAGAGACCATAACACATTGTACAGAAGATATCAAAGTCTGACATTTGACAAAACTACTACAAAAAGTTCAATGGTTAAAAGTATTGAATAGAAAGAGGTAACCTTTGCCTTTTCTTACAGATTTGGCATTGTTTTCAAGAACTCAAGAATCAAAGCCCCGTAAAATTACATACCTCTCTAACAAAGGGCTATATAAGAAAGTCATAAGATAATTTTCCACTGAAGGAAGGTTCATAAACAACATACACATTTCCATAGAAATGAGGCTAAACTGGGAAAAGGGAAGTTAATTAATACATTTCTCAGGAGGATATAAAGGCTAACATAGTATTCACAACAAACAGTACAGGAAAACTAGGCTGGAACAATTTTAGTTTTTTTTTTTTTTTTAAATCTATTTTCTTAAGCTGGTCAACTCCTTCCCACAGCAAGGCTTATTCCAGCAGAATTTAATTTAGATTGTATCCTTCAGACTACTTCAGGGCTGAGAAGATCCATCAAAACTTGCAGTGGAAATCAGGCCATTTCCCCTGCTTCCATTATTTTGCATCCTATTCTGACATAATTTATACCTGCCTTCAACCTTCTCAGCATTCAGTGGTGTTACAAAGCAAGCAACACCCATCAGCAGAGAAAACTGGAATTAAAATCCAATACCTGGAATTCCTTTTATTAATGAAATATATAGTACTCAAAAGTGTGAAGCGGCTGAAGAGACACTGCCATTCAGCACTACCTTCAAGACGGTACCTTCTCAAAAGAGCAGATGCTGTGCCCCTGGGCAGCTCTCCATCAGCTCTGCAGCTGTGGCTGTCTTGGCAGGAACATTATCCTTCAAGACACCTGTGGTCTTCCCCCAGCATCTCTAGGGTGCCTTGTGCAATCTTGGGAAAGTCACCTCGTCATTCTAGCATTAAAGTGGCTAATCCTTTCAGGGTTATTGAAAAGATTTAATGCAGTGTCTATGTAAGAGCTCTAAAATTGTCAAGTGGCAAACCCTTTTGAAATATCATGTATGCACAGCAAATAATGAGGACAAACAGTAACAAACAGAAGATCTGCCTTACGCATGGAGCACAAGTTAATTATGAATTATTTTGGTATTATCCCAAATCCTCAAGTGGGAAAGTTCTGTTGATAATTGTTAGACTGTACATCTGCTGTTTTCTGAGAACATATGGTACAATTTTAACAGGAATTGCTGACTAAGGGAATATAGCACTATTTAGATAATAAAGCATAACATGAGATGTACTTGCACTGTTCATCTTCTTGCACTAACTACACAAAAGTTGCTGTAGCATTGAGTATCATAGCTTGAGCACATGCTTGCACTGCCATGTTTTGCACCGTTCACTTTGTCCTTGTGTTTTTTCCCCTTCTGAATGCGTAGCTATGGCTCTAACTCATTCAACAGACCAAACAGTATACGAAAATCTTTCTCTCTCTGGGTTAAGTGGCAGTAACAGGCTAACCTCCAGAGAAAATAAATAGGTTCAGAATTACTTTTGTTTTGATATAAAAAAAATTAAAAAAATAAACTCTGGGTTACAGCATCAGACTTACAATCTGTGCTGAATGTCTGTACTAAACTCTGCAATCAAAATATGCCCATCAAAAACCTGCATGTGCTGGTGTAGTAAGTAATATGAGATGTATGAGTACATGTAAATGATTTCATATATCTGTGAACCTCTTACTACTCCCACTATCTCCAGTCCTCTACCACTACCCATTCTTCAGCGTGTGAAACACTCCTATGTTTATATGAGCAGATGAATCATCTAATTTAACACAAATGCAAGTGCACCTATCGTATACCAGGGATTAGTCCTACTGTGTTTCACCTGCTTTTAACATACAAAAAGGCTATTCAGCATCTTACTGCTCCTTTTACAACAGCTTCTGCTTTTTACATTTTCTTTGAAATGGATTACAAAATATACATTTCCCTCTTATTCAGCTTTGACAGAAGAGCAGCCTGAATTTGCCAAGCACAGTAGTTCAATGCTCCACAATTTTTCAATGAGGAAGTCATTAGCAGATCAAAGTTCAGATGCTGGAGTGACTGCTTGAAATTAGTTTAATTCTTATACAAATACTTCATAGGCATGCACATGGCACTTTGACATACCTGCCTATGTTGGATTTGAGGAAACTATGCAAGAAAATATTTACAATATTCAAGCCAATAGGTTATATTACATGCTATGGTCTCTTCTTGATCCACCATGACTTCAACTTTAAAAATCTCCTTTTATATTGAGTACCTGAAGAAAGCTGGAAGCAAATAAGCAGACACACCCATAAAATGGAGAAGGCAGCCAACTACTCAGACTTTAAACTTTGCCCAGGAAGATGGCTTATTATAAAACAAGGAACAAAATGCACAGGAATTTCAGTTGCATAGGAAGTACCAAGGAAAGTGAGGTTTAGTAAGAAGGTTACTAAAAACAGAGGTGGAGTCAAACTACTTAAGTATTCCCAAAGTTTTGTAGAAGTCATGGCTAAACAGGCAATTGAGATTATACTGAAAATTTAACCACAAGTTATTTGATATAATAAAGCATTATAAATAGCATATTATGCCCCTCCCCCCAAAAAAAATAAAATAAAATAAAAAAATCTTTCAGCCCTTGAAAATACAACACTACTGGGAATGTCCATGCCAAAGATACTAGTAAAAATCCAGATGTGATGTCAACATCAACCAACCTTTTTGCAGCTGATTTTAAGCTGTTACCTATCTGTAGTTGCTATACATGTAACTCAGTTGCTGTATTCCAGACAAACCGAAGTTATATGGCAACAGCAAATCCGGAGGTGCTAAACCTAGCCCTGATCAGCAATTCATGTCATCTGCAATTGCTTAAGTTGCTGTGGAAGGATAAAACGTTGTTGGAAAAAAGAGATCAGTCTGTGCTTTTATTATTCTCTGCTCTCAAGACTCCTGCTCTGACCGTCCTAAGCTCAGGCCAGTCTATGCTATGAGAAGTTTTCAAGCTGGGGACAGCAGTAGAAGGCACATACCTGCACAGCTGCTCCTGGTGTGGCCCTGACCTTTGTCCACCTGTTGCAGCATGACTGGGAACCTGCTCCAAAACATCTCCCCAGCTTCAGACCGTGAACATCTAAAAGAACCAAAGCTTCTTGAATGAATAGCCAAAGTGACTACTGTAGTCCTCAAGCTCTGAGGGACAGAAACAACAGATGAATTGAATGAACAGCACAAACCTGAATTTCCCTCTGCAACTTCTGAAGTTGAGATTCACTGGGGACAGGGAAGGGAGAGGAAAGGGAAGACTGAAATAGGGCAGTACAGCGAGTGTCTGGAAAGGCAGTAAAAGCAACAGGTGCTGTAAGAAACTGAAAAGCAATACCTGGAGGCACTGAAATTTCAGTGCAGTGAGAAACATGTCCAGGTGACAGATAACTCAATGTTAGTAGCTCTTACTACTAAGAGAGATGTTCCAGACCCCCAATCATCTTTGTAGCTCTCCGCTGGACTCTCTCCAGGAACTCCATGTCCCTGTTGTACTGGGAAGCGGAGAAATGGGCATAGTGCTCCAGATGTGGAGTCACCAGGGCTGAATAGAGCAGAAGGATATCCTCTCAACCTCTCAGCCAAAAAAGGTGACACTGAATGAGAGACAGGAAGACTTGTAGGGTTAGCCAGGAATACTTACTTAAGTCATTCACACATTTAGGAATGGGCTATACAGGAACACAATACCAAACAGGAAACATTTAATTAGTCTCCTTCTTTGAAGGAGGGAAAATTACTCCAGAGAAGTAAAATCCCTCTAACAAGCTCCTCGTCTGATGACTTCTCATTATTCTGATTAAAATGCATGGGTAACCCCAACTGGAAGGTGTAACATATTTGGCTATAATTTACTATTTTGGGCAGTAAAAAGCCAAACTGACCTCTACTTCCCAAGGATGGAGGCATTCTTACTATGGGGAAGGAAGAAATGTTCAGTATGCTGACAAACACGTAAGTATAACAGGCCAGATGCAGTGAGGGCACAATGGTACGAATAGCTACAACACCCCCAAGAAATGATGGCCACAGCTGTGCCACAGGAAGGTAACATGGACATAACTGAAATGCCAGCATCAGCCTGGAAGGATTCAGCACAATGGTCCTATGAAATGTCAGCCATGAACATAGCCCACAGTTCACAACCGGAGCCACCTGAGGCACAACAAGATATGTAATAATGCAGTGTGCAACTCAGACCACCTTATGCAAAGACGGATTAATTAATGCCAATTATACCTTGCTTGCCCATTTACCCAAATCATACACGGCAAAGTGTGCCATTATAGCACTTCCATTTCCAAATAAGAAGAAGCTTTGTTCGTGTTCACACTTCACAAGTTCAACCACACTGAACTCTATCTGAAACACAGATGGTAATTACCCAATAGTTTGTTGTTGTTGTTTTTTGTTGTTGTTGTTGTTTGTTTGCTTGTTTTATTACATAAAAGACAATATAATACACCAACATCCTTTGACATCCCCCGCAGCAGCACTTGTTATCGCAATAGTGGCTATGACTGCCAGCATACTTGGGATTGAGTCAGAGATCTCAAGAATGAGAACAATTAAAGAATTTTTAGAGCAAAACCTTTGGCTGAAATCTGCACTGGTGAGGCTAGGCAGAAACGCAGTTCTTCCATAAGTGGAACCAAGAACCCACTGTCCACATACACTCACTAGAGGTAATTCCCCATTATCTGCCTCACTCAGAGGCCACTCAGCCCAAAATCTCTCTAACCTGCTTGTACCAAATATTCTAGGCACAACCTGGACCAATGTTACCAATTGGATATGTTCCATAGCAAGGGGTAGGCTGGCATCCCCCCAGAGAAGGTAAAGAGTCAAAAGCAAAACAGACAGTAAATGAATCAAAGTTGCCAAGGTTTTGTTTAGACCAGAGATTAGCATCACATTTAGTAGCTAGCACGGTACAGACTTTCAAGAGTGCTTAAGTCAGAGATGTGACTCTACATGCACTATTTGCCTCACCAAAGAAATTCCCACTGCCAATTCCTGAGCACTGAAAATAAAACTCATTTGCTCTTTACATCAGTGATCTGAGCACTGCAGTAAGCAACGGGAAGAAAGTGCAGGCCAAAAAGGTGAAAAGCCTAATTCCAGGCAGTGCAGAGGGGGGGGATTGAAAAGATGAGATAAGAGAAGGAACATATAATTATCCTTATCACCTGAAGATTAACCATTTTTGCTATTTTTCTTTCAGTTTTATTTCAGCCTTCTCTATCATAGATAAGCAAAAGAAAATAAGCAACTCAGAACAGAACGCAATAAAAAGTAATGGATTCAGATTTCAGATTAAGTTCAAAGAGGAAGATGTGACAGCCAAACTGGTTTCATAAGTTAAGAGCCTTCCCAGACTCATGGATCACCACTGACATCTCACGATGAGCACTTTAAAACAATTGAAATATGTTAGCTAGTGCTAAAATTGCTGAAAGAAATTGAGAAAGACCTATCCTTGCATTTTTCTTGCTATGATCTGAATTTTGAGATGCCACATTGCCACCATTAAGTGGCAAAAGTAGTAGGTTTCTTTAACGTTCTGTGTTTAATGCTGGTGTTATTAGTAAGATTTACACAGTACCCAACAGCCATTGATACCTGACAAACATAGGAAGAGTACAAAAACTGTACAGCAGTTGACAGTATGCAGTTTTATGGCATGGCAGAGATACCTGCATATCTCTATCTGAACTGTAATTTTGGTGATATCAGTATCAAAGCTCTAGAAATGACTGAGTGCTATCAAATCGAACAGTGCAGGTGCACACACTCCCTAGCACCTAAAAATCAATACCATTATTTAGGTTAGTAACAATGAACTGCATGCTGTGTGCCTAGGCTAGACTCTCTAGGTAAACGTGGCTTTCCTACTGTTTTTTACAACAGCATAGAAACGTTTGCAAGTCAAAGGCAGCTTACTGATGCCTCAGATGTCATTCTTCAGAGAGTGTTTCAATGACTTCACCTGTATGACCAGCTGTCTATGAGAATGCAAGCCTAAGGCTCCCAGCCTCAAATCTCTATTAAGCGTTTTTTAATTGCTCCCCACTCCAAATGAATATTAACAGGAAATGATGTCCAGTGTCATCAAAAACAGATTTATTTTTATAACAAAGTAAAAAAGAGTTTGTATTCTTACAGCCATATTTATGAAACCACCTGGAGAAAAAAAAAAAAAAAAAAACAACAACAAAAAAAGACTTGCTCCCTCCACATCTAAGATAGCCAAAGAAACTGTTTCACTTAGTTCTCGACTTCTTGTTATTAGGAGATATATATATATTATAAATACATATATATATATATATAAATACATATGTATATAATTTATATATGTAATATATTGTATGTAATATAATATATAGTATATATATATAATTTTTTTTTTGCTTATTCTTTACAAATGATGTAATGCTAACTAAATCCTTATAACTAATAAATATCAAATGAAACTGATTTTTGGAATATTTGTGATGCCTTTTTTTTCTCCACTTAAAAATACATCCCTTGAAAAATAAAACCGAAATCTATTTTATACAAGACTATTTATCCAAAGAGGTCTCATAATGTCACAAATCAATGCTCCAAGCACAGTGTATGTCTCAGTAGCACTGAAGTGATCAATACAGTTGGCTGAACAGCCATCAGAAAAGCCATTATAAAAAGATTAGCTCCTGGAAGACACATACAAACACTATTCTGACTGTTACCTCAGATGGTCTCTTCTCTACACAAAATGATTCTAAAAAATCTGCTTTTTCATCCCATATTTGAAATATGTTTTAGAAATCCTAGACAAATGCAGAAGATATTTGCTTGTTTCAGTGATTTCTTTTTTTATTCTTCCTGCTCCAAAAGTCTTGTTGTGGATGACACTGATATTTAAAGAGCAATTATACAAATTCTTGGATAGACAGTGACAAGAAAGGTTTCATCACTAACCCAAAATGAAGTATTTTTAGTAACAATGGAATACAATAGGTACCAATCACATCTAAACATTCATGTGTGCTTTTATGTGCTAGAAAACCCAAACCCAATAAATATTCATCTAAAATGACTGGTTTGGCATTATTGGGTATTCTACTGGCAAAGTGTTCATGATCTGGCAAAGAAAGGATGAATATCACTTGGTTGTTAGAGACTAAAAATAACTGTGGTCTACCTATGGTAATGAGCGCAACCCAGTGCCCACTTCTGGATGGCAGCATACCTGGGAAAGGATTTTGTTCCCCAGCTGAGCTTTTCAGACACATGATGCCAGTTAAAGGCTCTTTCTCTCTTCAAATCTAATTTCATTGACTATTTTCTAAACTCTGAAGTAAGTTAGAAAAAGTATTGGTTTATCACACAGCAGAATGAAAAATGAACACGTTATAAAATTAGGGTCACTGGTGTATCAGCCTTCTACAGTGCTATGAGCTTTCTAACAACAAAGAAAAAAAGAACAACTACCATTTTTACTTTTACCTGGCTTATTATTCCCCAGTTGCCTAGAACAGCACTAGCTTTTACCCAGTCTGAGGAAATGTTTTTTTTCTTGCAAAGAAGCAGAGACAACTACAGCTGTGTTAAGACATACTTCCAGCAGCAGGACATCAGCCAAGATGATCGGAAAGTGATGTTAAAGGCATTAGCTGACGTTCACTGGGAACAGCAGATGCAGGATGTCCTTGGAAGGCATTATACCGAATCCCCACTCAGAAAGGGATTTTTGTGAGTCTGGATCTGACAGCTGACACAGCAGCTTAACCAACTTAGGTGCTATCTTATTATTACAGGTTTTACTAGAATCACTGTAATTAAGGGACTGTCAGCATTTCCATTATGAATTCTTTTTCACGGTTTAATAGCCTGAGCTGTAAAATTTGCATTGGGATGGGACTTTACGTCTGGGTGTGAACACGTGTTTTAGTACAAGTGAAAAAGCACCTGGGTTCTTCCCCCTTTCTCAGAGTATAATCTATTGTATTGCTTAAAAGGTGTCTAAAAGCACTCTGAAAGGCAGAGCCTATAACAACAAGGCAGCGCTTTCAAAGTTCTTAAACTCAGTCAACATGAACGTCTTACTGTGGTTCAGTGGGCATAACACAGACAAGAGATTTATGAGATGTGGAGTCAGCTCCTGCCTGTGGACTCTCTTGTGACTTCAGGCAGGTAACTTAATGTCCCCATGCTTTGCCTTCCCTGTCTCTGGAAGGAAGATAATTGGCATAACGATCTACACATGAAATGCACTCTCTAAAACCTTGGGAATACACTGGGTAACTGACAAGTCCTCTCTAAACGTAATATATGACTATTGGCCCTTGCACAACTACAAGCTTTACAGTCTACATACACATGGATGCTGTGCATACAATAAATCAGGCCACCTATGGGCATTGAATGTCAGCTTAATAAATGCACCTGTTCCACACAGCCAGTGAGAGGGCTAACAGCATACTTTGAACATCCTGATTACACCCAAATGTTGGAGGCTTAACCTCAGGAGTCTAGAGAGCTTCACATTCATATTACAACTGGTTGTAATACCCAGATTGCTCTACCAGGAAGCATACCTAAGCTGTTTAATCAAATACCAAACAAGTGAATGAGGCTTTTGTTTTCCCCAAGATTTTCAAAGTTACTACTTGTGGTACTACATTTTACCACTTCCCTATGTATACCTGATCAGGAATCTGTGGTATGAACATTGCTCTTTTTAAATCCTGGAGAACACTTTGCTTCTCGAAATCAGAATCTCACACACATGAAAGGAAACATGGAAAGGAAAACAATGACGACAGAACAGTTCTTGGAAGAAGCACAATTAGAAAAATTGACCTACTTTCGAAACTCTGAACAAATTAATTCTTCTAGGCAGTATTTATAGGTATACTTCTTCCCTGAGGAGCTTTTAAATAGAAGGACTCACCAAGAGCCCTGTAGCTACAGTTATGCTATTAACAGATCTCAGGGCAGCCTGTGAACAGAAACATTGCAGTTAAATTCTCTTTTCTCTACTTAACTTGATTCACAGTCAGTGAGGACTGTGGTATAACTGCCCAGGCCACAATATAGACCAGAACAAAGAATCATTTTATCTACATAGGGAAAGTGAGCTTTGGGCTTCAATGCATCTTTTCTAAGAGTAAAATAGTATCATTATGCATATAAAAGATTTCTGATTAAATAAATGAGTGATGGGCTTCCAAAGTTTTTGTAAAGAGGGAGCTCTGTAAAGTTCCTAAGGCACAAGTGAAATGTCAGTTGAGATCGGAATATGTAAATAGTTGCAACTTGCTTTTCATCATGCCAGTACCACTTAACAAGGTACCCATTGTTCTTTTTATCTGAAGTGAGAACAGTATCTAGCCTCAATATACAGCTTCAGGAATCATAAAAAAAAAAAAAAAAAACAAAAAAAAACACCTTTGAGTCTATACTAGAATCACATTAGTCCTTCAAATAAACTCAAATAAAAAGATTGTTTTGCTCAATAGGTGTAAAGATTAAAAACCACATCCAAGTATACCTTTCTACCATGTGAAAGGATTTGAATCTCCAAATTCTTGGTACTTCTCAGAAGCCTGGAATCACAGGAGGCAGAGAGGATCTATCAGTTGTTAAAACAGTTTTGGATACTTTAATACATAAAACATCCCTGTATTTCTTTTCATCCCTTTCTCATGAGAAAAACCTAAAATCAAGTAAATTAAACAAACAAAAAAATCTCAGGTAAGCTACCGTTTGCAACAAAAATCTACCATTCTCTTACGTATTTTATTCAGTAGAGATCAGCCAGAAACTAAATCCATGGTAGACTTTGTTTTTAAAAAAACAATGTTGAATTGTATAATTATCAGGGCAGAATTAATACAATCACATCTGTCTCTACTGAAAAAGCTGAAGGTCTCTCCCCTGTTCCCTTTCAACTCAAATGACAAATACTTCAATCAGGTCTTCTTGATGTTAATATATACCACTCAATACTACTCAATCACTACATGATGAAAAACCCTGCCCTAATCAAGTCATGAACTATACTGCACAACCTGGTAGACCATTAGCTTGTTTAAGCCTCTTTAGCACTTTCACCCAACCATACTAGAAAACCTGGAAGTGCTGAAATTTTCAGAATCAAATGCATTCATTCTGTCAAAAGCAGGAGTCAAATTTCAACTGCATGTATGTGGCTGCATGTAGATACGCTAAGTTAAATTTACTTCTCATTCAGCAAAGCACACTCTCAATTTTCCAGTATTTTCTTCCTTCTCCAAACTTAGAAAAAGCTCATTGAATCTTATTTGAGGAGTGCAAAGTTCAGACAGTTCATTTAGTCCATTACTAACATCACTAGTAAATTACAGCTGTAGCTCGAATGAAGGCAGCATGTACTGCCTGGCCTCTTCTTTTCCATAAGCAAATAAAGCACAAGAGTTCTATCTCCCCCAAATCAATATTAATCAAGAAAAAACATACTGGAAAATAAAGCTAATTTAGTGTGTATTTTACCAAGGGAAAAAAAAAAAAAAAAAAAGTATATTTTTTTATGTGAAAGGAAATAAACCAATTGTTTACAGAATGAAAAATCTTGCCCTACTTCAAACTAGAAGAACCTACTTCAAAGCTGTACTGTAAATACTGTCATATAATACTCATCCGTCTCAAAAAATCTTGTAAAAATAAAAAAATAAAACAATTTTCAAACTCCATGGCCTTACCTATATTTCTCTTAAGCAAGCTGTCTGTCATAAGAGTTACTACAGGATTTAGAAGAACATGAAATAAATGAGTAGTTGGAATATGAAACAAAATGTAATGGGAAAAAAAAAAATCATAGAAGCAAACTTTTAAATACTACTCAAAAAAAAAAAAAAATAAAAGAATAAAAAGTAGAAGGGTATTACAAAAGTTACACTGCTAAACTTCTGGTCCACTCCAATTGGTATACATGCTTAATTTTTTTTTCTTTACATGAAAAATAATATGTCTTAGAGGTTGATGTTCTGCTAACTGTTATCCCTTTAAGGCCACCCTAAAGCAAACATGTTAACAACTATTCCTCCACCTTTCAGCTCCAGCCATTCCGAACGTGTTTTGGGGTGCTGCCAGACAGGAGGACTGTAGAAATTAAAGAGTAACCTTTAGAAGCACAGTCATCAATCACAAGTTAGTGAGCAAAAATAGCAGAGGTAGCAGGGAAGGTTGTAGCCAAAAATCCTACAAGGACCCTTGGGAAAAAAAAGAGGCTTGAGGAAGACAGAGGGGAAAAAAAGATGATGATAAATGGAAATAAATTTCTAAGATTAAAGTGAATAGGCACAGAGGATAATCAGGAATATTAGAAGAGACAAACATCATGGCATTTGAGAGAGAGAAAAAAAAACATCTTACTGCTAATAGAAATGCAGAAACAGAATTTTGCTTTTCCTCACTTGATTTTTGGACATTCAGTTATCTCCCATCCTGCTTCTTTCAGCTGCCCATGCAAAGATCCTAACACTTAAATGGAGCTCAAACAAATTTAACAGAACAATGCACCGCATCTGTACAGATTAGACCAAAGAAACATACCCCAACTCGCTTCCTGAAATCCACATCAATTTGATCCATTTTTAGAGCACAGAAGTCATTATTAAGACTGCATTAGAACATGATGTACTTCTCAGCTCCATACCATCCACAGCCTATTTGTTCACCTGCCATGTACTCCCATGCTTTCTCCTTCCCTCCAGCATCCTCACAGCACAGTAACTGCTTGTCATACCTATGCCCTTAAATTCCATGTTCTAAGTGGTCTTCTGTTCACCATCTTTTTAATCAATTACTTCACTGTAAAGGGTATAGCTCTTTAAAGCAAAAGCTGATCAAGTAAAATGCTTTTTTATGAGTTGTCAACTGCTTAGTGAGGAAACAAGAAGCACTGTTCCCCCTTGCTGAAGGCCAGTGAGATTTCACTCGTTCCCTGTGTAGCACTCCCTACCTCTTCCCCCTTGCTTCTCACGCAGCATTTTCCCTAGCTAATTAGTGCAGTTACCCTCCATAAATAACCAAGCTGGTAAGAGAAGGTGACATCTGTTCAGAAAAGGTCTTAGGTCAGGAGAGAGCCATTGGCTAGGTTACCATAACCTTCGATGAAGGGGACTCTGATTCAGGACAGGGAAAACCTGGGCTGCCTCTTTCTGCTAGGAACCACACAGAGGGAATCTGAGCCAAGGCAGTGCCCCACACACCAGGTCCAAAAACCAGAACAAAACAAATAGACTTAGTGTCTCAATAAAACAGTTAATAATTAAAGTCAATTTAATTTAATAAAATTAATTTTCAGACCTCAGACTCTGTTTTAGTACTTGTTGAGGGATTTTTTGAAACAGCAAAAATCCCATGGCTTGCTGTAGCTGAGCAAACCAAGCTACCAGGGCAACTATGAGAAGTTCCCATGACAGTGTTCCCACATCGCCCAATTGAGGAATTCAGAAAAATATTGTTACCAGCAGCTGGCTTCAAGGACAAGGTCTACGTGACTGCTAATCACAAGGGGGTTGTTTTCTTGCAGGTGGGGTTGTTTTCTTGTAGTTGTTTGTCTGAGTGATTTTGACCAATAATCTTGTGTGAAACACTGTCCGCCCCTGTTAAGTTCACTATAAAAGTTAGGCTATTCGGGCCATAAAATGGAGCATGATCTGACTCTACTGGTGTCTGCCATGCTTTCGGCCGTGCTTCCTGCAACAAGTACTTTAATACAGCTCCTACTGCTGTCAAAGATTAAGACATTAAGCCAAAGATCAATTATTTGTTGAAAGCCTCACCTGTGTTAACAACACATGGAGCTTTTTTGTTTGTTTATTTGTTCAGCTCCTTGGAAGAAGCATGTTCTATATTAACCAAAAGCAATTAGAACAGACACATATGTTGCACAAAAACATTAAGAAATATAAACAACATTGCTTCTGCAACAAATATTAACAAAACCAATTCCACTTATTTCTTCAATTCTAGCAATCCTCTTAGCTAATTCTTTAAAATACATAAAGCTTGTGATTTAGTATGTAAGCATTGTCAACTTTCATCAAAATACATTCCGTTTTCAATAGTTAATAAGCACACAGTAAAAGCAAAATAACATCTCTACCACGTGGGCTTGACATCCTTTTTGCTGCAGACATGTTTTTCTGAAAAAGAGCAAAAATCTCAAATACAACTAAGTGGAAAGGACCACGTAACATTTTTAGATGCAGTTATACTTTTTGAAGTCAACAGGCTCCAATACACAGAGAGATAGTCATTAATTTAAAGGAAAATAAATCACAAATCTAGGTCCATGGGCAAATAGAACGATCCTTAGTTTAACTAAACTGTGTGTGCTGAACACAATTAAGAAACAGAAAAGAATCCTTGCCCATTTTCCATTTATCAATACAAAGAACCACCTGCTGTAGATGTATTCTTGAAGATAATTTCTAATGAAGTATGGCAGCAATGCAAATTTAAACAATAGAAGAGCCTGGTACCAGGAAAATTTCAGCTCAAGCATGTACAAATTCACTTTCCTACCTTGCCAAGCTGTAAGCAAACCTAGTATTGAAATATATCTTCATAATCATCAAGCAGATCTTGCACAAAAACTACTGAAATCATGAACTGGATTTGCAGATTTGTACTCCCTACAAGGTTTCTAATGCAATAAATAAATAAATAAATAAATAAATAAAAATAAAAAAAAATGTAAAGACCTGACTGGGAGGCACTGTGCATCACCAGCTGTCATCCACCCGAAAATCAAGTTACGTGTATTAGCAAATGCATGAACACAAACCTAACGCTGAAGAACTTTCACTTCTGGCTAAAGTATAATCTGAGATCACTAGAACTGAGATTCACACCCCCAGTTCAGAAATCACCACATTTCCACAGCTGGACAATGGCTTTTAATCTTGGAGATTTTGTTTTTCTGAACTTGTATGGCAACTGCAGCTTTAAGATGCAATATAACTGCTTGTAGCAGAAGCATAAATCATCTCCTTTGTTGATATATATACAAAAGCTTGAAACAAGGATTTTTAAAACAGTAATATGTATTTTCTGCTCAGTGGTAAGTATATCACTTTAATGCATAAGTAAAGGAGCCACTTCAGTGTTTTCTTTAATGATCAACATAAGAACCATTCTCATACTAAAAACATGGTGTTAAGACTTTTGCTTGCCCATTTGTAGGAGCTTTTACATATTTTTCTAAAACATAGTTTCTCCATGTCCTGTACCATTCATACATCCAGAAAAAAAAAAAAAAAAAAAAAAGTTCTTCTCAGTTTTAGTCTGGAATCTGTGATAAGGTACAAACAAGAGACTCTGAATATCAATTATCAATTAATTTTATCATAATACAGCAAAATGTAGCTGTGTTTCTAAGAGAAAGCATCTCCAGGAATGAGAAGAGAGGTAGCAATTCTAATAAAAAAAAACATGAATGTTGTCACCAGTGCACTCCATGTATGCTCTAAGAATGCAATTAGAATGGTTTCACCATACAATAGGTCTGAACTGTTGAACTGTAATTAGCAAAAACCCTTTTTCAAATGTGCTGTATGGACAGAAAAAAGGTACAGGATGCATACCAGATTTACAAATGGACAGTGCTTAGTAAAGTACTAAATTAACTAGAAAAATACATGAGCTAACTCAAGAGCCTGTTTACTATGTGTTAAATACATTTTATACAACTTCACTGAGCTGTTAAAACCGAGTCCTCAAAGGAAGAAATGGGAATGCTACCTGGCAGCAGCACTTCAGCCACACAGCAGAACAGTGATGGGCTTGGCAGTGCCCTCTAAAAGAACAAACACACGGGCCAGACAATCCCCCAGCTCTCAAAAAGGGAAATTCCCCGTGGAGCAGAACATCCCTGTGCTGTAATCCTTTGCAGAAGTTCAGCCAAGGGAGGGTTTTTAAAGATCAGCATTTAGGAGTTCAGCTCAAATGGGAATTGCAGAGGGACTCAGAGCAACACCTGGAACAGGGGGCACAGCCTGCATCCTCACCAATTTATGCTGTTTGCTGGTACACTAGCATATTGTGTGCCAGCTGGAAATTCCTCATGGCTGTCAATCACACTGCTGCCTAGACATGCTGCTTTCCGTAAGAAAGCTTTAGCTTTAGTGTGTGCCTCAATAACAATCAAAAAAGTAAAGAAACTGTGATTGCACACCAAATCTAGTAGTATAAATCCATTCATTGCTTGCAACATTAAGAGAAATACATTAATCATTTTCTCCTTCCCTCCTCTCACCCCCCTTGAAATATTTTCTAAGAGCAGAAACAAAATCCAATGTTTAGTTTCCCTTTTTTGCTTTTTTTTGTTTTGTTTGTTTGTTTTCATGCATGCCAAATACCCCAGCAAACAGCTGCAAGTCACTTCAACCCATTTGGTCACTGCATATGGACTCTGGCCTCCTCTCCCACCTCATCCTTTCCTGCCACCATGGCTGCTATTAGAGCAGGGAATAAACCAAATCAGAGAATGTAACAGGTTGAAAATTAACTAGAAAAAAAAAGCAAAGCAAGTTTCCCACAAGCTACGGTAAGGAACAGCCACCCAACGTTAATGCCTGGAACAAAGATAATGGCAGGATCATCCCACTGGTAGCAACATGGATGCCCTCAATTTCAGTATACCCAGTCATGACTACAGCATTTAAGAATGCCCAGCACTCAAGACTGCAGTGTCAGTGTACTGTCTACTCATAATTTTGCTCAGTTTAGTTCTAAAACATGTCTCAGATGATGTATTTCACCCTGTAGGAGATGACTTATAAGGCTTTGTCTGAGGTGCTAAGGACCTATACTATTGCTGCTAACTTGCTAGCCTTATGAAAAGCATCCCTGTCCTTCCTTGAGACTTGTGTTGATGAAAAACTGTTTTAACAAAACGAGGAACGCTGATGTTAGAAATATCCAGTGTGCACTGTGGCTGAAAAGCTGTTTATACTACCTCCACAACTGCAAGGCTAAGGAAAACAAAATTCATTCACCTATTTTGCTCCAGAGAATGCCAAAGACATGCAAAGCTATATGCTAATTTATGGATATATCACATTCAATGCAGGAAACACCTGTGTGTGTATGTAAGGGAACTCTACCATTTCCGCAGAGTTTCAGACAAATTATTCCTTCCTTCCTTTTGGGGCAAATGACTAAAATTTGTTCTCTTGTGAGATGAGCAAAGGATAACATTTGAACCTTTATATGTTTCCAAATTTTTGCAGGAAGCTTTCATACTACTCCCAACATCTTTTTCCTGTAAGCACAAAGCTACACAAAGGCCTCTCCCTTCTTCATGTGTGTTCTGCAGCAGCAAGATTTTGCCAAGTAATCTGTGCTGCTTTGCAAACCAAACTTCCGCACACATGGAAGGCTGCCCTGTCACCCCTAATTGCATGGCAGAAAAAATAACTGTACATCAAGCAGTAGGCAAACCTAGGACATGCACATCCTTGCACTTGCCCATATATCATAATTTGAGTGGCGGTCAAATATTTCCCTCTGTTTACCTCACACCTTCAGCAGGGACTTTAAGGGGTAGGATGTGGAGGACTTCATAAATTTTCACATAATTTCCTCATAAGGCTGGTCTCTGCTCACACTACCTCAAGATAACAGTATTTATCCCCCTAGACACAGCATTATGGAGCAATATGTGAGGATGTGGTGCTTATTATAAGCCTTCCAGACTTTAGGAATGAACACAGAAGAAAATCTGTATTTTCTAAGTCTAACTTTATGGCTCACTTCTGTGCTTCCTCTACAGAGAAGGACTGAAGAACTTCCCAGAGTAGTTTTGCTCCCAGGATTTGAGGGTAAGATGTGTATGGCATTTAAGGCTTTGACGTCCATTCATAGAAAAGGAAAATACCTGGGAAGATAATAGGAAAATTAATTCCTCTATGAGGTTTAATTTTAAATTGGCCATACCGTTCATTTCTAAGGTCTTGAAACAGCAATTCCCGTTTGTCAGCATGGATAAACAAACTGTCTGATTACTTGATACCTGGCAGCTTTCCAAAACAATCACCTTTTTGCTCCAGGGGAATCAGCTCTCTAAAGAAAAAGGAACACCACAAAGAAAAAGCAGTCTCTCTTACCTATGTTCTCAATGTCAATCTTCGTTTTTTGACCCATTTTCACCCCTTCTTCTCCAATTTCTACTGCACTGTGACAGCAGATGCATTTGATGAATAATTTGCTGGACCTGAATCTAAAGCATAAACGAAGGCTATTTTCTTGCAGGCCATTTGCCAGAGAAAGACACAGGCCAAAAACCATGCCCTGGCCAAAGCTTCAGCTTCCCTGGGCTCACGCTGAGCATAATAGAAAGATGGTACAAGATCTGTTTCAAACTGAGGTATCTGGAAGCTTTTACCATCTCAGAAATGTGGTAAAAAGGCTCCAAAATTGAAGGAATATATTCTGAAGTACGTCCTTCTCTTTCTGTGCTATCTACTCAGCTGTAAGAAAACCTCCCTACACCTGTACACAATCTGAAAGGTTAATCAGTATATGAATGTTTCCACTTACTCTTTTGATTACTGCCCCCAAAACATTTCCAGTAAGTCAGAAGAACCTAATCAAAATTCCAAATCTTATGACCAGCTCCTAAATGCTTTTTTTGTTTGTTTGTTTGTTTTCTATGTTTTCAGATCATTTTTTCCCCCCATTTTTAGTCTAGATCTACATTTCTAGGGCTTCTACTGAAATTGCTTAAAGAAAGAAACTCACAAGAATTCTACAGCATTCTTTTCTTTCTTAAAATTGCTCTTAAAATTATTTTTTAATATTTTCAAAGGTATTTTGTTAACAACAAATGTGAATATGAGTTAATAACACAGGATTCCCACCAATCATCGATCTAGTATGTATTAGATGCTGCTGAGAGAAGATGCTTCTGTTGAATGGTCCTTTCATAGCACATGTTAACAACACAAGCTCACCTGCATGCAAAGAAATAAGCTAGGGGCATCAGTTTATCTTCACCTGTCACTCAATAGCTGACAGACGGTGCCAACTACAAGCTGATGCTCACAACACGTTAAAAAATAATAATAAAATAAATAAAATATAAACCAGATGCAGTATCAACTGTACAAACAGCTTAGTTCAAAACAGTGGATTTCATTCTGGAAGCTATACAGCCTATTATCATAAATGGAAAATACTCCAAGAGCTGTATCTACTGTAACAGTGCCTTTAATTTTACTCTTCAGCATTCACCTACTCTTTCTGAGGGAAGGTGAGTGGCTCCATGTCATACCCATCAGGAGAGTATTTTTTGTAAAGTTGGAAACAGCTGGTTTAAGCCCACAATAGCATTACAAGGAATTGGTGGCAATTACTTTCAAATACATACCTCCCAATTGTATCAAGGCATTTCAGTGAAGAAAAAAAAAAAAAAAAAAAACACCATAATGTTGTAGGGGTGCTTGAGGAGCATGGCGCTTCCACCGCCTGGTTAGCAAATTTGTATCATTAGCTACACTTGATCAATCCCCACATCTCAATGCACTGTACCAAACAGAACTGACACCATTTGATGCTAATGCTTCTTGAGGGGGAAAGAATCCTGCGAAGAAATGGGTTTGAAGTTACAGGGCAATGAACTGACAACATTTAACGCAAGCTGAGCTCTGCAGGAAAAAATGTTTAACAATTACCTTGCTAGTATCTCTGTCCTTTGTAAACCAGGACCCTAGCTTTCTCTTACCTATGTGCTGAAACACCCAGCAGCTAGCTAAACAGCAAGAGCTGTAGCTGACTTTTATTGATTCTGCACCATTTCACCATTGCATTTCTGTGTTCAGGCTGCATTTTAAATACGTATTTGATGTAACATGCACATCTTTATGATTGATTTGGACCGCTAAAGAAAAAGCTAGAAGGTCACAGTGTGAGATTCGGTTTTCACTCGTTATTATCTTAAGAAGCCGAGAGGCTGAGAAAATGCATTGGAAAAAAAAGGCAACTTAATTTAATAGACACAGCTTTAAACTAAATGAATACAAGAAAAATAACCCAGAAATAGGTCCCAGTAAAAGGATTACAAATCACTGTGAATTGCATTTTAAGAGTCCTCTCAATCTCAATACCGGCTACATACGCTTACAGATGTGATCTGACATGCCACTTCAAGGAGGGGACAGATGCCCTCAGGGTACACACATCCACCCTGAGTATAATTCAGGCTTATCAGAGTCTAGCTATCACTCTGTGAAAGTCTGATACTTCACCGTACTGAGAATATGATTATAGGAGGTGATTTCAGCTGCTTGTCCATCGCTAGTTGAGGCCTTATATAGCATATTTGCATAGCGGTTTAAAAAAAAAAAAAAAAAAAAAAAAAAAAAAAGGGACAAAAACCAGGACAAGATCAGTCAACAACTAAGTTTAATTAATCCGCCATTCATCAACTTTTGTATGGAAGCAATATCTGTTCTACTGCACAGTAATAGTAGAGTGGCTGTATTTTTACTGACAGACAATCTATAACAAAATCAAAATATTACACATGACAGTGAGAATAACCATCAAGTCCTTCCAGGAACTATGAGAAGTTATGTTGATGGTAAGATCCAAGAAAGCCTTTATATAACTTCTGGGACTCCAGTTAAAAAAATGAAAAGCCATACACCTCACTTGAAAAAAGGTGTCAGCTTTTCAAACCTCAGCTACCTCCAGATGAAAAGCAGAAGCACACTTGTGCACTTCAACATCCCTGCCAGCCCACGCTTGTTGCTTTCAAAGTTACCAGAAATAGAATGAGAGACCTAAGTGGTTTTTGCAACGTACTCTTTCTCCTGATTTTATTCAAAATTTCCCAAGCATCTCTAGAACACATTAAACATTTCTGAGCAAATATATCTTTCTTGAGTGCAATGCACCTTGAATTTTACACTAGCAAACACTGTACATGGATGAGTAAGCCCAAGAGACTCCAGTTAGCCTTGTCACTCCCTGTTCTGGCTTCACGTGGTGGCATAAAATCAGCAGCAGGCTATACATTTGAATTTTATATGGACTGACTACTTTGCAAATTATGAAAAGAATATTCCACAGACATGGGGTGAACATTTCCACTTAAATTTAATCAAAGCAATGCCCTTCAAAGACAAAATGTTCTTATTTGCAGAAATACCTGTTCCCGAGAAAATGCTGGTGTTTTAAATTTGAAGACAGAAAAGGTCTGTTAATCTGCCTTCACTTCTATGAAAAAAAAATATCTGTTTTTCATTAAAACCTAAAATAATTGCTTTTCAAGTAACAAATGAAAGCACCCATAAAATTACTTATGAAAATATCTATATATATCTGCACAAATGGCATAGAAAAATGCTTGTGTGTGCCATTGTATATTATCAGCAGGTAAGCTTCAAGCAGGTCACTATTAGCCTAATAATCCAATTCAGACAGCTTTGTGAACTCCTCCTCTACGACCACATAAGAAGCAGTGCACAGAAAGCAAGGCAGCTCAGGCTTGCTCCTGAAGTGATGCCAAGTGAAGGCTGAGCCGAGCTGGAAGGAGCACTGATGCATCCATCACTGAGCACCGACCGCCCCATGCAGCCACACACCCGAGCTGCAGGGCTCTCCAGCTAGCCCAGAGCATACTCCTGCTCATTGCCAAGCTGCTGTCCTAGCTCTCAGGCCATTTTCCAGAACTAAACACCTTGCTTTGTTGGTGTAAACTATTTAAGAGCGGAAGCAAGCAAGGAATAAAACCAGAGGCTGAGCTAAGTACAGATATACAACATTCTTACTTCTTAGTGAGCAGCTTCCTTACTTTCAGTTAGCTACTGAATTTACAGATTTGCGCTTCTGACAATAGGACAGCTCCTAAAATCAGTCATTCAGACAGTTAAGTATTTTTTATCTCCAGATACATGTATGTATGATCTGCTGAAGGAATGAAGCCTTAGAAGTCCATGGAGCCCACTAACTTACCTTCATGGAAATTACTCTGTGAGAATTTTATTTATGTTTGCCTCTATTCTAAACCCAAACATTCACAGGAAAGAGTTATAATTCATTAAAATATTTCTCTATTTTATGTCCCTTCTGACAAGCCATACTTGCAACTGAATGTACTAGTCTGATTTATACGTGTGATTTTACTTTCATTATGGGGTTATAAAGAGATGTAGCTCCATATTTCAAACACACTACGTATCCTTCCAAACATTTTCTCATTCAATAGTGTCGTCTAATCTCAGCCAAAGCATCTCTGGCCACACTGCTGCTCTCCTTGGCATGTTTCTTTTTGTATGGAAACAGCACCTGCTGTTTGATTAAGAACACTGAGAACAGCTACTGCAAGAGAAAGGGCCATCAGACAGTGTAAATATTGTTGATTTGGGACAAATTTTTAATAGTTCTTATTTCATTTGAAAATCACAGAGGCAAGAAGTTCCAAAAATGTATTTTGAGATTTCACTATGTTTTATTTTCAGCTTAGTGAGCAATTGTTCTGTTTAACCCAAATAATTGAATCAAGATGCATGCATGCTCAAGTAACTGTGGGATCTGACTGCAGGAGCCCTCACGCTCCCTGCCCCAGCCCAGCTGAACACCACCTCACTTTCTCACATTGCCTCCTATCAGGCTGCAGGTTCCTTCCGCCAGGAGCTTTCTCCTTCTTGCTTGTACTTTAGGAAACATAGAAGAACAATACAGAATAAAGCAGCATCAAATGCCGACACTGAGATGACCTGTTTGAATTTTAAAAAGTCCCCCTTAACTTGGAAACGATAGACTGAAAAACAGATTAAAATAAATAGAGGCGGGGTCCTTGAGGAAGGGAGCGCCTTGGCCCTGATCCAACAAAGCACTTAGCTAATGATTAACTTCAAGCACTCCAAGTGATCCTAGGAAACTTGCAATTTAAAAAATAAATAAATAAATAACTGCTTAACCCTCAGTCTGACTGCTTGCAGTTATTCTTGCAGCTGTCCACCAACGCTGCTGGTCAATAACGGAGAACAAAGCACTATTACTCCCACAGCTGTAATGTCACCATGTTGATGGTTAAGTAAATAAATAGAATTAAGAACATTTTTTTGTTCTCCTTGTCATAATTAATATTGTTAACTATGTAGCACACTACATAGTATGCTAGTGTATCTTGACGGTATCAGGAAATACTCCAGAAACTCCCTGAAGCATCTAAGAGGGGATTAGACTCTGAAATGTAACCCCTTTGGATATACCACAGTTCAGTGTGCGTTAAGCTAACCACCTGCCTTTTAACGGACGGAATAATGAAAAATACCAATACACATTAAAATCTGAAAGAAATAAATCTATACTTACCATTTTACCAAAATGCAACAACAAAAAAAAATAACATACCCCATCACATAAAAATTCTCATTTGTTACACACACTAACAAGCTCTTTAAATAAGGCTAAACTAAAACATTTCTTCTGCCAAAACATTTCAAGGAACAACATTACAATAAACAAATACAAGGAAGTGGAATTTCCATGGCAGAAAATTGGGAAACTTCCTTTCAGAGGCGGTTTCTGAGCAAATAACACGAAGAACTCAATGTCAATTTTCAAGCTGTAATTTCACTTGTTTTGGAGGGGAGGTTGTTTGTTAAACAACAGCAGATACTTTAGGAGGGAAAGTCTTATTTTCACTTCTTATTTTCATCTTATTGTCGTTTCATTTGAAACAAGCTAATCAAGGCCTTTGGACCCCTTGTTCTTGCCTCCCTGAAAGTAACCTGCATGTTTTATCATAATCGATTCCACTCCAACCAGAGCTTTTACTTGTACCTATTTTCTAGAAGCCAGGTTGGCTTTCACAAGTGACAGTTCCTTCAGGTGTCAGATGAACCACTAAAGGGCAGGCGGGCAGGCTTCCTTACTGCCCATGAACTTGTATAGCATTATAAACAGTTCCCACTGCCTGAAAGCTAGACTGGTTTCTTGAGTGTGGTAACTACACAGTGACTGCAACCTCTGATCATGTTAAAAGAGAAGAAAAGCCCATTTACTAAAGCCCTCTAGCCCATTTACTATTATTTCCAAGGGATGAGCACTTGTGCATAAAAAGATGTACTAACCATTGTCACAAATTTCCACATAACCTTCTGATGGGCACCTCCAGCACAGGCCTTCAGCTAATATATTACACTTAGTCTTTTCGATTAAAAAAGATTTGGCATAAACAAAGAACACACCGTAACCTATTCAAATACAGAATTAACAAAAGCTCTACTTAGTATTTTTTCCAACAGTAAAACCACAGCTGAGGGCTTTTCTGATGAAAAAAAAAAAAAAAAATCACTTAGATGTTGCACCTAACACTATATATTAATACATCTGTGTTTTCTGCTTTCCAAAGTTGTGCAATCCTTGTGTTTGTTGAATTTCACTATCCGTGGATTACTCAGTTTCTCCCTTCCTGACAAAGCACAAGGAGCTGAAAAGCCTTTCCAGTTTTTAAAGATTTCTTTAAATCACTATGTATTAAAAATACATAAATATTTTAACAAAAATTGTTTTAAAAATAATTCAAGTATACCATGCTCTATAATACTACACAACTGGTAATTAGAAAACCTCAAAATGATCACTTGAGTTATTTAATTAACTCTATTATCTCCATACCTGCTTATGAACACTTCCTGATTTTCACTAAGTTATCACTTATCAAAGGGAATAAAAGAACAAACGTTTGCATCACAGGGGGATTGATGTGTACAGACACAACCAACCCTCAAAATTAAACTTTCCTTCTTTCCTATGCCTCTAATCTCAGCAACCAGATTTAAAAGGTCACCACAATTTCACGAAGTCAGGTAAAAATGTTTGCTGAAATCCTAATTTCTGTGCACTGTTCCTGACATTTAACAATGACACCAGACAAACTGCCTACACTCTGAAAGATCAGTCACGGTTACACAGGGACTCATTTATCGTTTCCCTTCCAGATTCCTACACCAACTTCAGTAGATGTGAACTGCAGTAACCTCCAGCATGAAAAGCAGTTAGATATTCAGTTAGATGAGGGGATTGTTTTTTGCTCTGCTGCTTGAGATTGAGAAGGGGGAGGGAATCCCTGTTATTGGCAACTCAAGGCATCCCTGGCTTTTGTGACTATAAACTACAAGATTGGAAAAGACAGAAGAATGGAGGGAAAAAAATAACACCAAAAAAAGTCCCTGAGGTCTTCCACCTTTGTAAAATGAAACTAGAGAACTATGCACATTTTTTTTCTCCTTGTTTTAAGATTCCCATGTTTGAATGCAATACAAGGACAATGCACAGTTAACACTAACTCAACATTTCCAGTACTCCTCCATCTTCCCATTAATTAGGGAAGTGTAGAAGAAATAAGAGAATGTAAATAAGTACTTCCAAGAAAAGAGGGAAAAAAAGTAGAAATAGAAAGGGAGGAACAGAATATGAGAACAAATATTATAAGTGACAAGGTAATTATATTTGAAGTTAATAGCTCCTCCCTCAGAATTAAAAATCTAACTGTAATGAAATCTTCTATATACCCAGACTGGTATTAGAGCACAATATGTTTCAGCACACACTCAACTGCTGCCTCGGTGTGCTTGACCATCAAGTAACAATCCCACTCAAAATGTGTTCCTTCTGTTCAATATTCACTCATGAAGTCCAGATCAAGAGGCATACTTGAAATTGCTGCCAGTCCTGAATAAATAGATACTAAAAAGTAGATTTTTTTTCCTAGTCGAGCGTGTCTGGCTAGCATACTCTACATTCTTCTCTCATAACACTAATTGGCTATGAGTTTTGTTCAAAAGAACTATGCTAAATCAACAAACAAGAAATATTTTATTACCTTTCAAATGCTATTTTTATTCCATGTTTCCTTGTGTGCACACTTGCAGTAGTAAGCAAGCAGACTAAAGCTGTTCAGTTCTGATTAGCTCTTCTAATAGTCTCAGTATGGCTGTTATGAACATCTTTTCCCAAAAGCTTACCAGATTCTCTCTATTGAGGTATCCATCTGGACCGACATGGAGATTAAAAATTCCTAATCCACTTCAAAATTCTCTGACTCATAACAAGCTGCTCCTATTACTTCACCCTAATAATATTTTTGGCAATAGAATAAGACTCAGCATTTTACCTCCTAGTGGTGCTGCATCAACATTAACCAACCCTCATGCAACACTTACTTTGCAAATATCTCATTGGCACAGACAAAGCAAAGTAAGATTACAAATTGAGATCATTGAATATTTAAACCCACTATCCTTCTTGTTTGCAAAGTTGATTCAACTTTAAGAAAACCCTTCTACCTCTTCAATGCCATTAGCTCTTGTGCTGTTCTAAAGTCAGCAGAGGTGAGAAGCGGCACCACAGGTCCCTACAACAATCAGTTTAGGGAGCAAAGCATGATAACCTTTATCTTAGCATGCATAACTACGAATGCTTTTATGGGTTATTAAATTACCCAGTCCTGTTTGAATCCAACTCCAATATTTAACTCCCTGACCTCCAGCAGTCAGTCTGCAGTGACATTTCATAGAATATATGCCACTATTTATATCGCAAGAACTGCTTGGGTAAACAATGTTCATTTCATGTTCAATGCTTCCATGAAGAATGTTCCTATATAGATGAAAAATGCCCATCACAGCATTATACTGAAACTACCAACAAGAACATCTGGTTGTTTTTTTAAATATATATATATAGGGAAGTGATAGCAGCAGCCCCCATTCACTCCATTCATTTAATCTGGATTACTAAATGTGGATTTCAACATCACCTTTATAAAGCCAAAAATCTTTCAGCTCATTGGTTTCTAAGTAGCCTTTGTGTTATACTCTATACTCAGCTAATTGGATAATTGGATATTCACCTTTATTATTATTACTACTACTCTTACGTAATGTGGAAACTCAGCTTAATAAGCAACCATCAGGACGCTGTATTTTCAAGAACTCTAGAGTTTCTGCTCTGATTACAGGATTAACCATTCCTGCAAGACCTAGGCTGCCAAAAATACAGATAAAGCCCTATGTTTCCAAGATAAGTTTCTTACTACAAGTAGACAGAAACCAAAGCAGAGTTATTTCTCTGCTTGAAAACTATAAATATAGCCCTATGTGTGACACTGAACTGCAACTGTTCATAAAAACAATGCATAACCTAGTAATCTAAATATCAAGTTAAGAATTTTTTCATTGATCAATTCAGATAACGTGTTCAGATAACATCTTAATCAAGTGTCACCAGACACAGTGCAGTGAGACATTAGAACAAGAGTAGAATTGCTACCTGCTGAGGTGATGAACTGGGAGTCTAATTACACCTTATCAGACCAAGGGAAGGGAAGGGAAGGGAAGGGAAGGGAAGGGAAGGGAAGGGAAGGGAAGGGAAGGGAAGGGAAGGGAAGGGAAGGGAAGGGAAGGGAAGGGAAGGGAAGGGAAGGGAAGGGAAGGGAAGGGAAGGGAAGGGAAGGGAAGGGAAGGGAAGGGAAGGGAAGGGAAGGGAAGGGAAGGGAAGGGAAGGGAAGGGAAGGGAAGGGAAGGGAAGGGAAGGGAAGGGAAGGGAAGGGAAGGGAAGGGAAGGGAAGGGAAGGGAAGGGAAGGGAAGGGAAGGGAAGGGAAGGGAAGGGAAGGGAAGGGAAGGGAAGGGAAGGGAATCCAAAAATCCACTGTACTAGCTCTTTCAGTCCTATGTCCCTGAAGAATTCCTCAACATTAATGTACACTCTCATACAGCAAACTGCAAACATACAAATGGAGAGGACTTCAAAGGAAGTGAAGAGCATAATTAAGCAAAGATGTGTACTCAAAATCTGAAAAGAAAAAGTCAACTCTTACTTAAAACTGACCTGTGTATACACATTAGCTCTCCAGGTCATTACAATTTAAACTAACACAGGGTGCCTCTAACATTGGATATTCGTCCATTTTTAGCTGCCTCAAAGTAAGAGCACAAATAGACTGTCAGCACTGAATATACACTGTGCTGACTAGGCTATTAGAGTTTAGCTGTCCATTTTTCTAAAGCAATCCCTCTGCCATTTAAGAGGCATTGATTCACTGTGCATATAATGATCAAAATTTGTAATTCTGTGGGATTTTAGCACATCCACAGATGCTTTGCACCAATTGTCATCTATGTTTCCAGCTCTCATTTCCTGAAGGGCTACCAAGACTGCAGAAACCTGGCGCATACCAGTTGTAAAGGCGAGAATCTGAAATGAAACAGAAACCACGTGTCCAATTTCATGAAGAAGATGATGCTGATGACTGTGGTACGTAATATTAACAACCTGTCCAAATATTTTGTTACATCATCTTTCAGCTTCACAAAACCTTGAAAGTGCAAGAAACACCTGTAACTCCTCCTGCAGCACTTGCTGTTCTTTCCTGTGCAAGGTAGGACACTGGATTAAATAGGCCACAGAATGACTTCATGACTTTCAGCCATAGGTATGTTCTAACTTTGCAAAATGCCCCATAGAAAGTCTAAACCTTAACTAAGATGTGCAGTGAAAGACAGCGAGAGAGGCAATAGTATATGGGACTGATTGTTATCTAGTAGACAAGGATGATAAATAATTATCATCTGAACTGAGTCTGTTTGACTTCTCAGGAGATCATCATTTATCATAATCATCAGCTAATTGAGTTTCTGCTTCTGAAGGGTCAAGAAAACATATTAAATAAAAAACAAAACAAATCTTTTTTTTTAATCTTTCATCTGCCAATACCATTTCCTGAAACTGCAGCAGACATTGCTCTACAAAAACCTTATTCCAGCTAAACAGCAGGTTTCAACACGGTTAAACATGAAGCTTCTTTCCTGATTTCATCTGCCTTTTTCATTCTTTCCTGACACCTCCTTCCCTTCCTTAATCAACTTTTCAACTAAGATCCTGTGGGATCACTGCAAATGCCATCCTGTTACCCTGGAATAGGATGGGGCAAGGTATAAAGAAAGGTGATCTCAAACTTGACAAGCTATAGTCCAGACAACTATTTACACAAACTCAGTGGGCTGCCAGAGCCTAGGGCACATGTTACAATCTAGAGGACTACAGCTTAATGTGCTTGGTAGTAAAACTGGGATTTCAACAAAGCTGTGCCAGTTCCCCTGATGACAGAAGTCATCATTGGTCTGTATCTCAAGTGCATGAAGCAATGGCAATAGGTGTGGTTGGAGACAGTATTTTTTGCTGTTAGTTGTTATTAAGTAGTAATTATTAAGTGGTGGTAGTTAAGTGGTTATTAAGTTAGCTTACTTGGCCATTGCCAAGCAATCTGCTAATGAAATTAATTAACAATAGTAGACATTATTTCTATACACAAATACCCAAAGGTATGCACTACCTTACCATGAACTCAATTTGACAAGCATAGTTATACTGGCTTTCCCTTTCCTCTGACTTAGGCACAGGATGTGAAAATATATTGCACCTTTTAAGTCCTCTATTCTTGTTCTATTTCAGAATTCAAAGCATTTATTTTCCATATTTAGACGATATTACATATTCACTTATGGAGCAACTTGCCAGGAGACCAATTTGTTATTTCCAGTTCTGTCCTCTCTGAGTTTTAATTTTTACACATCTGCAAAACAGAGAAATGCCAACTTCATTACAGTCCTTAGGATCACTACTTGGATGTACCATACAAATGCTCATCATTCCTAGTTTGAGGTATACTAAGAGAATATAGCTATACCAGCTAGTTCCTGTGGAAACCTCAGTGGGCCTGCAAGCATACAGTAGGCAAAATTTTGTTGTGCATTGTCAGAGGAGAGATTTGCTATGAAATACGCAAGATGAAATTCTCAAGGTAAAAGCTCTCAGAAGGGAACAACCATGAAAGAAGGCTGGCACCTCTGTCAATAGTCTACAACAGGAAATAACAAGGTGTAGCTAGGTGCTTTCTGTCCTCCTGGCATGGCTGCTCCCACTGTTCCTGCCCACAGTGTTCACTGTGTGGCTTTTTCAATCTCAGGAAACAATTAATTAATGTTTGTAAAGTACTTTTCGAAAGGTCAAGCACTGTGTAAGCACCAAATGCTGTTGCTGTGGTAAGGAGACAGAAAAGGTTTTAAATTAGTCAAAAGCTATATGCTATTAGTTTTAATAAAGCACTATATATTCTTGTAGCAGGGCAGATATTTATTAAGTTTTAATCCATCTTGCTTTTACTTATAACCAACATCACAAAAAAAAACAAAAAATCAAATAGAACTGAAGATCACTACTGCAGAAATCTCTTGACAGAAACATTTAGTCGGAGCACACAGCTTTCATCAGACTCTAGTAAATAATTGTATCATCCTGCACCATAGAAATTATGCTGGAAAAGGACAGCAGCGTACATAGATGTTTCACATACCCCACACGCATATACGCAATGTATGTATGTTCCAATTTTTTTTATTTTATTATTTTATTATTTTTTTTTTTTTTTTTTTACACACACACCCAAAAAATTTTTTTTAAAATTGGCATTCACTGTCAGACTGTCCATCTGACATCAGTGCTGCTGCCTCCTCTGAAACCCAGTCTTGGTCTCCAGCCAAACAGGTTCATCCAAAAGAGAACAGCTGTAGAGCTGTCATTTGGCAAAAGGAGCATCATTCAACATTGGCAGTCCTATTGTCATCTTTAACATACCGTCAAGTGCCTGGCACACTACCTGAATGCTGACACACAAAATACCATTCTTCCCACAGCACTGGAGTTCTTCATTCCCTGTTCACAGGCCCTCAGTGCTATCCCTCTACTGATATTACTCAGCATTCAGTTTTCCATGAAGGCATGTTTCCATTTCAGGGGCAGGCACCATCAAAGTCTTTCGTTGCCTTATGATCTTTTGCTATAACTGGAGCTGGAACATGGCATTGAAGTGGCTGACACAAACCATTCCAGGAACACGTCTGCTACAGCTGACTGGGCAGAAACAAAGCCAGTCCTCAGCACAGGGCATCCCCACCCAAATCCTTCAGTCATCAGACACTTACCTAGCCTCTTGTTCAGCAATCAGTGCTCCCACTATAGCCTGCTACTGTGACCTGGCATCACTGTAATCCTTTCTGCATCAACTGCAACAGCCTTGGAGCACACCCTTTACTTGCAATATCCTGTGTATCTATGGTTCAGCTTCTTCATAGACATTTTACGCTTGTGTTTATTAAACCACTTTCATTTTTATCACAGAATCACAGAATTATTTAGGTTGGAAAAGAACTTGAAGATCATCAAGTCCAACTTTCATACTTAATTCACATACATTTTCACATGATTAAGAATTATATAATGTTTTTAATAAAGGGGGGGGGAGGCGCAGCAGGCTTTACGCCTCAAAGTCATTAAAATACTTAATTTCCCACTACGTCATTAGCTGTGCATGTCTGCTGAGGCTTTAATCATATTTTGAAGAACAAGAAATCGCAGACAGGGAAACCACATGAAAGAAAGGGCCTCAATCCAAAAGGAAATAATGTATCATCCTAAACCACACAACTCAGTAGTAGTTTAATTATAGCTTGCCTAATTATACCTTATGACACTCTATGATATTGTAGTATAAAATCAACTCCCATAGACACACATACACAAAACCTATATTAAAAAAGCATTATGTCTGTGCTATATACAGTGAAAGTCAGAAGTTCATGGCTAGCTAAGAAACATGCCATATGTTCTCCATACACCCAGTGTTTGGCTGCCTTGACAATCTTCTGAAGAAGCCAGCTGTGGTAAAGTGGGTGACAACACACAATATACCTCAATTACCTACAAACTTTTGCAGTTTGCTTTCCTTTTGAAATGCATGAGTTTGAACACCACTCTTCGCATAAACATTTCTTCGGAAAGGCACTGTTTCTAAGAATGTAAGACAAAAATCATATACTGAAGCCCTATAAATACAGAGTGTTTTATTTTAACAGAGAATCATAGTGGAAATAAATGAGAGAAACCCGGTTACATTAGAGCCTTTGTAAATTTACTTATTATTATTTGTAAAATTTACTTATGCAATAAGTAAAACTCATTTAAAACTTATAAAATTCCAAGTCAGCAATGAACATTATAGAAGTACTAAGCCAATACACTGACATACAGGAAAGTATAAATATTTCCCCCTTTAATCTCCAGATGATGATGGATCTTATTAAACAGATGCCACCCATCTTTCATTTAAGCTAGCTGAAGGAACCAATTAGATGCACGTTTCCATAATGAAAACGTGAATTCAGTGTGAAGCTTTGTCTAACAACAGGCTTGTACAGCAAAGCCTAAGAAGAGTTAAGCCATGGTCTCTGAGGGCTCCTCTTGGCATGGAGTGCTAATGTAGGATAGAGGGTGACTGCAACCACATGCAGCCACAGATGTAAGAGGCAAAAGGCCAGCAAACAGCAAGGATAGCAGTTGCAGTCATAGCTTGGGAGAGGGGAAGAAACATCAATTTCTGGTTAGCAAAATCCATAGCCACTCCATTTCTGAGTTAGAAAAAACACCTGATCTTTTTCATTACTATCATTGTTCTCAAAAAAAAAGCAAAGTTAAGCACAGCAGAACTGCAACCTTTTAGAAAACCTGCTTATGCTAGTACAAAATACCTATCACAAGAGCTATGAACACAGGCTAACCATTTGGATCATCTGGAGGACTGCCTGTGGATGGTCCCGGGCATGTGGGGGCACTTCCATCTGGACGATCACCTGGAGGAGACGCAGAACAGTTGCTTGAGCAATGAATGCAGACCCGGCAGCTGAACACCTCCTCCTGAACACAGGCTGGCATGCAACATAGAAGTCACTTCTGCAGTAGCCTGGGGAAGGACATTTGTTACCAAGAATGGAAAGAAGCACTCTTCTTGTCCTCTTTTTACTCCCCAAACACTTGGGCTTAGACCATATCAAAAACAGATCCTCCAAACAGATTCTAAGCTAAATTTAATTCAATATATAGGCTTACAGAAAACAGTCCTCTCTGAAAAAATGAACTGTATCCATATTTATTTTTCAAATCCCATTGAAACTAATTAAAGGAATTAACCTCTCTCCATCAACTTCCTTATTAAATCTGCCCTAGTGCGCAAGAACATGAAGATGGAAGAGGCTAGACCATTTTTCTACTTGTCTTGTCTAGAAAAGAAAAAAAAAAAAGTAAACTAATATGAGCAGTGAAAAATACTTCTGTATTAAAAATACTGTAGTTCTATACAGAAGACATCTGGGCTGAATACTCCGAAAACAACCACTTTTTTAATCCATTCAACCCAGAGTTTTAAAATAAAGTTTCTGTGTGATCACGTGCATCCAAAGAATAACTCTTATTTTCAGATTTCAAGGAGAGAGCAACCAAGATGATTGTCAGACCTCCTACATAACAGCACACAAAACCTCATTGCCTGTATGCAATGGGGATTGCCCACCCACCACTTCAGTAAGTCACTGTTTTTCAAACAGTTTAAGGGTGACCTAAAATCTCTGTTTCCTATTCATATGATGCTTCATTTAGCTTACTAAAATGAATCCTGTACAAGTGAGTTCACCTTGTTAATACAGTTCAGATCACTCTTTGAAATTGAATTTCTCGTTTTGTACGCTAACAACCTTTTTATTCATCTAGAGTCTGGAGTTTAAGAACTGATCTTTATTTAAAAAAAAAAAAAAAAAAAAAGAAGCAATGCTAACATCATGGCCACAACGCTTCTCACGCAGCTACCCATTAAGGGGTCAAACTGACAAACACACTGCATAAGAAAGAGAGCAAGATCAGATCTAAAACATAAATGTTTCAGAGGGAGGACTTTTTTTTTTCCCCTTCCTTTCAACAGAGTTCAGAGGCTAAAATACCATTACCTGTGAGAAATCAAATGTTAATCTGAAGTCATGTTATAGAATATAAAATAAATTCAGCTGCCAGGAAATCGTTGCCATCATTTGATACACAGAAAACAAGAACTCACATGTTTGGCACATGGGACAGCAGATTATTAGAGTTCAAAAAAAAAAAAAAAAAAAAAAAATCAGCTAGATTCCCTTAGCTCCCAGAATAATGTTGTCAGCTAGTGTGATTTGCATCATCTTGGGCACTGTGTTCATAACTAGCTCTCACAGAGACTTCCAAGTTCCTCATTTCCACAAATCTACACACTTGGAATTTGAGGAAATTTTGCCAATTAAGAACTTTGATCTGGCCATTCCTAAAATGCAGGCAGCCTGCAATCCTGCCTCAGGCACTAGCAAAATGTTATGTTCACGAACAATATAGGATACTTCATTTAAAAATAGATTAAGGGGAAAAAAAAAATCATACCTGGAACTTCTATCATGAAACATTTAGAAAGAAAAAAAATAAAATAAGAAAGCAAGAGTTGTTGAAACGGTGTTTTAAACAATACTTTAAATATTGAAAATATTTTACATACTTTAATAAATTATTAATTCATATTTAAAAATGCATGGATTGGTTTTCAGATATTGCATCTGTAGATTATGTTCTTGATCTCCATCACTTGACCAGTCTGTGCTTTCTAGGGAAAAGTGCTGAAACCACAGTAACAGCCTGAATTACTTAGGGATTTAGGGAGAGATTAATCCAGCCTTTCAGTAAAGGTAGTATTTTTTCAAAAGTCCATGGAGGTCATGACTAGCTTTAATGACATACTGTTTATTACATTCAATACAATGATGAAATGTGATTTAGATGAATGAGGTACTTCAATATGGCAGAAACACTGCTGTGAATTCCACACCTTACCCAGCTCTTCAAAAGACAACAGCCTGTTCTTCCACAGCAATCACGAGTGATCATATTCCTTTCAACTACAGGAGCTCACACACACTGCAAAGTAGGCCAGGAGTTGCCAGAAAGCTATTGTCTTGCCGAAAGCACATGCCAACCCCCTCCTGTGGTTTCAAGTCTGGCAAGATCCCTACAGAAACAGTGAAGTGTCAGATGAGGAGAAAGGATGAACACAATCCATAAAGGTAGCTAAAGGGCACGGTCACTTAAGTGGTAAGGATTTGGAGAAGCACTCAGCTAAAAAGGCAAGCAGGGTAAAACTAGCCTGGGAGCAGTAACACCCCAAGGGTGGATGGGCTGGAAAGTACACACTTCTACTTGCTGCTGTTTCTACAGCAGACCCAGAAGACCAGTTGCGTATGAAAACTTCACTGTGCAAGGTGTCATTTTAGATACGGTATAGAAAGAAGGTCCCAAACACAAAGCTGCTACAATGAGAGACTGAAGAAGATCTGAGGTTATGTATCATTCTGGTGGTGAAACACATGACCCATACGCTGCTCTGTTAGAACAGACAGAGCAGAAAAGACAGAAGGTAAAACTGCATATAGAAGGTTGCAATACACTGGGAGCCTGTCAAGCTGCTGACAATACATCCTTATGGCAAATGAAGGGTAAGCACCAGGACAGATGGCAGAAACTTTTAAAGCCTACTGGTGGCTTTTTTTTTTTTTTCCTTTTGTAATCAGATGTAGCTGTAGAGATTAGCACAACAGTTTGAGGATTACACTGAAATTCATCTCTCTTTGTATCTATTCCTAGGCAAATAAACAAATAGAAAATATATTCTGTTTCACCTCCAGACAGTTATATCATTCTGGTTTCCATCATATCTGCCTTCTCCAGTAAATGCCACTCAGCAGGAAAACCCTAAGGGTATTAAATAGACAAAGTGAGACATGCAAACACTCCATGTTAGCAAAGCATGGTGAAACACTGCACTCTTCAAAAAAATCTTTGAAGAGTGATACAAGACTGTAACCTAGAACTTAATACAGGAAAAACACTGATAATTTTTAATGCATTAATTAACAAATGGCAATGACCTAGTAAATAGAGAAAAAAAAAGTGATGGCAAAGTATATTCTGAAATAATGAAACATATTTTGCACCTACACACACCACAGCGATGGTGTCTTTCCCTTACTACCATGAATGGATGCAGAATATGATTCTGCAGTTATACTGACTTTACTTCACTTGGAGCATACTTCAAGTAAAGATTATAGGACAGGGAATAAAGAGAATTATATTGTGTTCATAATAGCTTTTGGCTCGGGAATCCAAAAAACATCTAAGCAGCACATTCTGCTTAATTTACTTTGATATGGGAAGATTAACTCCAGGGAAATAAAATTAATGCATTCAAGGATTCTTTCCACCACCTCTGTAATTGTTTCTATTGTCCCAGATTCATTAAATCCCTCTGGTAAATCTCTAAATATTATAGATTTGTGGTATTCAAGATAATAAAACAGCCCTTGAAATACAGCTTTCCTGAACAATTCATACATAACAATTCATAACAATTCATAATTGATAAACTACAAAAGGTCTAATACACATGTAGAGTAACCTGAATACAACTAATACTGACTGAAGTGCAACTAACATGAACAAATACAAAACTATCTCAGTGCCAAAGCAAGAATTTCAGCTTCAAAAGGATGCTTCACCCTGGAGTCACTTTGTGGTACCCTGCATACCAGTTTATCTCAGCTGAAATTTGGTTTCCAATAAATAGGTGCTTTTTCTGCACACAGGCCAAGTGAGTGGTTTTACTGGAACATGGCAACATACACCTGTCTGACAGAGCAATCCTAGCTCACAGTATGTACAAACATGCTCTTGAATAATTTGAATCAAGCAATCTGCCCAACCTGTTCTCCAAAACAAATAACCACACAAGTAGGTTTTTGCTTTTGTAACTGTGCCAAGCACTCATACCTTATGATCATTTTTCAAAGTCTAGGGCAAACACCTCTTCCGTATTTATTCTATACATTGTTCTTCATCATAAATTGTGACCAGCTACAGTTAAAAATGTAATACGCTTTGTAAATTTTAGCACAAAGAGTGAAGTACTGAAATTTATGCTTCCACGCATATGTTAAGCTTCTATTGGCACAAAGACTCTTTTGCTTTATTTTTAAGCTCATTTGCTACTAGAGCAACTAATCACTGAAAACTCTGGTAGGATCACACACTCTGGTGTATTTGGATTTTGCCTTGACTACTAATTGCTACGTGTTTTGCTATTGCACAGAAAAATGCATATTTCTACTTGAAGTTTCTCCTGATTCTCTACTTCTGATGTGGCTCCTTACACTGACTGACAACATCGCACAGTTTACTTTAGCTTGCCATTCTCAGCTGGGTACCCGTAACTGGGGTCTTTCATTCAGTTACTTACACTATGGCCAGTTCATTATGTTGGCATGTTTTCTATTCTCCTTCCAAGCATTTTGGTGCATTAGTTCAAAACAAAAACAATTAATCTGTACCTTCCTGACAACAGGGTTTGTTTGGGCTTTCTCCATCCTCTTCTGACACCACACAACAGACAGAAATCAAGTCTGGCCTTCTTTGTCTCTGCTGATAGACTCACTGGATGTCAATGAAAACAGACTAACTTAGGAATATAATATCTGTTGTCCTTTTAGTCAAAAGCAGAGTTTAACAAAAACTCCACACCTGCAACATGCTTCCTTGAGAACTTCAGGTAAGCAAGCATTAAAAACAAAAACAAATCTTCTGATGGTGTAAACAAATACAGCATACGGGCTCAAACAAATCAACTCTCTTAAGGCAGGCGTCAGTCCGATGACCTGAACGAGTGCTCCACCCTACACTTTTAGAAAAAGTTATACGAAAATAACCTAGGGGAAGGGAGGAAGACCATAAAAAAAAATAATTAAGAAAATCGCTCAGGCTTTTTTCTTGCATATCATAATGAACACCAGATCTAACAAGACCTAGTTTCCTATATATTTGCATATTGTGGTTAGTTCATTTTAATGCCTAGGAAGCTCCCAGCAGCCAGGACACGTACAAGAATCCTCTTCTAGCTCAACTCTTTGCTGTTTAACATAGAATGAGCTTACCAGGCATCTTTTCTCTCAGTTAAAGAACTTAGTCTCTACCTCTCCTCAGATTTCATAAACCTTATTAAAACTTTAATTAAGCTTGGAGATCTCCAACCTTTTGTCAAATACTGCTGAAAGCAACTAATAAATTCAAAAATTCTGGTGCAGATGAACGCAGAAACAATACAAAAGGACACTAGGATAGCAGATATTGGTTTTGTAAGAAATCAGGACAAGCTTTGTCATGCTACTGTGTTTTCATTTATCCTCTGAGTAACATAACTTACCGAAGCTTTGCAAGCTTCATTTTCTAATTCTGGGACAGAGAACCAGTTTCAAGATGAATGGAGGAGAACCAACAATATAACAGTGCTCAAGGCGCTATAGTTCAGCATCAGCAGACACCGCTGATAATAAATACAAGGCCAACAGGAGCTATTGGCAATAGGTACATTTGGCTCCATCAAAGGAAGTAATACTATAATACTGGCTGAGCATCCAGACCCACAAGCTACTTTTATTTATTACTTCATTATTTAATACCATGCAGATTTAAAAAACAAAAAACAAAAAACAAACAACAACAACAAAAAAAAACTCTCATGTATTTACTGCTTTATTATTTAAATACAAAGAAATAGTGGTTTCTGCAAACCAGTAATAAAAACCTCACAGGGACAATGAGTTCAAAGTTTGTGGGTGTTTGTTTGTTTGGCTGTTTTTTGTTTTGTTTTGTTTTGGCGGGGGGGGGGGGGGGGGGGGGGGGGGTGTGAACATTTTCACTGTCCATTCAAGCCTTCCTCAAATTCTTGACTTAAAAGAGTTCTTCCATTCCCTTACCAATAGCTCTCATGTGCCCTCAGGCTTCTCAAACTGCTCTGTGTCACGTCATGTCTTATTTTATTTAAAGTACACAAACTCTTTACGACAAGGACTTAGACTATATTTAGAAAATGCTGTATAAAGATACAGTGCTGCGTAAGTGTTTTATAATTTCCCTGGTGTTCAGCTTCAGCATTTTGGAAGTTAAAGGTATTGTCCCAACCAATGGGAAACTATAAGGAAGAGAGAACCATTAACCTGAACATACAACTTCTTTTTTTCCTTGACTATTTTCAAAGCATACAGAATCACAATAAAATAGCTACACTGTAGGATCCCAATCCAATAAACATGAAAGCACGAAAAAACAGGAACTCTATAATTCTCACAGCATTTTCCAATACTAACTTCTTGCTTACCTTCTTCAATGAACAACAAATATCACCCTGAGGACATTTTTAAAGAAAGCTGTAACGTGAACAGTGCTAATATACAGATTTCAGAAGCACCTGCACACAAGATGTTAAACTCCCTAAAAACAGAATGAGAAGTATTTTTTTTTGTTTTTGTTTTGTTATTTTCTCCCCTCCCCAATTACTAAATATTTAGTGATGTGGGAGTAGATTTTATAAGCTTATCTGTGAACATACTTTTGGATTTTATTGCAATAAAGCAAGTAAATGAAAGAAAACCTTTTTTTCTGAACTATTGCACAACACTCACTACTCTACATCTCAAACAGGGCCTAGCTTTCAACTGAAAGCAACGTAACTTACCTTCTAACTTCCATGAATGCTTACATATAAGTATATGCTTGCACGCAGTATTTACCCCAGAAAATTGATCCCTGTGTTGTCTGGGGAATATTAGGTATCCTTCTAAACAGCACACAGGATATGTTAGTTAAAAACCTCATTGATGTCTCATTAATGCCCTAGCCTTCATCATTTGTTAGCATTCCTAATTTGAAACTACTACAGATATAAATGATATGCGTCTGTTGGCAAAGACGTTTCAGATGGATAATCAAGTTACTAGGCCTTAGTTATGCCTCATAAGGGAACTGCATGAATGCTCTTAGCTCATGTCAAACACTAAACAAAACAAATTCTAGCTAACATCTCTGTACATAAAAAATATACATATGTGTAGCAGAGCTGCAGATCTGACAGTCTAGGACAGCTTTCTTCTGGTTCCAATTTCTGCCTGTTAAAAGTTCGATCTGAAACAAAACCTACATTAACAGACAAAACTCACAACCTGTACATTACCCCCTTATTGCTAGCCATGAGCCAGTACTAAAGACTGGTGTGAAATTCACTGAGACCTTGCCACAGGCAGTCAGCCACCAAAAACCCATTTGACCAAGATCAGGATGTTAATATGAGGGCTTAGAGAGGATTGAGATTACCTTGCCGCTCATGTGACTAATCCCTGTATTTCTTCTAACAGCCTTTTTGTGGAGGGGTAGAACAAAGACAGAGCCGAGAGAACACAACAGCTGATTTTTCTTTCATTTCCCAAACATTTCTCCTCTGCCTCTTTCGCTTCCCCCCTCTCAACAGATGCCCAACTTTACTAGCTATGAAGCAGAACAGCAGATAAAGAGAAACCATTTGTAGTGTCAGCTCCTAGCAGTTGACAAACTTACTCATCTATGTTCCTTTTATTTCTTCCCCATGTACTCCATATGCATGTTTTCCATAACTCTCCTCATTTTTATGTTTTGATACAACTCTTCTAAATTCTGTATGCTTCCTTTTACTTTCCCGTATTTCCTCTCTGAATATTTAAGATCCAGGCAAGCATTTTAGCATCCCCATTTTGCTCCACCTGAACTTTGTAAAAACAAACAAACAAACAAAAAAAACCTCTAAATATCCTGTTTCCCACTTGGTCTTGTGCCCATGCATAACTGCCACTAGCTGCCTCTAGGTACAGATCAGTTTATTTTCAGACACACTGAACTTACTCACATCAATTGTATTTGCAGCATTTTGGCCATTCTAAACAACATCATAAAAAAAAAAAAAAAAAAAAAAAAAAAAAGTGGTGATAATTTTATTTTCAGAGGTGTTAAGAATTCAATGATGTTAAATAAATAAATAAATAAATAAAAACAAGACTAAAAGTTACATGCCCACTAACTTTTGAAATATGTCCATGGGAAAAAAAATACACGTCGTACAAAGTGACCTAACAGATTCTAAGATATTATTTAAGGATATAATCAAGGCATCATTAAAATCAATAGCAGTTTAACCACTGGCTTACAGAGCCAACTTTTCTTAAAGAACTTATAGCCGACACATTTAAAACAAAACAAAAAATGTGTTGAAAACACTAAAAAAAAAAAAAAGATGCTAAAAAGATGCTTCAGTTTTCTACTCACCATATAGTCATCACAAAACTACAGCTACAAGACACTAGATAATTCACACAAAATGAAAATACTTTATTTTGCTACTCACGGTGAGGGCAGAGGCTGCCATCCATCACCTTTGCACACCACATTCCTTCTACCATCACATCTACTTTTACATTGGAAAACAGCAAAACCAAAATAGAATAGAAGGTACATGCATGGTTCACCCACTCAAGGCTCCTTAGAGCTCAATCTCACACAGAAAAGATGTACATGAACAATTAGCATTCCTTCTCAGAGTGTCTCTGGAAGATGAGCAGGTGTGCTTTCATGTTATAAGATTATTTTTTTTCAAATAGCACAGAAATGCAACAAGGGATTATACCATAATGTTTGCATTTCTATAGGCATACCAAAACTAACATGTGTGATACATTCGGTCAGTTTGCAAATGTCATTTCCTATAAATGCTATGTGTCCCAAACAATACTCATCTTAAATATAGAAAAATATTAAATAAATAAATAAATAAATAAAAAGAATATGTATCAATATTTATTACCTATGGCTACTTTATCATTTTAAGTACAATTGATAGCTCACACTCAGCTGAAAGCATGATCTGCTCTCACAGTATTTTAGGAGGTTTGTGAATCTGAAAGAATCAACATCAACTTACAGCATCACTTTGCTCTACATAAGCATGCAGAAAGCCATATCATTTTCTGTATTATCATTTTTTGCCAGTCACCTCCCTTCAGCAATATGAAGAGAAAAAAAAAAAATAATAATAATATAACATTGGAAGAACTTGCTTAGCAAGGCAATTTATTAATGTATCTGAATACTGCAAATGAAATTAACTTGTTAGCACTTTCATTGTTTTGGTAGACACATTAAATTCTTACTTAAGGCTTTTGTGTTAACAGAATAAATATTGCTTTTCTTGTATAGACTGAAGTAATAAGTATGAAGACAATTAATAGAGAAAATTAAAGGCAATCTTCTTTTTCCAGGACTGTTATTCTATTATCTTTGTACTCATTGTATGGTTGGTCATCAAGAATCCAACCTGCATATGCATATTTTAATAACCTTTTTTAAAGTTATACAAGCTGTTTAAATAGTCACTGAGGCTCCCATTCAAATCAGTAGCAGTTCCACCACTGGACAAAAATTCTGCAAGAACGTATTGCAAACTTCACTCTTCCCCTCCCACCCCTCACCAGGCACACAATGAAAAATGGATGCAAAACACTAGAGTAATTAAAAAAAATAATAAATAAAGGAGAGTTCAGATATACATCACCAGTATAATCATTGCACTACATATAATTATGAGACACTAATGAATACTGGTATATTTGGTTACTGATGGAGGGTGCAGAAGCTGCCATTGTAACCTGCACAGCCCACACACCTTACACCACGTTCCAGCTGACTCAGGTTACTCCATCTTTCTTAGGGCCTGAGATTATGTGCTGGTCACCAGGACAGGCCAACATCATTAAGAGGTGGCATTTGCACAAATGTCATTATTTCATAGGTTCTGCTTCAAGATTTAATCCATGTCACAAGCAAAACACAGATAAGGAACCTGTAGGCATGTGTGCATATATATGTATGTATATTTCTATCCTAAATACCACAGTGCTACAAAAAAAAAAAAAATAATAAAATAAAATAAATCACTGGAGAACAGATATTTTCTCATCAAAACATTTCAAAAGATCACATCAAGATGGCATGTCATAAGGAAGCAGCAGGAAAGAGGCCAAAAAACAAGAGTGAGAACACGAAAGCTGGGAGTGCACTGGAACCAATATATTTTTCTGAAGCAATGATTTGCACTATAAAAATTTACAGGCAAAGAGTATTTTTTAAAGCTTCCTACCAATCTGTCACAACTGGTTCTTCTCACTAGAAGGCAGCTGTGACCCTCAGAAGCATTACTGATCGTTGGATCTCCAATTCCTGATATGCTAGAGCATTATAAAAAATTAAGTGGCATTTTCTTAAATAATGTAAAAGTGTCATTACATTCTAGGAGCAACTGAACTACTTTCTCTCATACTTACAACAAAACAAAATCCTGGAAAAGCTTTTTCTCCTAGACTGAAAAAAACGGTTTGCTAGTAATGAATCTTTACAGAGAAAATGCTGCATAATTTCATGTCCAAATCCTTCAACCATATCTGCAGGAGATTTCCACATCTATGCCAAATCATAATAATAATAAAAAAACTATACTAAGACAGATGAGTCATTAAGATAATACTGTGGAACTTGAGATACATATTCCAGTTCAACTGTCTTTTTCTATCACAAATCAATTGTGTGACTTCAACCCAAACACTGGCTCAATTTCCCATCTGTGAAGATAATAATTACAGATTCACACTTCAAAACTCACAAGGGATTTAATAGTAATAAGTAGGAGAAAAAAAAAAAAAAAAAAAAAAAAGATAAAAAAGAAAAAAAAGAAAAAAAGTAATGTAACTTAGTACTTTTGGATATCGCAAGTTTCTGGAATGTCATTAAGGTCAGGTGAAAACATTGTTGATACTCTGTGTCAGCATCATCATTCAGATCTTTATAATACACCTCAATAGTGTATTTTTTTCTTTTATTGTTTTTGTGTAGAATCACAAAATGCCTACAACATACAATCCATTTTTCTAATGTAACGTCATTTTTTACTTACTGCTTGCCTGTTCTCTTATACTATCCTTGTATCTTAGTATAAAACAAGTATCCTGCACAGGGTAGACCCCTCTTTCAGATAGAAACAGTAGTCTCTGTAGGAAACACTAACATTTCGTTGCCACACAATGGAGAACAAACTATACTCTTCAGTCACAGAGTGTGTGCATTTACAATACCTAAGTGATACAGCCTACTATCCAGTAGAAATCAAAAAGCAGTAAATAAAAATAAACAGACAGTTAACTAGTGAACTGCTATACAGGTTTTTCATACAGCTGCATGTAAAATATATGGCTGCATCTTCCATAACCTCACTGTTACAGGCCCTTCCTGAAGCATAAAAATCAACATGCAATGGTACAGGCACAAATCATGCTACGCATTTTAAGCGCTTACAAGTGCTGTATTTGACATGCCATCCCACACAGCCAAAACACTCGATAGTTAAGGTCTAATACAAAAGTGTACTTACTTGGTCAACGTAATGCCATTTACTGTCATTGTAGAAAATGGCCAAATAAACACAATGAGACAAAAGCACAGTGAAGCTGCAAAATTATTTCTCAGGAAAATATGCATGTGCAGTGGCAAGCAGGGCCTGGTTTTTTTTTTTGTTGTTTTTTTTTTTTTTTCCTTTTTTTTTTTTTTTCCTCCCCTCCCTCTGTGACTAGCCCCTCCAGTTTCAACAAAGTTGCTCACAAGGTAGAAGACCTGAGGCACTGAATCTTATAACAAGTATTAATGTCTGCAAGATAGAGAGTAGAATTCTAAATTCCTGCCCCTAACAAGCTGGTAGTTATTCTAAAAATAAACTATGCCTATTAATTTGATTTGAAGTGTCTATAAGATTTCCTTTCCATGAATACTTTCACTGATCTTTCACTGATACACAAATGCCATTTCATCCAACCTGTTTTAATCAACCACAGAAAAAAATTGTACAGTTTTCAGTTCCAACCTTGCCTCAGAGGTTGGTAACACCTGGTAAACACACAGCCTCCCTAAACTAGGACATCTCTGGAAGTGCAGTGAAAGCACTAGATGATCCATGAACTAAAACGGTATGTAAATGTCACGTCCTGAGAACAGGCAGGTTTTTTAGGCTTCTCAAAATCTACCATTAAGTTTATTTTCACTAAACACTTTTCTCAGAGATTTGTATTTGTATAATTTGTAACCACATGTGAAAACCATACATGGACCTTATGCAATTGTGAGCTTCCAACTGCTCCAGATGAGCTAATCCAATAAAGCCATAGAAGAACCAAAGCCCAAGAACCTTCATGGAGGAGTAGGAATTTGACCACATGGAGCAACAGCTTTACACCCCTCTTGTAAATTATAAAACAATCCAACTAAAAAACAGAAACATTGCCAAATGTATTTTAAAATTGTTCAGTGTTCAGCTACTGACTACAAAGCTGATTTAAGGCATTAGGCTTGAATCAGAAACTCAACCACAGCTTATGCAGCACAACAGACTGTACTCTCACACAACCATATGCTTAGGCCTGAAGATACAAGACTTCACCTTCTCAGCATTTTGTGACTAACAGACAAATATCAAATGCTCTCTTTCCACATAACCCAGATATGGAACATACCTGCATACTATTTGAGGTCCTCCTTCTGATATGACTCTACACCCATCTCCTTACTCAGGCCTGCACAAAGCCCTCTAGAAGATACGCCTTGCACAAGATATTCTAAAAAGTCCTGCCAGGGAGCAAGGTCAGGGCTATGGTACTCCACACTGCAGACTGACAGACAACTTGCCTACTGAACTAAATTCTCCCAACAAGCTGCCTGAGAGAGCTACTGTAAGAATTCAGAATTTAGCAGAAAGTGGATCAGCCTCCAGTAAGAAGAGACCTAAGCTCCTCTCCGTAACCTTTCCCAGTAGGATTGGGTAAAGCTTTCATCTTTATCTGCTTCTTTCTAAGAACTAATTAAAAATAAATAAATAAACACACACACAACACACCACAACAACAAATGGGAATATCCTGGCAAGCCAGAGACAAATCTTTATAGAAAGCAAACAAAAATTGAACTAAAAGGAAAACAGTGTAAATGGACAGCTGCTCTTTCCATTTCCCAGTGGTTGAACTAGTGAGATTGAGGTGGTCTTTACCAGAGCAAGGGATCTTAATTTGCCTGTACTGTTCCTCAGTAAGTATAGTCACTCACAGATGTATGAAACAACCCAGAAGTTGGAAATGCATGTTAGGACTCCAGACTGAAAGACCAAAGGGACCACCGCACTCCAGACTCCAGCAAGTAAAGGAACTCCAACCTGCAGGACATAACCCTTGTTTGCATGACACGCTTCCAGCATAGCCCGGACAGCCACAATATTACCTTCTCCTGAGACGGTGCTGCCTATTTTTCGGGTGTTGCTTTCTGCTTGCGATCCTAGAGAACAATAACTTCAGAGTGAAAAGTCATTATCATGTCTCTGAGAGGACTTTCGAAGGCTAATCCTTCCTCTGAGTTATTCTAGGACTGAGTCAGCCTTTCACATTTCCATTTCTAAGAAAACATTCTTGACATATTTTTTTTTCACTGTTCCTGTAATAATACTCTGTTCTACAGCAGCCTCAGAAATCATGGGCAAAGCAAGCCCCAAGAGATAATCACCAATGCAAAACAAGGTTTATGCATTATTATTACTTCTAGCTAGATAAATACAAATCTTGCCGTCCTTTATACTAATTGCATTTGTACTACAGAGACACATAAAATGTGGAATTGTAAGGAGGACGAGAACCCCCCTAAATGATTAGGCGCAATGTCTTACTATCTAAGCTTTTCCAGTTCATTAATATTTCACTTTTATATATTCCTCAGCTGCTTTTACAACATGTTCCTTTCTCTCCTTCTTAAGTGTGAGCACAGAGAATTGTTTGAAGTAACTAGTAGACCTTGCCTCACATCCCCACCTCCCTGCCCCCTGAGAGTTTAACACTTCAAGTGCAATATATACTAGATGGAAAAAACGCATCTGGCATAGAAGAGAATAAGAAGGGATTTTGAATCTCCCTTCTGGTTACGTTCCCCTATAAAGGTGTGCGATAGGAAAACAAAGCGTACCACGTTTCTCTAAGCTGAGAAACTTACTGCTGTCAGTTTCAAAGGCAAGACAGACACAAAGCTCTGAAGGGTTCAACTCTCTGCGGAAAAGCAGGACTGCTGCGTTCCCTCGCAAAATAAAAGAACTCACTGCAACTTTCTTTCCCTTGCAGGAAAGTGAAAGATCACCTCCTTCAGCCAGGAGAAAACGCACAAATTATCGAGAGGAGAGGTGGGATTTTCACAAACCTTTCCCATAATAAGCGGCACCACCGCCATCTGCTCCACCTCTCGAGCCTGCCGTGTGTTTCTGGAGAGCTGTCAGCATCCTCCAGCTCCTTTCCCCCAAACCCATCCCCGCGCAAAGGCCCCGCAGCACCCCCACAGCGCTGCTCACGCTGCTGAGAAGGCTCCTGCCTCTCACCCCCACGGGTCGCGGGCAGATTCCTCGATAGCCAGGGCAAGGAGAAGGAGAAGAATGAGGAGAGGAGCCCCAAGGCGAGGCTCCAGACAAAAAGCACCGCGTCTCCCCACCGACCTGCGGGGCTCACACCCCTCTGCAGGCGCAGCCCGGCTCCGCGGGGTGGAGGGGGGGGGGGGGGCTGCAGCCGCCACACGGCAGCCCCGGGGCCACCTGCGGGCTGCCCCCCGCCACCTCCCCGCCGGCTCCTCGCCCCCCGGCACCGAGCTGCGGCACCGGCAGCGCCCAGCCAAGGGCGCAGGGCGGCCGGGAGCCGCCGCCCCGCCAGCGCTGAGACGAGGCGAAGCGAGGCCGGGCCGCCGCGGGGCGCCACCCTCGGCATCCCCTCAGCACCTGGCGCCCCCCGCCACCCGCCCGGGGGTCGCGCTATAGGGAGGGGACGCGTTACCTGGCCGGGCTCCACCGGCGGGGGCTGGGGACCCCTGCGGCGGCCACCGCCGCCACCTCCCCGCCCGCCTTGCTGCTGGCTCGCCGGGCGAACGATGCGGCCGGGGCCGTTCGCCCCAGCCGGTGTCAATCCGTCTGTCCGTCGGTGTCAGTCGGTCATGCTGCGGCTGTGGGGTGTGCGTGCGGGTGGGCGGCGTGCGGGGACAGAGAGAGGGAGGCAGCGGGCGGAGGGGGGGGGGCGGGCCGGGGCGGCGCTTCCGCGTGTGTGTGTGTGTGTGTCGGGGCCGGGGGGGGGCCGGCTGCGATCGCGTGGGGGGCTGCGGGGGGCACGGCTGCACACGCGGGTGGGTGGGTGTCCCTGCGTGGGTGGGTGGGTGTCCCTGCGTGGCAGCCTCCGCGGCCGGCAGGGGTTGGAGCAGCGCTGGGGGGGTTGGGGGGGGGGGGGGGGGGTGAAAGTCCGGGTCTGCCGGGCAGGAATTCAGCGCTGCCCCGGTGTGTTTACACTCACCATCTGCTCAAGGATTTCGCGTTTGTTTGTTTATTTATTTACCTATTCATTTATTTTTTTTCCTCCCCCGCACGCTAGGGGAACCAGCTGATTTCACTTCCTCATCTCCTTTTTTCTGATAACGCGCTTCGTAATTATTTATTTTTTTTTTTTCTTGTGAGCCCGTCACAGTCCAGGCACGTTGCCATACGTAAAAAATAAAATAAAATAAAATAAAATAAAATAAAATAAAATAAAATAAAATAAAATAAAATAAAATAAAATAAAATAAAATAAAATAGGACCGTGTACAGGGCACCTAAAAAGCAGTTATGGTACCAAAGGCAAGGTCTCATCCACACCGGTATGAAAACGGAAATAATCCACCTGGAATATTGGTCAGGGCAGCAGCCAGTTACAGGGCATTTGCTGTAAGGAATGAAGTTCCCTTCCCAACCCAGAAAGGAAGGGTAAAACGGAGGAATAGCCATGCTCTATGCAACTAATATTTAAGGGATAAAGTTTTCGTATTATGTTCTTTCTTGCCAATTTATACAGCACCATTCCCACATCCCTTATCAAAGCAACCTCGCTGGAATAAAGTGAGTGACAATTCACGTGGATGGCAGGCTGCAGATAGGCACCACCTCACCTCATCTTACAAAAGCTAACATGCATAACTCCGCCACAGAGTATCACATTGGCTTTGCAACCCAAAAATAACTTCATTTTGTAAACATCATTGCTGCTTCTGAAACTGAAGAACTCAAATAAATGTTAAGAACTAGACTTATATAGTGAAGTGTAGATCAAAATTAAGCCAATGAGAGTTTTGAAGAATTCTGAGTAAAACTCATTTCCGTAAAATGCAGGCAGCTACAACTTAACAGCAACAATGAGGCCAATTTCAGCTGAAATCCTGAAAATACTTCTGTGAAAATAGAGGGAGTTATGTCTGTGTCAGATTTCGTATGAAACTGACAGGAATCTGGAGGGTTTTAAATATGTCTTTACAAAATCTAAATTTTCAAACAAGGCCGTCTGACATACACGATTATCTTTAGATATAATAGTCAGTCAGTCAAACAAGTTCACCGCTATGCTGTATGAAATGTAATGACCAAACTGAAAGGTGTTTGTTTCTGTTTCTCCTTGGGCTTGGGGCAGAGTGGCTAGAAAGCTGTGCAGAGGCAAAGGGACTTGGGAGTGCTGTTTGATGCTCGCCTGAACAAGAGCCAGCAGTGTGCCCAGGTGGCCAAGAAGGCCAGCAGCATCCTGGCTTGTGTCAGGAATGGTGCAGCCAGCAGGAGCAGGGAGGTGATCGTCCCCCTGTGCTCTGCTCTGGTGAGGCCGCACCTCGAGCACTGTGTTCAGCTTTGGGCCCCTCACTACCAGAAGGACATCGAGGCCCTGGAGCGTGTCCAGAGCAGGGCTACGAAGCTGGGGAAGGGCCTGGAGCACAAGGCCTGTGAGGAGCGGCTGAGGGAGCTGGGGGTGTTTGGTCTGGAGGAGGCTCAGGGGAGATCTTATTGCTCTCTGCAACTGCCTGAAAGGAAGGTGTGGGGAGCTGGGGGTCGGCCTCTTCTCACAGGTAACTAGTGATAGGACCAGAGGGAATGGCCTCGAGTTGTGCAAGGGGGGGTTCAGGTTGGAAATTAAGAGACATTTCTTCTCAGAAAGAGCAGTCAGGCATTGGGACGGGTTGCCCAGGGAGGTGATGTAGTCACTGTCTCTGGGGGTGTTCAAGGAAAGGTTGGATGTGGTGCTTGGGGACATGGTTTAGTGGGTGACAGTGGTGGCAGGACAATGGTTGGACCAGATGAGCTTTGAGATCTTTTCCAACCTTTACGATTCTATAATTCTTGGCCAGATAGTAACAGATAAAATGTTCTACAGTCACAGAGAAACTACTGGAGTATGCTGAACACAACAGTACCATAATGATGCTAGACAGACATTTTTAGTAACTTGTCATCCACATTTTAAAATGTTCAAAAATCACATGGGACACCACCTCAAGAGTAGATATTCATTATTCAAAGTGCCTATATTCGCAAAGTGGGAATTTCAAACAAGAAGACATGGTGGCAAAATAGTTCTACTGAGTACTGGTTCAAAACCCATCCAAACATTTAAGCATGTATACAGCTCTATGTGCATGAATTGTCTCAATGAAGACTAGGATTTTTTGCCATAATTAAAATTACATGTCTGCTTAGCAACTTTATTAAGTTTAGACAGCCTTGAAGTTAAAGACAGAGGAATCTGTGATTTGCTGAACCCGGGTTCTCCCAAGAGCCTTGCATGGTTTCTGAACTCCATCTCTCACCCTTCTTCCTCCTGCCTGTGTTCACTAGAAGATTCTCACAGCCTCCTAATGGTTAACTCTGACTCTCTGGCATGTTTCTCTAAGCTCTCCTGCCTGCTGTTGCCCTGAAAGGTTAGCCCCTGTGATTAAGTGGCACTTCCAGACACACTCACAACTGATGCTTCTAGTGAAGTCAGAAAGGCTTTGATCAGCCCAGTGACACAGGCAGAAGAACAGCCAGCAGCTAGAGATTGTACAGAATAATGGCAGCTTTTCAAAAATTACATTTCATTCTAGTGTGTGTGTGGGGGGGGGGGGGGGCGGGAGAGAACAAAACATTGTAATTATTTTAAGCATCAAGCAATACCTGTTTTGAAGTGGCTTTGCTAACGGAGACCTCAGCAGATAGCTATGGGAGCTACAGGAGGAAGAAAATTTATGGCCACCACACCCAGGACCTTCCCAAGCATAAGTAACCTGATTCTAGTCTCCCACCCATTTCCTGATAGTGTGGCCCCAGTGACTTTTGCAGAAAACCTCTCTGTATGACAGGTATTACACCAAAATAATCATCAGGCTTTGCTAACACCATCAAGTCTTATCAGAAAATTCCAGGTTTGCAGAGATGTGGATTCATCAGGAAGAATGCGTTCTTCTTGCTGGGGTATAAATGTCCTGAAAATTACTACAGCAGACATGTCTGATCCCCTTGCATTGTCTATCAGCTATTTCTATTCCCTCTCAGTTTGAGTTCATTCCTTGTTTCCTGACTAATCATTTCACATGATCCCCCGTGCTTGATGCTGCCACCTACTTAATAAAAAAGAGGGCTGTGTTTTTTACCACACTTTTTTTTCACTTTTTCTCCACCTCAGTGTGGATTCATTTCAGGGTAGGCATGGAGGGAGCTGAGGCACATGAGATCAAATCAGTTTTGACAGCCACGTCCATCAGGGTTCAGTGTGCATCCCTGTGTAACCTTCTTTAAGACCTTAAGATCTCTGGATACAAGCCATCAGTGCAGAGAAGAGCTGCTCTGCCTTATTCAGCAGTCAGGACAGTCAGTGATTCTCTGCACGAGTGACCCTAACTGCGGAGATTTAGGGGCTGGACATAGCTATAAAACAAAATACTTGGGAGGAGGAGGGCAGGTAAAACACCAGAGGGGGGCGTGTAAAACAGGTTCATCTCTGTTTTGGAGGAGCATTTAATGAATCTTAAAGGAACCGGTTCTGTGAGAGCAACTCTGCTTGCCAAGCTGTGACTCACAGCCACATGCTGGCAGAGTAAACTAACCTCAGCACTTGGATACTCTGGGGCATCTTGGGAGGGGATGCAAAGCTGCATTGACTTCGCTGCAGGTTTTTCTCAAACAATACTGTTTGAGCCAGGATGGCATTGGGAGTGTTGCTGCCCCACAGTAACCACGAAGCAGTCTGGTCAAGTCCCAGTTTACCATCACAGGACAGAGCAAAGGAGGCCTCCTGTACCAAATTGCTTCCACTATCTTTTCAGGAAACATCTGTTCAGTGGAGCAGTGCCATACTGATCAATATGTATTGCTTTTGTGTTGTGTGCCATCATATCCATTTATACCTTTGGAGCCAGGATTAACTGAGTGACCTTCCGTTTGCTGTGTAGTGCCATGTATGTGCAATGTACTGGATAAATACTGTCACTGACACTGGTCAGTTTGTTAAATGTGATGGATTTCATCACACTAACATTAAAATCTCAAAGGAGATCAAAGTGCGCTTTAGTTAATAAAAAATAATGGTGGTCTGAAGCAGATTTTAAATTAATGTTCATGGGTTTTGTCCACTACTTTTAAATTTCTTGTAAATTGATTTATAGTCTCTGTCATTGGACTCCCACAGTGTCAATGGCACAAAAGACACCACTTTTTTGCAAGATGATCACCGTCACTACTAGGGTCAGAAAGAGCAATGACAATTAGAAGTGTAGAATTTCTATTCACTCAAAAAGAGAAATGCTCATTACAATCTCAAAATTTAGCTTGTTAACTTGAATGAAAAACTTTTTTCTTTCTACTATCTCACCAGTGAGGTATCTGGAAGAGAGGAGAGGAGAGGAGAGGAGAGGAGAGGAGAGGAGAGGAGAGGAGAGGAGAGGAGAGGAGAGGAGAGGAGAGGAGAGGAGAGGAGAGGAGAGGAGAGGAGAGGAGAGGAGAGGAGAGGAGAGGAGAGGAGAGGAGAGGAGAGGAGAGGAGAGGAGAGGAGAGGAGAGGAGAGGAGAGGAGAGGAGAGGAGAGGAGAGGAGAGGAGAGGAGAGGAGAGGAGAGGAGAGGAGAGGAGAGGAGAGGAGAGGAGAGGAGAGGAGAGGAGAGGAGAGGAGAGGAGAGGAGAGGAGAGGAGAGGAGAGGAGAGGAGAGGAGTTCAGGTTGGAAGAGACCTACAAAGAACATCAAGTCCAAGTGACTGACCACTTCAGGGCTAACCCAAAGTTAAAACATATTAAGGGCATTATCCAAATGTCTCTTAAATATATACAGGCATGAGGCACGTATCACCTCTCTAGGAAGCCTGTTCCAATGTCTGAGTCCCCTCTAGGTAAACAAGTTTTTCCTGATGTCTAGTCTGAATCTCTGCTGACACAGCTTTGAGCCACTGCCATGTGTCCGGTCACTAGACAGCAGGGGGAAAGGATGAGCACCTCCCTCTCCACTTTGCCTCCTCAGGAAGCTGTAGAGAGCAATGAGGTCACCTCTCAGCCTCCATTTCTCTAAGCTTGACAAACTCAGTGTTCTCAGCCTCTCCTCATAGGACTTCCAGCCCTTTTACCAGCTTTGTTGCCCTCCTCAGAGCACATTCAAGTACCTTAACATTTTCTTTACATTGTGGAGCCCCAAACTGCACACAATAGTTAAAGTGAGGCCACACCAACACTAAATACAGAGGGAGAATCATCTCTTTTGAGCGTCTGGCTATGCAATTTTTAATACATCCCAAAACGTGGTTTGCCCTTTTGGCTGCCAAGGCACACCATTCACTGACTCATGTTGAGCCTACTGTCAGCCAGCAACCCCAGGTCCCTTTCTGCAGGGGTGCTCTCCAATCACTCATTAACCAATCTGTAATTATGCCCAGCATTATTCCTATCCAAGTGCAGAATCTAGCATTCAAACTGTTAATGCAGATATTGGCATCATCCAATTGGGATGACAATGAATGTGTAACTGGACCACAGTTATCAGTTCTAATCAGCTCTATTATTTATATAAATGAGCTTAGTGGTACAGTTTGTTTACATTTCCATATAGAAAAATGCCATAACTGGAGAACGTAGTTCTGTAGAAGCATAAAGGAATTTCTTTCAGTGATCCACTGGCAAAAATGTCTTGATGAAAAAATTGTCACTCCTAACTCAGAGTATTTTTGCAGTAAAATCTGTTCACACCAGCTGGCTGGGGGGCTGATCCTGCAGTAGGTGAACAAACTCCTGGTTTGCTCCTGAAGCAATCCCCAAAGCTCCATGTGGTTATAGAAATCTGAAGGACTCCAAAGGACTTGGGCACTATATTTTTACAGACAACAGCTTAATGAAAACATGTAATTCGTGCTTTGTGTGTTTGCATTGCTTTTTATTTGTACAACAAAAGCCCGTATAAAGTCAGTTTTACTTTTCATTCTGAGCTTTTTCCCTTTGAGGATCCCCATGTCAGAATATTTTGGTTCTCCAGGCTAATAGGCTTTTTTCCTTTGTAATTTGTCTGTTCAGACTTGCATTCTTTGTATTTAAATTGTGGAAATATTTTGGTTTGTCTAGGGAATTTTTTTAAGTTTATTTTTATAACATTTACATATTTGGCAAAATTAAAGCTGACAAGCATTCCTTTTGGTGTTGTTATTTATCCATTGTACAAAATGGGAATAGGAAGGAAACCTGCTGGAAGGGAAAACTGCATTTCTATTTGAAACAGAATGATTGTTAACAGTGAAAACATAGTCTGAGGGTGGTATTCTGTACCAGGAATAAAGGATTGTTAAAAAAGTAATGTATGCCTCATTTTATCATATCTGCGACTCTAATGTATCATCACAGCAGGAGCTTTCCACAGTACCACTGATCCTGGGGGTCTGAAAAAATTCAGCCTTTAAGTTTAATTAATTAGGTTTGCCTTAGGCCTAAGCAATGCCTAAGGTTGTTCAGTTAGTGTGGAATTATGAAAGTTTTCATCATATGTTTAGTGAGCAGCAACTTCTGTGCCTTGCAGACAAAAGACCATATATGAGGCATGTAAGAGGTAGAAATCACCTGAGATAATGCAGAGGAATGCAGGATGTCCAGGCATACGTATTAATACATAAAACATACACGGTGCAATATTATGCACATATTATGCAGTGTAACACCTAAAAGAAAAATTAATGAAAAAGCTTCCATCACAGATAGACTAAGGCCCTGCAGTCCATCTTTACAGCTATTACAGGAACTCCTTATCAGAGGTTTTGCTTGGTAATATTTAACGAGGTAGAGCAATGCCAGATTTTCAGCACTTCCTTTCCAAATTTTCTCTTTCACTTCTGCTGCTATAGACCACATTTGTCTCCTGAAATACCTGTTCTTCATGCTTCACTCAATCTATACTGACAATCACTGAGGAGAAAACATTGGTTTCTCTACTTCTTTAGCTTGGTAAATTAAAAAATAATAATAATAATTGTAATAAAAAAAAAAAAAAAAAACCTTTAGATAATGGTCGAAGAACTAGAACTAATATATGTAATGAATTTTATTTTATTCAACTGTTACCCACTTGTATTACTTATAGCTAGCATCCTGGCAACACCCAGAAAAAATATAAACTTATTCACTTACTGATGTTCTTCCAAGCAGCCTTTCAGTTAGATCTTCAGTTGGAGGAATCTACCTGGAAAAACATCCTGCAGTTAAATACACAAAACCTTTTGAGTCCCCTCAGTGTGGTATCTCTGTCTATTGGCTATTTAGCAGCCACAGTGGCAAGAACTCAGAGAGTTGTACAGGGATGATCACTAGTGCTCCCTAGTGCTTTTCCGGTAAGGCAAAGCTTTTGGTGTTCATAAACAAACAAATAAAGAAATAAATATCAGCTCCATATTTCCTCAAAACCACATTAGTTTTTTAGACCTTTAGCAGTCACATCAGGTTAAAAAAAAAAATAAAAAAAAAAATGTAGCTAACCTTAAATGCCGATAAAACAGTAAAAATGTACTCAAGTAAAAACTAAGGTATTAACTACACATCAATTTCTTTATTTATTTTTTAATCTTAGAGGCAGACTATTTATGAGCTACTACAATATGGTGTGCCTGAGTATTTAGCAAGCATGTTCCTGTGCCCTGTCTGAGCTGGCATTTGGAGAGTGGACATACAGGATTAAATGAATTGGCAGTGCCGTGTTGGAAACCCCTTGCTGAGCTGGAGTTAGAAGAAGGCCTGTTGCCTTTTCCACAGAAGCACCCTTACTTTATATTTGCTACCACAAGTAGTACAATCTCAGGCAGGTGAGTGCAAATGTGAATTAGCAGTTTTGTAGAGTACTACTTGTGATGAAAATTTGCAGAATTTTTAACAAAATCTGCAAGAGATTGGTGCCTTGCATTTTACTTCAAAGTTCTGCTGTGGCAGGGACAGATTCTCTTCACCAGATGTTGCACTGGCTTGTATGATCATGAGGCTTCAGGAGAGAAAGTAGCACACCTCAAGCTCTCATAATGTGCAATCAAACTGAGATGCAAAGATGTGCTAAGATGTATCCATTTCCACATTCATGCCCATTGTGCCTACCCTCATATTTAGTATTTATGGAAGAAAGAGCCATTCAAAAGCTTTATTCAAAAATCTCATTTTAAAGTCAGATCCTGAAATTTTCTAGACACTGTTAGAGACTAACTGTGGCTGAAATCCATATTGTAATTCTGATGTAAGTGCAAGGTCTGCTGCTTGTGGCTGGAAATCTAGTATGCTTAATGAATTTACTGGGCTTTGGCTTAGATCCTAAAGGATACTTACCACTCCATTACATACTCTATTATTACACAATATTATTGTTATGAGCTTCACAAACACCCATGATATATATCTCTATCACAGTCAATATGAGAAAAAAAATCAGCACACTTCCCCAAATATAGAAATGCTCAGTGTTGCCTCATGCTCTGAATATTTGAACAGGCTCACATCTTGGCTCAGGTCCCTGAAGCATATATCCCTTCCTAGAGAACATGCATCAGGAGAAGATGATCTATGATAAGGGGACAAGTCCAAGGCAGTTTCCCCACCCTGAGTCAGAAAGCCTGAAGGCTTTCAGAGAAAGACACCACTGCCACAGAACTGACAGCTGCCATTCTGCCAGGCACCTTCCTCTCTCAGGTGGCATTCAGTTTAAATGACCTGAAGAATGACACTAGAAAGGTCTGTTAACTTGTCCTCCATAATTTAACTAATTATGCTATTCATAGTCTTGTAAATGTGATAACTGGCATTAAACAGCCAAATCTTGAGTAGCGTGGATTTCAAAAGCAGTAGCAAACAGAGTAGCATAATGGATGCATGCAAAAATGTACCAGAAATTTGAGTTCAGTGGTGCCCAAACATTGCCTAATATACACACTTCAAAACCAAATCAATAACAAAAACTGTTCAGAGAGCAGAACTTATTTTGCTAATATACAGTGATAATAATTCATGTGTCAGGTTTGCTGACTTTTATATCCCTATTTACTCTCCCCCTGAGTATCATTTTATTTTTACCATGACAATCTGTGAATCATATACAGATAATAAATAAGCTCCTTCTGAGATACATGTTAGAGCAGTTATGAAATAAACATAGATATTTGCTACCAGCTCTATATAGTTTTCAGAGTTTTTGAGATTTCTTTAATTCATCTGTTCCTACACCCCAGACAATTAAATGCTATTGAAATGGATGTTATATAAAAATATAAAATGAAAACCCGAGTTTCACAGCAAATAAAACGCTCTGGTATATTAAATGTGTGTTCATTAACACACACACAAATACAGTGCGTTTTTCCCTCCCAAGGGCAACAGTAAGTTATGCCTCAACAAGCAGCATGGATTTATGTCCCTAAATGATTCTGTCTTCAATAAACATTTGTATACTTGCCATGAAACCTTAGGAATCATATGTACTTTAATTAATTCCAAGATACTGAATTAATCTTTGAGAAAAAATGTATTAGATAATTATATTCATTAAATGATGATTCAAAAAAACATTGGGTCAAGCCAAAATAACCCCAACATGTGTTAATATTTTTTTGTGTATTGTTAGAATGAGACATTTCTACCCAAGCCTATGAGCTCCTATTTTCTTTTTATATTTTTATTTTTTTAAGAAATTGATACTTCTTATGTGTTTGTGTGCTGTTTTTTAGCTGGGTTCTGGTCTTCCTTTGAGATTTTGGGGAATAAGATTTTGGGTAGTGTCTGAGATATTCTAGAGGGCATATAGGAGTTAGGGATTTAAGTCCTACTAAATATTAGAAATTAGATGCTTGCTCCCACAGGCTTCCTCAAATATTCCATACTAAATGGATTCCATGCTAAATTGAGCCTATAAGATTTGTAAGTCTATTTTATTTTATATAAAAAAAATAAGACCTTCCAAATGATGTCCACGGATTTTATTTAGAAATTAAGACTTGTAACTACCTTGCATTACATCAGACCACTGAGGAACATGAAATTTCAGCCCTATAGAAGGTATATTAACTCAGTGAAAGAGCAAGCTTGCTATGGAAGCTCATGAGTAGATATGTGTATATTTTGCTAATACTTAAATGAAGAACACAAACTTCTATCTGCTGAACCTGATAGCAAATGTCCCAGTAATTTTAACGGGACCAGCACCGGTGTCGTTTCAGTGGGTGAACTGACTATAAGCACAATGCTAAACACATGCCCCATGTAAGGGGGTGCTTCTATGTAAAGTTCCAAGTTTCTCTCTGCTTCTTTGCCAGAAAGAGAATGTGGGCCATTAACTAATAGGAACGGAACAGCTAAGGAAGGAAGGAAGGAAGAATACAGCTATGTATTTTAAAGCATCTATATAGCATTAATAGCCAGAACATGAAATGCAGGTGGGAGGATGACTACACTATAATGGCTTTTTACAGAGAAAGGTATTTACAAATATTTGGGGTCTGATCTAAATACTGTTAAAAACATGTCAAGAAAAAAGCAGTTCTCTGCAGCAAGCACACTGTTACTGAGATGTCATTCCTTAACAGCTGCTCCCACAGTACTAGAGGTAGCAATAAAGACTGAATATTTAAATTTGTTCTTCTACAATAACATATTTTTAATAAAAAGGGGTAATAAGGTAAAAACAGTTTTTTAAAATACTATAGTCTTAATCTACAGGTACATGGAGTGCATCCCTGTGAGCAGAGAGAGGATTTTATGCTGTTCCAACATCCAGCACCTGGTTTTTCTACAAATACATGATCCTGGAAGCAGTAAACTGAAAAAATGATTTATTATTTGTAAATGCTGAAATGTGTCTTTAAGAGTTACTTAAACTGGCATTCAAAATGTATGCAGACATTTCTGAATTATCATTGATAGTATATGTTGTGTTCAAACAAAACTTGCTGCTAGGTTCAACTATCAACACCACTCTGCTTTAGCTTTTAAATAGTGTGAAAAAAGAGGGTGGGAGAAGAAAGGCAGTAGAAGTGCTAATGCAATTGTTTGATGTGCGCATGAGAGAGGCAAAGAGGAGGAGGCAGACATTCTGCCACTCAGGCTGCCAGCACTGAACTACATTGTTTTTTATGTTTCTCCCTTTCATGCAACCTTTTTAGTGGAAAATAATTATAGCTGTACATAAAAACCATAATGTTTATTTTATTGATCTAATAATGCTATGGCTTACGTCTCCACTGAACTGTCCATTTTTCACTGATGTTTTTTCTATGTCTCTCACAGTATGCTCTATGCAGCTAGGAGTGCTGTGAATGAGCCCACCCCTGCACGATTCAGTGTGGCATTTTGCCAACTGACTGACTTCACTTCAAAATGTTTTCCCTTTAATTAGTGTGAAAAAAAAAATAATAATAATACAGCAACCCAATTATCTAAAAGAACTTTGTGGATTCTCATCACAGTGAAGAAAACGATGCCACAGATGTCCTCTAGTTCAGGAACACCTAGGCTGTTTTATCAGAAGACTGGTGAGATAACAGATTTGGCTATCAAGCCTTGAGTTTCATGACTGGACTACTAGGAGCCTGCTATATTAGTGCTTGAACACTTAAGTCAACCATTTTCTCTGGAAAACAACAAAACAATAATATTGTACTACTTGGGTGATGAAAAGGAGCTGCCAGCATTTGGATATTTCTTTGCAGTACTTTGCATTCGGACCCTGGACCCTGACCGAGAAGTCCAAGATGCCCCACACTGGAGCTCTGGCTCTGCTCAACAGGCAACACCTGGGGCCCGCAGCTCTGCCAAGCTGCCGTGCCCACTGCCTGCTCCTTCCCCACATGCCTGCGCAGCTTCAAAAACTCCGAGCAAGATTTGATTAAACCCATTAAGAGAATCAGGACTGAGTACTATCAAATGGGCGAGGTATCTGAAGAAGACAGATCCTCAGCACAGAGCTAATAATAGAAATAATGTCAGTTTTTACAGGATCCTGCTTGGCTCCAACAGCTGTCTGTACCAAAATCAATGACAGAATTACCTTTAACTTCAACATTGGGTTCACTGCAATTTATTTTTCCTTGGACTTGATCCAAGTTCACATATTAATTCCACTAACATTAATCTATGTGCAGAAGTTCATCTGAAGCTGAAGCTGGTTTTGCAGAACAGTCCCTTTTACTACAATAAAAGGCCTTAAAATGCTATTTCTCGGTGTTGTACCTAAACTTGTTCAGTGATTCATGATTTATGTAAAGTGCCTAATTTGAAATGCACACTGACTTGTTTAACTTCTACAAACCAGAGGCAAAAAATATGTACTTTTTTATCTTTTGCAACAGAAATTCCATTACGCCAACATAATTTTATGTGTGCATGCCTGTAGAAATTAAGTGTTTTGTATAAATTATCTGGATCTTAATTACAGTGTTTTAGGAATATGATCAGACCCTACAGTAGGGTAAATATCTAGAAACCTAGATTCTAGTATTTACTCAATACTTCGAGGAAATGTGATGTTCAGCACTGGTTGGGAAACTCATTTGTGCATTATTTATAGAAGAAAGCCTCCTGACACTGATTGTAGAATAAGATTTTCGTGAAGAAAAAAACAAACAAACAAACAAAAAAACACAAACAGATAAGGCCTCCAGGGCCTTTCTGTTGTTGCACCAGGGGCCGGATTTGTAGAGACACAAGGGCACCTTCCAGCTTCATTCAGGAACTGCTGGTATCTCCTCAATGTTAGGATGGTTGCTGCCAAACCCTGTTTGTAAACATGTTTTTGGCACTGGTGTGCATTTAACTGCATAAATAGAAATGCTGTCTAAAGAGATAAAAACCTGCTGGAAGCCAAAGCAGCTACTGGTGCTGTGAATGGGCTGAGCCGGGAGGTCAGAATCATGTTCAAACAGTTTCAATCTAGCTGGCCAACACTGCAGGTGAGCACAGGAACCTGGAAGCTGTTTTCTATTCCTCTCATCTACGCTGCATTAATAACTACATATTTATTAACTGGGTGTGTGTGCAGGACAGTCCCTTTGAGAAGTAAATCACAGGGATGCACATTTTTGTGAAACAGGCTGAGTGGGAACATGAACTTGGGCCTCTCACATGTGGCTGCTTTAGTCACAAGCCATTGGAAATGTAGCAACATTGTGCTATTTCCCTCCGCCCAGTCCCCATGGGGCAGGAATAATTTAGGTTGGATGGGATCTAAGGAGGTCATCTGCTCCAATGCCTGCTCAAAGCAGGGCCAGCTTCAAAGATGTATCCAACTGCCATCACAGCTTGGAGTGAAATTGAGGCAAAGGCTGACCCTCTAGATGCCATGTGAAGAGGCAGTGAGGGGCACATAAGCTCCAACTCTTCTGATTTTCACTTCCCAGCTGGTTCAGGCAACAGGGGATTTTCTGATTTCAGAGGATCACTTCCTCAGACTTTTGTTTCACTTCTTTGTGCATTGTACAGGGAGTCTGCATGCCCGATTTAGGCTTAAATGTTAAATATACATCAAGTATTGAGACACATGGGGAAGCCCTCAGAAGGTGGCATTGGCATGCTGAGCACCCTGCCTCTTCTGGAAGCACTGCAGTGCAGTTCTGTAGCACCTTTACCATGATGCCATTTTTCTGCTGACCCTACAAGACGTCAAATCAGCCTCTGTAAAAGGGGCATTGCCACAGAAAGTCACGAGTCAAAGAAGAGATCAGAATCCACAGGGGCTCTGCCACCAGAGCACTAAAATTCCTTTTACCTCCGAAAATAGTAGAGATGCCCCAATATCAGCTATATAAAATAATAATAATAAAAAGGCTAAGAGCTACTCTTTTGGAAATGGACTCAAACAAAATCCCATTAGTGTGTGAATTATTATTTGAATAAAGAAAATGAATATGGATTAAGATGACTGTGATAGAAACACTATGGTTACAGTAGAAGAAATCACGTTGCAATACCGGTCCCCCTAACAAAAGGTACAGCTTTTGATGTGGTAGAACTGTGGGGAGAAAGGCTCTGGACTAACCTGACTCTTCACAAGGTGAGAAAAATTCTAAGGAAAGCATGAGAAAATGAACAAATAAAACCCTATGAACATCAGAATAGTAGCTATGCCATTAATCAATTGCAATAGGTTAGGACCAAGGGTTAGATAGTTTCTAACTTCCACATAAACATCTTTTTTTTTCAGTCACAGAGCCCAGGCAACACTGGTCAGTGCCAAAGAGGTAATTGTGGGTAGTTAGGGTCTGGCGGCCGGAGGATGTGGCGCTGTATGGAAAGGTGGAGCCCCTCCCTTGATGGACAGTAGCATGTGGTCTGTGATGTAAGCAAGCGGAAGCGACGCTGTGGGCCTCGGGTATATAACCCCATGTGACTTGACAATAAACGCCATTTGCCATCCACCACGTTGGGGTCTGTCAGCCGATGGACCGAGCGGCCTGGGGTTGGTCGCCACTGTCCCCTGAAGGCAACTGGTAATGATTCACCTGGGTAGCTCAGCAGAGCCTAAACTCTGAGCTGAATCAAACCATATTTTATAGCATGACCTTAGAGGAATCAGTCGATTGCCTTGTTTCACAATTATTCTGCTTGGATGCCTGGAAATTTCAGTCAATTTGATATGTGACACAACTATCAAAAACAGAAAAAAAAAAACACAACCAAGACAATTTGTTGTTACAGAGTATTACAAACTAATTAATAGGGAAACTTGGTCTGTAGCTAAAACATTTTTTTTCCAAAAGGGACAAAGAGGGATGGTGAAGTTTTGGTGTGGCAACAGTGAACACAGCGGTCAGGGAGCTCATCCATGCTCTGCTGACACAGCTGGAGGGAGCTGTGTCAGTATTGTGCTAGAAATAAATATGCTTTGATCTCTTCAGTGAGCAGACCTTGTGAACCATGATGGAACCAGATATTCGAGTCTATCCACCTCCCGAGAAACTGAATACCTTCTCTTTGACCACCCCCACCTCCTCTCCTTGCAGGAGAGGCCAGGCTAGATGCACAGACAGGTGCTCAAGGAGAGAGGAAAGGAGGATCCTGGCCAGCCCCGAAAAGCTCTTTGGCCCTGGCTGTGCTCTCACTGCTACAACCTCCTCCAAGCACCGCTGTGATGGAAGAAAGCCTGAGCACGACTTCTCATTTTCCTGTTTCTTCCTTCTCCCTGGTCTGCTCCTGCTGTCGGTAAGCACAACATGAAGCCAGCACCTGGGGCAGACCCTCAGAACAGGGGCCAAAATTTTGCGAGTCCTTTGCAGCATTTCTGGTCTATTTGCACCTGAACAAATGAAGAATGCATGCATCCATGGGTAAGAGCTGTCAAGCAATGTTCTCAAAATAGAAAGCCAGCAAGCACCTGAATAGTTTTGTACAGGCAGGGAGAAGAGGTACACAGGTAACACAAGCCTCTAACCACAATATGACAGCAGCATGTTATTAACATGGGAAACTTTAACATCAGTTTTAATTTGTTCCCTCACCTCTCTGCAGCTGAGGAATAAAGACAGCAAAGCCCTTTGTTTGCCAGCACTGAACACCTGCAGAAACGCTCCAGCCCCACGCATCAGCCTCCCCTGTGTGTGCTCAGCAACAGAGTAAGGGGAAGTAACCTCATCATGAGAGAAGCAAGGTGCAAAGACAAGGAAAGCCTTCAGGAAATCCTGAGAATGGGAAAGAGGAAAAGATTTCACAAGATTTCACTCTGTTGTTGTTTTTTTGCTTTTTTTTTTTGCTTTTTTTTTTTTTTTTTTTTTTTTTTTACCAAACCTTAAGGAGGGGACTTTAAGAAACAGCTCAAGTTTACCTTTCAAATGAGGTAAACCTTCTACATGACCTTTCCAGAGGATCTTTTATTTCTTCTTAAATAACTTATGACACCTACACTTGAATTCCATTCATATTCCATTCATGAAAAAAAAAAAAAAGAATCCTTTGCTGATCATCATGTCTTTTTTTTAGGAGAAAATAAATATTTCTGCTACACATTACAGCAGCTCATTGAACTAATGCAAAACCATGTTTATAAGTAATATCTAGTAATAACGTTGCACATGTAAGATGTTTTATTTTGTCTGCTAACCATAATGCAGAGACAAATGAAATACTGTTCTGTGATACAACCCCAAAATATCACTTAAGCTAGCATTTCACATTAAGCTAGCAAGCTTACATAGAAAAGCTTATGTATTTAATTATTCTTTGCCATTGTGCATTCAATCAAATCTTCTATCATAGTTGACAAGGCCAACTTTGCACTTTCCTGTTGTTTTGTCATATAAGAACAGTATGTCATTCCATGGGGGACAATAATTGCCAACAATAAAGAGGTGGTTTCTTTGACATTTGCTAGGATATTGTTGAAAAATCTCTTTAGTATGGATCACTTCACCTCACTGACTAAGGGAACTGACTGGAAACTAAGCTCTAAAACCTGAGGCTTGCCACTGTGCCTGATATGAAAATGCAATATCCACATTCTCCATAACTTAGCGAAGGACATACCCCCTGCCAGGCAAAATACCCATATACATGCTCCGCTCTCTCTGCCTCAAGTTTGCTCTGCAACCTAACAAATGGCTGTTCACAGATACTTAAAATCCAATCAGATGCAACTGAAATATGAAATAGATGCATTATTAAATATAATAATAATAAACCACCACACTGGGAAAATAAAAAGGAAAAATAGCACTAAGATCAATAGCACTCAGGACGTGTCTGCAAGACCAGCATTATTGTTAGACTGGCCCAGAATGATAATCTTGAAACCACATTGGCAGCTTCACATCCATAAAAGTACAGAATATTTTTGGTTAAAACAGACTGGAATATAGCCCATGTCTCAAGGGTGTATAGGCTGTAGGGGACGCTTTTGGTGTAGAGGGAGAAGGATTCTCAGTCAGACTTCTTGACCTGATTCTTATTTTCCTGCATTGCACGTAATTCATTCCAAATAAAAGCCACAATTCTGTAGGAATCTTGAGTTTTCTTAATTTCTTGAGAAAAATGTTACACATTAGACTATGAAGCAAGCAGTTAGCTAGTTAGTCAATGGTTATCTGATAATGAATGACGTCTTGCAGGGATTGTCTACAGAGCTAAACATTTGCAATGTCATCAAAATTAATTGCTGAGGTTTTATTTGACATGCAAATTAAGAAGCATAAAATTAAGAAGAAAGATACTATAATTTATTTATTTTTTTAAAGAATACCTAGGCAGATGCAAAAAGAATCTTGGAATGTGTTTCATCTTCTTTTTTTTTTCCTTTTTTTAAATCACCAGCATGATTAAATTGTACGTGCACTTCCTCAGTCTACACAAGAATAACTATTTCGTCTCAGTGCCTCCAACACTGCACCAGTGAGTCTGAGTCAGCGGGTGCTTAAAAGGAGCTAGCGAGGTGATATACCTTCCTTCAGTTTTCCCTGGGGTTTGAAGCTGTCAGAGTCAAACCTGTCCCTGGCTCCTGCTGCAGGTTGTGGGAGGTGATGCTGGTTTCAAAGTTTGCACAACTTGCACCCATGACAATGCCACTGCAGTCACTGAAGCATCCTTTGTGACTTCCTGGAAGGAGCAGGAATAACTGGTGGAGGGCAGCCATCAGCACCCTGCAGATGCTGGTGATTTCATCACGTTAAGGAGAACTTGCATGTTGTCTCTGCACAGTGTCAGACCCCAGTTGTAGAGGGGAGATGAAGAGGGGAAGAGCTGGGAGATTAGAGGTTATCTGGTGATTCTGCTTATCCCAGCTGCACAACATCATGAGAGTGAAGGCCACCGGTCCCAAACAATCTGCCTCTTTCTGGAGGCAACAGGCACCTCTACTACAGAAATGGTTTCTGTGGCTGGCTGTCGTGATGTTAATGTTGGTCACTCTTCCTGTTCCTGCTTGCTGAAGTCTCACCACTAAAAGTGCTTCCACACCCTCTAACACTCCTTGACATACATGAAAGCGTGCTCTTCCAAATCCATTTCCAATCCACGGCCAGACAACTGCTCTGATTTGAATGAGATTATTAAAGCATGGCCTAATCCCATGGAGACAGAACAGACGGAGAGAACAGAGGCCCCCATCCAGTGGTGTGTGGCTGGTGTACCAACTTTTCCTTTTGGGTTGTGCTGTGCCCATGGGAGTTGTATCTCTTCTGCCTTCCCAGCATGGTTTCCAAACATATGGAGATGGACTGGAAAAACAGCCCTGGTATCCCATCCCATTCCTGGAGAAAGCAGGAGTTGCTTTTGTATTCTGACCTGAAGCCATACATTTAATTGCTTTCTGTCTTCCACCTTCTTTTGCAATTTGATGTTTCTTCAGTGTTTGTCCGTGCCCTTAAAAATTAACTCAGTAACAAAAGCTGTGTACCAGCCATGTTTCCTTTAGCAGTTATTAAAAATCCTACCTTTTCTAGAAAGCTTCATTGCTCAGCTTTGCAAAGGTGCTATGTATTGTTTCGTCCACATTAAAATGACTCTTGCAGATTCTGGCTCACAAAAGAACTGAATTTAACATCATATGAGCAGGATTAGGCCATGCTCCAGGTGTTTCCTTTTAAGTTGTGTGTATGCTAAACAGTCAAGCATTGCCTGCATCTCTGTAGATTATTAACAACAACAACAAAAAGTGTTTCTATTATTCACTTTTAGCCACTTATTTTACTGAAAGCTCAGGTCTTAATTTTTTTTTCCAAGAACTACCCATCTATACATGTATGTATTTTTATGAATGTCTGTGGTATGCAGAAAACTACCACGAGATTGGTAATAATTAAAACTAATTGTGGAACTTAATTACAATGGAACAGAAAAAAACACTGATAGTAATATGTGCATTAAAATGCACTATCAGTAGTTGTGTGCATTTAAACACTCACAAACAACATCAGTTATTTTTTGCTGCATATGGTTTTACCATCTAAGCAGTTCGCATTATGTGTGAATTCATACTAAACAATTTTAAAAGTGCAGTGATAAATACCACTAGATAATTGTACAGGACAAATGGCAGTATAGCTGGTGTCCATGTAACTGGGAAAAAAATAAATAAATCATAACCGTCAGTAACAACTGAATACTTATTGTTGGAATTTACTCTGCTCAATACTCAGCTTTTTGTAAAGCCCACAGCTTCTCTTCATTCCTGAAGTATCCCAGTATAAATCAGATGACCCTTGAATGAGCAGGTTTTTTTATTTCATCTGTTTAGTGAAACAGAACGTCAGCTGGCAAAGATTGGTAGGTCAATACAAGAATGTGCATAAACGATAGGAAGTGTATCCTTAGAAAACATGGTCAACCCCTTCTGTTGTTATTTTGAACCTGCAAGAAGACAGACCTGTATGTCACTTAACCTGTTTACACTCCATTTTATGTTTATGAAATTGAACTTCTGGGTGTGGATGGCTGCAGGGTGATTTGTGGTATCAAGCACAAGCAAGGGCCAGGAGCTTGGGTCATGTGGATCTTCCACTGGGACCATCAGTGAGCTTCATGCACTCAGGGTGCTCCTGCCTGGCTCTCTGTTTAAAATTGAACAGAGAAACTGCCCCATCTCGGCAAAGCTTTCTGTGCTAATTAAGAACAAAGGCAATATGTTTAAAATAGTACTTGAACTTGCAGTTTTTCATTGATTGGAATTTAGTCCTGGCATGTCTTCACTGACTGGTGTATTAGATGTGTGACATGTTTAGCATATACCTCGCATCCTTACATTGTTTTTCTTTCCCGTGGAAAACAACACAACAATACAGACAGGCAAGAAAAAAATATCTCATTTTAGGGCAGTCCTGAGTAGCAACAGAAAGTAAAATTGCTGTGATTTTACTGTTCTTTATCTACTACTTGGCTACAATACAACATAAAAGAAAGTCAGCCAAGGATCAGATCATCACATTTTAGGTAGTCCCACGTGCCAAGGCACTGGAAATATACCACCATACAGAACAAATAAGTGGAAGTAATGGTACCAAAGGGTAAGTTTTCATTTGAAAGTTTTACCAGGAATTGTAAAATAAGAAATTTACTCTTTCTCCTCATTTCACCCACCTCCAAAAGAATTTTCTATTGCCAAATACCAAGTAGTTTAATTTCTACCTACTAAAAGAAGCTGTCAGGATATATGGAGTGTCTGTGCCTGTTAACAAGCCTGTAATTGATAAATCCAGATGTGTCCACTCGGCTTCTGTTATGAGAACAATGCAGGACAGCTTAGGAGCCTTCACCTTTCAAACAGAAACATCTTGCTGAGCAATGTCAGTTGCTCCTAGACTTCCCATAGCAAGCCAACTCCCAGCACTCTCCAAGGAGGGGCAAAAAGATTTAAAAACTGCATCCATATCACTGCATTAGTCTTCCCCAGGGCTCTCTCATAGATCAAACTTGGAGGCTGTACAACAGCGCTGCCTCAAGCAGGACCCCAAGCATAACAAGAGGCCACCTGTCAAATTACAGACATTTGTCTCCTGCAACAAGAGGCAACTTAAAACAGACACAGACAGACATTTGCAGACTGACTGTCAGCATCAGGGTGCCAGGAGGCAGGCTCTAAGGAAACCTTGAGCGTGGGAGGAGGTTGGCAATAGAGCACACACGTCTATGGCCATTCTTGCTTTTTCCTGTGATCACCATTCAGATACTTTGGTGATGAGTGCTATCAGAAGCACATGTGTTTGCAGAAGCATTAGCAATAATGAACCTGAGGATCAGCAACACAGAGAAGGAGGGGGGCTGGGTTTTACCAATCTTGTCATCTTTCCATTGAGCTCTACCCTCCTTTCCATGAGCAGCACAGGATTACAGCTCACATTAGTAGCTGTTACTCTACAGTGACATATCACAAAGAAAACTGAGCCCTTTATCTTCTCAGCAGACTCCTGTTTTACTTTCTTCTGTGATGTAGCAGAGATTTTGCATAGCCTATATTATAAAGCTAATGTTTAAACTATTCTATCAGTTCTCAGAGCCTTGAAAATCTGCAGTGAACAGTCAGCAACAGCAAAGTACAACAGTTTTTATTTGCTTTGCACAAATGAGGTTTGCATTAAAGACAGAAGCAGGGGGAGATTTGTTAAATGTTTGGGTCCAGCTGCAAGCAGCTTTGTAAGTGGGGCTCTGCATTACACTTGAGACAGTTCTCTGCTAAGGGTAATGGCACTAAAAGGAAAAAGGCTCTGCACTTCCTACATCCCTTCTGCCAAAGTACAGTTAGCTCCTCCTGAGGCTGTTTCAGCCTATACTATATGAGTAGAAACATTTGTGTAGGCCTCACTGAATATTCATGTAGATGGCTGAGATTTATTTCACTCTTTCCTGATGCATTCAGAAATTACTCTAGTCTACCAGTCAACAGAGGGCTACATCAGCCCTAACCATAGATGTTAACACGCGACCATCTGATAACGCAAAAATTTCATTAATGAAGTTCTTTCAAGTAACAGGCAGTATTCAGTGTTGAAAAGAAGCATAAAAATAATTATCCTGAGCCTGACTACATTGCTGAGTAGAAGTATGCAGGGCAAATTTGGGTCTATACAGAAAAAGTTTTAAAAAATTTCCACATCTTGTAACTACTAGGGAGACTCCTCAAGTTTATGGCCCTCACATAGCTGTCACAGCATTGATTCGGACTGAAGGATTCAGGGAATTTCAGTGCTCTTCACTTCTGCCTGCTCTCAGAGAGGTCAATGGCAGATGAAATACTGTGCCAACATGACAATGTGACTTATGGCAGCACCTGCACACCACAAAGGAGAATCTGTATCTTGTTCTATGGGGACAAGCACCAAATATCTTAAAAAGACCCATCTCCATGTCTGATCTGTCAAATAGTCAGTGATGAACAGGGTCATATAACCATAATAAAAACGTATTCACCAGAGAAAGCCCAGAGTCAGTGAAATGTTTCAACCAGGTAACATAGTTCAATCATCCTTTTTGAACTGCAAAATGTATTTCAGAGTTTGTTACGATGCCTCTAGTTTCCAAGTTCAGGAAAGGGTCCTGCTTTAACTGAAGCCATCTCACACAATGCCTTTTCCTAAGTGTTGCCAAGATTTGAATCACATAATTGCTTCTTACAACACTTTTTTTTATTGACCTCAGCAGATGATTCCACCTCTCTGACGGCTGTTGTAAGAATAAGAAACAGCATTTAATCCTGCTCTAAGCGTGCAATCTGGTGGTCCTTTTCATGTGCCAAAGAACAAATGTTCCCTCTGATATTTGTAAGCACACCAGGTAAAAGGATGTTATATTGTATACTTAACTAAAGTAGGTGTTAAAATCTAATCTAGAAACATCTACATTAAAACTAATTCGGTTTGAGCTATAGCTTCTCTTTTAAAAAGATAGCCAGATCTTAGGACAGCAAAAGAAGGAAAACCCAGTTTTTCTCCAGGCATTTTTATTTCAATGGCTAATTGCTCTTAAAAGTAAATATTAAAACTCATAATTAGCTTTCTTGATTACTCAGAATAATTTGACACTCCTGCTATTCATTTTTCATGTTGCTTTTAATAAGCAATAGGCAGGGGGCTGTGGAGGGGAAGCAATCTACTTTTTCTGCAGGGGTGAGGAATGGAAATGAGAAAAACCCAGGGAAACACATATCCACCACTGAATGGCAAAATTTTCACAATATGAAAATCTAGAGAGTTCCATTGAGGTCACTAATTGTACCAATTAAGATTAGTTGATAACCAGATTTTCTTTTTAATGCTTAAATATTTCATCTTAACTTATTCAGGTTTCTGCAATTTCCTATCAATAGACTAAATATCTGAGCAGAGTCTAAAAAAGAAAGCTTGCAGCTTTTCTGACAATAATTTTGTGACTTGCAGAAATACTCTCCCAAGAATCATTTACGTTCTCTACAGGTAGAAATTTTACATTTAGATCTATGAAGGACTCTAGTTCTAGCATACAGAATACAGACGCACACACAAGATACATTCATAACCATACTTAAAGTCTGCTTACAGAACTCTGAAAACACAGATTAGAACTTGAGGAATGTGACTTCATAGGTTTTAAATCTTATGCTATCAAACAGTAATTCACTCTCTCAAACAAAGCTATATAATTAAGTCGTGCACCACTGTAGAACCTGAAGGCTGTGGGGAGGCTGAAAATAATATTTACCTCTCTACAGCAGGAAGCCAATGGAATAGTGGGGAAGGGATCAGCAGCTTTGTCACTTACTGAAACAGAGGTATCTGTGATAATTAGTGGTTGTATATTCTTGAGCTTGAGCAGTCTTCCACAGAGCAGTATTTTAAAAAAAAAAAAAATAAATCATGCTTTTATTTAATATATGTCTGCATACGCACTTAACATCAGAGGAATGTTTTACTATGCGTTAGAATACAGACAGTAGCATCACATTTTCAAAATAGGAATAAAATTCCATCAGGAACATAAGCAATATACCAAGATATCTGATATATCCAAGATACCATGACATCTGTTGTTACTGACATGGCCTGTCTTTGCAGGGCACAAATGGGCAGAAAATGGAAAGTTTGGTCTCACTGAGCTGGTGGTATATTCATGTAGTGCATCTCAGGGTGACATGACATTGCAAAGAAAGTGATATACTTTAATGCCAATCGACATAGTTCAAGCTTAAATCCAGATTTTTACAAGAAGTTACTAACACTTTTTCACCTATATTTTTTTTTATGGTTATAGGAGAGACTATCTTTTACCCACATTAACTTTAGAGCTCACTAGCAAGGACAGATGCTTGATGCTCAGATTTATGGCCTGTTTGTCACCTAAAATAGAGGATTTGATAATTAGAACCAACATCTTCAGAGTGCCCAGCCACCTGCTGGGAAAGCCTCATGTTTGCTGCTCAGCAGCTATCCAAGGTCTCTCACAGTGTCCGGAAGGGCAACCTGGCAGCAGTGGCAATACTTGTCTCTACCTTCCTTCAGGTTTCCAGTGCTATCTGAGGGGGTTGAGAGGTGAGTTTGCTAACATCAGTCACCCCTCAGATTCACATGGCAGGCAACAATTTGTCAATTGTCAGAAACACTTGTCAAAAGAGGCACTCATTCCCTGGATACATCTCTCTCATGATGCATCGGTTCCTTTTTTGTTTCTGACTGCAGAGCCTCAGGCTTCAAATGAAAACAATAAAGCAATAAATCAGCTTTTTTCCCCAGTGAAGCAGTTATTTTGTGTAATTCACCTCCAAACTGTGCAAACAGCCTTTTTGGAGGCAACTTATCATACCAACATGTATGTATTTGTGTTAGGCTGAAGAAATAGAAATACTTCTGTGGAAAGTAGACTAACACTACAAGCAAGAGTGGATGATACCACATGAAATATTTTTGCCAGAACCTATAGAATAGGTAGTGTTTTCTTAATGAGTTTAGAAGCTAAAGTTGAAATCAGTAGAAAAATAATTCCTACCTTGTATGGTTCAGTAGATGATAGTATGCACCCCTAGCTTTGGACATTAGCAACACGACAGCTGCTGCACCACAGCAATCATGAAGACTGAGAAGTCCTTGACAGAATACAGGAAGACTCGCACTGCCTTTTGCTGACTTCTTGGATGTCACAAATCCCTGGAACAAAAACAAACAAAAAAAATTGTACCTTCCTATAAATGGTAAGGAACATTATTTATTTTTTTTTTGACTTAACAGTGAGTTACATTTCTACAGTAACTATGCAGAAATAATCTTGAAAAAGAGCCATAATTTAAAAAAATATATGCTATAACAGGTAATAGTAATATTTCATTACTAGAAATGGAATCTGCTAAATAAGAATTTCCATCACTATCTTACAATACATAGCAGAAAATACCCCCCTTTCTCCCTTGGGGGAAATACACATATTTCATTCTCTTAATTTCTAGGAATATCAAGTTTCTTTACCTAAAACTATCTACCTTCAAAACAAATTTTAATGGCGGTAAGCATGGCACATAGGAAAAAAAGAAACCTAAGTGGAAAGTTTTAGGAAAAGCTATTGAATCTCTTATCATCAGTTTTCCACAAATGTGTCTGCAGAAAGCAACATACATCCATCATTTTAAACGTAATCATCTGCTGTATACACCACGGGGGTGGAGGACAAACCAAGTGTGCAAGAGGAAGGAAATTCACTAAGTCCCTGAATGCTAGGATAACATTGGGTTGTGTAGGAAGAACCTGGGACACAAGCCTTGGTTGAATAGGCTATAGAGTGATGCCCACAAATATGTATAAGGACCTGTATATGTATGCGCTGTACATAGTAAATAGTAAACGTTTTGTACACATACATGATTGGAGTAAAAAACAGGTATCTTTTAATTCTTTTGGTTTAAGGGATACAAGAATGACCAAAATACCTGTAGTCAGACACATAATTCACAACTACTTTGTCTTGTGAATGTTTGCTTCATCAACAAGTGTTTTGAGTAGTTTAGTTGCATAGATGCAAAACATTTCTTTTTCTAGAACCAGCCTTTTGAAGCTATGATATTTATATTAATAGTATTAAGTTCACAGTAAAGACCACATAATTACTCCTACGGGAACATGAGCTTAAACAGCTTTTAATGAATGGCTATTCCCTAAGCTAGCTTTCCAATATCTAGATCTAACTGCTGCAGTTCAAAAACAGTTTAAAGAAAGATAGAATGCTAAGTTCCAATACTTTTCACTATGTGATTCTTTTGTGTACTGATTTTCACCCCTCTAGATAAGTATGCATTTTAATTTCACACTCTCTTAGCTATTATCACAATATCTAGAATATTATGGATCAAGTTGTGATTACAGTGTGAAATTTCGTATTTCCCTTGTGTACCAATTTGAAAATGAGGCAGAATATTAGCACAAGACTGCATGGCAATTGCACAAACATTTCACGCTGAAAACAGTTTTATGTAAAAAATTAAATGAATGCAAGGTCTCCTTAAGAAAGCTTTACTGTTTGCTATCTTCTGTAGTCATTTTGCACCAAGCTGAGCAGTTAAAATCCAGTCCATGCAAACTGATGAAATTCACTCTCTTACTTGCTCCTTTTCTGCTCATCAAAAGAAGCACTTTTCTTTTCATAGCATTTTTGAATTTACCTCTGCACTGCTGCCTCAGTCATTTTTCACCACAAAACAAACAAAAGGAAGGAAGAGGACAGGTATACATTCTGAAAGAGGGAGAGAAGAGGGAGGGAGGGAAGGAGGGTACAAGTAAGCCCTGGATCCAACCCCAAAGACTTCTCACCTGAATCAGAAACCTGTACAAATCTCTCAGCTACACTGATTCAAAGCATCTGGGGTTTATTTTATTAGAGAGCAGGGCTAGCAATTCAGGGACAATTTCAGCTTAAGGAGATAGGAGAAAATGTTCCAAGAACAAAATGGTTTTGTGCCCTCAAGTTGGATTTAACAAATATGTTTGTTTCAAAATAGAAGAGGAAGAGGAGAAGATTTTTGGAAAGGATTAAAGTTTTCAGACCACTTCACTTGGAGATAACACATTTGTTTTATTAACAAAGATGATTAAAAAGGCTGAAAGTGAAAGTCTTTATCCCAAGTAAAAGAAATGTTTGGTATTGGTCAATGTTTTTATTCTTAATTTTTTCTGGACTTTTGAACATATGTCATTTTTTCTAAGGGGTGCATACTAAAATCAAAATAGGAATCAGTAAAAGAGAAAGGAATCAGATATTACAGAAAGTTGGGGGGGGGGGGGGTGAGGATTAGAATCTCATTACCCTAATACCTGGGTGTATTGCAAAAATTAATTAATTTTCATTGCACTCTTTGTGAGATGAGTGGATGATATTATCTCTGTCATACAGAAAAGGAACTGAAGCACAGGCAAGAGAAAAAAGAAGACACTATCACTGTAGGGATGTTATTTGATAGACATAGCACATGATTTTTCAGAGCACACAGCTTCATATAGTACTTAGTATAGCTAATGCACAACCTTTAAACACTAGTTTTGGTTTAAAACAAAACAGTATAACACAATTAGCTCCTGTAAATAGTCTTTTCAGAGCATTTTCATGCAAGGGTATGAATTAGTGGTTAATAAATGGCTTTGCCTCATTCTCAAAATAAAATAAGATTGTACAAATCCCTCCACAGTTTCTGTAACATCTGAGATTATGAAGCACTTCCAGGACAAATCATTATAAGAGCAGACACAAACTTTTGCAAATCAAATAGTCTGTATGTGAATTTATGCTGAGTGATTTGTTTTCACCATCCTCTAGCCTCCATTTCCCAAAACCTAGATTTAATATTAATGATATAACAGGAGCTAATTATTGAATAGTCAAGTGTGTCCTAGACAACATGCAGTTGGTCTTGTCTGATTCCTAAAAAGATGTCTAAAAAGAGACCATTGTGATTAACTGGCATTTGGCATATTCCATTCTAAAAGGAACTGGCAGGAAATGCCTTTGATTGATCAGTCAATAATGATTAAATCTTTCTCAACAAATCCTTTTTTGCAACTTAAAGGAAGTTTGGATAGAGGTTAAAAAAGTGATCTGGACTCTGCTCTTCAGCTTTGTCTACCTTTCCTTTTCATTAACTTTCATGTTTTAATTTTCTAAATCCAGTGGCTTTTAATTAAATCTACTGTTATTTTGCATACCTCCACACTATGTTAAAGCATTTGCTCAGATGCATTAGTAAACATTTTAGGGATTCAGCACACTCAGAGTGTCTCAAGAACAGATGAATTAACTGAGCACAGGCAGTAAGAGAACAGCTTTGGCAGAAATTTGGGCAGGCTCCTATGCAGCTGCAGATCAATCACATATAGAGGTTGCAGTTTCTGTATAATGAAGAATTTCACAAAATTCCTGTAACCTTTAGTATTAACAGATGTTAGCAGTTTGCATGTCACTTCAACATCTTCTTCCAACTCAGTACAAATCACCAGTGGTGTAGGGGATGTATTTTTCACTACATGAGCAACATCCAACATATTGTGAACGGGAGTTGGCCAGTCTGATCTTAACCTGCATATGTGATGGGCTGAGACATTTTCCTGTGTTTTGTCATTGTTGTTGTTCTGATTTGTTTCTCTCTATTCTCTAGTAGCTTCCTGAAGAGATTGGTGGCTGTGATAAGCTCCAAAAGTATCAAAGAACTTAAAAAAAAAAAAAAAAAGTATGGAAATAACTTAATAGTTAAGAAAAAGACACCTGAAGGTTCACAGATAATTTTCGCCTGAGATGATGAACACACTTGTGGCTAAGACAGTGATAGCGTACAAGGTCTGGGAAGCACTGTCAAGCTCCCCAGAGGAGCCAGCAGCAAGCCCAAGATCCATCTGTTATGCTGCTTCTCAGGAAGAGCTGAAACTGAGGGAAAGACACCTCAAAACTCCCACTAAAATAATCCCCTTAAGTGCATTTTCAGTATCATGTCCCACACACTCTATCACAAAATATAGCTGAAATGAAAGCATTGGATAGGAGCCACTTGCTCTGTACAATGGACACACATTTGCAGAACCAGATGAAATGAGCCCATGTGGGGTTATTGTGGGGCATAAGGTTCAGAGGGAGTTGCTCTCACTTTTCTAACAAACCATGATTTGAAAGAAAGCTCAGCTCTCATAATAATCCCTGAATTTAAAAAAGCCTTAATCTGTATTCACAAAGAAATCACTTATGCACACACCATTGACAGGACAAAATGCAAAGTTGCGTTTAACTCAGGCCAGCTGCACATTTTTCTTTTCATACTTCAGGCTCTACAAATAAACTTCAACGTCTCCAGGAAAAATAATGTATCATACGGGTTCGTATAAAATCAAGTCAAGGATTTTCAGCGTGTAGAAAACACACCTGGCACGTGACAGATCCTTCAGCAGCATAAAATGAAATATTGCAATGCTTGCAAGGACCCATATTTAACACATGACCAATCACTGTGGATTGTTCTGGGTGACAGGCAGGAAATTATGCATCCAGTGCACTGGGACTGCTACCACAATTGAAGCGAGCAGATGGGTAAAGGGCTGGGCAGCTAGTGGAAATGCAGCCAGCCAGCACGTGAATGGCTTTAGGAAGAATTTGTGCTCCATGGGCTGCAGACCCCAGCCAGAGCCACGAGCAGGTCTGTGCCTGTGTGGAGAAACAAGTGTGTGAAGAAATAGTCCTTTAGGATTAAGGTTAAACCTAAAGAATCTGATTCCAAAGAACAAAAACAATGGCTCACGTTCCTGAAGTCTTACCACAAATTTGATGTGTTTTGGGCTCCTTTTTACAGTAATTATTAAATACATGCATTTATTAATGAAGATGTATTTGTTTGACAGGAGCAGCGTCTTTCACGACTCAGAAGGAAATACAGAGTTTCCCATTGCAAATATCAAGATAACATAATTTGTCCTGGGTATTTTTCTGTTACCACAGTCCAGACACACCAGATGCGAGAATAATGAATATTTTTCTAAATAATATTTTTTCCTAAAGATTTTTTTTCTAAAGAATATTTTTCATTCTATTACACATCTACATTTACACAGATATTTTTTTCTCTTTGTTAACTGCTGAGGCTGGCTTAAGACCCTTTGGTTGAGACTCAACAGCTCATAGAGAGCATTGGAGTGACATTTCTATCTCATTCTCAGATCTGGTTCATCATGAGCCCAAGGCAACAAAAGCCCAACAAGCACTGTGAGACAATGAGATATGGGAAAATATCATTGTCAACCATTTAATTTTCAGTCAACTGCAGTCCCAAAAGACAAGATGGAACATATATTTTTTTTTCATCTGTGACCTGGCCACTTGGCTGCAATCTATCAGCTACTCTTATCAGTCTAGGATATTTGTTCTTTGACTCCAAAATAAAATATTCTTGCATCTAATTCCACACAGGTACACTCCTTCTTCTTAATTTCAGGTCAAGGAAAGCAGTAGCTATACTGTACACAATAGAAGTCTTGGAATTGCTATGTAAGCTGTTACAAAAATTAATGTATTCAAGTCTCTGCAAACATCCTTCTCCCTTAATCCTCATTTCTGGATTGGCAAATCTTCTTTTCCTTGGTGAATCAACCTCTCTCATGGAATATGTAACTTTAATTACATTTTGCTATACATAATCCAAGCCATCCAGCATCATATATGTGACAACACAGATAGAAATCAGTTTTGTAGCTAGGATGGTGGTAAAGCCAAAGGAAGGCTGTCAGGAATAAAAAATAAATAAATACATAATAATAATTAAAAAAAACAAAACAAAACAAACAAAAAAAAACCAACTGTCTGTTTTTTCCTGTATTTTACAAGATTTAAGGGTTGTAGTTTAAAAAAAAAAAAAATACAACATTGTTTTATATTTTACTTACATGACTGCTAACTTGATAATGAAAGAGAGCAGCAAAAAGCAAAATAGACTTCAAAATTACTGCGCAACTGTGAAACCTGCTATAAAATTATGTTCACTTTCTCTGTACATTTTTACAAATCACTTATCTCATTCTTTAATTCTCAGACAGTAATATCTTTTTCTTTGAGTCTGCACAACATACTTCACAACCAGGTCCACAGCTGCTGGGGCTTTTCAGTGGCACAGAAAAAAATCAGTTTAAAAGTAGTGTTGTGAAAGAGAAAACACTCTTCAGAGGTATTACTATAGCAGTCATACACCAGGGCTAATCTGAATACATGAGAAAACAAATGGTCTCTAAGGGCTGCAGTAGTAATCAAAGGAATTGCCTGGGTTGGATAAGGAATCAAAAGCAGTGATGTATATAAAGTGATGGCCCACTGCCCATACAGACAGAACACGATACTTGAAAGTTGTTTTTACATCTATTAAGATGATGGAAGACTTCTATCCCAGATGAGATAAATTTCTGGAGTACCACTTGGGAACAAGCAGCATCTGGATTTATCTTGTCTTTTGCCTCATGTATACCCTCCTCTGAGCAAGTCAGGGGTGCCTTGATTTTTGGAAAGTCTAACTTACTCCACCTTGGAATAATTAATTACTGCTTATAGTCACCAAAAAATCATCCCCTTTGGAGGTACTGCAAGATGGACAGACAGAAAAATCAAGGTATCCCTAATAACTAAATAATTTTCAAAAATGTTAGCCAAATGTTTTTAAATGCAAAGCCATATTACAAGTATTTTGACAATGCCAGGAATTTTCAGATTTGCCTTGGTTCCTATATGCCATTAAAACATTTGATGGGCAGCCCCTTAAATATGATCCTTTTTTCATGCTGTCTGTTGCTTTATTTCTGCCTTAGATAATTAAGTAAGAAATTTCATTTTTTTCCTGTCTTTACTAAATTAGACTCTGCTCACATTAATCTGCTCCATATGGTCATTAGCTGAGTTATATTTCATACGCAGGATAATAAGATGGGATTTATTGTAGACATCCCACAATTCCAGATGTGGCTCCGTGGTCATGGGTTGAAAAAGTCAATTTGCCTTTCTACCCCCACTTCACTCCGGTGTCAGATAATGCTTCTTAGTAGCCAAATAATATGCCACTGCAATCTGACAAAGAGCACAGAAGAATGCACACCATAAATGACAAATGAATAAAACTGGTGGTTTTCTCTGATGAAAAACAAAACAAAACAAAAAATCTCTAAGCTTATTTTCAGCGATGGAGAAGCAAATACAATACCAGTGAACAATAGGTATAGATGGAAGGATCACAAATTTCCCAGTTCTAAACAAATTATCTTAATTAGACAAGTCATTCTTCTCTCTTCATTTCTCCCTTTTTAATTTTTTCCCCTGCAATTATTCTGCTTAGCAGTGAATATTATGCTCTGCATGCTATGGAGTAATGAAAAAGTGCAGCTGTGTGTCTATAGTTCCTCAACAATTGAGGAAATAGGCAAATATACTTTTTATATACTTTTTTTTTTTTTTGCAATCATACACTTCTGATATGAGACGTGGATTTTAGGCATTCAGCCCAGTGGATGTGAAGAATGTTACAGTGATTAAATATTATCTTGTCACATCTGTTTAGGGGCAATATATAACTAAAAAAAATCTAGGTCATGTTAACTTATTAGCCACCCTGTCAAGATATACTAACTTATATAAGACTAAGATCCATGCTGGAGACAGAAGGTAAAGGAGAAATGTGGGAGCTGTTAACGATAGCTCCAAGAGGAAATCTTGTATCCACAAATAGAGGTCCCTTGTGCCTCCCCATTTCCCCTCTTACTCACCCTCATCCCTAGTCCCAATCCCCTTGTCGCTGCAGTGTCCCAAAGGCATGCAAGTGGGGCTTTAGAAAAGAGAATGCAAGGGAAAAAATTCACAGTGAGAGTATTAAGCAAATATTGATCTTCTTATAAGTGGCATGAAGCTATGTCACATTTTACAGTACTCTGTGGAAAAAATTAAGAGAGAAAAATACACTTCTGATAAGAGTCAAAAGAGTGTGGGAGCTCTGAGTTATGGTCTTTTGTCATTCATATGGTTAATTTCTCCAAAACTGTTTTTATATGGAGTAGATACTATGAGCTATTCTATATATGGCTGAGATCTACAAACAATGCAAAACAAAATTATTGTTTGTTCGTGATGGCTATAAAATGTTGAATAGCATATGTCATTAAAACATTTGTTTAGGAATGGGAGCTGGAAGCATACTCCTCAGAACAACTCGGGAGTTCATGCACTAAGCATGCATCATGAATAACCTGTCGGTATTCTAGATTGTCCTGTTAATCATGATGTTCTGTGAACAATGAATACAAGTATTAAGCATCAGCTTCACAGTACTTTCAAATTTGGGGAGGGGGCTTTTATTTGTTTTGAGCATCTTTTCTCTTCAGGGTCCCCACATCAGAGGAGGTGAGCGAAAATTTGTTCCAGTGAAAAGGAGAAAACTTTCTTTCTAAGCAGTCTTCTCTCAGCTTAACCTACAGTGTAACACATCTGTGAAGGTGAACTCTTGTGCCTGAAGAGCCTTGATCTATATAGAGGGATGGACTGGATTTAATGATTACAAGCTCTGCCTTCTTATTAATTTGTATAAAACCCTGCACATATTTTGACTCTTTGGGGTCTTGTCATAGAAAAGTATTCACTAAGACATTATAGAAGAGAGTAAACGCTTTGGAATGGGTAAGTTTTCCTTTTTACAAGAGTAGGAACCAGCATTTGCCTACTTGGTTTTTAGCCAACAATGTGGCTGAGTAGAACTCTGTGTAAGAAGAACATTTAGAAATCTTTGCCAGAGATAAATATTTAAATAGGAGATGCTGACATGGATCCAGCTGATACAGCTGTGGGTTTTCTTCCATTCAAGTTGGTGGGGTTTATCTTTGTTCTTTTGTGATTTGTTCTTCTCCAGCTACCAATCTGAGAAAGTGGGAGGTTTAAACATGATGAGGGCTCTAGGGAAACAAGCAATAGAGTTGTTTTTGCCATTCCTGCTGGGACTACTTCAGTGTTTTTACTTTAATCCTAGTGCTTTAATAACATAAATAGAGATTATGTGTAAGAGTACAAAAGACGTTAAGCTACAGACTTTCCTTCCCCTTGTGAGCACAAACTGGCAACACCCTGGTCATGAATCTTCCAAATGTAGGAAATCAGGGGAGCATAAAGGAGGTTTCTTTTGGGTGACGTTGGCTGGGTTTCTTTTGAACTACAGTCACTCAGGTAAATAGCAAAGAATCAGCAATGCTTGAGGGAGCACTGATTGCAAAAACCTGTTTAATGGAAGAGGCATAAAAAAAGAACCAGAGAAAAACAGGTCCACTGATAAATGAGGGAGATGATCAAATTAACAAGAATTTTATAATGGCAGGGTTAATGAACTGTTATCTTTTACCAGTCACCCTGAAGAGGAAAAAAGCGAAGAAGTATGAGCAATATGCATTATTAAGGACTTAGATAATAGAAATAGTCATAGAAGTAATAGAATAATATTGTAAAATTTTTAGGAGGAGATTTAAGAGACAGGAAAAACAAAGTTGTGTTGAAATCTCCATCTCTCCCATCCTTCAAATTTAAGAAACAAAGTGTTCAGGAAAGCTAAGAAAAAATGCTGCAGTGAAAGAGCCTTGTTCAAAGGCTGATGAAGATAACAATGTCCATTAACAGTGAGAGAGTCCCTGACTTCAATGAGTTTGGGCTCAGACCTGGGCAGGTGAGCAGGTTACGTGTGTGCTCAGTCCTGCAAAGTGGTAAGAACTCTGGACTCTGTCCAAAAAAGCACTTAAACATGTGATAAATTTTAAGTATAAATGTTGCTTTCTTATCTGCCATGTGACTCTGAATTTGCTTGTAGTTACACAAGTGCTTTGTTGAACTTGGGCCTCACTGCCCTGCAGTTTTCAAGACTGGCCCCATCTGAACTCAATATTCCCACCTTCTGAGCTTTATAGAATGAAATTAGAATGAAATTGTTGGTATCCAGTGCACGGGAGCTGAAGTGTTTTGCAATAAGCCTTTCCCAACAGGGAAGAAATGAACTAGATCCATAAATACATTGTTACAAGAGAAGAATTCAAATGAAGCTTGTTCATTTTGCAGAGGATTCATCCTTTTTTTTTTTTTTAATTAATAATAAATAAATAAATTCCATGTGTCCAAAGTAGGAAACCATCAGATTCTGATCAAGGAAAAAGCCAGGAAAAAAAAAAAAGTAATTAGTCCTTGTACTAATACTCTGTAGAATACCTGCAGTTCTCGACGTACATTATAAGTGAACACTGAAACCACTGTTTCTGGGGGCATAGGTTTATACCTGCCTTAAGATAAGAAAAATGCTGATTTTTTTTTACTCATTGTCACACAAAAAGGTTTGTGCATTCAAATCACAAATGCACAAAACAGACCAGAGTAAGACTACAAGAATGCTTTCTAGCCTGATACTTATTTTATACATAGAACTGACAGAATCATGATTGCTAATTAGGAAGGGGACAATTCCTTAGCTAGGAGGACATTTCTATTCAAATTAATGCATTCCCACATTCAAAAAGAATTAAAATTATTAACCTTTCCATATTCCAGTTAGCAATCATATTTCCTAGCACCTCAACATACAAATTCAGAAGATATTTATGCACTGCCTGGAAAATGATTTGCATAAATAGTTTTTCTTTTATAAATTGTCTTAGAAATAAGACAGCCAGACTTTCTGCTGTTGGCAAGAGGTAATTCAAATCATTACAGTCCTTCTCATCCAGTTGTCTGCTTATGGAGGAAAAAGGGTATGTAGGCACCTTGTGTCCCCAGCAGGTTAAGGCTGCTAGAACTGGAGGGTGTTTTGTCTATGGATCTTGGCTATTCCTAAAATGTGGGCTTTCCAGTAATGCATTAGAGCAGTTCTTGGTAGGAAGAACGTTGAAAGTTTCCCATGGAACTGAAATTGTGAACATAGTGGGTGCTCTGTGGCTTCTGGCACTGGTGACAGTCAGCAAATCCCTTCCCTCTGCTACCATCCTCCTGGCCGGAATGGAAATTGGAGACAAATCCACTTCTCTCTAGCTGTAGTGGTTGTGCTATATGCTCTTTTATTTTTTTTTCACTCCACAGGCCTATCAGGAAGGACCTGTGTTAATGCCTAGATGTCTCTGGCTTTGTCACTGTGTTGTAGATCTGCTGTGTTACCAGACCTCTGACATCTGTTTAGTGATGAAGGACTATGTATCTCATACACTAATTTAAGGCCTCAGTCCTGCAAGACTGTTTTCACCCTCTTCCCCTTACTTTCGTTACCAGTAACTCATTTCCAAGACAGAACAACCTTTCTTGCTTCCTGTTTCCTATTATTTACATGAAATCTAAGTAGTAATTACTTTCGCTAAGAACATGTACTAAAAGGTAGTCATGCTGAAAAGCAGAAAAACTTGAGCAGCTTTAGCAAAGGCCAGAAACGTATGCAGTTTTTCTGAGCAGTGGGACTTGTGGAAACAGATTTCTTCCTACAAGAAGTCTCAAGTTAATTCAATATTAGCTTCATGTGAAATGTGAGTTTTCTGGGAGTGGACAAATGGATATAAGTTACACAGTTTTATACCTAAGCCTTTTTTAAAAATCATCTAATGATTTGTCTGCTTGCATGCATTAAGAGTGCTGTAGAACACAAGGTTGATTCTTAACAGTCTAAGAGAAATGGGCTGATTTAACTCCCTACTGTTTTGAATACCTGACCATCTAAGGAGCTATTCCTTCCTGCCCAACATGACTTCTATTTTTCAAGCAACCTTCTCATGAAATTATTGTATAGTTTCTCTGTGAGAAATATTAATTCATTTCCACTGTCCTTTTTTTTTTTTTGTTAGAAGTGCTCTCAAAGAGAATCTCAGAAATTACTTTTCTTTCTAGAGTGGCAGAAAGAGCTTTCACCAACATGCACTATCATTGTTACCTGATCTGAAAGCAAAGTGACACTAGAAATTTTTGGAATAAAGTTTGAATATGACTTTCATATTACTTTTTTGTGTGTATGATTTACACTGAATTCACTCGTCTAAGTTTCTAAAATAACTGATATATATTGCTTATCCAAATTCATCTTAACTTTCTATTTGAACTCTTATTTTGGTATTCCCCCAATGACATTTGTAATTTCTGTTGTAAACCTTGTTTGACAGTCGTGTGCTTTTAAACATCAACACATACATGATGAGCCTGGGGAGATAGTTCAGATAACATGGTAATATGAGTAGGAGAGACACATTGCATGCATTCATAAAAGCCATTCATTAAAATGTTGGTGTCTTTCTCCCCACAATACAGGGCACAGCTTATTTCAACACACCATGAAGACTGAGTGTTGAAGCTTAAGCAGTGCTAAAGCAAGTTCCTCATGTTTAATTTCTAGGTAAAGCTTTTCAAAGGTATAATGGATGCATCTACCAGAACCCCATCTGCATTTTTGAAATTACCCACATCTGGACATTATCTGCAGGCCTGATTCTAAAAGATTTGAGTCCTCATGCTTTGTAACACACTTGATAATTTCAAATACTATTTTTTATTTCTACTTGAAAGCAGAGAAACCAACAGTTTAAGTAATATTTCTATAACAGAAAAAGGCAGTATACATCCAGTTTTTCCATCTCACTCTAGATGATAATTTTTATGCAGCTAATTTTGATGATCTTGGTTAGAGATTTTATGATTTCAGAATATTTTGAAGGAGTTCTAAATGTGACAGAGCAGAGAATATAAAGGCAAGACCTCTGCAGAGAGACGCTAATAAGACAGTATGTGTAAAACTTACACCTAGAAACTGTATTGATCAGAGAAGATCACCTTAATCATAAATGAAAGAATGCCAATAGTAGTTAAACACAAAGAATGATTAGTAGAAAGTGGAATGATGCTTACATATTACATAAATGTATAAACCAAGGGTCTGGAAATTTTACAAGATAATAACTACATCAATAACTACAGCACCAAACGTTTCCAAAAGCACATAACTTAAGAACAATGGTACTGTGATAAAATTCTTCAGCATGGTTTTTGAGCCTTTAGGGAAAGACAGAAATAAGGATTGTAATAGTCATGCAATAAAAATTAACTAAAGAAGCAGTGAAATGAAGTTACAGGCCAAGATGAGGACACACACTTGTTTAATGTCTTACATAACAGCGGTAGGGATGCATATAACACAAGATCTCTTCTGTTGCTGTTTTGTTACAAGCCTGAACTAGACTTGGCAAAAGGATGAATATATTATTTGGCAAAGGCTTCAGTTAATTCAAAAACTGTCTTGGCTTCAATATAAGTTACAATAAACATGCTAATTTTGAAATCCCTAGGGAAGAAATATTCTGGGAAGAATATTATTTTGCTTGGAAACTTATTTTTTGAATAAAGAAAACATTTTGTACTTTAAATACTAGAAGATACAATAACAGCAAACTAGAAAATGAAAGAATAATTGTGTAAGTCAGAACTAATTCATTACAAAATGGCATTCCCTTTAATATTTTTAGCATCACTATTGAGAACATGAGAGTTCAGGAGAACACCTGTGCTCTCGAGGAGAAGCAAACCAATAGGAAGAGGAAGATTAGAGGGCTTTTGGCCATACCAGCTGAAGTGAGTTCTGTTTGCTGAGAAGGCCAGGGTTGCATAATCAGAAATATCACCAGATGAGGTCTATTTTGTTCTTCTCAGCAAGTGCCTTTCTCTACCCCCACCCCCTTCCCCCAGCCTCTGGTTTAGCTTGTACGGTGGTCTGCTTTCCCTCCCATGCTCTCATTAACAAGATCTTCAGTTCATGCTTGCATCTCTCACTTAGTATAGCTGCTGTCACCAATAATATATTCTCTTTGATTCCATTCCTCACTTTCTTCCCTCCATGGCCATCCAGATGACATCAGGAAATTTGCATTTCTATCTTAAGAGTGCACAACACAGGAACAACGAAGATAATTCATGACACACGCAACTGGGAATGGCATCACAAGCAAGTCTTATTTGACATATATGCAGGCATGACTTACAAAGCTCTTTTGGCAAAGCACTGCTCCCAGATCAGTCATATTTCTCGTATGATTTTTGCCGTTCAGCTAGGGCTTTCAAAGCAATCTCTGCATACCTTTAGCAAAAAGGCAAAAATCAGTATATTTCTTGCCATCTTACTCCCACCCCCAGAGGGATTAACATGTAAACACGTTTTTTAAAAATTAAACATTCAAACAGGCAACATTGGAAATGTTAACTTATCTGTACAATACATGTTATTGTGCACTTCTTTGACATCCAAAGTGGTTTCAGGCATGCCTATATTACTCAACATGAGACATTTGCTGATTGGAAAGCTAGTGTTTGGTCTTATTTTTTCATATCCCTCATTTTTCAAGTTAAACCGTGTATTTGTTTTAAAACACTGCTTGAAAGAATTTTTTGTCTTGGTACATTATTTGGTTCAGAATATTTTCTAGATGTCACTGGTTGCATCCAAGAGCCTCATCAGTCTGCCAACATAAGGCTAAAGCAACCAAAGCATTTAGTCAGTACAGTACAGACAGGTGTGACTAAAATTAATCTTCTCCTACTGTTTTTTTATGCTTAAGCTGGTGACAGAGCACAAAGCATCTTCAAAGAGTCAAGCCACAATTTCAATGTACATTCTCTGGCAGATGTTGCTTCTTAGATTATTCAGTAAAACAAGAGACTTATCCACTTTGTTTTTCCAACATATGTTGATTAATTTTTAAATAAAGATTGCTAGAATGATGTCTTTGTACTTCTCAGACTCATAATAATATAATGGATGACTTGTCAGCAGAAGGGAGTAATGAGTCACAAATGGTGTGACAATAGGGAAAACACGTCAGCTTATGAGAGAATTAAATCTGAGGTGACGCTCTTTGCCAGTGAGGAAGATTTGACAGCAGGTGCAAAGCAAATCAAAAATTATAACCTCATAAGAAAGTTAAAGACAAACAGTCCTAATACAGCCACACTTCAAATGTCCAGTATTCAAAAAGTAAAGATCTAGCTCAAACACTATATAAATACAGGTGAGCTCAGTGTGAGAAGTAAAATATAATTGTATCAACAGACATAGGACCCCTAAAGGATGACAAATAAAGAACTTCTTTTTGATCACAAACAATTAGCAGCTGGCTGGTGTCCCACAGCATGAAGACTGGCATCATTTTTATTTTATTTTTTTTCATTTTATTCTAATGAATGCCACTGTGGAAATAACACTATTATTTATGTAGGCCCCAGTCAAAGACAGCCTTTAATCTTATCAGCAGGAATTTTGACCCCAACATACGGCTGAGGCAAATAGGCTAGTAAGATTAAAAAGTGATTAGCTGCTCACAGCCATGGTTTGAGAAAAGCATTTGTGCGTGCAAAGAGCACATTGCGTATGTTCTGGGGACACCCAGCTGAAGCTTTTCTAGTAGCATTCCTCTGAGAAGGAGGAAGGAGAACAGGGAAGTACCTACCCAACGAGGTAGCTTCCCCAGGGACAGTGCAGGCACTTGGAAATGGTAGAAACAGGCAAACACAAAATGAGCCAAAAGAGCAAGTGGTTCAAAATTACTTTCTTCTGCCTCTCCCTTTGTTTGCCTTGCAAAGACCAGCTTGGTCATGCTGATAACTGTTTCAGCAGTTTAATAAAGTGTAGCTCAAGCTATGCAGACTTCACACCATTCACTCACTCATCCTTTGGAGGCTTTGTAGCAATGCAAAGAAATCACCAAGAAAATAAAATTATGCACTTCCACTTTGGATGTGTATTGTATTTATTAATCTCAACAGGAAATGTGATGAAAAGCAAATGAAAAATGGAAGTGAGGCTACCAACAATACGGTGATTTCTTTTGGTGAAAGGCTATATGGTCAGTAAAGCTTAGTTTTCCCTTCTGTGTTGCAGAATCTCATGGAGTGATATATTTACTTGTAATAGCTTCAGAAATGATCTTTTCTTTAGTAGCTGTGCATTTTAAGCTGTGCTACTTTTCTTTTTCTCTCTTGAAAATGTAGTCCTCCGTATACACTGTTTGTTTTAATTTACTGCATGGCTACCTTTACCTGACCAAAGGCAAGGGTCTAGCTGAAACAATACTGAAAAAGCCGTGCTTGAATGTTTTACACTTAATAACTTTTTCCAAACCCCTTTCATAACTAAGTTTTTTCTTTTTTTTTTTTTTTTTTTGCACAGACATTTAAAGTTCTTAGCTTTGTTTGACCTTGTAAAATCCTTAGTCTTTTAAGTTTTTGCTCCAATTTTTATGCACGGAAGAACCATAATTATTGAAAATAGAGGAAAAGCCTTAAATAAATCATGTGTCTTTCTATTTTAGCCTTCTTACACAGTTCTGCAGTATTATTTGTAGTCTTTCTTCTGCTTTATAAACATGATTATGTTGAGGGAAACTGGAGTGGTTTAGAGAGTTGCTGCCCAATCACTCCACTGGAACACCCCAGCTAAGCAGCTTTTGCTGGCTGTGTGAAGGCTTTGAGCGCACTTAGTGAAGTTAGCCAGATTATTCTGAAACACCTTCAGTGGTGATTTAAATTAATTTGGCTGACTGCCTTGAAACAGGGTAAAAAAAATTCCCTGAGTCCATCGAGAAACACCACGTCTGGGAAGGGTGGCTGCACAGACTGGTAGAACAAGCATCTGTTTAGCTACACCATCACAGAGAGGCAAGTCAAATTGCCTTCACAAAGCCATCAGTGTTCCCATGCATACATCCACTTTGAAATAGATTTCTACTGACATTTTTGTTTTATTTGTCATCAGGGACTCTGTTCTATATGTTAACAGATACATGTTTGATATGTAGCATTTGAAAGAGTTTTCATTGGGTATTATTTATCTCAAGTCAAAGGAACATAATACATAACCAGTATAGGTACATCCAGGTCAAAACAACATCTCCTAATGTTAATTACAATCCATAAAAGCCTGTGGCACATATACCAGTCCATAACACAGCATTCATCACCATTTTACTTAATTAGAGATGCCTGTTGATTCTGTATTTTTCCCATGAAAATACACTGAAAAATGTTTTATTTTCTCTTTTTGACACCTATAACATTACAGGGTTATATTTCCAGTTGCATCATTAACTATGTTATTTAAAACTTAGCTTGTGAACTTGCATAAAATCAAAAGAAAAAAAAAAAGATACTAGTTGCAGATAATCATTAAATCATTAGAGGACTAGACCCTTACCTGTGGTGAAAATCCAGACCCTATTGATATGATTTGGTGATGTCACCATTTACTTGTCACTGCTTTAAGAACAAGCTAGTCTTCCACATTGTGTTAAACTGTCCTTCCCAGAACTTGGTTATGGGGAAACAGATCTCCAGCAGGTCAGATATGTGATAAAATTAAAAAAAAAATTATCTGAGTTTGAAGGCTGAAGTGTTTTGACATTATGTTTGTCCATATATGTATACTTTAATAATAAAAACCACTATTTGATTCACAATCCTTAACTCTCAAACACAGTATGTTGTCATAGTGTTTTGCCAAACACTTGAATACTACATGATGTTCTCTGTTCTGAAAAGGATAAATCTGCAGTTTTGACAGTGATGTAAGCACCTGTGTATTAACATCACCTTGAGAGTGGCTGAAGGTGCACAGAAGTCTTGGCACACCTTCCCATATCCTTGCACATTTCACAACAAATGTTCTTGACACAGGAAGGGCCAGTCACATGCTATAATTACCTAAAGGTGTTTGTGTTTGACACACAACAAGGGGTGCCAAAAATTTAAGTTTCTTAGACCAGCCCAAAGGTATCATTGAATGCATATAGCACTGCAGAAGATATTCATCCCCATTGTGGAGATGTTAGGATGCATTAAACAGGGTCTTGTACAAAGCCCATGTATGGAGGCACCTTTAACTTAAGAAAACATCTGATCCAACATCCTAGAAGTACAATTTGGCCTGGAATAAAAAAAATAAAAATAAATAAAAATTCTCCACTACCTGCCTTACTAACCAAGACATTTTACTTGCCATTTGCAATACCAAACCAATGTCATCTGTACTTCTTTTTTCTGCCAACAAAGTTATCAAACCAGCTTTGATATTTATTGCTGCTGATGTAGAAGGAAAAATTGCTGTGGGGTGTTCATACTATCTCAAACTCAATTTGCAGCACAGGCTGCAAAGCTCACAAAAACATCATTTCTTCCTTATAGCAAATTTAATTCCCACTGGATTTCTTACATTTTCTTTCCTCCTCTCCAGAGAAGTTAATGGGGTGCATCACCCATTCAAGTTTTTCATCCAGAGCTCCAGCTCTGCCCTGCACTTCTGTTAGGTCTCCTTGAGTAGAGCAAGTTCTGTTCCAGGGTGAATCATCTTCCCTGGAGGATCCTCAAATGGACAAGGAAAAGGGGTCTCTCTAAGAGCCTGCGTTTGAAAGCGCACATGTACACTCTCTCAAGTGGTTGTCTTCTACAGTTGTATAAGACAAGGATGATGCTGAAGTAAAAGAGCCTTGTAAGGGGGAGATCTCTGCTTTCAGCATTGGTAAAAAAAACACTCAGCACAAGGACTGAAAACAATTTGGGCCTTGCTCTGAAAGTTACTAGAAGAAATAATTTCAAAAATGAACAGATGTACCACATAATTTCAAATGTATATTTTGCTAGTAAAATGTTTTACTGTTAATACACATCTTGAGGATTCTAAAAACATCTGAATCCTTAGATTCTTTAAAAAAGTTCATATTGATCAAAGTGTGGCGAGTATTGCAAGAAGGGTTCATTTTAAATTATGCAGTGATATCAGCTTGAAAATTTCAAAGCACATCCTGAGATGCTTTGAAAATGTTTCACTCAACCTTCCTACAGATGAAAACTCCCTCCATTCTGATTTTGCATAAACAAGCTCACCCTGTCCATACTGAAGTTGTAAGGACTACCAATAAAGTGCTAATGAGGACTTTTTTTTTTGTGAGTGCAGATATCTCCTAACAAAGAATTTTACGAGTCTGACAAGGTCACTTCGATACAAGCATTCCAACATCTGTCAGCCTGTAATGACTTCTTCTGATCAATAATGACATGGCCAGGTTTGAAACTGGCAACGTAGAGGCAAAAGGCTTTGTACCCTGTTACTAATCTCCTGAGCTTTCCAGCCTCCTCTGAGGTGCTGCTTTCTAATGAATACATTCTACATTCAAAATGACAAATGGCTTCAATTAAAGAGAGATCTTTGGGAAAACATTCCCATTGTTGAGCGGGCAACCCTACGGTATTACTCATTTATTCTTTTAGGCCAGTGGAGTTAATATGTCAGCTCTGTAAATTAAATGTTTCTGTGTGACTCATGAAGAAAGATGCCTAGGAGCCACACCACCCTGGGACACCAGCAGCTCCTCCTCCTGCACTCATGATGAGGTGAGAAGCACGGGTTGGACAAGGCTGGGAGAGAGGTGTGCCTTCATGAGTGCTGTTATTTACAGAATTGAAGCTGTGCCTCTATAAAGACATTATACAGCTGTTACAAGTGTCAATTATAAAGACAGCAAGGCTTTGCAGACTGCAATAGCAAGGGAACTCAGTGAGCTCAGTCACCAGGGGAGAGAAAGTCAGCTGCTTCAAAGGTACAGAACTGAGGTGGGAAGGGCAACCCCTGCCAAACTGAGCATTTCAGGAGTTTTGCTTCTTTTACCTCATCAGATTATTGTTCCTACTGTTACCTGGTGCTGTGGAACACAAGCTCTTTCTTTCAGCCCTGGTTGCTGGCAGCAGATGGAAAGCTAGTGCAGTGCCCAAGTGCACAATAACCTGCTTTGTGTGCCACACAGGCCTCCTGGCCACTTCTTCAATGGCTTGCTTTTCAAAGTTAAGCCTTTAATTCAGATATTCAGGGTCCAGCCCTGGCATTCTGTCTCAGACCTGAGGTCAGGTGAAAGCTCTGCAGATCACAATATTCCCTGCAGATATATACTGCAGGCAGTCTGAAGTCCACCTGAGCCTAGGAGCAGTAGCTCCATAAGGAGGTGAAGAAGCAGGAAGATAAACTATACTGAAAGAATTAAAAGAGCCTTACCTTGATTTTAAGCAACAAACAAAAATAAAAGCACACAATTGTGGTAGGGCAACAGGAAATGCAGCAAAATTTACTGGCTCACATAACTCGATTAAGTGTATACTTCGCCGCTTACGCACACTTGAGTGGGCTGAATGGGGGCAGAAGACAACTTTATAACAACACTGAAGCTTTTGGGCCTGAGCTCTTCATTGCTGAGGCTTATGGAGGATTTGCATCCACACTGCAGCCCCCTAAATCCTCACAGTTACTCAGGCTGTGACACCAGTTCTCCCAGCATGACCTTGTCCAGCCCCACCAACTTCCACCCTACTTCTGTCTCACATGCCATTGGGACAGCTTCACTCAGCGTATGCTGCCCTGAGCTCCACTGTGCAAAGAGGTCTTCATCTTGCTCTTCACCATTCTTACAAGTGCCCCAGTCTTGCTGTATCAGATCACCATTTGAATCTTTGCTGGTTTGCAGGCCTATTATCTGTGCATTACATTTCACTAGTGTCTTAAGCTTAATAATGAGAGGCAAATTCTGTATAATTTTAGCATCTGGGCTGTTCTAAAATGGCTCGTAACTTCTACTAGCATAAAATACAGACCCAGAAGGCTGTGGGAAAGCAGACCAGAAATTTTGAAGTGGTTAGAAGCTAATCTGGAAGGCTATATTGTCTGTAAAAATCCTCCCAGGCAAAAAAAGACTGTAAAAAAGACTCTCAGGCAAGAAACAACATGATAGCATTGGGACCTCTTCCATTTGTGATGTTGCAGTGAAATAAAAGCTTTCACTCCCCCTCTCCAAATTGTTGTTAGAGTTTTCTATAATTTGACTTCAGTAAAAGGTCATACCAGTGACTGGACTCACTAATTTCCATCTTCTTCTCTTTCAAGTTCAGGGGCTGCCACCTCCATACTCATCTCAGCTCTCTGTAAAGCTTTGAGAGGTCATATTGAGTGAATTCAATTTGTATCAAGGAGTTTTTTTTAAACCTAATGAGCTTCAACAGAAACAAGTCAGAAATACTAAAAGGACAGAAGATGATTCTTGTTGTCAACTGAATATCTGAAGAGGGCCCTGTATAGATGAAATGATGCTGTTCTGCCTCCCTGTTATGTTCATTTCTATAGGAGCCCAGAGTATAAAACTGCTTTATCAGTTCAAGTGGGATCCTAACCAACTGAAATCCTCTAGACTTTCTCACTTGATTACACTTTAAATTCAGAAGAATTAGTATCTACAGGTCTTGTTCATTAGCAGTAATGCCATTATTTAAGAGATTCTTTAAGTGGGAGAGCATTTATGCAAATTGAATATCTAGAATGACACAAAATTAGGTGTTACAATAGCACATGCTAGATGTTCAGGTATTGCTATATTCAGAAATGTGAAATTAACTACCTCAACTTTCACTAGGAAAGCTCTAGGTATCATATAATCAAGTGGCAAAAGTTTTTAGTACTAAAAAAGCAGTGAACAAATAGTAAAAGACCACACGCTTTAGTCCTGTTTTTTTTTTTTCTTTTTTTTTTTTTTTTTTCCCCTGTGTGTCATGCTCTGTGGTTTCTAATTGTAACAAAGTCAAATACACAATAAAGCTTTCCACTAATGATTTAAGATTCAACACAATGGGGGAACAGTTTGACTTTTGGCCTGGCTTGTTGTTTGTGTACAAAGTGATTCTACACCATACCATTGACTGAATACAGGGTATTCAGCACAGTAAACATCAGCCTCCATTTACAGAAGTCCGTTCAAATGAGAACTTCAGAGGTTCATCCAGCGATCTATTATATCACTCGGTTTAATATGTCTAGCACCTGCAGCACTACAGTAGGCAGATATAAAACCTTGACCTGAAGGGGTTTTCTCATTCTGACATTGAAGATCTGGAGCTTAAAAGCTAGCTTAGCAAGCTTTCTTTGTGCTATAATTTATTTTAGTTTTGTTACAAATTTGATTTCTATGATAATTCTCTTCTACTGTTCGAAATACTGAGGAGTCTGTTCAGATTTACAGTTCACTGATCTGTGCTGAAAGTATCTATTATGATAAGCACAGGAATGAATGGAAAGGAAAATTGTCTATCAGCACTTTCAGAGGGGTGAAGTTCTCAAGAACATCAATCTTGAAAGTTATAAAACAGCTACATTTTGCAAGCACAGGTCTGAGAACATTTCCCCATCAGCTCTAGTAAATTACACCATACTTGGGTGTATGTCACTATATTGTCACAGACAGAAACAAGGCATCTGCAGAATATGAGAGTGAGAGAAATGAATGCCAGTGATAAGACAGCAATTCAATAGTAAATGCATTCACTTCCATCTGGAAGCAACTACACAAAACAATCTGAACTGCAATTCAGAGATCTTGGGATCATCCAGAGGGCTTTAGCCTGAAGAAGCACCAGACAGCCTACGGTTACTTAAATAGCAGTTCAAACAGAAAAGAGGTTATTTAAAGGTTTAAGGTAATTTAAGGATTTTCTTGAGGTTTACACTGATATTGCCATGGCACCTGATTTATTGTTCACTACTGCTTTTCACATCATTTTTATAAAGATGATTCAAAATTCTAACCTTAACCTAAACAGAAAAAAAGTAAAAACAAACAAAACCCACCAAAAATAAAAAAACATACTTTATATTGATTGATGCAAACTTTTGCACAAGCTTCAGTCCTATAGTTTTGTATTGCATGTACTGGTATGGCTAATTGGGTAATTGATACGACCTGGAGTACAAAGACAAAAAGTCAACCTGCTGGCTAGCTTGTCTGTCTCCCTAAATGCATTCTCAGAGTTAGGACTCAGAAGACATACTTTTTAAAATTTTATTTTATTCTTGTAAATTCTGCAGAGTTAGCAAGAGAAGCACAAGGGACTGTCCTGGCTTTGACATTGTGCCATACACTGCAGAATCTTCATCAATGTACTTCAGTACATGTACTTCATCGATGAAGTACATCTCTGTACTTCAGCTGCACCTTAGCACCTGGGATCACAATTACTGGCAACAACTGCTGATTTATTTGATTGTTATTATGCTTGGGCATGGTCTCCTTCCATGTCTGTCAGCACTTAACACACAATAATTGTTAATTGTAATTAGTAACCACCACTATACCTGTGCCAAAAAAAAAAAAAAAAAAAGACTTCAGATTCCTGACTGAAACACTAGCAGCATGTACAATTTGGTTTTACTCAGGTGGGCAGCCAAGTTCCACCATGGCCGCTCTCTCACTCCCCCTCCTCAAAGAGGAGCAGGGAGAAAATACGATGAAAAGGGTTGAGATAAGGACAGAAATCACTCAACAATTACCATGATGGGCAAAACAGACTCAGAGTAGGGAGATAGTAAGATTTATTGCTTATTACTAACAAGCTAGAGAAGTGAGAAACAAAGGACAAAAAGAAAAAAAAAAAGTCTTCTCCCCATCTACCTCCTCCCCCCAAGCAGCACAGGGGCTGAGGTCAGTCTATAGCACTTTGCCTCCACCAATCCTTCTTGGTCACTCTCTGTCCCTGCTCCACACGAGGTCCCTCCCACGGGATGCTGTCCTTCCTGAAATGATCTTGTGTGGGCTTCCCACAGGCAGCAGCTCTTTAAGAACTGCTCCCACATGGCTCTGTACCACAGGGTCCATCCCCCAGGAGCAAACTGCTCCAGCACAGGTCCCCCACGGGTGGGTGGCAGCTCCCCCCAGACCCCCTGCTCCTGTGGGGGCTCCTCTCCACGGGCTGCAGCTCCGGCCCGGGGGCTCTCCATGGGCCGCAGCCTCCTCCAGGCCACATCCACCTGCTCCACTGGGGACTCCTCCACCCATGGGGGGGCTGCAGTGTGGAGATCTGCTCCATGAGGGACCCATGGGCTGCAGGGGGACAGCCTGCTCCACCAGGGGCCTCTCCACAGGCTGCAGAGGAACTTTGGCTCCGGCACATGGAGCACCTCTCTCCCTCCTTCTGCACTGACTTTGATGTCTGCAAGGCTGTTTCTCACTCCTCTCACTCTCCCAGCTGTGTGGCAGTGTTCCCTACCCCCCCCCCCCCCCCCCCCCTTTCTTAAATCTGTTCTCACAGAGGTGCAAACAACATGCCCTGTTGGTTCAGCTCTGGTCAAGCAGCAGGGTCCTTACCTAACATGAGGAAGCTTCTAGATTCTTCTCACAGAAGCCACCCCTATGGCTCTCTGCTAACAAAACCTTGCCACGTAAACCTACTACAACATGGAAACATCTCAGGGATTTAGCTGAGAGAGATGACAATGTAATTGTGCTGCTGAAAAGCAGGGCTAATTACCATAGAAAAAACAGGGTCATACTCCAACCACCACATATCTGTTGCTGAAGGCCAGGCAGCCTGTGGCTGGTACAGGCAACAGCCAGTCAGTTTTGTGATCAAAACATCCATAAATTAAAGGAGTAGTTGCTATCGTGTAATTAAATTCCCTTATCTTTTTTTCTGCTTAGGAAGTAGCTTGGGAAATAGAAGGTGAAATAAACAAGGACATTACCAGTATCAAGGAACAGGGCAGGGGAGGGAAACAAGGTGGCAAAAGCAAAAATGTTGTTTACAACTTGAACATTGTAACTTTCAGTACTTACCCATATTTACAGCTGAATCAGAGATGACTGCTCTTTCCCTGCATGATACCTTGTCTCTAAGTTGGAGAGATGTGGATTTGACTGATGAACCTCCCAGGGGAGAAGGTGTTGGTTAGATGGTTGCATTCAAAGAATTGTGGTCAACAGCTCAAAGACCAGGTGGAGATCAGTAATGAGGAGGTGGTATTGGGACCAGCACTATTTAACATCTTTGTCAGTGACTTGGACAATGAAATTGAGTGCACCTGTAGCAAGCATGCTGATGATACTAAGCTGTGTAGTGTGGTTGGCCCGCTATAGGGAAGGGTTGCCATCCAGAGGGACCTGAACAGGCCTGAGAGGTGGGCCTCTGTTCAACCAGGCCACGTGCAAGGTTCTGCACTGGGGATGGGGCAATCCCAAGTACAAATACAGGCCCAATAGATGCAAAAAGCCAACCGCATCCTGGGCTGCATCAACCAACACCCCCAGGTCCTTCCCATCTGGGCTGCTCTCACTCCATTCTCCATCCAGCCTGTATTTGTGTTTGGGATTGCCCTGAGCCAGGTGCAGGATCTTATACTTGGTCTTGTTGAACTTGATGAGGTTTTCACAGGCCCACAACTCAAGCCTGTCCAGGTCTCAGTGGTGGAGAGCAGCCTCCCCTTTCTGCTGCTGCTTCTGACAAGCTGCAAAACACTTCTCCATCTGGAGTTCCAGTAGCTACTGAGGACACCCTTGAAAGCCAAGCAGTATGTGATAATTGCCTCATGCCTGCTCAAATGTCTAGAGCTGATTGCCCAACATGGTGCCACTCCCCCTCTCTTTAGTCTTATTGATAGGGTAAAAAGAGTGAACCCCTATCTACCGCCTCCTTGTTAAGGCCCACAGTGTGGTGCCCTTAAATAACACCTTTTTTTGTGTAGGTCTAATTGGCCAATATATAGTAGCTTCTATCGGCTCCTTTTGAGTGCTTACACTGAACACTGGGCGTGCATGCATGTAATTTATCATGTCAAACTCATTTTCTTTTACACAGTGTTGCTGCTGCCTTTCTTCTTCCAGAGACTTATTATTCTGCGTGAATTTCCTTTGTAATTAAGTGACATGGTTGCAGTTCTGAGCTTTGTAAACTGACAAAAGGAAAACTGGAATCACTGCTGCCTCAAATTGTTTTGCATTCAGCAGGGTTGCCTACCATTTGCGTAGACCAGCAGATGTCAGCCTAAATTGAAAAATGGAAAAGAAATACTGTATCATAATGTTAGTGTCTCACATGCCAGATGGGAGTCTCACACAAGATGACAGGAGCAGTTAGCCAGCAGTGGTTAAAATTCAGTGTTGGAACAAGTATGGTTACACTGCATGCACTGATAGCGTATTTTGATTATAGAACTTAATTGTATCATAGATCAATGATAGTTTAATTTATGAGGATTGATTTTGTTAATTCAAGCAGTTCAAAAGGTACTGTTAAAGCTTCAGTTCATTTAACTGTGTTAGACTTAAGCTTTGCTCATGTTATCAGAAGATAAATGACTATATATAAATGAATACCTTAATGCTCCCCCCCTCCCCAAACACACAGACACACTTGTATATTTATTTCAGCATCTGTCACTAACTGTGAGTTACATTTAAATGTAAAGTGTTGGTGGGACTGGATACAGTGTTGGGCTTTGAATACATAAGATCCAGTAAAAAAAAAGCATTGCATGATTATTTGCACATGCACACGTACTGATCCTTCTGTCATTTTATTAGTGCCACAGCCCTGAATTTTGTAATAGATAATTGTTGCAGTCTTATTGAATGGTAACAGGATAGTCATGAATGTTGTATTAGAATAAAAAGAAGGATAGAGAATCCTATTCAAGACTGGTTTATATAAACCACAACTTCTCAGGCTGCAGCTGTGGTATGCAAGCCTGACATTCAGTACAAACAAATGTAATCATAAGTTTCCTTGACTCTCCCAGTACTCCTTCTTGAATGTCCAGATCATAAAGCCAGGGTTTACATGATCACCTTAACTTTTACTCAAAATTAATACCTCCACCTTCAGCCCTCCTTTCTACCCCTTAATTTTCAGCTAATAGATCTCAGTGTTGGAAACGTAGGCAAATAAAATCCGCCCCCGTGCCCCCCCCCAAAAAAAAATAAAAAAAAAATTGCTTTTGTTCCTGGTTTTTATGACAGTAGAGTGAATTTTTGAGCCCTGAGTATTCCTAGCCAAATATGAAAACAGTTTCCAGAAACAAGTCAAATCACAAGGAAGGACTGCTTTTTCAGCTTTAATAGACTGTTTTCAAAGGAAAGCATACACAGACTCACCTTAACTTCACATTGATTCTTGCTTCTTCCTGTTTCTTGCTTCATCTGATATAATCAGTCAACCTTCACTCCTCTCTTATGCTGCCTGTGGCAAGCCAAATCTACTTAGGACACACCTTGTGGCAACCTCTGTGCTTCCGAATGTCTGAGTAGACTTTTGTCACCACAACCAAGCAACCAATGAGCACAAAATTTTGCATCTTTAATTTTTAATCCCATGTTTGTCCTGTATCACTTGCAATACAGTTGGGGAAGAAGGTATGTATCTTATGAAAAAGGAAGAAAAAGAGATGCATTTTTTCTACAGAAACACTGAATCAGGAAGACTTCACCATGTGACAAGCATGAATTCTGCAGAGATGGTGGAAAAGCAAATAAATCACCTTTCTGTCAACAGAGCGTCATATCAAATGAGAATAGAAAATGGAAAGCTTTACTAATATCTGTTCAGATTCAACAGTCTTGGTGAAAAATTAAGAACAGCATCATTTCTATCACTATTAATTTTGTGTTGAAATACTAGGGTAAAGTTCCCCCTCTCCCCACCCTCCCACCATACCACATTCACCTGTTTGCAAATCAATTGAACAGTGCCAATTCAGACCATATCATGCTTTAGATGTTTTTTTGAGCTTTAGAAAGAATAGCAGAAAAAATATATATATAGTTCACAAAAAACATTGTATAGTTCACAGCATTGCCAGAAACACATTACAAAATTAAGAGCATGAGGAAAGAAAGGCACACAAGGAAATCACCTGCAAATTGCAAGTTGCATTGAAAACAGCTATAATGAGTAAGAGCAATAAAAAATCAAAATATTAATAATAATAATAAAAAATAATCCAAACCTCATTCTTTGAGTTCATGTCTGTCCCCTATTTCTATAGCATATCTTTCATAATTAAAACTAATACATACATAGGGTACTATCTTGTTCTGTTCTACCCCCCCCCAGTATTCACCTTGTCTCTCCCTCTCCTGCTTTGTGCAGCACATGCTATTACAGCATGCCTCTGTGAGGAAACAAAACCAAAACAAAAACAAGTAGCAGTGAGTTGTAGTAGGTTTACACAGCATGAGGACAAATTGGTCTACCTTGAAAAAATCAGGAATATAGGAAAGCATATTCTGCTCACCACTAAATAATAATAATAAATTAAACAGTTCTTCTCATAGCATTAATCTGGTAAATATGGTTCCTTCCTTCCTGAACATTATTTTTTTTTTTTTTTTTTTTTTTTTCTTTCCCACTTCTACTTTCATTTCCTAGTGACATTCCTTGGCTCGGATCCTGCTGTACAGCCACCTGTTACAAAGCAGAGGCCAGGAACCTCTGGGGGATGGGTCTATCATATTTATCTGTTTGGCACTAAGTTAGGGTGGTGGGCAGGTGGTATGCAATTCATCAGTGCACGAACACAAATATTTTAGATGGGTAGCAATATTACAACCATTTAAGGGCTGTGGATCCCATAAGAGATGGAAATTGGAAAGCTGAAATAGAACAACATGTCTACCAGAGGAACATAAATGAACACTTGACAGTGTAATTATACTCTGACAGTGTAATTATACTCAGCAGAGGAAGAGAAGAGAAGAGAAGAGAAGAGAAGAGAAGAGAAGAGAAGAGAAGAGAAGAGAAGAGAAGAGAAGAGAAGAGAAGAGAAGAGAAGAGAAGAGAAGAGAAGAGAAGAGAAGAGAAGAGAAGAGAAGAGAAGAGAAGAGAAGAGAAGAGAAGAGAAGAGAAGAGAAGAGAAGAGAAGAGAAGAGAAGAGAAGAGAAGAGAAGAGAAGGAGAATTGCTATCTTTAAGAATCAGGCTTCTTGTTTCAATCTGAATTGGAAAAAACTGTTTTAGTTAGTATTAGAATAAAGGAATGAAACAAAGAACAAAGCAAGATGATTTCCTTTTGTTTTCTGTTTTTTTTTTTTTGTTGTTGTTTTTTTTTTTTTTTTTTTTTTTTTTTTAATGTCTCGTTACCATTCTGTATTATTGCACAATGTAATAATTATCAAATTAGCAGTTATAAATCCCAAACTCATCCTATATGGTGGGATGAAAGGACCATGAACGCACATGCATACTAAAGACATTTTGTTTGGAAGATTTTAGATTTGCGGGAGTATCTGGTAATTCATGTAAAACTGGCAACCTATGAGTAAATGAGAGTGAGTTTCTAAAGTAAAAAATTCACTATTTTCTGAAAGATTATGAAACTTCAACAATCTGCATATTTTCACAGAGGGATTGTGTTCACAGCTCCTAGTACAAGAAAGCTTTGTGACTTCAAAATGCGCAGTTAAGATCTGCAAGCTGCAACATGAATTCAGGGTGGAAAATGAGGGAATGTTTTAAAAGGGCTTCAACTGCTCCTATGAAAGCATTTTTTATCTATGTATTTGAGCAAAGCCCCTTTGATTTGTAAAGTGTTTAGCTTCAAATGTTTTGGGGACTCCAGAGGAATATATAGTTTCAAGTGAACTTTTTTGAAATGCTGTGGCGAATAGTTCCTCTCCAACAAGAAAAGTACCAGACATCAAAGTGATCCCAGGAGGAGAGAAAAATAGAAGAATTCAGTGTATTTTAAATTGCTTTTCACAAACAAAATGAATAAAACTAGACATGATACCAGATTAGGAACTAGTTCTCTACAGCTTCCAACATGTAGCTCTACTGAAGTTAGTTTTTATCCTCAGAGACTTAGAAGTCTTTGCCTCTGGGTATTGGCAGCAGGATCCTGACAACATTTTCAGTTCCACGTGAAATCCATTGTATAGAAATTACTCTTATTCATACAGCTCCCAAGCCTGGTGTCCCTGGACAGGGTAGGCAAGCCCAGACTGGTCAGATGAGAATTGAGTACCAACACTATGTTATATAAAGAGGCACATCTGTGAAAGAAGTGGGGAAAGGAAAACTATTCAAGTGCAGCCTTGGAGGGAATTTACCCTGAAGAGATAGTTAATTGCTTAAGGCACGTGTGAATCAACTTACTGGGGCTGACTGAAGCAGCATTCTCACAGACCATGCTTTAAGCAGGTGCACAGGAACACACTGATGTTTTTAAATTTTGTAAACCAAAGTGGTTCGGAGATCACACAACACAAAAAAAAAAAAAAAAAAAAAAAAAAGCGTAAAAACAAATGCGGACTTATACTGAGGTGGTACAAAAAGAAGCTATTCACAAGGTAATTCCTTTTATGCTTCCTAGATTATAGAAGTAATAGGATTTGAAGTCACACCCCTGGGCAGTTGATTAATAAACCAATGAATCATCAGCATAACAATGAGAGTGGAAATTATATTGTAGAGTGCTTGTTCTTGAAAGAAATACAGAAGCTCAGAGAAGCATGGATGTAAAAATTGAGTCCTCATGAGATTTCACAGTGTATATGGAGTGAAGTGGCAAGAAATAAAAGCAAGTTAAAAGTACAAAATTGTATGGGATTCTCTACAGAAAGGCTGAGATATTGCAGAAGTATTGAACACTGCAGATGTGAACTCCTGTGATCAATTCTGTCAGGTTCAGGAGACAGGTCCAACAACATCAGCACTTGCAGCATGCTGTTATCAGCATACATAAGCACATAACTGGCATTGTAACTTTGCAATGGATAGTCATCATGCTGGGAAAAGATCAAAACCCAAACAAGAATTTCTCATTAAAGGTGTTAGCTGGGAAGCAGCTTCCTAACCAAGTTGTCTTTGTCAGCATTTTTGAAAATCATGGTGAGAAGAAAAGTAGCAAATTGGATGGTGATGAAAGATTACTCCAGGACAGTCCCTTTACCACTGAACATCATAGTTGAGAAGCAAGAGCTTTCTAATTTACAAAGACAGCAGCATAACTAGTTATAGGCAACACTCCAACATGAAGGCAGTGGTCCACACTAACACTAGGTGGTTTTGAAACAAGTTACCAGAATTCACTGGTTCTGGTCATGCTCTTGGTAGACAGAAAACAGATATTGCTGTTTATAATGAACACACTGGTTGTAGGCTATGAGGCGCATGATCATATCTTACAGTAGCATGAAGGTGGAAAGGTACAAACAGATGATGAGCAAGAAAACTTTACTTGAGCAGGAGCCTGGCTTTCAGTCTTTCAGTACTATCAGGCACTTACCCTACTTCTACTTCTCTGGTACTTCAGCATTTTCATGCCTCCTATAAATGTTATTTTTATTCTGTCAGACATATCACTCTTTTATACATCATTGCATTGGAGTACCTACTATGTACATGTTACTCTACATAGCTCTAACCCATTAGACAAGAACAACTACACATATATAGTCCAGTATTTATTCATACATACCTGTCCTCACCCATTACTGTAACCACCTAAGCTCAAGATTTTAACTTTTTTAACTTTTTTTTTTTTCTCACACTAATACTGCCACTAATACTGCTCCATGTGCAGGAAGAATTTCTTTCCTCCCTCCAACAAGTTCAATGAGGCTAGCAGAACTGAAGGCTACAAAACCAACTCCCCCTTTTAACTTCCTTCAGTATGCAGGGAAAATCGTATAAACCAGGTAATTTGAAATGAGATAGACACTTCATTTAATGAGTTTATTTTTATCAGTGTTCATAAGCCAAGGGAAGCTCTGTATGTATGCAACAGTGTACAAGGTGGAATTAGGCTTGTTACACACCTGTTGTAAATTATACTGTACGTTTGATCTAATAGTTGGAGATACTACAATAAGAGCAGCTCCCAGTTTAATCACATTATTTCCAGTAACAAAACAAAGTCTGAAAGGATCTCCTTGAATTTTTATAACATATCTATTATTTTTCCCTGCCATTGAAGAGCCTTTCACATACACATGTTATCTTACTATCAGTTACTGGGAAAATAACCACAGAGAGTATCATCTGCAGACAGAGATGAAACAAGCCAACAAATGAATAGTCAAAATGTATATGTATCTGTAAAAGAGAAAAGAATGGCATGAAGTTTTGAACATGAAACTACTAGACAGTTTCTCAGACATGCACTTTCTCCTCTAACAAAAGTGTACATCACTGGATTGAAAAGCCATTTTTTCCCCACCAGCTTTTTTTCTGTTTCTACCTGGAAAAACAAACCAAAACAAAACACAGACACAGACACAAGCCATAACAACAAAATATTGTCTCTGTGTACAAATTGATTGAAAAAAATACTCTACCCGTTATTCTACACAAACTTTTGGGATTTTTCAGTGTAGTATAGCAGAACTAAAATAACAGTAATACGGTTGACTATAGGAATTAGCAAAATTAAATAAATAAATAAACAAACAAATAAATAAATAAATATTTGGGTTTATGGCTCAGAAGAAATCTGACACAAAGATACTGCATCATAAAAAAAATCCAAATTCACTGAAGTCCAGTTGTTCTCAAAAGTAGCAGGGAAGTAGAAAGAAATGCATTGTATAAGACAGGAAAGCCTTAGAAAAGTTATGACTGATTCAGTTTAAAATCATAGGAAATGTACACTCATACTGCAAGAAAATGAATAGCGTGGAGCACACCGGGTCAGGCTGCTCTAACAAAGTGTCCTTCAAAATAAAAAGCACATTCTCAAAAGAAGTTGTTTTTATTATGTGTGTTTTATTGATATCTGCTGTATGAGGAAAGTCTGAAAGACATACCTGGGAAATGCGTGTACTGAGTACACCTGTCACTTGGCTTCAAAGGAGCAGTAGTTCAAGCTGTCCACCCTCTACAAAATTTTAAGTGAAGTTTTTTACTTGTGTAGTAACATTGTGCACTCGGCAAATAAGCTTTCTTTCAAACCACAGAGGTGAAGTCCCACAAGAAAATCTGCTTCCTACAGTGAAACATGAAAATGATTTTCCAAGACAATAATCACGAGGAAAGATAGTTTCTATTCTGAAATCATTCAGAATTAAGCCTTTCTATGGGTTAGGTGATGAGCACTCTCATTTATTGGTCAAGTATATTAAAATATATTAATTTCATCTTATTTTTCTCTTCATCATTATTTAGATAGGTTTATGTATTGTTGTTCATACATTTTCTTTAAAGCCATCATTTGTTTTATTTTCCAGATATTTGCTAGATAAAAAACAACTTGTAGACTGTTCACTATGCGGTTGGTTGTACAGGACATCAAACAAGAAAAAGGGTAAAAGTTTATTTTATTATTTACTCCCTACAAACAGGGCCTGTGTTATTTCCCTAAATTACAAATCTGTGTCTTTACTTCATGATTATTTAAGCATTTGAACTTTCTTTGGGGAAAATGGCCATACGTACAAGTCCAAACCTATGCAAACAAGACAAACCCATAGACATATTGAAAAATTTACCTAGTATCTTCTGCTCTAGAAACTAACAGTTCCTCATTGCTACCTTCATATTTCTGTTTAGCTCATGCAAATAATTCAACATCTAAAGAGATAGCCATTAACAGCTTTTGGTTAAGTCTGGTGGTTTCACCTTGCTACGCAGCTATTCTCCACCACTAACTCCCTCTCACTCCCACTCCTCATAGAGAAAGGAAGAGAAAATATGATTGATCTGCTCCATGTGGGACCCATGGGCTGCAGGGGGACAGCCTGCTCCACCAGGGGCCTCTCCACGGGCCGCAGGGGAACTTTAGTTCTGGTGCTTGGAGCACCTCCTGCCCTCCTTCTTCTTGGTGTCTGCTGTTTCTTACTCCTCTCTCTCCCATCTGCTGTTGCACAGCACTTTTTTCCTTTTCTTAAAGTTGCTCTCTCATCAGGCTTATTGGCTCGGCCCTTGACACCAGCAGGTCTCTTTGAAGCCAACTGAAGCTGGCCCTTATGGAGCTGCTTCTGGACTCCTCAGACAGGCCACTCCTATAGGCACTGCTACCAAAATTTTGCCACATAATCCCAACACACCCATATTATCTGTATTTAATGCATTCCATGGTTTTCTTTGGTTCCCTTTAGCTTTTAGTAGGCTCTCTCTCCATTTCATGTAAGTGTAGCTCCTTTTTTTTTTTTTTTTCCAGAATAAAATATATTATGGTAGTGTGTATCTGTTAAAAAGCTATAGCAATGCCCAGGTGTTGGGGCCAAGTCAACAGGATGATGAGCTTAGACACTAAAAATTATTGTGGAAAAACATACATGAGGCCTACTACGTTCCTCTTGACTGTGTCTAAACACAATCTGAAAATTGTCTCTTGCTTGTATAAGCTGGTAGTGGCACTTCCTTTGTCAGGAAGTGAACTTATACAACTTCCTCCCATGTGTTTTTTCATTTCATAAGTGCATTTTTTTACTTCACAGAAGCCTATAAGAAGCCTAAATGATTTTATCTTTTTTGTTCCCTTCCAAGGTAATTTCTGGAAGATTCAGAGTAGTCAAACACAGCTGAGGATAATTCTCTGTCTAAACAGATCCATAATTTTAGTCAGTTTTGTTTGCTTTTTTTTTTTTTCTTTTTTTTAAAATCACAATCATTCTTGACTTTTACACTAGATAAGATGGAAGTAGACATTTAGTGTCAAATGTATGACTTCATCTGAGACAACAAAGCCTTCATGATGCTAAATCTGCATGGATGAGATATACTGGTTTTCAATAATGGCTTCACAGATCATTCAGAAGGTTTTTGGTATTTGTAAAGAACTTCTGGGCACTTCGTATCATTTGTATGGTACATCCCAACTCTTGCAGATCCACATAGCAAGCTTCCTGGAAGCACTTGTCCACTGTTTGTAAAAAGCCATGATCTATTCTGTTTGCAAGTTGCTTTCTGTAAAATAAGAATCTTCAACAGCAACCTCCAAAATAAATATTTTCAGAAACACTTCAGTGTGTTTACATGGAATATGTGAATGCAGAAGACTGTTTTCATTTAGCAGCCACCACCACAGATTTAAGCAGGGCAATGAAGTTCATTACAAGTCAGTATGTTCAGTGTTAACATGTCTATAGCAACTTCAGCTAGGAAGCAGCTTGATAATAAAGTTTTATTTCTAAGCTCCCTTGACTGGAATTCCATTTAAAGATTGTGTTTTCTTATATCTAATTCTTGTCAACTCTCCTGCCATTACTGCTCTCATACAAAAAGGAGAATGACAGCTTTGCAAATAACAAATGACTAGAACTAGACTTTTACTGAATATTTTAAATACAAAGTGGTAATAAATACTTGTATTTCTTATAGAACTCTGCTGAAAACATAATTACATTGGGAAGGCTTAGTCAATACAAAGACTTCCTCTACTGTAAATCAAGAAGCCTTCTCCTTTTGATAACACTGTAGCATGGGGACAGTGTTATGTATGTGGCTCTTGCTTTCTAGAAGTCAGTTGAGTGTACAAAGAAGAATTAAGCAAGTTAAAACAGGATGAAAAAATATAGACCGTGTTAACTCTGTAACACATCTGATGGCCTAAAAGGGTTAATGAAATCCATGAAGCTTCTAGGCTTCCTGCAGTCATGTAGTAGCAGTCTGTTAATATTTTATTAACTGATCTTTGCAATGTGTGTGCAGAGTTTTGTGTCATATAAAATGTTAGGCCAGTCATTACAACTTGATAAGGAAAATGTGTAAATCTATGGTCTTTCTGGGGACATTTTTGCATGCAGTTTCTTTGTAAATGCCACAAGTATATTTTTGTTTCTTTTTAATAGTTTTGAGCTTTTCTTCTCATGTATCCAGATACAGCTGCTAGGAAGATTCACTTTCACAACTGTCTTAAAACACTTGCAATTACACTGCAAAGGTACTTAATCATGAGGCACCAAACCATTTGATGGGGTTTAGCTACATTGTTCCTTCTAATAGGTACATTCACTTCAATGCATAAATTCAGAAATAACACCTCTCTTTACACTTCCTGTAAATGTCGGTAATTATTTTTTTCCCCAGAAAGAAAAAAAAAATTGAACAAAAATATCCCAGATGCATGGACAGAAGGCAATACTCATAAGTCAGCATCAGACAGGCATGTGTTAACAGAGGGATTTGGCATGAGCTGGAAGGAAGCAGAGTTGTGCTGCCTATTCAACTAGAAAAGGTATGTGAGGAAAATAAACTGCTAATCTCAACATGAATGCAAAGTATATGATGGGCTGGGGAATGCATTTAGTGATAACTTGGTTGGTATAGGTGAGGAAATGATAATGCAAGCTTCAAAGTAAATTGGATGGGCTTGTCAAAGCCAAACCAGACCAAATGTTGCCATGGTTATTGAATCACCCAAATAAAGAGAACACCGCTCACTCTAAAGTACAAAGGCTCAGGATGTCTTTGTGGTCCCTCACAGGAGCTGTGGGTAGAGATGAACATTCAGATTTGCTGCCTGCTATTATTAGGGAATGCAAATCAGACAGCGAAAATGAAAGTAGAGGGGTGACAAAGTACCTTAGGAATGACCTTTCTTGGTTGTTTCCTAAAAAGTTCTCCTGGGAGTTCAGACTGATTAATTTATCATTGTCTATTCTGCATAATGGTTTCAGATTTTATTGATCTTCAGTTATTTTTCAATATTATGTGCTTCATTAGTCTACGCAGTCAATGTACAGAGCCACAGTCCCATAAATAAGCCTCAAGAGCCAATGCAAACCTATATGCATAGTGAAGAATCTGTACTTTGTTTTTTAACAACAGACAACGTCCAGTGTACTCAGTTTTAATACATCTGTGGAAAGATTTTGATGGATTATTGCAGAGTAAAATTGTATAGGGTACATTTATTATGTGTGTTTGTTTTTTTTTTTTTTAAAAAGTTTTTTTTTCTTCCATATTTTAAATAATAAGCTTCAGTGCTATTTTGAATTAAGGAAATGATTTTTCTGTGTGTTACAGCTACAGACATGGCTTTAATCAGAATCCTTACACTACTACTAATGAATCTGGAGTTGAGAGAGAGAGAAAAAAAATGGGGGGGGGTGGTGAAAGTGAGAGGGGGAGAGGGAGAGGGAGAGAAGGAGGAAGGGAGGGAGGATGGGAGGCAGAGAGGAAGAGAGGGAGAGAAGGAGAGAGGAAAGAAAACCAATACCATGACCTGGAAAGTTTCTGGCTCTGGGGGGAAAAATAGTGCCTATGAAGATGAGGAGCCAGATTGAATGATTTAGTGGCAAGAGAAGCAAGGGCAAAGAAAGTTACATTAAAACAGAGATGCAGTCTCTGATGGGTCATTTGAATTTCATCTGCAGAGTAATTTTCATGCCATTTAGCCATAGCCATAGCAGGAGTAAAGAAGACTAAACAGATTAAAATGACAAAATCATACAAGGGGGGATTGCGGCACGTGGTCATTATGTTTGATAAAATTCAATGATATGGAAGGCTGAGTTAGTGCCATACCAAGGACTTTGAGTATTTACAGAAAAATATAGTATGCAACAGGAGAAAGGTCTGTAGCATGCTCATTCAGCGTTCATGGTATATTGAGAATCCATTGGGCATGAAAGTGAAAGGATTTCTGGCCTCAGAAATAATAAATAAATAAATAAATAAATAAATAAAAGAAAAATACAAGCAACAGCAAAACATTCCAACCTGTTAATGAGATTTGCAGTTGACCTTTATTACAGTGGCTCTATTTATTTCAGATCCTTTAAGGAAACATAGGATATTTTGTATGATTAATGATGCGCTGCAGGATCCATTAACAATTAATTAGTGGATTTAAGGCTTCAGAAAACAGGCTTTTATCTAAAGTTTTCATCTCCCTTGGAATCTCGATAAGTCTTTCAGAACAGAAAATAAGCCTCTGACATGTAACCAACTAGCTAATGTAGGCAAAGAAATGATAAGGGGCTTTCTTTCAGATAACAGTGTTCAGAGAAAAAAGAAATGCAATAGGAAAACTTGGCCTGCAGTAGGCTGTATCCATTTCCCTAGGTCAAATAGACTTCATATTCCACAGCAGGACTAAACCAAGATTAGAGCAGATGGTAAAATCACTGTTTGCCCTCCCTTGGGTTTTCCAGCATTTAAGAGCAGTGTTAAATTTGAGGTCATATTATGCATGACATGCTGCTGGTGTTTGCTGTTACAGGACACTTTGAATAACTTCCCTTCCCAAGAAGATAAGCAACTTCACAGCTCAGCAGAAGTTGAATCCTGGACACTGGCCTGGGCTCAAGCAGGAGGAGTCCTGGGCTAGGGCTGCTGGTCAAGGTGGCTGCTCTTAGTATCCCTTAAGAATGAAGAAATAGTCTACCGTCTAGCAGTGAAAATATTTAATAAACTCAATGGGGGCGGGGCAGGGGGGGGAACACACAGGACGGGACAGAGAGAGCACTACAGTATGTGTTCTTTTGTTTGACTTTACTGTAAAATTTTACTAGAACATAATTCCCAATTAATATACTTCAGTAGTAGCATTTTTCTAGAATATGTAAAATTCAGTTATCTTATTTTTATCCACATGTATGTTCAAGCTGTTACTTTATGAGGCAATGTGATCCGCTATTGCATACAGGCAGTCATATGTGAAAATATGTTGTTTTTTATTGTGTTGATGCTTGGAAATCACATTTTGGATTATGCAGATCAAAGTTCATTTTATCTTGCCTTAACAGTTAGCGAATATGATGCAGAAAAAAAATAAAATAATAGATTTATAGAATTCAAACTTGGAAAGGACTATTATGATTATCTCATTTAACATTTTATACATAGGCCAAAGTTTGTACAGCAAAATGTATATAAAGCCCATATAATCATGCTTACTCAAACAAATGTCACCTAAGGAAAATCTCTCAGTGGTTTAAATGCTTCAAGCAGTAGAAAGAGTCCATCAAATCCATTGTAATGTTTTTGCCATGAATAATTATATTCACTGGGAAAAATGACCACCTTATTTCTGATTTGAGTATATAAATATGCAACTTCTAAGTATTCCCTGTTTTATTTCTGCTAGACAAAAAAAAAAATACAGTTTGTTATCATACTGATTACATACAAAATTTTGAAACAATTAAATGCAGAATTCTCTAGGTATGTGGTCAATGATGTCAGGCAAAATGAAAAATATATATATATTTTTTTTCCAAACAATATATACATTACTATCACTTGATACAATGAGCTACACAGTAACCCAACATCTGAATCAACAAATCTATCCATCACTTAGGTGTGCACTCAGGTTGTAAAGTGATCATCAAAACCAGCTTTGATTTTTCTTGAGAACTGATTCTCAGCTTCCTTATGTAAGTATATTTATGAGATGTAAATGTAGAAAATAATTATATTTGTGTTTCTCACTCATAAGGAGGATGCTTACTTTTCCCCTATCCCCAGCCTCTGAATTCTTTGTAGGTGTGTACATGCTACACACAAGCAACTTGGAGGATCAGACACAAATGCCAATGCCATTGCTTTGGTTACTTTCAGAAACTTATTGAAGTGAAAGAAATTAAGTATTTTAAAAGCAAAGATAAATTTATATGCCAGTTGTTTCATTTGATAATTACTTTATACATTTATGAGTGACTTATGTACGATACAACAAGTAACCACTAAAGGTAGTGACTGGTGGATACTTGGCTGGTATAGAGCCAGCTGCCAGTCTGAGCCAGACTTCTTGACCATAATTTAATTCTAATAAGGCATTTCCAGTAATTACTCTGTCAGTGTACTTGTTGCTGTTAATATTTTCAGCCTGAAAACTAAGTTTGTCTATTCCATCAATGACCAGATAGCCAGAGGCACGAGGACTAAATGATTCAATGGTATATTCAAAAACATACACCCCAAGATATGGAACATGGAACTTCCCACTTGCGGGGGCAAATGAAGCTCCGTAGTTGACATCCAGATTGTTAAATCTGATGGGTCCTGGAGTTGTCATCCCATATGTATGAGAGGCAAAAAAAGCCACCATAGGTGCATATCTGTATGATCCCTTTGAAAAATCTGGAAAGGAATAAAGAACAATTTCAAGTAATATCCATGGCATTTCCCTCTCATTCTTCCTGTTATATTGTAGACTTGGATTAGTGAGAAGATCAGAAAAAGCTTTTCTGAAGTCACATAATTGAGTAATTTGAGCAACTAAAACAGTATTTCTACATAAGCACACAGTTTTTCCGTAATGTATAAAAAAAAATTTTTCTTCAGAATTAGTGCCAGGTGTATCCACAAAAGAAGAAATTTAGAAAAAAGCAAGGTAACTGTGATGGATTATGCTAAGTTAACATGAAGAGAGGTGCTATTTTTCTTTTCTTTCTTCTTTTCCCCTCTCTACCCCCATCCCATGATATCTTTCATTGTTCATCTGTGTGTGCTGAAGCCAAGAATTTTCTCCACAAATCTTAGACAAATAGTGGAGAGGTTTAGTACTCCCGACGTTAAATGAGGGAGTAAAAGTATATGTGTTTCTCTTCCAGCTGAGCATGCACACTGTGATTCCCTGCCACTGTAAAAATGATTTTATTCACTATTCATATGCTGTCATGAATGAGAATCAGCCAAACAGCTGCTGAAAGCTGCATTAAATTCTCATTCCATGCAGCCTGGATGTAAATTATTTATTTGTTTTCTGGGCTGAATAAGCACAGTTTGCACTTTTCTTCTTTGAAATATCTTTCAAGGGACGTATGGTTTGCTACTGAAAATCAGAGGTATGCCTAAAATGACTCCTCCAGGCTATAGTCCCATATATTATGGTAGCTAGTGGTATTTATAGGGCATTTCATGCAGTGTTGAAGCTAGTATTCCCAAGTGATGTGATTTCACCTCCCCCCTTGAATTCCATGATGTCATGTTCAGCTACATCTATTGCATTCCCTCCTTCAGCAGCCTTCTGCACAAGTCAGCAGGGAGCTTTCCAGCTATTATGGCTGGTCCCAACCCAATTTAATCCTATTGTCTGGTCATATTAAAGAAAGAGATCGAGAGTCACCCACAGGAATTGATGTCTTCAGCACCAAAACACAGGACATTACTTCTTCAGTTGGTACTCATTAAAGTGAAATGTGAGACCTTTGACCAGCGAATGCTCTCTAATTAGACCTTGGGGCAAATGCCCATGCTGCTAGCATATTGCACTACTAAATTTTTTACTTGCCAACACTCAGAGAATTGTCGTTCACCAGCTTCGTACTGCAGTTGACTCCTCCAAAGGGGTGGCGACAAGCACAAATAAAATTCTCTCTGTCATTGATACAGGTTCCTCCATTCTGGCATGGGGAGCTGACACAAGCTGAATACTGCCCTGTGATAGAGAGGGAGGAAAACCAACAACCTTAAGTTTCAATGGCATGTACATACCCAAACAGTCATTACAGTGACATTGCCCAAATTTTCAATATTTTGGATTTTGGATGGTCTTTTCATCAATTCATAAAGCTGGTGTCATTTCTGCTGAGGTTCTGTGTGAAGGCTAACTTCAGATCCTGTCCAGGTCGTTCAGCATCTCTGCTAATTCAGCCTGCCTCTTTCCCTGAACATAGCATATCCTGAGCTGGTCTCCAAATTATTCAGAAATACCTATAAAAGCTTAATTCTGCTTGTCTCTGGGGGTCAGATACATGTAATAAGATGAAAGATATTATAAATCTACCTTTTTTGGAGCATCTTGCATGCCACACATGAGAAGCATTAAAAGACTGAGATATCTGAACAGCTGTGACTGCGTAGTCCAAGAGAGTCCTGTCAAGAAATAGCAACCTTTCCTTGCTCATTTCTCCCCATTCCTTCCTCCTTAAATTTAATGACCTCCCTCCTCGTAATAAAAGTTTAAAGCCAGCAAAGCCTGGTTACAGCCGAACATTAGGAAATGTTCCTTCTGCTGTTCCTGACACGAGTCTTTCTATAACAATTTAAGGCAGGGTGGACCTACAGATGGTCCTTGGGACAGGTTCAATTTGGAAGATACTCATTCCCATAAGGAGGTGAAGGTGCTGAGAATCCGCCCTTTCTGGCACAGAGACCTGCAGTCTGTCCAGCATCAACTGGCAGTTGACTTTCTCTGCTGACTATCGCACAGCTGGCTCAGTCCTCATCCTCTCTTACTGTATTGTAGCTCTTAGACACTGCAACAAAACAAGACACCGTGAAAATCAGGCAGTCTGTGATCGTGTGATTAAAGAAGTAGGCTGGATAAGCTTATTAATGGGAATGTGCTGAGAGGTTTGGAGCTGACTGCAGGAGCCCCTCAGAAACAAACAGCAAAACTTGGAAAGGCAATGCTGACATATCCAATTTTATTTCCTTCTTTTGGTAAGACAAATGAAATTATTTTTTTTTCTGTTGCTTCAAGCAAATCTGTGTCTTGATTTGGTTTCACTAATGCAAGCACAGAAAGTTGTACTCAAAGGGCATATTCAATTCATTGTTGGGCATAGCAAAACACAGATTTTGTACTTCTGGTGTTGAGGATAGGCTGTCCTGTCTATGACATTATTCATCCAAATGTGTCACAACCACTGGGGGTGAGCCAGATACTGGAGATGAAAGATCTTAAAAGCTATCTAAACCACTTCCAGTACTGGTTCTTTGTCCATAAATAAACTCAGTTCCAGAATATCCACCAAAATTGCTGTAAAAAAAATCATATTTCAAGCAATAAAAATTATTGATGATTTTGCAGAGCATCTTCACTGAGGCTGTCCTTACCTCTCTTCCTATGTATGTGCTGGCCAAATCATGCTCAACCGATATGGAGAAATCTGTAATTCCAGTGCTTCTGACCTCTGAGGCAGTAATTACTGAGTGCAATTATATAATGTTTTGTCATAGCCGTTTGGAGGAACAACATTCAGGCTATGTTAAAAATTAAACATCACTATGAAAAATTTGAAACACAAAGTATTCCCAAACTATACATTTTTATTTTTTTTTCCTTTGCTTTGGTCAAATAAAAGTTGGATGTTTTAGAAAATGAAACTTTTCTTTGCCAGCAACTACCAGTAGAGCTGTGGAAAGAGAACTCCATATAGTCCTGTGATAAATCTAGATTGGTAGGTAGGAACTGAAAAAGCCTTTTGTGAAAGAGTTTACTTATTGCCAAGGAAGTATTAAACTGGATCTTCACATAGGTATTCCAGTAATGCCCACAGTTAGCTAAGATTCCTATCGGACTATTTCACAGACTGCTGCATTAAGGCAACTAAATTCCACAGGAAATTTTAGTTCAGAGAGTAGAATGCTAAAGCACACTGTACTGTGCCACTTGAACTTGCACTGATGAACCATATAGACCTAAAAACACAGCAGTAATTTTTTTCACAGAAAATGGTGTTTACCCTATAATGCCTAAAATAAAGGAACTCAGTAATTCATGATGGAGGTCACAGCACAGGCAACTGGACACGAGGAAATTATGCTTTTCTTCCTAGATTATAGTTTTGCTGCAAATTTAATTGAAGTTATTTTTCACTCATATTTGCCAAGTGTCCACAACGGTTTAGAAGTTGTGTGAAAGGAAAGCAGAAAAGGAAGGAAAACAGCTGATTGTGTCGACTGTATCATATTCCCAAAATACCATAGAATGCTTTGTGTAGGAACACAGCTCATTCTCTGCTAATTGTCCTCTGCTTATCATAAGCAAGTATATCCAAGAAACAGGAAAAAGATCACATGAAAGGAAATGATAATGACATTGAGACCAGTGTTTTAGCAGTCTGCAGAGGGATGATTTTGCCTGAATTTAACCTTGGAGTTAAACCAAATTCAGACATAGCTTTACTTTTGTAAATTAACTTACTTTTTGTAAATTAACCCTCATATAGCAGCATTGCTTGGGTTTATGCTTTACTTTCTACAAGCTAGGAGAATCTGTGAAGACTAGAGTCAAATAAGGAGTTTTAGAGTAAGAGGCCAATGCCCTAGACCTCCAAGGAATAAGCAATCTATGCGTAACATCTGTGTGTTTTACAACAGCATATTTTTGTTGTCATTTCTGGAAGATGCTGCTCATCTCCCCTGCATTTTCTTTTTGTTCTTTGCTGAAGGGCATTCTGGAACACTGTGTCCATGTGACAGATACTCTAGTTGGGGTAAAGATGCCAAAAGTTTCAGGTTAGGAAAAGATTTCTTACTATTGTACACATCCTATTTTTAATTAATCCTTCACAGTTTAGTAGTGTAGATGAGGAAGAAGAAACACTTTAGAAAATAATGAAAAACTTTAATTGCAGCTATGAATAGTGGAGAACAAATGAAATGCAGTTGTTATTTACACTTAGAACAGTAAGAGTGGAGATAGTGTATTAATGCCAAGTTTTTCTACTCTTTGGGAGGGCAAGCAGCCAGAAACTCTTTTGGGAAATAGGCTGCCAATGCTGTACAAACAACTCTTCAAACAAATAATGAAGATTTGTCAGTATCTACTGCAGCATTGTTTAGAAGTAAATGAAATATTTAGCAATCTAATAGTCTCCCTATGGAAAGAAGTGACTCCAGTGGTTCAGTTTGGAAGTGTCTGAACAAGAAATGACTTTCCAGTGTTTTCTCAATATTTGGTTATCTGTAGCTGTCTCCGTGGAAGCCTTAAGAGATTGGAAATCTGAGAGCGATAAAAGCAGTGAGCATCCTCAGTAGCCAGGATGCAAGGAGTGACATGGGGCTGCAGGTGAGGGGTTGCCCACCAGGGCAGGCAGGCATGAGCAGAAGGTGACAGCAGAGCTAGAGCATTACCTGGAGAGGTGACGAGCAGAGTGAGGCAGGTCAATCACATCAACCGGGATCAGCCACAGCCCAGCATGACTCACAAAAGACCAGATCATGAAGCCTGGCCTGAGCTGGACTGGGGCTCTCAGTCATATGGGCAGGGGGTGCAGTGTGAGGGATAGGTCAGGCTGCCTGGGGCAATGCAGGCTATTGGTGCCCTCAGTGCCTTGGTAGGGAATTCGGTTGCAAGTGCTCTATGAAGTTACAAGTTATCCAAGTTACAAAAAGGCACACTCACCACACAGTGATCTTGGACAAAAAGTGAGGACGACAGGAGGCCTTTTCATCACTGCAGCTGTTCTCCCCAGCTTTAGGTGGAGGCAGTTTGTCAAACTTGACCTGAACTGCTTTGACCTGAACTACTTAGACTCTGGCAACTCTGTTGAGGTGCTTCTTCGTTAAACAGAGATATCTAACACTTCAACCATGATGTTTTTCAGGTTTACTAAATTAAATACAACAAAGAAGTTTCATCCACCTGTTAGTCTGAAGTGTAATTATGCAAAATGGAGGTGTGTGCCATCAAACTGAACTAGAATAATCATCAAACTAGTGGAATTAAAACAGAGGATCAAAATATTTAATTTGTTTAAATTCACTGCAGGATATAGTGAAAGAGTGGCAATGGAGGCTTGCATTTATGTCAGGAGTCAGAAATCATGAGAAACTATAATCTGACAGAAAAAAAAAAAAATGATTTCCACATATACAACTGCAAACACTCTGACTTAGCCCTCAGTTTCAGTGTGTAGTCCCTGCTGAAACAAACAAATGGGAGCTTGGATTAAAACTAAAAGATAGAATGCAGCCTATTGAAAGTTAGGAGTATTGGCCATCGTTTCAGTATAGGGAGTTGTCTTGCTTTGCTGAGTTTTTGACAGAAGCAAGAAGATAGGAGATAAAACGTAACTATTATTGAAATCTTAAATACACTTTAACTCCTTTGGTACTTCATTCTCCGGTGTACTGAGAACACTGATTTTGGTCATTCCCGTGTGAGTATACTAAGATACGTAAGATGAGTGTACTAAGATGAGTGTATTAAGATGTACTAAGGGTGTACTAAGATCTGGAGTGAGATCAAAAGAAGATGAAGAATGAAATGACCTTTATCTTACAATGATGCGCTGTTTTAAATACATAAATATAACACAGTTGCACTCTCAGTTATTCATGTTGATGGGAGGGCAGAATAATCTGAATAAGGCATAGCCACAACTAACATAAGACATGCCCCAAGAGTGCATTCAACTTTGAAAACTGTGACAGCCTCTAGGTTCTCTAGAGAACAAAACCAACACTAAATGGCATTGGGAAAATTGGAATTTAGCTAAGCTGTCCTTGCTCTGCATCATGCATTTTTGCAGTAGAACAGTGTACTGGAGGGTAGGACCAGACATAATCCATAACAAAGGCTAATGAAGAGTTTACTACTTTTTTCTTTTCTTTAAAGGATGTCTTTGCCCCTATGTTAGATACTTGAGGGTATCTTAAGATCCTAATTGCTTTTTTATCCACTCCACATAGCTATTAAGTTATTATCAGGTGAGAGAGATATTCAGTACTTCTCACACATATTCTACCCTCTAGCTGACAAAAAGCTTTCCTTTTGTTCAGTCTACAACTTGAGACGTCTTCAAACTTGCATGTACCTGCATACATAGTGGAAACTCACAGTGTTTCTCCTTGATGTCAAATGATTGTTGTGGAAAGTGTTACCTCAGGGCCAAATCCTGAACACACTAAAGCCAATGAAAAATTTCAGTCTGTTAGAGTAGAATAGAATATTGAACATTTTAGAATCAATGAGAATTGACATTCACCTTTTTACTGTTTATAGAATATGATTTTAATCTTTGTGGATTAAAATAATGATCTAAGAGCTAATGCACTTTATAATTAGCCGACTGTACCTTAGGATTTCTTCTAGAAACTTTAGTAAAGTCAGCACATATTTCTGGATGGTCTCCTGGAACTTAGAGAGAAAAAGCTTTCCTGGAGAAGTAAAATCTACTGATGTAGAAGATGGATATTTGTTAATTAAGACAATGGTCTTACTTCTTTAACTTATGGAAATGTAATGTATGACTTTGCTAGGCAACAAACTTCATTGAGTGCAAAAGTTCATTACTGCTGGAAAACTGCATAAACACTGCTATGTAAAGACCTTGCTTAAAAATATGACTTTGTTATGTCTGCAATGATCTGCACTTTTTGTAAGTGCGAGCACATAGTTAATGTTATCAAGTAAGCTATTTAATAAATTTGGCATGAGATAAATAATAAATAGGAAAGACATTAATTCACTAATGCAGGTGGCAACTTTGCGTGCTCCAGGCAGGTGGCACTGGTGACAGTTTCCAAAACAGTAGAAGACTCAGGAGGGATCAAGGACATCAGATCTCATTTTCACCTAGTTTTAATTGTGATCAAGGGTTTTGAATTTCCATCCCGTGCAGTGGTGAGAACAGGCAGAAAACAGAAATGACCAAGAAAGAATTGCTGTTTCAATATGTTAAAATAACCAAATTACTTTCTTGGTAGCAAGTGCATTTTTAAGTGTGACTGCTTGTTGGAATAGCTGTATGTTCCCTCTAATTGAAGTGTGTTAAGTCTTTCAGTGGGGATGGAGTTCATCATAAGTCAGATACTTGTGGGATTAGAGCTTTAATGAGCATCCTTTCCATTGATTACTGAAAAGTGCCGTATATAGGACAGGAGGAAAAAAGGAGGGATGGAGGGCAAGACCGCCCCATAACAAGAGCCATAGCCCTTTCTACCACCACATCTGCTTACAATAGGGACGAAATATGCTTTCAGAAATGTTCATACATTTAAGAATGCTGTATAGAAAAGATTTGTCTTGACATTCAAAACTATCTGGACATTCACGTGTCATTTAGGAGTCTGTCTCACTTGTTTTAATGTGAATTAGTCTCCTCTAGGATTTTTTTTTTTCCAGAAACTATATTTCCATAAAACATCAGCTTGTGCTATTGATTTTCACTCAAATATGATGCCAAAAGGCATAACATTTGTATTTCTATGAATTCATCCATATAAATGAATTTCATGTGATGATGTTTGAATTTAAGTAAGGAAGCCAATCACACTCAGAATGGCAGCTTCTACTCAGTTGAGCCATTCTCTAGATGAATTCAAGAGTCAAATACACTTTATTAGCTGGACTACTGATTCTGCAAGAACACTGTTATTATTTTAACTTATCTTAATGAATTCAAGTAAGAGCTGTCAAAAGCTTCTTTGCAATCATTTGGTGTATTCACTTGCTTAGGTATTTAATACCTTTCATCCCCATTGATGCTGCAAAGGACTGATGAAACTCCAGATATCTCTCCCAAGTTTCACATTTCTACTGAAATTGCTAATTGAGAGGCAGGCACAAAATTATTGTAGTTTAGATTTTCTCTAAATTGATGGTTAGGTTTGAAAGGTCAGGTCCTCAGCTGAGTGTGTGCGTACACATATATCTTAAACTGATTAGATGTGAATTTATTAAGGAAAATTACATGGAGCTTCTGGGATGTCTTTATTGCAAAGTCTCCTCATAAGAAAAATAAACCTTCTTGGAAGAGTAACCTCAAGTTCCTCCAAAACACTATGTCATTCTCTGAGCTTTTATTCTCCTTCTCCTTAAGTTATTATGTCACCTGTTAAGACTACTCTCTTACTCACTTCATCTCACTGATTACATAATACCCTTTATTACAAAAGAGCCTAATTTTTCTTAACACTAAAACACATTACCTGAATCTATAGTATTATCTGTGTTTCTCTGACTTCGGCTTGCCAGGCTCATGGTGATGTTTGTTGTCCCTTTCTTCACTGGAGTTGGTTTCTTTATAGTTGGTTTCACTTGCTTCTGAAGTTTGGTGATGTTGTTCATTGCGCTTGCCACCAATATGTCAACATGCTCAGTTAAATTCATCAGGATAGTCCCTGCTTTTATTTCAAGCACAGATTCAATGAGCTCTTTGAGACCTCTTTGCAGTAGGGGAATATCTGGCTGAGCAAGTTTAATTAGCACAGGTATACTTGCATTCACTTTTTGGATGGTGCTGTTGGCATCCTGACACAGCCCCCAGGCTTCATGAGCAGTCCTGTTCAGAAGTGGAATGTTGTTTGAGAAGCGGATTGACTTGGCTTCCAGAGCCTTAATCCTGGAATTCAGTGCCTGGAGCTGAAGTGAGATCATTTGTTCTTTCTCTGTTGAGGCAGCCTTGTTTTTCTTCAGTGAGACACAGTTATTTGCCAAAAACTTAGAAATTTTGGACTCCACACCCAGGAGGCGAACCTCGTGGTCCCTAGATTCCTCCACAGAATCAAATATTTTTTCTTCCAGTCGGGTGATTTCTTTTTGTTGACTGTCCACTTTTGATGATGTTTCATTTAAAATATAGTAAATTCTTCTGAAATTGTGGAGCATAATTTTGTCAGACTCTACATAAGGAAGATCAGAAATGGATGTAACTACTTGTGAAGTGAATTCCTGTTTTTTGCCAGTAAGCAGTGTCCAGAGGGTTTCATTCAACTGTTGGAACTGGGAAATTAGAGCCAGCAGGCTGTCCAGCTTCTCCGCTCTGCTACAGCAGACCTCAGTCTCATTTTTCAGGGCATGTAGTGTACGTTTCAGTACATAGTTATCTTGAATAGAATCAATAGCACTGTTTATTACTGTCATGGTCTTGTTTAATCCATCCTCTATTTCCATAGAGCATTCGTTAATACGACTGTCAAAGAGTTCCTGATAAGCCTGAGATTCATTTTTAAGTCCTTCCTGAGTTTTAGAAAGTCCCTTGATTGTAGAACTCATTCTGTTAATGGCAGTTGTGAGGTTTTCAAGCTTTTCATTGATTGCTTCAGCTTGAATTTGATGTTCATACTCTGAAGTCAGACTAAAAGGTGCCCCTTGTTCAATCAAGGGTTGCAGGATCTCCATGTCATAGCACAAATCATTAATTTGCTCATTCATTTTATCAATCTTACTGTCCAATGGAAGGACCATGTCAGAGAGACTTCTGTTTAGGATAAGCACATTCTCTTGGGTTGCTGCCAGCTGCATTTGGAAATCCTTTCTGCTCTCTGACAACATGTCATCACAGACTCCCAGAACAGAATCTCTCTGAATTTCCAGTTCAACACTGAGATTGCTGATTTTGCTGTCCTGGATTCTTAAGTCATCGTAAATCTGCAGCACCATCAGGCCCTGTTTCTTTACTTTCTCATTCATTGTGAACATGTACTCTGTAATGTTGTACTCTGTGACTTGATCTGTTGAAGGGATGTTTTGATTTGAAGACTGTTCAGCTGATAAAAGTTGTTCATGAGCATCTTTCATTTCAGTAAGGGTCCTATTTAAAGATTCAAAATAAATGACACTTCTTGACTGTTGATGTTCCAAGTTCTCTTCCAAGGATTTCTGCTTTTTCTGTAAAGCTTTCACAGGCTTGTCACAAGTTAGGGTCATTTCCTCTTTCATCTGCACCATATGACTTTTTAGCTCCAGAATGTCAAGCTTTGTTGGCCCACTCTCTTTCTCTTGAGCAAATTTTTGTTGGGTTTCATTCAGATATTTGACTAACTCTTTTGTATTTTCAAGATCTTCTGATAAACTAGACACAGTCTTGAAAATTTGAGCAATGCTCTCTTGCATTTCTCTTCGAAATCCTTCTAACTGTTCTCTGACAATGTCTTTGACTAACATATTAATACTCTTGGATTTGAGACCTTTGGGAGAAAGGATAAATATGGAAACAATCAAATCAATAGTCAGCAATAGTTTTATTTTTATTTTTTCTCTCCACAATGTGAGCTCAGTGCTATAAGGAAGTGAAATGCCCACTTTGGTTACCCACCCACAGAGGAAAATGTGCAGCTGAGGAACACAGAAGATGGCTACTTGTATGAAGTCTCATCCCTGCTTCTAATGAAATCAGAGGGAATTTTGCTATTATTTTGAAAATGCAAACTCATCTGCTGTATATATAGTTTCAGTTTTGATTGCCTAGATAAGCTGTCTCTGAGCACTGAAATTGGGAGAGTTGTATGCTTTTGTGGCTTGCTTGGAAGAAAACAAGGTGTCCTTTTTCCATTTGGAATGTAAGAAAAAAATGGCTTTAACAACATTACGGTCAAGAAGAAGTAATAGCAGAGATTATTATTACCTTCCTATTCTATCATGTATGATAAGTGATCATATGACACACTGTAGTGAGAAAGAAGAAAATAAAAGTAATAGCCTTATTACATATCTAAAATTAAGGTATGATAAAAATGTTGCAAAAGACAGACTTTTAAGGTACACATTTTAAGTTAGTCTTGAATACTATAACTTCTTTAATAGCTCCTAGGAATACTGATCCTGAAAAGCAATGGTTAAAGGTAATTATGTGGGAATTCTGCTCCTGTGTAGAATATCAAAATATGACTCCTGTATAGCCTTAAGTGGGTAAAAGCAGTCATAAAATACTGTCCATCAAGACTGCTGCATAAAAATATTGAATTAATTAGAGCAATAATTCTGCTCCATTATGAGATTAGAAGGACTTTTTCTTTCTTTTTTTTTTTTTAATTTTTTCTTTTTTTCTCCAAAGGTAGCCCCTGTGTCCAGTTAAAGCACTGAAACATTCTTTGCACAAACACCAATGACCCTGTAGCCAGCTTGCCGTATAATGATTATACTCTTCAAGCTCTACAATACTTTGATGACTATCAGTTTTCAGATTAAAAATTATTGATAAAGATAGAAACTCTTCCTTTGCCTTTCTCTGTTTTCCTCTAAATTACTTCTATAGCCTGGAATGCTATATCCAGTCTGAGGGCTGGAGCCTTCATCTCTAAAACAGCAAGGCAAACTCTGAAACCTTATTTGAAAATACATTCTCAGCAAGAGCAATATAAGTGGCAGGAAATCAGACCCATAAAACATAAGGACAATAAATGCCAATACAGCTCTGGGCCCCAAGGGTGCAAAAGAAAGTCCCAATAAAAATGGTTTTGTTCAGAAAGCTAGAAACATAGTACTTTTTCTATTCAGGAAATCCATTTGAATTATGTGTGTCCTTCCAGCTGTAAACAGGCTAATGTAACTGATAATGGCTGCTTTCTATGAACTATAAATGAGTTTCAGTCTTCATTATGTCTGATAAAATGGACAGTAAACATCTCTGATGCTTAGGGGAGAAATCTGTCACTTGTTCAAGTGTTTTTTTCAAGGTAGGATATAATAGGCAGGTGCAGTAAATTTGATAGCATAGAAAAAAGCCACTTCAGAAATACAAAATGAAGTTTCCCAAGCAATACATTCAGTTACTGTCAACTGTGGTCACAGATGTTACAGCATTTTTTTTTTTTACATACAATATGGAAAACAACAAAGTGATAATATTGAGATTGCCTCTATTTTTTCACTTTTGACTACCCAAACAGCAAGTAAATGACTAGACAAATATATACACATGAATGTGCACTCACATATGCAGAGTTTTGTCAATGAACTTCACTAAAAGAAAAACAGCAAGATATTCGAAAATGAGGATATACTGTCTGAGGGGAGGATCCAAGATATGAATGAAGAATAAAATAATTTACGTGTAAAGGAAACCATTATCACTGATGATTTGGTCAGGATACTTGAAGGTGCTAGAAAATATTTTGTAGTTTTAAGAGTCACAAGGAGTGAAGAGAAGTTTAATGGCTGTGGAAAAAAACAAAGTTACTCTATGCCTTCTATGAGGAATTCATTCCATTTTTTCATGTCAGCAACATATTTGGATGAAAATCCATCCTGCTGCAAGAATTATTCTATGGGATCTACACTGGCCTTTTGTTTCTGTGACAGTCAAGAAACTGCCAGCCTCTCCTCTCCCATTCCTACTCTATTTAGCTGGATCATGGGTGTTTTGTGGAGCTCAGCTCTGTTTTTCTGGTGTTCTTGTTATTACCAAGATGATGAAACCTGACAAAACAAACAACTTGGGGTTTCTCTCCATTGTTTCCTGGCTAGGACAACTAGGTACTTGGTAAGCAAGTACTGTTTTTATTGCTCCCTGAGGCTGTGGGAGCATACTTCACAGGAAAACCTGAACCAAATTCCTGCTGTTGGTGACAATCTTAAACTTGAGCTAGGAATACATGTGAGTACATTCATGGATGCAACTCGATCTTTCTGTTGCTCATTTTGAAATGGAAAGTTCCAAACTACCTGTGATCAGTAAGGATCTCTTGAACTTTTTATGAGATTATGAATTTTAATTTTAACTCCCTGTCTGAAATCCACAGTGCGTAATTACTCTGTGTCAACATATACTCCCTCTGCAGTTTCAATTACTATTTGAAGAATAGTGTGCAAAATAAATGTATGTACACAGGAGACTGAGCTGAGGTTATACATCCAGCTGTAAATGACTTTTCTGACTTGGAAGTGATTAACTCTCCATTGCTGAGTTCATTTTTAAAGGAGTGTGCATTTTAATAATGAAGAGGAAAGGAGTATATAAAAGGGCTTGATGTGGATGAAAGAAGGAAGAAAGAATAGCAAAAAATAAGCAGAGTTTATTAAATGAAAGGGAGAACGCCAAATCATTTTCTCAAGACAAGTAAAAAAGTAGGATGAGTCTCATGAGTATTGAAAGCAGTCTTTTTAAATGCATAGAAGACTTCAATAATCAAATTAGAGGAGCATATCAGTTACTACAGTGTCACCTTGTATCAACAGATGACAGATTTGTGGGACCAAAGTCTATTTACAGATAAAAACAAGAAATAAAGACTTTGTAAACTGTATTGAATTGTTTGTTCAAAGAAAAAGACTTCACTCCAAACAAACCTTGATACAAATCTGGGTAGCCATTAGAATTTCTGATATGAAAAAAGGTGAATAATGCATGTGAGAAAGGAGGTGGGCATCATGCAAAGAAAATGCAAAGGCAGGAGGAAGAAGGAAGAAACCTGAATAACATGAAGGAAATACAGTCTTAGCTATTCTTTGAAAGCATATTGCTTCAGCAGGCAGTGGTAGTGGGGAAGCTTGTGAAGTGTTTTGCTTCAGGTGAGCTTCTAACAGTAATTTTTAGCAACTCTGATGTATGCTCTGCGTCTGTACTGAGCTAGAGGACAGCATGGAACTCTTGACAGTTTCAGTTTCTTTAGAATATTCTTTGCCCACTTGGGATATGACAGAGTGATACTCCCTGGGCAGAAACTGCAGTTGCCCTTTAATGTTATTACATGAGCCAACAGAAACATGAAGCTTGTCCTCTCTCCCCTGTTCCATTCATTCCTGCTGTTTACCTATGTACAAGCCAAGAACAACCTGTATTGGAGTGCCCATAATGAGAGTTAAGGAAAGTAGCTGATGGCAGCATTTTCATTACAGCTACCTGATTAGGAGGTAGATCAAGGACATAAATCAAAAAAAGGCCAGCAAGAGGGGATTTCATTGAAGCAGGTATAAAATAGAACATGGTAGATAAAAACAATAAAGACTTAAACCACATTTACAGACAAGTAGGAAATAATGTGTTGTTTTTTTGTTTGTTTGTTTGTTTGTTTGTTTTTTTAACTGTGCATTTTAATTAGGACTTGGGCCCCTAAATATAGATAGGGAATGGAGAAGCAGGAGCACAGCAAATGACCTCTTGGAATAGCATCAAAATGACAGCTAGAATGAGTGGAATATAAAAAAGAATGAAGAGAAAGCAAAAGGGAAATGGGAAATATTCAAAGACAAATTAAATGTATGCCCAAGGGTCAAGAATGCCATCTAGCAATATGTGGAGAGGTGAAAGCAGGTCACAAAGTGAGAGATGGGATAAATGTGATCCAGGGTACAAGAGAGCCATCTAGCATTTGGCATGAGCAACTTGGGAAACAAAAGAGAACTGAAAATACATGAAATGGGACAACACCAGATAATTGTAAGGGAAATACGAAAGCACTTATTGCTTCATTTAGTTTTATCTCTATGAAAAAGTTTCAATTCCCCCATTTATTTTTTCCCCCAGTTATTTTTAATCAATAGAAAGTTCTCTGGATTCTGTAACATATTATACAATCAGTTTGGGAAAAATCCTGAAAAAAATAGGAAAGTATTGCATATCAAGGAAATGAAAGCTTCTGTCCCAGTCTGTTTCTTAAGCACTGTTTCTAGATAAGTATCGAACAGATCTTGCTGTGGGATTTACAAAGAATGGATGCATAATTTTGCTGATAAAAATCTGCCCAACCTTCTGATCCCTGTCTATGTCTTTCTCATTCATCCAATAGAATAAGAAGGATAATTTCTTACTTGATTTTTAGCTCATGAGCACAGATCTTTATCAAAGTTAGCCTAGTGTTATCACAGAGGCGAATTATTCAGTGGGATGTTTGACATGTTATAAATGCAACTACAGAAATCCTTATATGTTTCCTCTGCATATGTGAATTATGTGTTAAAGAATATTGCTTGAACTTAGTATAAAAGCAAATGCTACCTCCTTTAGCAGCTGTCAGGTAAATTAAAAGCAGAGATAAGAAAGTTTGCAGAAGCTCTAAGTAAGAGAAAATGCGTTGATAGTAGCTTAAGTTACCATATAGATGATATAGTACGTAAGAATGTAAGTCCTTTTTGTTACTATAAAAGATACCATAAGAAATGCTTAAATAAAAAAATAAATAAATAAAAAAAAAATCTTTCTGTTATGAAACAAGAGTTCTCCCTCCAAATGTTGAACAATAGAATAAGACAGCCGATAATTGTTTTTTTCCTTTTTTTTTTTTCTCCTGGCACCTTTAACTGGGTGAGTGATTACATTAATTTATTTTTCTTACCTTTTAGAAAAGACTGGAGGTCTCTGCCCTTATCTTCATTGATTTTGCCTTCCAGAGAAGAAAGAGTCTTGCTTGCATCATTCATGGCAGCAGTAATGTTGTCAACTTTTTTCTGTAGAAAAGTCAGTTTCATCTCCTGGCTGCTAATCTTCTCGTTCATTTTTTGTGTGAGTGCTTGTTAACAAAACAAAATGAGAAGAAGAAAAAAAAAGAAAAAAAAAAAAGTAGCATTACAAAATTGTGAGGGTAAAAATAAAATGTAATTGACTTGAGAGACATTAGCTGAGAGTGCAGTGAAAAGTTTCTGAATTATTAGCCTGGAGTGAATCATCTTGATTTTTGTCATGTATCATGTATTAGTGACATTCAGCAGCACAGCAGTAAATAATTACTGAAGCATCTGTATCCATTATAAAGCATTTATAATTCCAGAAGAGTACTTTGAATGGTTAGCATATTTTAATCAGCATAATGTCATTCTCCACCTAGCACCCTAAGGGTATTCAGTTAACTCTCATTTACCCTACCTCCTTTAACACAATCACAAAAGCATTGATTTTTACTTTCCATTTATAGCACAACTTCATGAATTTCCAAGGCTTGTTTCTGAAGAAACACATCATATTTTCAGTGTTGGGATCAAAATAAAGACTTGTTCAACAGAGCAGCAAAGGAAAAAACTATCAGAAAAACAGCTAATAGATAAATGACTTCAAAATAATTAGTCTGTCACTAAGAAAAGATATCCAACCTGTTCAGTCAATTTTTTTCAAAACCTGCCCAAATTTTTCCTGGCATTTGTAGTCTCTTCAGGTGCAAAAAGGCCTATCTGGATGGTTTTAAGATAGTGGTAAAGAAGGCCTTGATCTTGTGAACTGAGACTTCATGAAACATCAGCTATCCACCAGTGTTTCACAGCTGACAGGAATGAGACTTAGTCTGAAATTTTCAGAAATGTTGAGAAAATTAAATGATTAAATTCCTGTAAGCAAAGCTATAAAATCTCTTCAACAATTGAGTTCAAATGGCCTATACACATACGTTATACACATAATATACTACACCACATTATCCAAACTATACTATGACTTAACAAATTGCTATGCATAAGATTCTTAAGCAATACAGATAAATATTTATTAGTGCAAATTTACAGTATTGCTATTGATCTTTAGTCACTTTTCATTATGGGATTAGTGTCTTTTCTCATGGCAGTACACTTATAATCAGAAATCATGTAGGCACAGGCTTAGTGTAAAATACAGGCTGTAGACACAGGGTCCTGAAGACAAGAAAAAGCAAGTTTAAAACCTGAATGTTCTGACTAGAATTTGATTCTTAAATATTCTAATATGTTAAAAAAAATGTATCATATCTAACTCAATAGCATGTGGGAAAATACAGAGAATTCACTAAATGCATCAAGTCGGTACAGATGAATTGTGCCAAAACCCACAAGAATGCTTTCCTGTAGAGACATTTTGACTGTAAAACTCTTAATAGGTATAGCTTGATGAGTAACCTGTTTTAGGTTAGAGTGTTAGCATCTCCAGCTGTTTACTTTCCCACTTGGTGTCCACTTAGACAGAAAACTGTGATTATATCTCAACTAAGTAGTTTAGAGTCTGGCAATTCTCCTCAGCTTTCCTCAGCATCATTGTGGAGACAAGCCATTGGTGGTTCTTTTTGAATGCTCCATGGCATAATACTACTCTCTGACAAAGACAAAAAGACAAGTCTGGATATTTCTGCTCTTTGAAGGAGTATCTCTCTTATTTGAATTACCACCATAATAAACTGAGTTGTTTTCAGTACTGGCTCATGTATAGTCATCAGATCTAATAACTGAATTATAATTAATTTGCGGAGTGCAACACTTTCTTCAGTTACATTTCTGTCAGTCTTACTAAAGGGAGTAGACAAGCTTCAAAAATTAACTTGAAACTGTGGTTTATAAATGCTATGACAGATGGAAATAGAAGCTGGCTTGTTGAGTTCTGACAGCAGCTTACGGAGTGGCAGACCAGGGTAGTCAAATACTCCTGACCCCAGGTTGTGTTTGCAGAGTTGGCAACTAGAACAGGTATCTCTTTATACTCTAAACTGATCCTATCAATTAACATGGAGTGCTGAGATTTCAGTTTTAGAGTTATTTTTCAGGCCAGAATTGCTACTAAGAGAAGTGGCTCTATTTAACTCTATGGATCAGGCTCACTTTTTCATATGGGCCCTCTCTATACACACCCACAGAGGAAAACACTGATCAATATGTTCCAAAACCTTATGGTTTAAAATGAACAAAGGTGGGCAAAATATGGACATAGTGAGCAAATGAGTAGTGCAATAAGACATGGTCTCAAACATTTGTGGTTTGGAGTGGTATATCGTCCCTGTGTTGCTTAGTTATTTGATCATCATAGATGGAGTAGTTTAAAAAACATGTAAACTGCCATTACCAAAGTTCAAAGAGTCACTGTACTGATTTTGAATAACAACAATTTTTTTGAGCAACAATTTTTATAAGCAAATACATAACAGAATTGTGTATTCAGGTGATATAATTAACATCACTACATTTTCTTTCAAAGTGCAAAGGTAGTCTACACTACTAGATTTTTTGTTTGTTTGTTCTTCTGTTAATTCATCTAACTCAGTAATGCAGTGGTTTAAATATTTTTTTTTCTTTTTTTTTTTTTTCTTTTTTTTTTTTTTCTGGTTTTAGCTTTGTCATGGACACTCTATAGTTCTGTCCTGATTTCAGCTGGGATAGAGTTAATTTTCTTCCTAGGAGGTGTTATGGTGCTGTGTTTTGGACTTAGGATGAGAATAATGTTGATAACACACTGATGTTTTAGTTGTTGCAGTGCTTACACTAAGTCAAAGACTTTTCAGCTTCTCACACTGCCCCACGGTGAAATTAGCTATAAGAACTGACCTGGACCACTGGGGTCTTGTGAAACTCCTGGTGTCCTCTCACTGAGAGTTCTGCTGCTTTCTGCCTGATTGCTGTGTAGAAACGGTTGTTGTTCTTGAGCTAAAAGACAGACAAAAAGGAAAGGATGCAAGTGAAATACTGAATGCGCCTAAATGAGGATTCTGAATCAATTGCTTTCAAAAACAAAACAAAACAATACAAAATAAAAAAAAACACTGCAGTTTACTCTTCTGCTTAGTACATACGTAACAGAGTGCAGAACCACATATTTATTAACACAGTGAACAGCTTTATAAATGTCTTCCTGACATTGGTGAGGGTTGGTGTTAATACCATAAGGTCAGAACTTGTCCTAGAATGAACAGAACATGGAAATATACAGGGCTACAAATTCTAGATGAACATTTTAGATCAATATAAAACAGCAATACAAATACAATACAAAGATCGCTAGCTATAAAATTATTTACTTGCAGCTATAAGATTATTTTTTTCCTAGGTGAAAGGGATAAAAGTAAAGTTTGTTGAAATTATTTTTTAATTATTTTTTATTTTTGGCAGATTACATAAATCTTCAAATTATAATAAGCTTCTCATTAATGTGATGCTTGCAGCACCTAAAAAAAAAAATGAAAAAAAATTATAAAGCGTAATCAGATTCCGGATTCCAACAACTATTATCTGAGATTTTCAACTGGTACCTACATTAATAATTAAACTTAGGAAGGTGGTAACTTTGTAAATACTTTGTAAAATCCTCTGGTCATGGTAGATGAGGTTTTTCTGTGCTTGTTTTACCTCTCAATCCCAAGATACAAAAGCACTTTGTAAAAAGCTGGACTAACATTACTATTTCAGTACTACTGCTGGGGATACTGTCACCCACAAAACATAGGAAACAGCTGATGGTTCTGGGAAATGAAATGAGATTTCCACCTTCAGGACTTAATTCTCTTTCAATTCACTTTCATTTCATGGTAGTGAGGGAAAAATGAAATATGTACAAAGTAGGTTGTAAACTTGTTAGTGTAAATTCAGACCAATTTTTACATGTTTGTTAAGTTCATGAAGCATTTTGTATTGGCTGTTGTTCCATCTTGAGCACATCTGAGGAATGACACTTTAGCTGATGTGATTTCCAGCCTTTTAGTACAGTAAAAGAAGAACTTGGATATGGCAACATTATTCTCCAGTTCAAATATTAAAACAGAGTACAACCATAATGTGAGTTTCCAGGGAAACAGAACAAAATGCTGAATCAAGAAATTCTCTATTTTTCACCAGTCTTTTTGCAATGTATATGAGGATCAATAGATTTCATTTAAGTATAAAGTGTTTAAGTTTGTAAATTAATGGGGGAAGTAACAATTAGAATGGGAAAACATCAAAGGAAATTATTAAATGGACTGAAAATTTCATAGAATTTGCTGAAATGGTCTGATAAAAAATACAAAATCCTTAGTAACCATTTCAGTAGCTTCTGTTATTTTTCCGTGGCATGATTATTGACAGGAGTTAAATACTTGCATTCACCCCAATTCATTACACAGCATTTACCAGTTGCTGATGTGATGATATAATCTATGACAAAGGAGCCAGTTACTTGCCCATGATAAAGACCAGTTGATCGATGTCCTTTTATTCTTTCATTTTACTGATCCTTCTGTTGCTCTAAATGTATTCAGCACCACTGTTACAGATATCAGATTTTTTATACTATCCATCTTATCTTTCATTCTCCCTATTAAATCAAGTGCCTTACATTGAAGAACACCCAAATGCTTATAGCCAGTTTTATTTGCTTTTAGAGTTTCAAGGACATATATGTATTGCTGCATGATTGTTTTACTAATGCTTTGAACTGCTCAGATAGCTTAATCCCTGTAAAACCCAGGACATAGATATCACCCTGTTGGAGTAAACCAGTAATGGAGCAAACCACTAATGCATTGTACTGCTTCTAACAGCAGCAAGGACTGTAGCCAGCAATTCACACACATACACACACAGAAAACCAACCCAGCTACCAAATAAAAATAAATAAATAAATAAATAAATAAATAAATAAATAAATAAATAAATAAATAAAATAGAGAGAGAAAAAAAAAGAATTCCCTGGATTGTACATTTATGGAATTTCATCACTGTATAGGAAAGGCACTTCTCATACAGCCCTAGAAATTCAGGAATTTTATTGGTGAAACAAATTCAGAACAGTCAGTGGCAATATAACTTCTTCTTTATTATTCCTCTAAGCTAGATTTCCTTTTCCAAAGGAACCACTTTGGAATCACAAAGGATCACAAAGTAATTAGGTCTTAGGTGCTGATTGGTCCCACAGCTGAGATCCCCATCCTAGATCCCAAACAGGAGCAGATGGGACAGGAGCACCAAACTGAAATACCAACACACACATTCTGTAGGTTCAAAATAGCCATCAAATAACTTGAAATGGGATATGCTATGCTCAGTTTAAGCTAAAATAGAAAATATAAATTCAAAATTAGACTTCCAGTCCACCCTACAGATGACATTTACAATAAGAAGCTCAAGGAACTTGAAGGTTCCTAGCACTTCCAAATACGTTACGCACATAGGAATCCAACACTAGGTTCCTGTTGTTGAATATATTGGCCTAGATGTATAATTTTTAAATACATGGGACAAAATTATGTGCAAAATGATTTCAGGGAATATTAAAAATATGAAAATTGTATCTTTTTCTCTCAATATACTTTTGATGGAGCAGGAGTGTTTCAAGAGAAATCCCTGTGGGGAATTAGGTAGTTTCCTCCCACTCCCTCTCAGAGCACTCCTGTGTTTAAAGGTGAATTGCTACCTTTTGTGTCTGAATCTCACCCCACGCTGAGGACGGCACTTGCTCCTGTGCAGAACATTTTACAGCCATCTGCTGGAGAAATGACATCGCTACCAGGCAAGAGAATTCAGTGCTAACAATGGCTACTGTATTGTCAGCAATTTCAATAACAAGCCCTTTGCTCTAAACCACAGCCAGTATAGATGGAAACAAATTACCACACACTAAGTTACCTCACTCCAAAGCAAAGCTGAATGCAGCATGACCTATATTTGAAGATGTATTTTCCAGTTCTTGAAGTTATTTGTGACACATCATGTAGTATCCACTAACCTTATGTCCAAAAATGAAATGAGATTTCCCTCCCACCCCAAAACATTACCACAGACAAATTGTTTTCTCTAACTTAAGGATAAATAGTTAAAATAAAGCTGTGCTTAGCAATAATAATATGTCACAAACTGTGTAACTCAGAACTGACAAGCTCTTTAATTTCAGCAGTTTTGCTCACAGTCAAACATTTGATATTTCTGAATTAAAATACTGTCATTTTGTTTGTTGAATTGTCCGTATTCTGCTGTTCCATGAGATTTATAATAAAGAATTCATGTCTATAGTTTTTCTTTATTAAATGACAACAACAACAACAACCTTTCTTGTAAAGTTGCGCTGTCCATGCTACGCTAGGATACATGTATTACCCAATTTAGGAATGTGTAGCCACATGGGAAGTAGAGCTGGAAATAGTGATATGAACACCACTTTCTTTCCAGAGGCTCTTCTGTGTCACTCAGTACTGTTACCCACAGAAGTATCTGTAGCCAGTTATAATGAGGATACCAAGTACAGTTTACAAATGTCTAGAAATTGCTGTCAGATGGAAACAAGTTTTTCTGCTGCCTAGAATGTTGTACTGAAATCATTATGTATGGGTTAACTTGGTTTGAGAGGGAAACTAAAGCAGGAGTTTTGAATTAGCGTTTGCTACAACCAATCCACATCACACTAATGGTGCCTTCCCAAGATCCAAAACAAATCATTAGAATACCCTGATTCCCTTAGCACAGAAATCCTTCAATAAATGGTTCTGTTGTTAAGCAGATCAAGCGCAGACAGGCCATGTGGAGGCCTCAGGGACTCTGGAGAGCCACTGTCAGAGCTTACAACATCTCTCTCCCTACCATTGTAGAGATAGAGTGCCTGAAGACAGGGCTCTTGGACTCCCAGTTGTTCAAGTTCATTAGCTGATGTCCCTTCATGGGAATTGAATAATACAGGCAGGGCTTGTGCTGGTGGTCTGCCCCTCATGGGAGGGAGGATTCCAGTAGCAGGGAAGAGGAGCATTTCTGACATAACACCTTTCATCCCAGTCTCTTTAAACACTTCTACAAGCATTAATTAATTAAATATCCCAGTGCCCCTGTGAGATAAATGTCATCTCAATTTTCTAGATGGGTAAACTTGGGTATGCAGATTATAAGTAGCTTCCCCAAGTTATTCAGCAAGTCAGAAGGGGCTTGAAAACAGTACCCGGGAGATGTAATTTCAAACCCAGTCCTGTAACACTTGACAATGCATTCCTTTATTCTTGTTTTTACATAGATACCACTACAAATTGAATTAATAGCTTTTTTTTCCTGGTCAGTGCTTCCATGTTGTTTTGATGTCATTTCCATTTTATCAACTGTATTCTGACCCCTTTATAAGCATTTTTGAAATTTATTTTTGCTAATGTTTGAGTTTTTTAAATGCAAATCTTTAAAACATCTGATCCATGCTCATTGGACAGCCTTGCTGACTGACTGTGTCCCCTGTTAATATCTGACTCCATACTCAGCTACACAGAAGAGAATTCTGTGCCTGCTGAGGTTCTGGCTCTTCAGCATTAAAATTTCCCTCCTGGATGTGAATAACAGTGATTTCTCTTCATTCCTGTACATTAATTTTTAATCACAACCCCTACTTTACCACTGCTGATTGAATTCCCTACCACATCTAATGGCCTTTCTTGTAATATTCATTCATTTAAAATATGTATGCTGATGCCATATCTTATTTTTCAAGGGCAGCTTGTTTAAGGCCAGCAGCAAAGAAATAGCTATTACACAGATGTTAAACTACAGTATATTGTCATATGTTTGATCACCAGGGCAGAGGTAAAATGTTCTATTTTATTGAAAAAGGACACAGCTATATATGGATCACATGTAATACTGAGTAAAATTCAGTCACCATTGAACTGAGCAAAATTCCTGCTCGATTCAGAGAGAAACAATGTTGGTACATTATTTTATCATACGTGTGAAACATATTCTTAGATACTGAAACTGAAAGCCAAGGGGTCACAGTGCTGCAGATGAATTTTACAGTAAGCATTCAATACAGGACCTGGGCTTAATATCCTAGCACTGTAATACTCAATAATAGAAAGGTTGAAAGAAGAGAAGCACTGAATGCAAACTCCATATTTCAGCAAAATGGAATCAGGCTGAAGATTTTGTGAGTTTTAGATGGGAAGAAAGGAAGCGATGTTCTGCTTAAGCTGATCTGGAAATTAGTACAACTCTCACCTACCCATGGATTGGCAGTTTTGCCCACTGTACCCAGGACAGCACTTCCACTCCAGTGATGTTACTATTTTATGCTTTGTTCTGTAGGCCACGTGCGTTGTTGTCTGGGATCTGCAAAACAAAAAACTTTTTAAACTTGTTTTAGGTGACCCAGGAGGAGTTGTAGGATACCTGTACATCAACAATATGTTTTCTTATGTATTCTTATGTTTTCATTAACCCATTGAAACTGAAAGTGAAGCCTAACTAGGATTTGGTGTTTCAATAGCAATCAGTGTTAGAATTGCACCCTTCAGATCATCTGCATAGGTTTTAAAGAAAACTGATGGCTGCTTAGGGCTGTCAGATTTTTTCCCTGAATATCTTATTCAGGAGTCAAATCTTAATAACTGTTATGTTATTATAATTAATACATACTACTCTGGACAGAGTGAGACAAAAATAAAATTGTGGAATCCTGTTTACTTTGAAATCAGTAACAAAAAGCACTTATGATGAATCTGTGCCATGCCAGTTCATATTAAGTACATACCAGAAGCCTTCCATTCTGATTATTTATTTTTTTTTGTAGGTTTATAGATGCATTATTCTGATAAAATATGAAAATTTCCACTCTGTAAGTTGCTGAAAGGAGGGTATAGCTATGTAGATGTGACGCCTCTGTTTTTACTGTAGGTAACTGCAGAGTCAGCAGCAATTTTGTTTCTGTGTTCCATCACATTCTGTATGTCCTGGCTACACCATCACTTCTTTTAGCTTTCTGAAGTTCAGAGAAGTTAGTTTAGAATGAGCATGCTGCAACAGAAACAAACTACAGCAACTCCACTTGTCTATTTTAAATAAAAAGTTTGAGTAAAAAGTGTATCAAATGGTTCTGCTAGTTGCTAAACACTACCATGAAGAATACTTTAAATCTCAGAAAATACAAAAATATAATGTCTACAGAACTCGTGGACATACAATCCCTGTCTAAATCATGCAAAAGGTGGCATATTTGAAGACTGGCAGACCAAAAAATGCCTTCCCATTGAATTAAAAAAACATGCCATCTTGTTTTATACAGTTGTTAATCTTGTCAGCCTTTCACAAGGAATGCAGTATGGTATATTAAAATTTGTATCAACTTTTGGGAGCTTTGCATGTGTCCCCAAACAGCCTTGCCTCTGAGAAAAGGCTTTTCAGCTGCAAGAACTCAATAAAAATTAAGGTGAACTGAAATCAAGGGATTTCTTCTCAATTCTTTCACCGTATGGATGCTCTTATTTTATGGTACAACTGCATTGTTCTGCATTAGTATAACTGATTCCTGAAAGCAACTTTAAAAACAAATGTCCCTAAAAGAAGTTAATCAGAAATAGATACTACAAAAATAACTTTCCATGTAGACAAGACCAAGAAGTGTATATAGCAGAGACTTATTTACAGGAACAGCCCAATGAGCTCATTTTCCTTAAAATAATAATAATAATCAGAGATATTGTGAATCTTCCAGATTTAATTAGAAAAAAAAAGCTGGCAACATTGCAACCACAGGGCTTGTCCCACAGTTTTGTGATGCAATTCATTATATTTCAGAGTTCACAAATCCTAAGGACACTTCTGTTCCATGTTTCACCTCAAAGCTTTAAGCATGTTCAGTCCTACCACCTAGAGGGCAATTCTCAGAACAAGCTGGTTTGTAAGAAGCTCCTGAAGTTTTTCAAGGGAAGAAATGTATTACAGCCTCTGTTTTGCTGGTGCTATTTCAGGATGCCATTTTCCAGTCTCACGCACTAAAATCAAACTTCATTTACTATTGAAATCTAATGCGTGAGAATCCAATGAGGCACTCAAATCACAAAGGACAATCTGAATATGTTTAGCAGTTGTTATTTACACATTGCATTCAGGCCAATTACTTTTCTAGGTTCACTGCCTGAGCAACAAAGCTGTGCCACAAATAAGCACCCAGCAAAGATAGTAACAAAAATATTTATGCCATTCTGAGAAAGCCTTTTGCTCCAACAATGCACTAGCCTAGAAAACTGCACAGGAAAGAGTTTCATTCCCATACGTGCTTTAAAGCCTTGTACCTTCTCTTGTAGTACTTCAGAAGAGAGGAGAAGGCAGTGGGCTTACTTGAAGGCTTTGAACAGATCAGAGGATGCCAGAGTGAGGGCGTACCAAGCCCATATGGCAGAGCTCAAGGATACTCCCAGTCATGAGCTTTTTCACTTGCTGTGTTGTTTACTTGCTATGTTTACTTGCTTTACTAGCAACACATTATGATGAAAATTCGAAACACACTCTCTGCTCCCTCCTGTGGTTGGTGGTTTTTTTTTTGTTTGTTTGTTTGTTTTTGCTTGGTTGGTTGGTTTTGTTTGTTTGCTTGTTGTTTTGTTGTTGTTGTTGTTGTTGTTGTTGTTTGTTTCATTTGGTTTGGTTTGCTTTATTTATTTATTTGTTTGTTTGTTTGTTTTGTGAATGTGTGGGTTTTTCTTTGTTGTTGTTGTTCTGTTCTGTTTTTAAATTTCTGAAGTTGTGGTTGTATTCATTAAGCATATGTGTCACTCTTAACCTCAAGTACTCTTTGTTCTGTTGTCTACACACCTCTGAGCACAGGATCCAATAAGCCAAGTGCAAGGCTTCGCTCTGCCTGATGAGAAGGTTTCCAGGTTGTCCACTACTACTGTAGGTAATAGTCTGGTATGGACATAAGCGCACCAGTTTCTGTGAGAAAGAAAATGTAAATATAATTAAAGTACAAATAACATTTCACACAATATGATATGATACTTAGAGGGGAAGTCAAACTCATAATTTAGGGATAGGAAAGTTATGAAAATAAAATTTGTTTTCTCTCAGACTGACAGTGTAATCTTAGGCAAATTACTTAGTTTTTTGTGCTTCAGCTACTCATTAGCAAAGAAAGCAATCAGTTTTACACCTCTACATCTTTTTATATGGTATAACAGATTTTTTCTTTGTAAATGTTTGTGGAACACCAAGGCAAAAAAGCCTTTCTGGACTGCAGTAATCACAGATCTTATAATACACCTACATTTCCGACCATAGAAACTGTCTCTCCAGTAGTCAAAGAATTCTTTAACAAGGTTCCTAATCACCTGTAGGTTCCATTTTGCAGATAGATATTTCAACTCTTCCTCCCTTTTCCTGGAAATATTGTCAGTACCAATTAGACTGTGTTTTTGAGTGCACTTTGAGGTCAAAGACACGCATGACTATATTGTGCCTTAGCACTGCCTTTGCCTGTGCCTTTTTTTTCTACACCCTTTCCTAGAGGGAAGTTACATATGAAACAACCAAACTGCTAACTGCAGTACAGAATTATGGGAGCTGAAAAGTGTAAGGCCACTTTCTTTTAAAAGTAATTTCAGGTAATATCAGTAATTGCTCTGTCAGACTTCAAGAAGCATGTGGAGAACACTCTCAGACATATGGTTTGATTTTTGGGTGGTTCTGTGTTGACCACAACAATCCACTTTCTAGTTCACTCAGGATGTTCTGTAATTCTGTACAGGTATGAAGCCTCCTCTATTTCATAGCTGTAGTAAGGGTTCTGCATATTCATACCTGATATTATAAAACATAATTTTCTCTGAATTGCAGCACTGAGATTTAAATTAAAAAACAAACAAGCAAACAACACAGAAATCTATCAACACATGAATGTCATAGTAAACAATTCTTAACAGATGAATGAAGTGATGCTGGTCCAGACTGGCAGTGTTCTTTTTTTTTTGGGGGGGGGACTCCTGACTAAAGATGTTGATTTGCTTATGATTTGCTTATGATTTAAACTCAATATACAAAATATAAACATCTAAGTTTCTGAATAACTTTCAGCAATTAACTGATAGCATATAAAGTCTGATCAGAAGACATCTGAAGTGATAAATACACCTCAGTTCAGTACCACACCTCTTTTACTGTAGCAAGTTATCTGTTTAGAAAGTAAGGGACTAAGAGTAAAGAGCAGAAAGGTGTCTTACCACATCTACAAATCAAGACCCAAAAATAGGAGTCAGATTTTAAAATCTGGGCAGAAGTGGATCATCTCAACCTGCCAGTGCTATGGTTAGGACTTGAACTCCTGGCTCCCTCTCCTGCACTCTACCCTCACATGCAGACCTGACAGCTCACCAGAGCTGGACTAATAAGAGGAAATACAGCAATGTTGTCAGTGTTTTATGCAGTGTATGTGGAGGTACAGGTTTTAGTAACTGGATTCCATTTCACATCAAAGTAAATGTGATCGATGAGAAGATAAAACAATGAAAACAGGCGTAAAAAGCAGCTGTAAAATATATGAAAGTCCTGGAATACAGAGAGGTCAGTTAAAAAAAAAATAAAAATCTACTTTTTAAAATTCATAATGTAAGTCCAACAATTATCATTACTATTGAAAGCAGCCAACTTCAATGTAACAGCTACTGGAACATGCCCATTTGGAGATGCCCTCAAGGAAAGATCAGTACAATACATTCCAAACTTAACAGTTAAGGATTGCTGTTTGTTTTTAAAAATAGCCTAAACTCAGTCTCTGATTTCCATCAAAAATTTAACTCAACTTGAATAGATTGTTTCTGTTTAAAATATTTAACTCATTCTTAAGCTCTGTGAGTACAATGGTTGTAGCTGTTCTCACATGATCCAGCAATCTTTGATCAGGCTAAATTGGAGGAAATATCCACAGAGCCCCTGGTGTGACTTATAATTAGGTTTATGCTACCAATGAAATAAGCTCATTAAGAGATGTTAAGAATGTAAATATAATTTTGAAATCAAATTGTCTGAAAAAATGTAGATTTGAAAATAGAAGATGAAGCATAGCGGAAGAACTGTGACAAGCTGTGTTAATGCAAAGGCAGAATGGAAAACAACTCTTTTGCATAACAGGAACTTAAACCTGAAAATCTTCTTTACTCCATGGAATAATATGTTTCAGATCAGCAACACAAGCTTCTAACATGTAGATTTTATTGAAAGCTGCAGGAGTCTCTTGTTTGTTTTGCATTGGGTCTGATTTCAATCAGGAAAACTGTATTTAAAACCAAAACAACATCTTCATGGTGTACAACAGAAATCTAGCCTGAAGAGTGTAGTGCAAGTCTTGACAGGCGTAAAGACAATGCAACAGATTTCATCCTTTTCTGTCATGTGCTGACCAGCAAAACTCACTCATAGCAAGGTGTCAAAGAATACCTTTGAGTCCTCAGACTTTTGAAATGGCCTCTTTGCTTGTGATATTTGCCATAGTATTTCCAGCTCAAATATAAATATTGCTACACCAAATATACATCAAGTGGTGTTTGACCCTATCTGAGAAGTTGGGCATAATATGAAGAGCAACATTTTTTTTTCTTGTGCAAGCAATAAGCATACAAGCTCTGCAACTCCAGCTGGCCTGAATCTTGGGGAGTTTATGGACATTGCAAATTCAAGGTCTGTGTAGCTTACAACCTGTGGAGCCTGCACACATGGCTGGAGTAAAATACCTACAACTGACAGTGCTAATGGAACCTAGATGGTGCCTATAAGCCTCTCTTTGCCTTTTGGGATCTTGCATGTCCTGTAAGGCTCATTTGAATCTTGTATTAATACCCTACTGGATAAGTTCTCTTCTCTTTTGCTTATACCACTCCTATTTCTTTTTCAACAGAGAAAACATTCCTGTGAGGCATTCCTTCCTTTCCACAATTGGTCAGAAAATAGGTTGGAGATAACTGTGAAATAGAAGATTTTTCAGAGCAGTCATAAGGGAGGTCTGCCCACACTGTGTTTCCTCCATGGCAAGAAGCCCCATGCCCAGGCTACATGAGTATATATGTGTGTACATGTCCTTCTGTCAGCTGGGAAAATAAATAAATAAATAAATAAAAATATTCTGAAATATGGGACAAATTACTGGAGTGTTTCCCTGTGTTTAGCTGACTCATCCTAGGTGATTTACTTCAGTCTCCAGTTACGAAGCTATACAGCCTGAATTACTGGACATTTTGCAACTTTAATGGGACTTGATTCTCGGCAAAGAGCAACTTCCTTGTCTGTGTCATAAACCTGTGGAGCCTGGGGAGGTCTGCCCTTTGGTGCACAGTTTCTTAATTTACTACGCAGATTTCCAAAGCTGGACTGGAGGGTATATGAAGGAAAACACCCCAGCTGGTCTGAAGCAACTGCATCGCCATGTCCTGTTACACGTATTTCTGGGCGCAGAATCAGGGGACTGGCAGTCACGCCTGTCTGCAAACAAGAGCCCCTAAACTCATTAGTTCTCTGCTGGCGCATTGCCAGCGCTCTTAAAACCCTCTCAAATTTTTAATTTTTTAATTAGCAAAGCCTCTGCTCCGCTTCGACAGCAGCCCGGCAGCCCTGCCCGAGCGGCCCGCTGCCGCCAGGAGGAGCTGCGTGAGGCGAGGCGAGGCGGGCGGCGCTGCCGGGAGGCGCCGGCAGGTGGCGGCCGTTGCCTGCAGCGGCGGGAAAGTGGCGGCCGTTAACGCCTCTGTGCGGGCTCCCGAGGCTGCTGAGGGAGGGCAGAGAGTCTGTTGACAGGAATAGTGGCCAAAGAAGGAAATAAATTTATGTTCGCTTCCAAATCCTGAAGAATGAGAGTGCTCTGACTTCTGTCCCTTTCTCTCTTTTTGTCCTTGAGGATGTGCTCTTCATTCACTTTTTAGGTGAAAATAAATCCTCTGGTTTTGAGAAATTAGGTGATGAGGATACGCTGGCTTGCTGGTAGTTATCCAGTCTATACAAGGATTGTTGTTAATACTTTTTCAGTCAGTGGAAATATTTCTACAGCAGCAGGCTTGGTGTTGGTAAAAAGGGAAGTACAACTTACGCTATCATCAAAAAATGATAATTTCCTGAAGGTGAGAGGGTGAGTGGGAGTTATGAGACTTCAGTGACCCCTTCCACAGCACACTGCTGGTTTAAGCTGTTCCTTGGGTAATTGAACAACAACACGCTGCTGGCTAGAGATCAAGTGTAGCTGTACACAATTTCTTCCCTTTGTTTCTAAGCACAGATCATACTTTCAGACAATCCTTGTGAATAGTCCTAAAGCCACACAGAAGGAATACCAGTGGTAGTTGGGACATGAAAGGTAGAGTTTTCATTCCGTACTTTTCATATTATATCTGAAAATGAGTTATTTTTATCCATAAGTAAATTAGATTACCTGACTTTTAATAGAAATGCTATTGAATCAGCACAGCTGAACATCATTGAATCATGAAAATGAGATTATTGTGTTGCTGAAGGAAGACAGCAGGACACAGAGCTGGAGACACTGTTAAAGCCAGAGCATGGCTTGGTGGCCATGCCTCATTCAGATTATATGCAGCTGATGGGTATTTCATAGAACAGTTGATGAAATACAAATCCCAATTCTACACCTGTTTTCATTTAGTGTCTTCCTTTATACCTAGGCAAGGAGAATGTAGAAAGATGCTATGAGCAGCTATAGTCAGTGCCTTGGAAGGAAAGGCTGAGGAACTGTGGCATGTTCAGTTGGAGGAAGGAAGGCCTTCAGGGGCACCCAACAGCAGCTCTGCCCCAGCTCTACCCCAAGGATCTACAGGGACCTTATTGAGAGGTTGGTCCTAGAGTAATGTGTGGCAGGAGAATGAGAGGAAATCTGCACAAATTCAAAGAAGAGATGGTCAGACTGAATATAAGAAGCTTGCTCCCCACAAGGACAACCATGCATTGGAGCAGGGCCTAAAGGTTGTACAGTCACCAGCCTTGAACAGGTGAGCCTTGGAACACAAGATCAGACTAGATCGGGCTTTGAGTAACCTGGTCTGATCTCATAACTCACCCAGGTGTGAGCAGGAGGTTGGACTAGAGACCTCCCAAGGTCCTTTCCAACCTGACTGATCTATGATTCTGTGAACCTATGCTCTTCGCTTATGCACAAATACAGTTTAGGTGGTATGATTGTTCTTCTGAATATGGTACCATACAAGCATTCATATGGAAGAACACGTATTGAAGTTGTGTGGAAGAAGCCAATCTTTTTCTAGTTTTTCTTAAGATAGGACATTTCCAAGTATGAAAGAGTGTTACACAGAGGACCTGGATTTAGGTTGTATAAAGTACATTGCCGTCATATATTTTCAGCTTCCTTTAACTATTCTGCCAAGTTTTGGTGAAGAGAGATAACTTTGATTGACAAAATGTTAACACTCAGATTAAGAGGAGGGAAAGCATCCTTGAAACCTTTATGTTTATTTGTTTGGTTTGGTTGGTTTGTTGGTATTGCATGGGAGACCAGATTTTGGCTTCAGCAACTTCTTTTGAACTCTACTAGGTGATAAAGGAGACCTCTGACCTTTCCGATACTAGTCAATCATAGCCTTTTGGCTACATTAAAAGAAGTATGGCTAACAAGTTGAAGGAGGTGATTCTCCCCTTCTCAGTGAGACCTCACCTGGAGTGCTGCATTCAGCCCTAGGGCCCACGGCATAAGTGAGACATGGACCTGCTGGAGCGAGTCCAGAGAAGGGCCAGAAAGATGTTCGGAGGGCTGGAGCACCTCTCCTGTGAAAAGAGGTTGAGACAGTTGGGGTTGTTTAGCTTAGAGAAGGCTGTGGGAGACCTTCTAATGGACTTCCAGTCCATAAAAGGGGCATACAGGAAAGATGGAAAGAGACTCCACCAGGGAGTGTACTGATAGGACAAGGAGTAATGGTTTTAAAATGAAAGAGGGTAGGTATAGACTAGGTATTAGGAAGAAATTATTTACTGTGAGGGTGGTAAGGCAGTGGAACAGGTCGTCCAGAGAAGCTGTGGATGTCCCATCAAGTGTTCAAGGCCAGGCTGAATGAGGCTTTGGGCAACCTGATCTAGTGGGAGGTCTGTATCTTTAAATGAACATGAGATATCTTTCCAAAGTATAAGCTCTACTTCAAACAGAAGTTATAAAACTGAATCAAAATTGGTTATTTTTCTCTGTTTTCTACTCAGCTTCCTTAGTTCTGAAATATATGAATTTACCAATCTCAGCTGAAATGAAAACTCACTAGAAACTGGAAAAAAAAAAAAAAAAAAAAAAAAAAAAAAAAAAAAAATCAGATTGGGAAATCTGTTTTATGTCCTGATTGGAATGACAAACCTGGATGACCTCTGAAAATTACATTTTTGATAGGCAATACAGTACAGTAAGTGATGTTAAATATTTTATAGGATATGGTTTTTGACCCTGAGAAACAGTTGACTTGTTGACACTGAAGTATCAGCTGGGGGAGTTGTACCATTTATTCCATGTTTTTTGTAGGATTTGGGGTCTTGACATTTTGTCCTGCCTGTTACAAAATACAAATTCTACTGTCATCATTCATTTCCTTTTTTTGTATGTACTGTGCTGAAACCTTGGACTGTGAATAGCCTCTTTGTCTCACTCAAATTTTTATTTACTGTTGTGACCAGTTGTGTTTTTTGTCTTGGGCTACAAAAATTAATTCACATTTTCCACTTGGCTAGCATTTTACCCATCAGTTTTAGCATTAAAAAAGATGGCTTGCTGCATACTGCATTAGGTCTTTTAGAACTTATTTCACTGTGTTTGAAGCCCCTCAAAATAATCAAACTTTTCTAAAGATGAAATTTAAAATTTTAAGAAGATTTCTATTAATCTGGATTGAGAATCATCAAGTAAAACACTTTTGAAAATACAGTTGAACCGATTTACATTTGAAAATCCAGTCAAACCGATTTTTGTTTGTTTGTTTGAAGTGTCTTAATTTTTCTTGTTCCCCCCCCTCTGGAATATAGATTTGTTTTCCATCATCTATCTGGCACAGACTACAGAATTCATGGTCTAATTTAATCTAACTCTGGTCTAATTTACTGACACTGCTTCTCAGATGACCTTCAGTGGTACTGGTTTTTGCTATTTTGTTAGTCCTTTTCTAATCTACAGAAAAGGAGATTGCAGTATGTCAGTAATGACTTCACTCTGAGAAATGTTGAAAAAGAAAAAGTGACACAAAATGAAAATGTTAAAATAGAAGATCCCATCCCAGTTCCCAGGACAAATGTTATTCTTTTTTAATTTGTTTAGAGTATTTGGGCAGCTTTTCTTTTCTTATTTAGCTTCATTCAATGGCTAAATTGCCTCACTAGTTGTTTTGTACCTGATTTGCCACTTACTCATGCAGAGCTGTCTCTACTCACTGATTTCTGTGGAGCTTTTTCACAAAAAGAATCCAAGCACAAGTCCATTAAATTATATTTTTTTTTCCCCAGGTTTTTCCTCATAACCTATGGTATTACTTGCTAGGAGTAATTACTATAATACAGCATAGATGTTATGAGATCTGGCAAAAGAAGTGTCTTCATGAATCACTTACATTCTCTAACTAGCAACACAAAGAATGCCTTTGGAAAACATACAGGGACACCTTGCCACTGTTCTTTTCCTTGCCACATCTACTCCACGAATTAGAGTGTCAGTTTTCTAAAATGTTAATAATATTTGGGTTTGTGATAATGCAAATTTTCTGTGGAAATTTGAGCAGATGTTTCCGGTGTACCTTAGGTGGAATTATGTTTTTTTAAAAAAATACCTTTTGCAGTTACCGGGAGCTAAATCCTAACACCCTGTCCAGTTTGTTAAAGTAATTCTAATCTATTCAGTGAGATGGAGAGATATAAATAGGGATGGAAAGCATTCTCTTCTTAATCCTCACTGTTTCCATGGCAGATGAAGCAAAGAGCAACAGCAAGGATAAGCATGAGCATTGATGCAGTAGTCAGTGTAATTAAATTAATGAAAATTAATGGAAACCTTTATTAACTTCATTAAAGTATTTCAGAAGTCATATGCATAGTAGTGCTTTATCTAAATCTGATCATAAAAAAACTAAGTAACCAAACTCTGAGGAAGCAAAGAAGTAAGGGACTAAGGGGCTGGGACTTTCCCTCTCTTTTAAGTACCACGTGAGTGTCTCAAAAGCAGTGTGGGTGGAGATGTATTTTTTCTTTTCCAGCGCTATATTTCCTGTGCTACTGAAAAGTCTGTCATGATTGTGCCAAGCCATCATTGCTGAAAGGCTGTCTGAGAAAACCAAAACTATGGATTTTGTTACTTTGAAATTTTTGTCTAGTTTTCAGAAATTACAATTTTATCACCTATATTCCAGAATTGCATGAGCATATATTTACCATTTCTTCTCTCCCTGAAAGACAAAATATCCTATAGGGTCACTGTGGGAGACAGTACAAGCTGGGTCTCCCTCAATGATTTCTTTCAGGTACTGGAACTACTTGAAATGTGAACATTGCAGAGTTTCGCATTTAAACAAACTCTTTAATTCTTTCTGTGCATGGGACATCAGCAGTGGGAAAGATTTCCTCAGTGCATGGGATATGTGATATAAACTGATATAAAGAATATGTCTGTGAATTGCATGAACCCTCTGCACCTGCTGCCCTATACCAGTGTTGCTGTACAGCTTGCAGTAGTATGTGGTCTGCACGATGTGGTAAGGCATTTGGCTACTTCACACCACCGCCCTCAGCCACCTGTTAATCACCGATCTCTAAATACTTGTGTTAAAATTCTCTTTGGAGTTACATTTTCTTGGTGCCATGCCTCATGCATCATTATGGAAGTGCATAATTATGTATTTTGCTCCCCTGTACTGAATACCAGTTCCTGGATTACTGATTTCATTTATTATTATTATTAGTAGTAGTAGTAATATTACTACTACTACTATTACTATTTTTCCAGGAGTGCAATGGGAGCAATGCTGTGTTCAGCATATGCAGGGAAATTAGATTGTGGACTCATAGCCATACTTAAGAAGTATGTTCAAGATGCTGCTGGAGAAGAAGATATCATTGTAAATGTCTTCTGCATGGCTGGAGTACAACATCGTGAGGGCAAAGCGCTGTCAAACATTTTCTGACATTTAGCCACCAAGGCAGCCTAAGTAGTAGTGTAAGGGATTCTTTCTTCCAGGTCCTATTGAATACACCTAGTGAGGCAGAAACTTAAGTCATACATGAGTTTTATTTATTGTAAATGCACAGTGATGCAAAATCCTACGAAATCTATTTAAGAATTGTTCTCTCTGCTCCATTAAAAAGTGACATGATCAAAAGAGACGGTGGACCTTACATTAGCCAGGCAGTTAAATCAGTTTCTATGCTTCTTCTGTATTTGAAATATCTGCTGAACTTAACCATTCATTTCAATTCACCAGTACACTAGAAATTCTACCAAGCCAGTAAAAGTAAAAGCAATTTCTGGGGAGAAATCCAGAGCTCTGGTCTTGAGAATGAAATATTTCAGCACTCCTATCACATATGACAGTTAAGTAAATCTGTCCCTGGTGCTGACTTTATTAAATCTTTCTGTGCTTAGTAATAAAATACTGTCACCTCACCACTACCCATGGTAATGGCAGGGGAAGTCAGTGAAGACCCTCAGTGGATTCATGATAATTGGAAAATGTGGAATATACACATACTAAGAGAAATGAGTAATACAGAGCCATCCAACAGTGTGGAGGTAGTGTGGTTAATTTACAGCCTGAATGAATGTCTCATGTATTCAGAAGCTGCCTTGAATAATAATTAATAAAATTGGCTTCAGAATGAAAGGAGACTGTGCTCATCTCAAGACTCAGCCTCAAACTTGCTCCAGAGTCTCATAGTTACTTGGTCTGTTTTATACAGCAAAATCCTTCAATTAAGTCCTTTCTGCAGGCTGAAAAAGATGTATCTCACATGAAGTCAGTTGAAAACAATGTATCATCAATTCTCTTCTTTGACACTAAATTGGTGCTCACATTTAATTTAACTCAACACTGGAAAAAAACTCTGCTGCTGAAGCACAGCTTTAGTTTTCCAGCATTACTCATCCTAGAGGGGTGCCCAAGTAGTAAACAATTAGGAGTAGGGAAGTTTTTAGGAGCTAGCATATTTAGATTCCTCTGAGATACATTTTTTTTTTCCTCTGTAAATTCTGAAATAATAAGTCACCATCACCAGGCCTGATCTGCACTCACTGACTTGCCGTCCTGGCTTGACGTCTGCCTTGAAGCCTCACCACAGCAGCACTTTGTGATTTGGCCTCTGGGCTGATGCTAGTTGCCATATCTGAGTCTTCCCTGCCTGCATTTGTTTGTCAGTTGTCAGAAATATTCTTCAGGCGCAGACTTTGAAAATGCATAAAATATTTCCAAATCATACTATTTTGACATTTTCATGGGAATTTTGCCAAAATAGAATGAACCAGAAGAACTTTATTTTTAAATCTAGTTCTAGCATGTGCATGATATATGTACATAGTCTTATCCTCAGATAACATAGAGCAGAGACAACTGAGGGAAATCTCTTTATAATTAAGCCAATTGAGTACACAATCTTTTTCCTTCAGAAAGAGGGTATTTTGGTAATTAATCTTGTACAATGAGCACATACTGTATCTTTTGGGTAACCTGACAGCCGTGGAGACTCTCTAATAAAGCATATTACTTTATTATTTTTTAATTATAAATATATATATTTTAAATTGCTTTCCTTTATTTTTCTTACTCTTGTCTCTCTGACTTCTTTATTTTGGTCCTTCTGTATGGAATCTTTTAACATCAGCATTTCTGCACATATGTTAGCACAATGGGTTGCCATAAAGGAGAACAGAATCATGCAGTTTCTACAAAGTCACCTCAAAATTCAGCCTGGGATAGGGACTATCACTACACAGTTGCTTCAATTCAAAATAAAACCAAAAAGCAAATAGTGCTTCCAAATTTCCTCAGAGGTAGTATGCTTTACAATTGTGAAATCTGCTACTGACTCATTCAAGATGCACTCAGGAATTAGAGAAGTAAACCTCAAAGGTAGCTCCATGTATTTATTGGAAACTTTAGTGCATCTCTTTCACTTTATTTGCAATAACGATGCAAAAGGGCAAAAAAAAAATAAAATAGGAAATGTGCTAGAAATTAATGTAATGTGTAGTCAATAACACCTGCACATAATAAATATAAATAGTTGTTTTCTTATGCATAGTTTCTCAGCAGTAGTTTTCCAGATGCTTCACAGCAGTGATTGGTAATATTGAGCACACCAGACATTTTTTTTCATGACTTTTCTGAAAAAAAGTCGAATTGCAAAAGACTTTCTTATTTATCCAAGTCTAATTCATAGGGAAAGGGAGAAAGAACAGTGAAGTGACTCAAGTCACAGTGACAAAGGTCAGTGACAAAACTGCAAGATAAGCTCAAATCACCCTATCTGGCTGCAAAAGCACTTGTATGCAGTAGGAGGACTAGAGTTGTAAGGCAAACATCTTAATGTGTGAAGGATAAACCACCCCAGGAACAGTTTAAAAAAGAGTGGGGGTTTAGCATTCGGTTTTATGCTGGGGTTTCACACTGTTACTCAATCCTGTAATATCATATGTAAACCTTGCTTTGTGTCTAACTTGCTTAAAGCACTCAAACAAAATAGGACCTTTATGCAGGCTGCACAGCAGGTTGCTCCTCAACCACTCATGAAATAAGGTGGTAGCCCACACAAAATTGCTTTTTTTCCTCTCCACAGTTGCAACCACATCCCATTGTGATAAGTAAAATGTGAGTTCTTCTTCACCAGAGACTGATTTTTCACTTTCTGCTTTTGTACCTTATGTAAAGGGTAGAAACAATACTTGCCAATTCACAGAGTTTTTCTGAAGATTAATTTCACTGGAATATTATTCTTGAGAGAAGCTGAGAAAGTTAAAGTCTCTAGCTTAGCATATTCTAAGGCTTATTTAAATGGTGTATAGGCTCTAACAAATAAAGAGAGCCCACATAAGCCAGGTTATCTCAGACACTGCCAAAAACTGTGATAAGGTGTTGTAAGAGATGACATTCACTTCTAAAGGAGTGTGCTAGGAAAGCAGCCTGGGAAGCATTGCTTCTTACTGGGTATTTCTTCTGCGCCGAGGTGAAGAACTCCTTTGCTTTGCATCTTTCTGGCATCACTTCATCTATGCATGATCCAAAAGACACTCAGGTCTATGGGAATCTTTTCTTTGCCTTGGAGGAATATTAGCTCACAGTCTCACATTGCAACATAATTGTAGGAGTGTTTCTAAGGAGTGCTTTATTCCCTTTTTGTGAACTTAAGAGAAAGAGTTTTTCCATATTTTGGATGTTAGCATTTGTCAACTACAATCAAAAGAAGGAATCTATATTCTGAAAGCCCTCTATCCTTAAATATGACAGAAAACCAGCAGTCTTTTGTGTCTTCCATTTACATCAGTATCTGAATATATATCAGTAATTACATGAAGCTTGTGACAACTCCAAAGTCAGTATTAACATCCCCATTTGAGTTAAAGATATGGGAGCTCAAAGAAAATAATTGAGTGTTTAGAGCTATAAAGCTAGCCAGTACAAGTTGATATACTCCATTAAGCATAGCTATTATATATTAAGCTATACAATTCTGAATGCACATTCACCTGCAGCACTATTTGCTGTAAGTTTTTGTCACAGAATAAAATGCTGCAATTGTCATACACTGTTGTATCTTTAATTGTTTGTAATTTCAGGGTAGTGAGGAAGTTTAGAAACACAATCATTTTTAATAGAACGAAATCTTGCATTTAAAATTTCTTTTACCCACAACAAAGAAAACAACGAAATTTTAGTATGCACAAAACAGAGGCATCTATTGTAGTCCTTTTTTATCCATATGTGTTAATGACTTTCCTGCTGGTTTTGAGATAAGCACCATGAGGAAATAAATATTTCAGTCTTTACTGTCACAATGGTTTTGACTGAGTAAATACTGTAGGTTTAGTCCCTTGCTTGTTTTTTTCATGATCTTCCTAAAGCTCAGAAAACAGTTTTACTTGAAATTACTAGGACACTTGCCATTTATTTCACTGGAAATTAATGAATAGCATTGCTAAACAGTACATAGAAGACAAGAGAAAAAAAAAAAAAAAAAAAGTTTAGTTTTCCTTACTTTCCCCTGGTAGTTTGAGAGCCAGAAGTTTTAGAGTTGGCATCGCTTTGGGTATTGGTGGTATCAGTGCTGTAGGATGACTGCTTGAGAGCTCTGTTTCCTGCTGCTCTATCCTGGCTTGGAGTGACCTCTTGCTGGAGAGGGGTCTCTCTTGCATTGCTCTGTAGAGATGTCATTTCGCTGCTAGATGAGCTTCTCATCTTATCTTTGTCGGAGTCCCCATCACTGTGTCCATTTGACTGGCTTGCAGGGATGGAGGTTGTAGAATTGGAAGTTTTCTTCACTGCTTTAATTCCCAGAGTCTTGTCTGAAGATGCAGAAGTGGGTGCCTGTGATGCACTCTCCTTGGCAACTTGTATCTCAGAATAGGGTGACCCTGCAGTTGTCACTGCATTCACAGAGCCAGGCACTGCAGTTGGAGATGGGGTCATGTCTGAGTAAGTTGTTGGGCTTTCACCACCTTCTTCTGTGTTCCAAAGCTTTCCTGGAGTATTAAATCCAAGGTTGCCACTCTGGAAGTGCAAAAGTAACAGCAAGAAGATAACCTCCTTCATTCTGCTAGTTTATAAATGCTAAGGATGTCTCACATTTATTTCCCAAGCAAGAACCCTGTGGCTTTTCTCTCCTCCTGAGCTGCTACTCATACAGCAAAGAGCCTACCCAGAGAATGTCCTGCTGGGGTTTATTTTTTGTAGAAAGGAAACAGGTTTTGGTGTTTCAAAACTGACAGAGGAAGCCTGGTTTCCTGTTTCTGTGGATTCCTCTGCAACCTTTGACCCCTTAGAGAGCAGGAGCCTGGCAGCCTGTGTAGAAGGAAAAAAAAGAAGTTTTTTGCAGAAGGCACAGGATAAAGATTAATGGCACAATAGAAATGTGGAAAAATATGTACTGTGAAGTAATCCTGAGGGATAAAAACTGAAATTGGTAGGTAATTTTCCTTTCACGTGTACATGTGCAGAGAGCAGAAGTGACTTGTCACATGCACTTTGAATGATTTGTACTTGTGACCTTGTTATTGAAAAATGACTTGGAAAACTGGTGTGCTACATAAAGCTCAAAGTTTGCTGTGTCTTCTCTTCTGCTTTGAATAATTAAGCACACTGCTGCCAAACATAGGGAGGTGTTGAAAAATAGGATCATGCTATACTCATTGTTGTAGTACAAGCTTTTTTATGTAATCACTTACCTGTAGGTCATTGGCTATATATGCCACATCCTGGTCCTATAACATTGCTCCCACCACTCAAAACAACCTGACACCCTTCCTTAGGGTATTTATACATATTGATGAGATTCCCCCTGAGCTATCTTTTCTCTTGCCTGAAGAGTCCCAGCTCTCTCAGCTTTTCCTCACAGGAGAGATGTTTCAGTCCCTGTATTATTTTTGTGGGCTTTCACTGCGCTCCCACCAGTATCTTCGTAGCTCTCTTGTACTGGGGAGCCTAGAATTGGTGCCAGCACTCCTGGTGTGGCCTCAGCAGTGCTGAATAGAGGGGAAACATCACCTCATTGAACCTGCTGGTAACTCTCCTCCTAAGACAGCCCAAGATACTCTTAGCTTGCTTTGCATCAAGGGCACATTGCTGGCTCATGGTCAACTTGGCATTCACCAGAACTCCCAGGTACTTCTGTGTAAAGCTGCTTTCCAGCCAGCAGGCCCCAGCATGTACTGGTTCCTCCCCAGATGCTGGACTTTGCAGTTCCCCTTGTGGAACTTCACATGCCCTTGTGGACGTTCCTATCATCTCATAGCAGAATGATCCTCTGGTGTATCAGGGACTCTTCCGAGTTTTTTATCATCTGCAGACTTGCTGAGGGCACACTCTGTCCCATTATCCATGTCATTAATGAAGATGGACCTTGTAGTACTACCTGACTAAATGGAGGCTCCTATTTTAGGATGATCAAAAGAGTTCTTTAGACTCATTGACTTATTGACTGTCTTGATTAGGAGCTCGGTTTTGCTGCTTACACACAAGCATAAGCTTGGATGTCATCTTGCACAATGTGCTCTAGGTGATCCTGCTCTACAGAGGGGTTGGGCTAGATGATCTTCAGAAGTCCCTTCCAATCTCAACCATTCTGTGATTCTGTGTCTGGTGTCTTTAAGATTGTCTTGGATGGAAGAGACATCTACATGGTCCTGGCAGAGATGGTGTATAATCTATGGGAGATATGTGTCCTTCAGGGGCAGGATATTTGAGAGCATTTGAAATGGTGTTAGAAGCTTACAAACTGAAGTTTAGACCCCTAGTTCAAATACAGACTCATATTTATGGACACTTAAATCCATATTCCTAATTCTGCTAGCTCAATCCCACATACAGACAAGACTTAAATGAATATCCTGAATCAATGAATAAAAAGGAATTCCTTCCCTTTTACTGCACACTTTAAATTCCTGTAACCTCTTTCATAAAACTTTCAAGATTGATCTTAAAATTAAGGTCATTTTGTATTTTTTTTCCTACATCTTTTACTTGTAAGTTGTTTCAATACCTCACAGGGCATTAAGTTATTTTCACAATGGAGTCTGAGTAATATAAGATGGTATTCTAAACCAGCATCAGTTGCAGCCTTAGCATGATATTGGGAATTTTACATAAATGATCAGACGGAGATGGTGGATGTTCAATATAAAGAGTGAAATATATATATATATATATTTTTTTTTTTTTTTTACACCAGAAAGGTAAACAAATACTGAATCAGATTACCCAGAGAAGTTGTGGGATCTCTGTGCCTCGATATATTCAAAACTCAACTAGTTCTTATTGAAGTCAATTAAATTTCTGTAATAGCGGCTCATGTTTTGTGGTGTTTGGATTAACAGTGTCTTGCTTTCAGTTTCCAGTTGATAGTCTGGCCTTTTAGGTGTGCCAAAAGTTTGGGTTTTCCATTTGTTATCATTTTATTTTACTGTTTTATTGTATCTTTAATGTGTAGGATTCTACTGTGCAAGTGAAACCCCTGCCATTTTGTGATATAACATGTTAAAGAAGAAATGCAGCTGTGCTCCCTTTCAGAGACTTTATTTCCCTCTTCTTCTCATTCATAATAAAAGCCTGTAAAACCTTTTGTATGTAGACCACAGTCTAATGAGCAATCTCATTGAAAGGCTAACATAAACTATTTCATGTGAGTGCTTCTCTTTCTGAGCTCTACATTAGTGATTTTGAATTAATACCATTACCTGAATTAGCATCTGTCATCCCCTATTTTTAGAAATCCCAAGATAAAAAGAGAGGTAAATTACTCTTGACCATATTTGCAAATTAAATGCAAGCTGGCTTTAAAAAAATAGTAGCAGCTGGTATATAGTGTGTTTATTTATGCAATCCACTTGCCTAATAACAAAAAAAATGCTTGTATTCTTCCTTCTATTACCCCACTGCAAGTGTTAATTATGCCTCTGCAGTCAACACAGCAACTGCAGATTTCCACCAATGCAGAGAAAAGCAATGTAGAAGAATCTGGCTTTTGGTGGCTGGAAAATTTCATTACAACAGTGCTTTTTCCCTCTTTGAATACCCTTAAATTAACATTTATAATTAATATAATTTTATTAATAAATGTCTGGGCTGTTGATCACAAGTTAAAATTAGTTGAAGTTGTTTTTATTTAGCAGAATAACCTTGGACTGTAAGAAACACTGGGTATCAGTTTTCAGATTGCTGCATGCTGGATCTAAATCCCAAATTCCTCATAAATAGTATTTCAGCATTAGTTCACATCCAAGTGCTGCTTGTCTCACTGCAAACTGAAGATAGGGAAAGATAAGCGCTTAGACACATTTGGTAAAACTTAGGTAGAAATACATGTAGGTTCAAAATTATCCTGAAAACTCCTACTCAACACACTGCTTACTCCCTTATGCGTAAATCCACAGATGCCACTGTTTTTTCAGTAGTTGTATTAAAGTGCTACTGAAATCCCTGAATATTGGGCTAGCCTCATGGATTTTTATTGTAAAATTTAAATGTTAGTATTGGAGCAGAAACTGAACCTCAGGTTCCGAGTTCATGGATTACTAAGTGACCCCTCCTGGAGTCTACATTCATTACTGCTGCACACATATTCTTCCATTCAGTGAATCTTAAATTTAATATATATTGGCACACTGAGCAGGAGGGATGGAAGAGTTCCTTCTTCTCCTATGAGAACACAGGGTGGTAAAAAACACTACTGGGAGGTGGAAGATATGGTCTGAAGATGTAGCTGACCTCCTGGTGGGCATTCAAATCAACAGTCTACATTACTTTAGAAGAGCAGCACCCTTCTCCTCACAGAAGAGCTATCACTTCTTAGTTCTCTAGAAGAAAGAGAAGAGCCTTTATCTTCAGGGTCTCAACTGTGGCTCTCGTGATGGGGCAAGCACTTTGCAGAAGCCTGAGTAAACTGATCAAAGCTGGGATTTTAGAAACACTTTTGTACTTAACATCTGGTTATGGCACTCATTCAGTTCTGTGACTTTAGACAAATCCTTGCTCATGTCATTGAATAATTTTAGTCATCTCTGGGGACTTTAAACTCTCCCCAAGCAAAGTGAAGGGAGTATCGGGTTTGCTCTGTTCTGCAGTTAGACGGCACATTCACTTTGGCAGAGCTAGTGTTCATTCTTCAGATTATTAAACAGCTTCTATAAGCTCACCTCTGCTACACTGCTGTGGTCTGTCTCACTGCTTTTTATCATCCTCACTCTTGGAGGTTTACTAGTAGTAAGGCTGTCCTTAGCCTTAGAGTAGTCTGAAGCTGCCAGAATCTGTAGGGGCTGGCCAGCCAAGAATAAGTGAGGTCAAGGATTGCACAGCCAGATCATTTTCTCCAACTATGCCGGCAGCTACAGCATCTGTAAAACACTGCTCAGCCCATGGGCTGTTTGTCTGCTTAGCATGCAGTGTCAAAAGCAAAATGGGTAAAAAATATGAGTTTTTATATGAGAAAGCTGCCATTTGGTAGCATTTTACATGTATTCCACTAGCATGGCTGCTCCTGGGAGAATTTAGCTTTCCTGTGTCTCAGATAAATTACATTTGTGTTGAGATAGTATTTCACATTACTTCCAGTACCAGGTCCAGTGAAACAACCACTTTGTTTTCTTCTCTCATATACAGACAGGATAGGGCAGCACTAAGATCATGAAAATAGACATAGAATCAGGAAGAAGAAATAACTTCTGTAACTCTGCCATGGTGGAAAAAGTTCTCATCAATTTATATAAGCTCTAAACCTACTCTATATAAGAAGAGAAAGCAAAGTCTCCTTTTCTTCTCATATTTTCCCTATCAGCTCCCAAAGTAAGCACTAGGCTTCTGAGCAGTTCTGAATTCCCATATTCATTGTTTTAAAAGTTAACAGCATGTATCCAATGTATATGGCTGGTTAGCATGAATTGATAGGACATGCCATATAAGAGATGCCATCATGCTCAAAGTGGCTACGTACAGAATCACAGAAATCATAGAATGGCTTGGGCTGGAAGGGACTTCAAAGATCATCCAGTTCCAACTCCCCTGCCTTAGGCAGGGACACCACCCACTAGATCAGGTTGATCAGGACCTCATCTAACATGGTCTGGAACACCTCCAGGAATGGGGCATCCAAGACCTCTCTGGGCAACCTGTTCCAGTGCCTCACCACCCTCGGAGTGAAAAATTTCCTTTTAACCTCTAATGTAAATCTCCCCTCTTTTAGTTTAAAACCATTCCCCCTTGTCCTATCATTATCTACCTGACTAAAGATTCTTATCCATCTTTTTTTATAAGACCCCTTTATGTATTGAAAGGCCACAATGTGATGTCCCCAGAGTCTTCTCTTCTCCAGGCTGAACACTCCCAGCTCTCTCAGCCTATCTTCGTAGGAGAGGTGCTCCTATATAACTGATATAAGCATTGTGTAGAATATTTTTCCAGAAAAATGAACATTGTATGTTCACATTATAAATCTAAAATAAGATTCAGTGAATAAATAAGATTCCTTTAGGTTTATTTTGACTGTGAAACACCACTATATCCCTCTCAAAAACAACTCCTTTGAATCTTTACTTAGAATATTCGTAAAAGGAAAAATCATTACCTTATGTGGAAGGAGATAACAGCACAGGGATTTTCAAATTAAAGGTCAGTATGTGCAGTTTGCATGGTTACTGCATGAGTTCTTAGTGGTTTTGATGACTCAGCTACAATCTAGGTGCTAAGAGTCATATTCCATCTTTAGCATCATCCTTGATCAAACTGAACAATAGTCCATAGTATCTGAGCAAACCTTTCCTATAGTATCATGTCAGAGCTGTGATTTGAAAGTAATTCTGATACATTTTTCTTCTTTGACTGTGAGTAAGATTTTAGCCCCAAAGGCACATTTTTAGGCATAAATATATATATTTTCGTATTGAAAATATCTTTATGTGGGAACTGTGGCAGCTGGTGAGGGAGATTGCTCTCTGCTTTGCTCTCTCTAACTTCAGCCTATCCTTAAGACAAAGGTGACATCAAGCAAGTGGGAATTGATGTGGTCTGGCTTCTAGAGTTTTCTTCCCAAAATTGATATTAATATGCAAATAAAGCAAACAAGCACTAGGATTTCCTAGAACAAAATAAATAACTTGCTGCAGAGCTCTAATCTTGGACATTTCCTTCTATGTATTACTTCCCAAGTATGATGGAGACAGTGATCTTTGGTGAACATCATGGCCTCTTTTAGCAGCCTCCACCAGATTCAGATAAAAGTCAGTTTAGCTTAGGAAATGCCTGCAATATTCCGGTGACCAAACCATTTGCATGGGCCTAGAAATCAGCAAAGATAAAGGAAAACAACAGTTACTTTTATAGCTTTCAGAACCAACACTAAGAAAAGCTTGGCTAACCCCCAGAGTCAAGTCTTCACCTTACTTGCATTTAATTCAGGAGACTGTGGCAAGCTGTGGAAAAAGTAAACATTTCTGAAGGACAGAAATTTCCTGGATGCACTTTTAATCTGTCTGGTGGTGTGACATTCCCACGCATATCTGCTAGTGAGAAAGCTTTGTTAGCAACACTCTGTGAAAAACAAACCGTGCTGCTAGAGACAAGCACCGAGAAGCTCCCATGCTAGTTCATTTCCTAGTATATTGATCAATAATATTCTGTGGAAACCAGGGCTGTGACAAAAAATAAAATAAAAAAGAGCAGTAAGAAATTCCTCTGTTGGTACCATCCATTTAGATCTACAGTGGGCTGCTTTCTCACAGTGAAGGATGGCACCACAAAGAGAGATCATGAGGAACCTCGTGAACATTAGAGCTGCAGGTGCATGGAAGAATGACATTCGCATGAAAACTAGAAGTAACCAAACCCCTTTCTTACAATGGCAGGTCATCAAATTCCTAATTCCTCCAGGACATGAATTATCTCTGTTTTGCAAATTGCATTCAACATGTGTTTCTCTTCCTTTTAGCAAAAAATGGTCACTTGGTTTGGCTGCATTTTTGCTTTACATTGGTGGAGATGAGAAGAGAGATCAGGATGCTTCCATAATCCTTTTGTTGCAAAAAGAAGGGAACAGCTAAGGGACAGGTGACTGAAGAGGAACAAGGCATAAAGCAGAAAGGAAACTGAAAGAGGCGAAGAACAAAGAGCTGACAATTAAGGAGATAGTGACAGTCCTAGAAAGGGAACTCTTTACTAAATTTTGGATTTGCATCTTTGATTAGGCTGATTTAGACCTCGGAGTTTCTTTTAATTCCAAGCTTTTCTTGACAAGGATGAAACAAGAAATTGCAACAAGTAGAACACCAGAATGAGACCTATGCTCCTTTGTGTCCCGGTTGTCTCCACAGAGGCCCCTCTCTTTCCTTATACTGCATGCCACTGCCAGGTCATATAGAAACAGGCAGATGAAACCTGGTAAATGAAATGTGCTTTGTGTCTTTTTCTAGCCTCACAAACATGAGCAGAGTGTTCAGTGAGGGGCCTTCCCAACTTTGTTTCCTCCTTTCCATTTAATTCATTGTATTTCCTGAATATAACAAAGGATACCTAGGGCATTTCAAAAGTTACAGCCAGAAACAACCCAAAATTACCAAGTTACTGGTGGATCTGTCAGACTGTGCAAGGAGCAACCCGCAGTTGCCTATGCCTGCATGCTGGAATAATCAGATTGAAGCAATAGTTGATATCCCTCCCATCACTGTTTCTTTTAACTGCTGTTTCCATGACAAATATACAGTCTTGGCTTTCTACAAGCACACTCTTTTATCACTTCTCTTGTAGATATGTATTTCAAGGAAAAAATAGATTTTTTTCTCCCTCTTGAGCACCTCAGTCTGGAGTGAGAGTCTCAGATACTTAAAGGGACAGTGAAAGGCCCTTTACTTTTTTTAAGCATAATTCATGTGCAAGATACACAAAGAGCAAGTCTTAATGAATGCAATCAATGAAAAATGCTCTATGAAAATCCGCATGTGATTTCCTAAGACCGTAAGCATTCTGATCATTATGTTTTATTTTTCTACATTTTGCTTATTTGATTCACCTATGTGTCAATTTTCTTCTCTGTATTTTATGCACAGAATCAACCTGTTTCCATTTTCCAGCACTGAGGCCCCAGTCTTGCAGATGGAAGTGCAGATAGATGTGAAGGCCCTCCATCATGCATGTGATTCAGTGCCAAACTGCCTGAGGTGCTAGTGGAATAGTGGAAAAGGGAAGGTGAGGATACAGCTGTTGACCCTTCAGTCTGCATAAATTTAAATCCAAGTTTATCCATAATCCTGCTTCCTAATTTTTGGTGTTGTGCTTGATGTTGTGCTTGATGTATCCAGCTTTGGCTGGATACATGGCTGAAGCTTGTTGCTGCTCATAGCAAAACTGCACTTACAAACTGCACAGGAATAAACATGGCAGTCTCTGTTTTTTGAAATGAGCTTTGGTTTTATAATCACATTGTAGTTCAGTAGGGAAAGAACTGATTTGCCTGGTGTTTCTCAACTGGCATCTCTGTGACTTGAAGTATCTCCAGAAGTCCCTTCTAACCCCTACAATTCTGTGATCCTGTGAAGTACATTAGGTCAAGATATAGTAGTGTCATAATTTCACTCACCTGTGACTCAGGGGTAAGCTGGGTATCCCTGAGCTGCACGTAACAGAGGAATCTGTAAAAGGAGCTATCTCCAGATCAGAGTAGTCCTGTGGCAGAGAGGTATTTTGTCTAGCTGGATCTTTAAGCAGGTTTTTATATGAATAAGATTGGTAGAAGAGATGAATATGCTGAATGCCTTCACAAGAGATTAATATGATTTGCAATGACTGGCTGGAGCCAGTTTCCAACACTGATTTTCATTTAAGCTGCTCAGTTTCTTTCACAGAATTTATCATGTTTTTCTCCATTTTTCTCTACTTATAAAAATACTTGGGGATCTATGTTCCTTAAAATTGAGCATTTGAGGATAGGGCAAATTACCTCTGGATGTGTCCAGTGAGATCAAATTTTAAGTTTCCAGTCAGAAAATGGTTTATGGCCATGGGGAAAGCCTAAAAACCTGGATTTATTTTGTCAGAAAAGACATGACAAACCAGCTGAAACTCACCCTTCACTGTAGCCTTTGAAGAAAGATTTTGAAAATATCTTTCATATCCAGATTTTAAACCTTACATTCTGTCACTCTGTACATTGCTACCATTTAAGGCTGTCCTTTGTTTTTCCAGAAACCTTAGTTATGTGTGAAGCTTGTGTATGCTGAAGGTTTTTCAAAGCACGCTGCTGTTTCAAGGAGAAGGTTACTGTTCCAAGACCTAGGAACAAGCCCTCTCTTATTTACTGAGACGCTTTCACCATCATATGGAAAATAGATTCGTGAGACTTTTCCCTGGACCATACAATTAACTCTATTCCTAGAAAATTAGCTAGAAGACCTGACATGCCCTGAGAGAAAAAATGAAGGAGGGCAAGAGGAACCTTTGTGTGTAATCTCCAATTTGAACAATTGTCGATCTGTCGTAGTGACTAATTTTTTCCTTGGAACCAAAAAGCAAAGGAGGGGTGACTAATGTACTGTGCAACGGTTGCTGCAGCTGGGAGTTTAGATTTGGATTGGAGCCTGAAGAAGCTTAATTTAGAAAATAATGAGCTTTGGGAGTAAGTGTTATATCTAAATATATGTATGTATGCTCATGTATAGTAGCCATGGCACAGTAAGTACACGAGCTCTTGGATTTCAAGGGTCTCTTTCCTGGCTGCATCAATAAGAGGAAAATGGGAGGTTAAGAGAGAGTCAAAGGAGATAGGAGCAAGTAGTAATGGTCACCAGCTACTAATTTCAAATGAAAGAGCTGGAAAACCTTGTACTAAGTGAATAAGCATGATTTCTAATTTCACACCTGGCTTCTTGGTTTTGTTTACACTTTCAGATTGAATCACCAGGAGCGTGCCAGTAAATCTACAGAAAAGGTTTATTTATTTTTAAAAAATAGAAATAATAATAATGTCCCATTTCATCAAAATGCTTTTCCTTTTCTTATGTTAGAAAACCCACAAATTAATAACTGTGTATTTTTCATTTCCACACCAGTCACCAGTGGTGAAAAGATGAAAGGGAAATAAAAAGAAGAGAAACAGATTGAGTAACTGAGAAAAGGCTTTCAAAATAAAAATCCCTCACAGAATAAAACAAAAGTGAATGTAAAATTGCTCCACTTTATCAGCTAAGAAATTTAAATTTCAAAGCTTCTTATGAAACCCTTTTTCTCTCTTCTATCAACTCTGCTTAGAGCTACACTGGAGATGAATTGAACCCAATACGTTTTATCGTTTGTAGCTGAAAGGTAAGACCTGCTACCACCTCTTTTAGCAACTGAGGAATGTAAGATCTCAGTGTGACACTGAGCACAGTGTTCCTACAGGAGGTACAGCAATATGAGCCTGTCTGATCTATATTCTGAGTGGCTTTAAATCCTTCTGAAAAGATCAGGCAGCCTCCCGATCCTTGGCAGGAAGGCACTGAGATTTGCTCAAGCCCTCTACATCACATTCAGACATTGAAAAAGAAAAGGAAAAGACGTTTTCCAAGCATTGAACAATTGGATTATTCAAACCTGGTGCAGGTGTAGCAAAAGGGCTTTAGGAACATGGCCTGTTAGTGCCCAAGATGAACTCATTTGGGAATGAATACCCAAAGGAATTAGGAGTGACCAAGGCTTCACCTTCCCTTTAAGAAGTTAAGTGGTTGATCCATCATTTCCATTTTTCAAGGGAACAGGAACCATCTATTATGAAAAACGCCAGGCTTTTCATTGGAAGTCACATTGTTGGGCCATAGTGCCAGGATCCTTCAGAGACCTAGAAACAACAAAGGAGCCACTAATTTGACCGGCTGCTTCTTGGCCTGGGAGGGAGCTTACCTTGACTTCATATATTGTATTGCAGTGAATATCACTGGTGAGAAAGGCTCTGTAAAATTTCTGCATGATTTTGAGCTCTTCCAATCTAATTTTGCTGGAGAGAGAAATCCTGCTCTTTCAACATCTGCAGAACTTCTTTCTCCAGCTGATTCCACTGCATATGTGTGTTACTTTCCACTCCTGGGGAATACCAGAGCTCTGAGCCCTTTGGAGGCTGATTATTTTTATCTCCCCCAGCTCTTTTCTATTTAGAGGAAAGGGAGTGGTGTAGGTGCTTTTTCTCCTCTCCCTATTTGTACCAAACAGCCTTTATGAAATGTCTGGACTTTTTCTGGCTTCCCTGAAGCTTTGTTTTAGATTGTTTGGTTGCAACAGTTGCCTAATGACCAGGTAACTATAGCTAACCTGATTTTAGTGTTTGCAAGCTTTGTAAAATGGTGTGATATAACACTGACTGTTATCTGTAATTAACACACAGCAATAGCAAGGAGATATTATGTACAGAATGAATTATCTGTGACCCTCAAATAAAATGCAGCATAAAGGACCACGGGCATGGGATTAGAGTGGAAAATGTAAAGGATCGGCACAGGATATCAGAGGTCCCAGGACTGTGAACAGCTCAGCTCTGGTCAGTTATTGGTTTTACACATAAGGTGTGTTCCCCTTTCTGCTCATAACAGGATTTGAAGCATATCAACCTGATGGAGAATTTGAGTAATCTGGTCTTTAATTTGGATGCAACACACTGGTAACATGCGGAACAGAATCTGTAGTGCTGGTAACAAACTGGAAGTAGCAGGAGAAAAAAAAATCTCTATGTGCTGCAGTGCAGCACAAGGCTTGCCAGTAAGCAGGGCCGTTAATCAGGGGTGTTTCCAACTGCTGGAGGGGCAGTCTCATTTCTTGTAAAAGGACGCTCTGTTAATGACATGAGTTGTGGATGAAAACCCAAAGAAAATGTAACAGAACAGAGCGGGTTACACCGTGCCTGCCTGCCTGGGCAGCTCTCTGGGTTTATGGAGTGGGTTGCAAGGTCTGCTGGGAAGTGCAGGCTTGGCAAATTTACAAGGCATAGTAAAATGAAATGACAATGGCTAATTACTGGCTTTGCAAACTGCTTGAACTGAACAGCACATTTTACTGTCATGTGGCAGGAGGGGCCCCAAGACATTTGCTTACGATTGAGTGTGAGCCATGCTCACCCCTTGCAATAATAAAATTTTCCCTATGAGCCCCGTTTCAATTTTTACATGTTCTGCTTCACTGTTGGTTTGCCACAGCCACATTTGCTGAGTTTCAGTCAGTCCTAGCTGATAAATTTGTGAGACAGAGGGGTAGAAAAGACAGCGGTACTTTGGGATGGTAGCTGTTGCTGTGCGACAAAATATACTTACCTAAAGCAGTAGGGCACAGCCTTCGTGAAGTCATTCAGGGAATCACTGCAGGTTATATAAAAGAATACAGGAACGCCTGACTGAAGGTGCATTATGATGTTGAATAACCCACAGTAGAAGGCATATAATACATTTAGGGGAACGACAGGCTCTGTGTTCACTGCCTGCAGCATGCCTCAGCATTCAGTCCTGCTGTTGTCTGGATCAGGTGTGGGGTGGCATATGTATTCATATGCACGGATCCATTAGCCTGAGCACTGGATCTCCTTCCTAGGGCCACCAGCAAACTGGTGGAAAGGCTGGGAGGTAAGTAGGGGCCCCCACTTTGATATTTTGATGTCTTTTTCCCTTTTCCCAGAAATAACTTTACTCTGGTGAAGAATCTGTGTCTTGTGCTCCCTTGTAAATCTGGAGGTATTACAGAGCTTAGATATCAAAATGAAATTGCATACTAAAGATGGTGATGGCTTGAGTGTACACAAAGAAAATAACATATTCTAGCATGCAGCATTGACCTGAGTGCTAATGGTGCAGTCAGGCTAACCTGTAATGCAGGGTTTGAGACTTTCTTCATCTGCTGTTGTGATTACAGATTTCAGACAGACAGTCTATTGATGGCAGAGAAAGAAAATTGGGAGAACCAGAGCTGCTTGAGAGACCAGGGCTACTTGAGAGAGCAATGCATTTAGCAGTCATGATAGAAACAATAAAATAAGGTTAAGCAAGTTGCAGTATTTTATATATATATATATATATATATATATATATATAGTAATTGTAAGGAGAGAACAAGGTATTTCTTGCAATAAAACTGTCGGTATAAGTCCACAAAGGCAATTCTTTCCATCTGAGAAACTGATGAAGATCAAATGTGTTTTTATCAACATTCTTGCATAGGCACACGTAGAAAGACTTGAATGTGCTGGAGTGAGGAAACTCAGTCTGGGAGTCTGCGTAGCTGAACAGATATAAAATTCAGCCCTGCTAAAAGGCTCCGTGTAATGTACAGCTTCCAGATATAAATGTACATGCAAACAAAATGGCCCTCTCCAACCATTCCACACTGACAGGCCTAGCTAAGGAAGGCTTTCATTTGCCTATGTTGATGCAGCCTAGATGAGGCACTTAGCGAGTCTCATTTACAGAGTAGGTCAACAGCCTGCTTGCCTCCTCCAAGCTACTGTCTCCATGCTTTGACTTAGTTGTCGAATCATCCTTCACTCTAGTTTGCAACCTTTCTGGCCTTCTTTCTAGATGCGTGAACTGCAGTTAACATTAGGAACTTGACTCCACATTTGTTTACCAGGTTCTAAGCTCTGAGATGCTGTGCAGTGTCCTTACGTTTCCTATCCTCTATTATACTCTGTCAGTTACAACCTTGTCTCTCTCTTTTCAATGTACAAAATTTGCAGAGAGGGACATGAAGAATATGTCATTATGTTGTGGCAGAAGAAGTGGTCCAGTAACTTAGCATACTCATCAAACTGTTTTCTCTAATGGATTAATGCTTCTCAGTGTTCAACCTCTTGCTATGTTCTTTATAGTTTTTAGATAATGAACTCTTCAGTCAAGCAAAATGCATCGGGTTCAATGAGAATTAGACTTAAATGAAAATTTCTCTTGGTTCCTTATTCTGTTACCTTAACAACCAGTACATATACCTCACAACTAAAATTTCCTTTGGAAGTGCCTCTCTGTTCCACATATATTTCTGTTCTGAATATTCAATTAAGAATAATACTAGATATCAAATATTGACATAATTTGTATGTGACTGTTTTCACATAGGAATTCATAATGTCAGATAACGAGCAGTTTGCCTGCAAAGTAGGATTTTTTTTTTTTATTTATCCAAAAAAAAAAAAAAGGTCAAAAAGGGAAAACTTCCTGTTTAAGAAATATAACACCAAAGACAAGATTACAAAATGGATGAAATTAATAAGAAATTCTCAATTTTCTCCAACAAGCTTTACATAAGACAGGTGTGTTTTTCAAAAATAATTTCCTTGCGAAGCAACCAGTAACCAAAGCAGAATTAATAACTCTCAATTTCTTTTTAAGATTTTTCTTTTTCTTCTTTATGAAGTAGTTTCTCTAAACAAAACAACTCGTAGCTCAGGCTCAGCTATGCAGTTTGCTGCTTACTTAGCAAAACTCTTAAACTCTTAAAATGTTTTTGAACATCTTAGATTTAAAAAAAAAAAAAAAAAAAATACTCAGTGTCCTTCTCTTTTGGGAAATAAAGCAACAAATACTACACTAGGAGTACCAGAATTCCTTTATCATCACTGAAAATCTTTTCTTCATATTAGTTGGTATGACTTTTACACAGGACTTGAAGCTAGCAATGCCAGTTATCTTTAATACTAACCCCTATTTCCTCTGTTAGTAGTAGTAAAATTAACTCAGACATGGAAGAGGTATTATTGTCACAGAATTATAATACAATAGTTATTTTTTCTGCAAATATTGGAAATACTACCATAAAGCCGTACTGAATTTATCATGCAGTACAAGGACATTATCTTCTACAATCCCAATCCCACATTTTTACCAACAAAATAGACCATATAGAGACATTCCGTAAGTGATAAGAAATGAACCTTTTCTCATTCTGTAGCTGTGCCCATTTGTACAACTCAGAAGAAAAGGAAAGTGAGTTGTACAAAGTACATTGATGGATTCATTGTTTCATTGCTGGAGAACAGCATTCAAATTAGTTTAGGCCATATGACAATACATATTTTTTCTTTTATTCACAATTGCATTAGGGGAGATTTGCCTCAGTGAATCTACATTACTGTTCTAAATCAGATCAGGAGAGCACTCCTGGAGCAGACCTCCCACTCTGCCTGACTTACTGACTTGCATCACAGACCTGTCTCAGGGTACACAAACTTTTTCACTTGGGTGAAAGTAAACAAAAAGATGTGCTCATTGCACTCATGGGTATTCTGTCCATGGGACAAATTAGAGTTAACCTAGAATACCTTTATCTGAAATACATATGGTTGGTATGTATTTGGTATAACATTTGGTTGGTTGGTTTGCCCTTCCTTCCTTCCTTCCTTCCTTCCTTCCTTCCTTCCTTCCTTCCTTCCTTCCTTCCTTCCTTCCTTCCTTCCTACCTTCCTTCCCTCCTTCCCTCCTTCCCTCCTTCCCTCCTTCCCTCCTTCCCTCCTTCCCTCCTTCCCTCCTTCCCTCCTTCCCTCCTTCCCTCCTTCCCTCCTTCCCTCCTTCCCTCCTTCCCTCCTTCCTTCCTTCCTTCCTTCCTTCCTTCCTTCCTTCCTTCCTTCCTTCCTTCCTTCCTTCCTTCCTTCCTTCCTTCCTTCCCTCCTTCCCTCCTTCTGCTGTACTAACTGGTAGCCCCAATTACACAAGTGCAGTCAAATGGGGATCACTGAAGTTAAAAGCAGCCAAAGATGGTTCGGGATGACAAAAATATGTCAAAACTACAAAATTATAACACTGTGTTTGTTCAGAAGGTTCTGGATAGGAGCAATATAACTGACTTGTGAAAAAAAAATATGTATAGACACTGGAAATGCTGTTCTCAGGCTGAGATGGCTTAATGAGGCGTCAAAGTCTCATTTTCTTATTGATGGTGTTAGTATCTCACAGCACAGATGACCCCCACAGACTGAATTATTATCCACAGTAGACAAGAGTAGCAATGACAGAAATGCAATCTTCTAAAATCGCTAAATGGAAATATAATACCCATCATTTCTTTAAGGTGTTCAGCACACTGATTTTAAGTGAAGAACATCAGTCAAATTGTAGTCAGCTTCCCAAATGAGCCGAAAAGTATGTCAGCAGATACATTTCAAATTGAAACACAAGTTGCTCATGATGGGGAATGCTTTCCTTCAGCAGAGCGTTCAAGCTAGTCATAGAACAAAGAAAGATGAATTTGGCTTGTGAATAGCAAGGGAAATTATTTACAGTTATGATTTATGCCCTTTTCAAGTACTTCTGAAAGAGTTTAATATTTGAAGGGAGTTTCAGAAGTACCTAGAAATGTGGTTATAAGGACACCAGCAGAAGACAGTACTGATGAGTTTATGCCACAGGTATGAACAATTTCCTGCTTGGTTAGACATTAACAGTAAATAATTATTATTAACAATTGATTCAAACATTGAAAACACATTAGCTTTTTATAAACAGTTTACATACAAATTCTTAGCATAGATTGTAGACAAAACAGTCTTATTTATGAGAGGGTCCTGATCAGGGCCATAAACCCTGATGCTAGCCTCTGCTGTTCCTAACCAAACCAAAGCAGCACTGTTGCTGACAGCATGGAAAGGAAGATATTGAATGGGGGTGTGTGGTGTATGAAAGGATGCATCAGGATCAATACATCTTGACATCGATATTTTTGAGCAACTGCGTAAGCAAGAATCTTTTAATTGTGTAGCAAATCAAATCAATCTCTATCAGAGAAGCTTGAAATTAACAGCAACAAAGGCAGCATCTTGTGGTGTGTTAGCCATGGGTTGAACACATGCAAACCTGGACAGCAAACAGCAGAGAAAATTGCAGTGGAAGCTGGAGAGAAACAACTCAATCTCTAATCTAAGTTCACTGAGGAAGGGAAAAATAGAAATAAATAAATAAATAAATAAATAAAAGCTACAGTGATGCTAAACTCTCATTTTGCAGGGCAGTTGGTACCTAGGCAGGCAGTGATCTGTGATTATTGGTTGCTGTGAATGGTTCACCTGTTTCACTCTTACTTGTCCTTCTCACATCCTTCATCTATGCTTTATGTGTCTGTTTGTACCTTGTCACGAAACAAGGTCTTCTGGGAAAAAAAAAAAAAAAAAAAAAAAAAAAAAAAAAAAAAAAAAAAAAAGATTTTTTCTGGTCTTTCTAGATATTTTGAATAAAGAAGTATCATAAGATACAGATGACCTCCTGAGACACACTGATTCTGTAAAAGTCCTGTATCTTTCAAAACACAAAAAGGAAATTTGTATTTTGGCCCAGGGAAAGATGCAGATGCCCAGTATGAAAGCAGAGCACTCTTTACATAGAGTGCAAATATCAAGGAATTAACTACTTGTTTTAAAAAGTGAGATCCAGCTGTTTCAGGCAAGATTGTCTGGATTTCTTACACAGAGCACAAAGCAGGGGAGTGGCTACTGATGAGTCTGAGCCGCAACAATAAGTGTTGAATGCACCCTAAGGACAGAGCAAAGTGAATCATTGAGAACAATTTATTTCTTACAGCTTCTGTGTTTGTGATAACCTGAACAAAATCTAGGGATCTGAAACAACTTCAGACTTTTAGAGAGCCTTGATTTGGATTTTGTGTTCATTATTTTCACACTCCATAGTCCAGGCAGTGCCTGATTTCTCTCACTGTTACTCCTTTTTCCTTCTAAAATCCCCAAGAAAGTGTATATTTGTCTTGGTAGCAAGTTAAGACAAGAACATTTAAATTTAAATTTGAATCAAATCCTAATCTTTAGTGGCTAAAATGAAAAACAGTACTTTTGGGAGGTTAGTGTCTGCCAAATCAGTATCATCTGAATCTGAATCTTACTAATAATTAATGTTTAATAGTGATATTATCAGTAACAGTGATGAAAGTTGTATACAATTTGGTTTAAAAACAAAAACAAAAACAAAAAACAACAATAAAACAGTAGTAAAAACCAAGCAGTATAGCTGTCCTACAGTTTCATTACTCTGGCCTTTGTGTCACAGAGAGATTATGAAATTATGTCAAAATTCCTAGATTTAACTGTTGAAATGAAAAAGCCTATTTAGACAAATAAAACAGTAGTGCTGGTTCTGGAGAAAGCTGAGTTTCATCTGTTACAGGCAGAAATTTTGCAAACCTGGACCCTTGTCTAGATGCTTTGGGTGGTTGACCTCACTCACCCAAGCATTAAATTCTGCATATTTCTCTGTCTGACAGTGAGTCACCTTACAGTCACCGATAGTACAAATGATCTGGAAAGCAAGTGCTTCTACAGTCTGGTCTGACAAACTTTTATCCTAGCAGAGGCTGAACATGATTGCTATAACTTGCTGGGTTGGAGCACTTCAGATGATCTGATTGTCTGACAGCTTGTAGGATAGGCCTTGGCAAATACAGCTTCTACTCTGACTTTGACAAATATTTCCTTTTTCCACTCATATCACCTCCATAAGCTGCTATAGAAATCATTTTCCTAGGGCATTGCTTCCACCATATCACCACTCTTTTCACAGTTCTGCACTGTCCCTTGCTTTTTTTGGACAGCACTCCTTGTGGCCTGTCCTTGCAGATCCTACCGCCACCTGTTTGCTGCCAACATATCAGTTCTTGCCTCTCTTCTGCCGGGTTTCTGTGGCATCCAAAGCTAATGACTGAAAATATTTCATTCCTTCTTCCCGATCAACCTCAATGCAAGAGAAGTTATTCCCCAGACACGTCTACTTATACCACTGACAACTTGAATTGAGATCTCCTGTGACCTTTTGTTGGGACTGCTGCCACCACATTGCTGCTTTGTACACCTGTGTTCTGGGTGGTCTTGTTCTCCCTTTGTCTCTTCCCTAACCAACTTATTGCATACTTAAGTGGTCTTTTGAGTCTTCTTCTCCTACCTTTTATTCATCACTATAAATATGAATGCTTCAAACTACTTGTGAACTGAAACAAATCAGAGAACCTAACAAAAACTAAGTGTTGCTAATGTAGATATTTTTCAAGATCTAAGCCTGAGGCTGTTCCTGAAATGGTAATTTAAATTAAATTTAATTTACAGGTGCATTTATTTTGTGCATGAATAAGAGGAAAAATAATCTTTTTATTATTATTATTATTTGTCTCCAGTGCTCAAGCTTAAGACTAGATCCCCTTGTGAAGAACTGTGAAACTGCTCTCTGCAGCCACTGTGTGCCCTGAGCTGCATATAGATAAATATTAATACCCTAGTTATTGCCTTAAAGATAAGGATTTTTAATCAAGACAGGTACCTAAATGTTTTGTGGCAATAAAAACATAGACATAAGGTACAGTGTGGGATGGAGATAGGATACCACTAATTGATTCCATGTCATTAAAAAAAAAAATGGAGGCGGAGAAAATTGAATATAAGTTCTTATACAGACATTTTCCTTCATATTCTTGCTCTTCTTGACTCTTTCTGAGGAAATCTCTGGATTTGTTTCAGAGTAAATGAGAATTGAATTGGACTCACAGTTAATGTTACAAAAAGTGTTAGCAATTCATGACCATGTAATGAGGTTTTGGTGATTGTACCTGTCCTAGCAAACAGTATGTATCTAAGGCACCTAGCTGGTTGGGAATCTTGCATGTTGGAATCAAAGAAATGAGAAGGGAATAACGTGTTGCCTTTTCCAGAGAAGACTTTAGCTTTTCCTTATGACTTAATGAGGCAAAACGTAATAAAGCAAGCTATGTAGTCTTTACCTACTTTTTCTGTATATCTTTATATAGACTTTTTTTTTCTTTTTTTTTTTTTCTTTTTTTTTTTTTCCAGACATGGAATATTCAATAACAAAATCTTCTTTCTGCATAACAGCTGTTGGGGAACATCAGTTACATAACTTGCTTTTGTTTATTAAAAGTGTCAGATAAAAGACTTGTAGCAATAAAGGAAACATTTTCAAAAGCAACATGAAAAACAGGAATTTCTGTGTGAAGGTGCAGTCATGTGCTTGGATTGCTTATATGTTTACCACCTCTAGGCTATTAATACCTCTGGTGACAAAACTGCAACCTGTTTGAAAATTAACACTTTTCTTTTGTGTGATGTCTGCCTCCCCTTAAAAATTGTAGAAAGAAGACAGTTGGATAGAATATAATATTGTCCTGCCTGGGTTTTACACTTGTTTAAACAGTTTAAACAGTTTGCTGGCTCCTAACATTAGTGTCTAATTAAAGCTGCTGCCTTCCTGATGTATCTCCTGAGAATGCTGCCAGGTAATTAATGTGTTGTGCCTCCACCAGCTCGGATACATAGGTTCGTGGCAGGTTACTTCAGAGCATACAGTATTATCGTTGACCTTGGATGCATCTGGTGCTGACCTCTAGCTGAAACAGGATTTGGGACTACACAGGCATCAGACATGATCCTGCATGACGAGTCCCACTTTTCTAGTATTAGCTTGTCAGTTATATCAGGTAGTGCTAACATGTTGCATCACATGGGAGGAAGATGATTCTTTCCCCCATTTACAGTCATCTTGTTGGTGCTATGTAATGGGAAACATCTTAAAGAACAATCAGCATTGGCTTTGCCAGACACCCTCTGGTCAGCCTGATCTGATGTCTGAGTAGAAACATGCTGCCAGATGGCCTCCTTGGCACTTGAGCTGTTGCTTTTCAGAGTACAGCTTCACCTAAGGTCACAGGTGGAACAAACAGGGTTGCTTTCCTCTTATGCACTGAGTTTCTAGCCCAGATAAATTCATTAATTTACAAAATGTTGCCATTGCTTATGCAAAATGTGGTATCTCTGTAACTTCAGCCTTGACTGCAAGTAAAGTAGGTGAAGGTCTAGCAGGCTTTGTGTGTAACAGAGATGGTATAAAGCTATGAGGCCCCTCTTTCCATTGGCTAAAGATACATCAGGATTGTGTATTTGAGCTGATATTTATTAGGTCAGAGAGTTACCTCTGGTCATCTCTGCCTTCTTTAAATATATATATGTACACATACATACCTACTCACACACACATATGTGTATACATACACCCAACATGGTATTTTTGTATGTTTATTGGTCCCAATTGAAAGATTCTAATTTACGCACTTTATATATATTCCCTCTCTCTTTTATATATATAAATATACATATGCACAATAATAAGTAATTGCCTAAAATGGCTGATCTAAGTCTGAGGTGATGGGGACAAATCTTATGTTTTACCTATGAAATTTTGTTTTGAGAATGTTTATACTGTTCATGTTTGAAAGAAAGAATTTGAGGGTTAGCAATCACAGCTGGGATACATATGTGGGTATTTATATATTTATTTATTTTTCAGACATGCTTTTCGTTCCAGTGAAATTTGTTCAAGTGTTAAGACATAGGGAAAAACCCCTCCTTCTAGGCTTTATGTGCCCAGGCACAGACCTTTTTCTTGGTTAGATCTCTAATGAATCCACCTGCACTGACAATCAAAGCACCCCGGAGCATACTAAGTATTAAAAAAATGATGTACTAAGACTCAATTGTAAGCAAATGAGAGGTCGTACTTAACTTTTTTTTTTTTTTTTTTGAAATTGAACATGTTTCTGAGTTCTCAAAAAATTGCTCATGCACATACAGCATGGTCAAGAACAGCGATGTCTCACACAGGGAAGTGAGCGTGTACAGAAATGCAAATGGTGTGATGTAAGAGTATGAAAATGTTCTGAACTTTCAGTGGCGTTTAAAACAATACAGATAGTAAGCTGTCCTGTAAGAAACCTAAGACTGAAATACATTTGCATAAAAATCCCATTTTTACACAGTTAATGAATTTGTGAAATTAAGGCAGTTTTCATATTATGTGCAACCATTAAAAAAAACACCCTGTAGTGGAATAATAAATGTCACCTGTGAATAGCCTGCCCATTTTCTCTCATTTTGCAGTGTTATATAGACTAGGACAGCTTCCTTTCATATTGCAGCTTTTCAGGTTTTCAAAGGTACCCCTCTACTGAGTAACATCATATACCAGTTTTGTGGCAACAGGGAACATTTGTGAGTCACTTTGAATAAACAGGACAGTGCTTTCAGTTTAATATATGGTCTTCAAGGGGGACATCTTTCCAGTGTTTCTGCATGAAGAGTTTTACATTCTGATTTTTTCTACCTAAAGAGAGCAAATTCTGATAAATTTTACTCTGCAATATCAGTCAGTTGTCAATAACTCTGTAACTGTTCTTTTCATAGTGATGAAGTAGATTTACTTGATCACTAGCAGGTAAACCAAGAAGTTAGCTCACAATGCAAGATTGATTGAAGGAACTTTTATTACAACTTAATTGATTTTTACTCTAAATGCTCATGCAAAGTAAACAGTGCCATTAAATAAAGATTTGCTTTAAATGTGATCAGTGGGCAATCTGCTTGCTACAATCCTCTCTTCAGACAGGAAAGGCTTCAGGGGAAAACTTATTGTTATAGTAATAGCGCTGAGGAGACAACCTAAAAAAGCCAGCTGTTGTAGACAATGTGATTTAAATAGGTATTACCTTGGAGATACAGTGCTAATTCCCTACCATAGTTAATTATGTTTTCCACTAAGTCCCACCCACTTTCAGAATGAATTTCAGATTTATTTATTTATTTATTTTTACCTTCTCTGCCTCTCACCCTCTGATCTAGAACTTAACAACTGCCTTTTTTGATCACTACAGCTGAATTTTTAAGTTTTATTTCTGCTCTGGAAACTGATATCTCTTGTATCTAGCCCTCTATATCTAGCTGCATGATTTTATTAACCCACAAGCTGTTACTTTGTCAAACAGTAGAGCATCGTGCATCCCTCTAATAAATCAATGGGAAAAAAATAACCTCTGAATGCTAAAGAAACAGAAAGGTGCTTTAAACTTGGATAATACTCACATAAGGAGTGCAATATTCACTCTTTATAAGGGCATACTAATTCATCTAAGCTTCCTGGCTTCAGTAGTAAGTAGAGAATGCTTGATTGACTGGCTTTCCCTAAGCTGTATGAATTGCTGGACCTGCTGACAATAAAAGGTAGTACATTGAGTAAATCTAAGCAAACCTGGAGCTCTTCTAACATCTCTGGATTTGTTTTTAGAAGCTGACTTTCCACCAAGTGTGAAGTTTTTCTGTCTCAGTCTTTAGCAGCGAGAGCAGTTGTTCCCTAGGTACCCAGCTCCATGGCTTGATAGATGGGGACAGAGAGCAGAATGAAGACTTAGTGGTATGCAAGTATATGGAGGCAGGTGGGATCCACCCAAGGGTAATGAAGGGGCTGACAGAAGTGCTCACCAACCTGCTTTACATCATTAATTAGCAGTCCTGGCTATCAGGTGAGGTCCCAGCTGACTGGCTGCTAGCAAATGTGACTCCTATATATAAGGAGGGCCAAAAGGAGGATGTTAGAAACTACAGGTTTGTCAGTCTGACTTTGGTGCTAGGGAAGGTTATGAAGATCATCTTGAGTGTCATCATACAGCACCTACGGGTCAACTAGGTGGTCAGGCCCAATCAGCATGGGTTTGACAGAAGGCAGGTCTTGCTTGAGGAATCTGACCTCCTTCTATGACAAGGTGATGACTTGTGGATGAGAGAAAGGCTGTGGATATAATCTACCTAGACTTTAGTAAAGCTTTTAACACCATTTCCCATAAGCATTCCTCTGGAGAAACTGACTGTTCATGGGCTGGTTGGGCACATGTTTTGGTGGATAAAGAACTGCCTGTGTGATTGGGTCTAAAGAGTTCTGAATGGAATCACAGAACAGCTTGGGTTGGAAGGGTTTGATGATCTTAGAGGTCTTTTTCAAATGAAGTGATTCTATGATTCTAAAGGGTGAGGTGTAGCACAATGTCTATTACAGCATGTTTGAGCTTTCTGCAATACAGCTAGAAAATCCTATTGTAATAAGGCTTTGATAGTTAATACTTTATTATTTTAGTGGCAGAACAAGAGAGAGAACCTGAGGTAAGCCTGTTACTATAGGAGATCATCTCAAATGGGAGTTGCTTTTCTTTTTCTGCCCCCTAAATGCGAGGGTGAGCCAAAGGGCCATAGAAGTTGAATGAGGAAAAAGTATAGCAAAAAGGAACCACAGTGCTTTGACTCCAGCAACTCTCCTGGGCTTATTAGAGGCACCCAACTTAGTGTGGAGGAAGGATAGGGGAAAGAAGGAATGGGGGAAATGAACAGTACTGTTAATATTGTCTTTTAATTATTGGACCCAGTATTAAAAACAAGATAAGTGTTAATTGGCATTAAATTAAGTAAAATTTCCTGCATGCTTTTGTCACATATGGAAAGAAAAATCATTGCCTCCATGCAGAAAGTGTATGATTTTGATTTACTTGGATTTACTGTCTAAAACTGTACTTGTGTTCCTTCCCCAAAACTGGAGGGAAATAACGCGATCTAGCTGTTGCACTACTAAGTGCGAATGTGCTGCACATGATGAATGGGATGAGGCACCTTATGCAATGCAGTTCTTGGATAAATTTTAAGGCATTTCTGGGGGGCAGAATTACAAAGGAATGATTTGTTTTCTGTCAGCATCTTCTTACACAAAGAATTAAAATATATTGCCAAATGCTTGTTTGATTAAAGCTAGTAGTGGGGTGAAACAAGAAATTTTACCAAGCAGTAAAGAAATATTAAGGCTTATAAAGAAACCCGAAAGGCTGAAAACTCTGCACTACGTGTTCAGAATGGAAATAAAACCAGGGGCGCATCAGCTGCCTGCACAGGATGATGGATGGAAGATGTTCCATACAACTCCCATCCTTGTGTCTCATCTATACCATATTCTGTTTCTCTTCTGGAGTGCGATAAAAAAACAAACTGTTTCTGCAGGTCTTGCAGGATTTCATACAGCATGCTAACTGATGTATGATGTACTGAAGCTGAAAGTCCATCTGTTCTGATACCTTGTCTCCTACTGATCTTGGCTTTTTATGACTAAATTCTGAAACCAAAATAGAGAAGTCTGACAGCTTTCCCTCTCTGGAGGAAAAGTGACTTCAGGGTATCCAGAGAGGAAGGAGTAGCAGTTGCCCTGGGGCTAAGAGGATGGATGGAGAGGTGGAGGATGTTAGGAGAGGTGCAGGGATCTGACAGGAGTAAGGTTGGGTTTCTCTTCCTGGTCTGGGATGTAGAGTTAATTTAGTGTGTGTGGTAGTGTTAACACACATTACGCTCGCAAGACCATCTCGTGCCATCCTTAAAAATGCACCGGGATCATAAATCTTGAGAGAACAGCATCATTTAACTCGAGACGTTTAGGCGTGATGATTTGGAAGGGAAAGAAAAAGTAACTAAGAGATTGAAGAAAATTTCCCGAGCCGTCGGTGAAGCGAAACATGGCTGTGCTGCTGAAATCGCCATCAACAGCTCGCGGAGCTCCTGCTTTTGGAAAGAGCGGGGGGAGAGGGCGAGATGCCTGCTCCCCCTTTTGCTCCCGTGCCCCCCGCGGTCTGCGGAGCCCGGACGGGGGCTCCCACTTCATCGCGTCCCCCGGCAACCCTCGTTCAGCCGGGGCTGGAGGCAGGGGGAAGGCGGGGGGGATCCTCCCTACCTTCCTCCGCTCCTCCTTCCCGCTCCCTGCCTGCCTCCCCGCGGCGCATCCTCCCTCTTCTCCTCTCCTCGCCCTGCCTCTCCCTCACACTCGCTCCCCGCTGCGCTGCCGTCGGGGCGGCGCCAGGAGACCCAGCCCGCGGTCCCCCGCCCCGGGGATGTGCTGAGAAGGGGCCCTTTCCGCGCATCGCTCTTCTCCTCCTCCTCCTCCTCATCATCCTCCTCCTTCACCACCTCCTCCTCCTCCTTTTCCCCCCGCCCACAGCCTCCTCGCAGCGGCCCGGAGCCGGCGGCGGTGGAGCCCGGCGGTAAGCGGCGGGGAGGGCGCCCGGGGGCAGGGCTGGGTCGGGTTGGGTTGGGTCGGGGAGGGAGCGAGCGGAGCCTTTCCTTCGCCCCTACATCGCTCTTCCCTCTCGGTAGTGCCTGGAGCTGGGCTTTTGTGGCTGGGCAGCCATAGGTGTGCGTGGGTACGAGGTGTGCGCGCATACATATAGGTGTGTGTGCGTGGGTATGCATATATACATTTAACCTTGAACACGAATCCTTGAATCCCCTGTACATTTATCCTTTGGCCACGGGGGAGGGAGGGAAGCCGGGCGCTGTGGCCACCTTGTGCCGACGGCGGGTCAGCCGGAGCCTCTGGGTGCCCATCTGGTCACGTCGCCCTGCATCCCCCTCGGTAGGCAGCTATATATTTATACACATATATATGGTCGCGACGCCCTGCCCTCTGCCTCCTTCCCTCCACAGGTGCCCGTTATTTGATTTACATAGGGATATATAGTTATGTATAGATATCTTCTCTCCTTGCTGCCCCCAGGTGTCCCCGCACCTGGCCGCGGCGCTGCCCCGGGGATCGTCCCGGGGATCCCTCAGTGTCGGCGGAGCTCGGAGCTGCCTGCCCCCAAACGTGTGTGCACAAGGCGCCCCGCAGCCCCAGGGGGACAGGTACCGTGGGCAGTGTGCCTGGAGCACGAATCCTGCCCTTCTTCAAATGCTCGTCACAAGTTAGTAGAAAGCTGCGGCAGCGCAGATGCCTTCCTAGACATCCATTCCTCTTACTTGGCCTCCGGCAGAGGAAAGGAAATAGCAGGCACCACATCTTTCTGTGTCGGTGGAAGAAGAGAAAGGATTATCGGTAATAGATTCGTTGAAGGAACCCTGACTTGTTGGTTTTAATTACTATTAATTAGCTAGTAGTTTAAATGTAGTCCTGGCTTGTATACCTGCTGCAGAACTCCCTTGCTAGCTTTAGTGCAGCACTGTTAAAATTGTGTATTCCTGCTTCTGCTTTTTAGTAAAATCTTTCTCAGTCCTGATACAAGTGGAGAATCCATTTGGGAAAACTCAGTTTCTAGAAGAGTGACATGGACTGTGCACAATCTGCTGGGCTACTGGAAAAGCAGCATTTTGTATTTGCTCCAGTTTTTTGGGTTATGGCAGAAGGTTCTTTTAACAATAGCAAATTAACATTTGTCATTTAGAAGGGGTGTTTTTAAAGTTGATAGTGTTTAAGTTGGTCTCTGGATGAGATGGAATATCATCAAATCACAGGACTAAATCTTGCAGTCTGTACATGCACAGAACTGTCCTTTGGATGAAATGGTGGTAGGCAAGGGAAGGACTTATATCAATGAATCCATCATCCAACCAGCACTATGTTATCAGCAACCCCGCGGTAGGTTTCTGTGGAAACTCCTAAGCCTTTCTTGGACCATTCTTGCAGTGCTGTTTGACTTGCTATATATGGCAGCATGTGAGAAAACATAAAGGCGATTTGTATAACTGTATTCCTTAGTTTTCTATTTATTTAACTGTTTATTTGAAATACTGAATGCAACATGTATTGTTAAACTTTAATAGAGATGTAGATCAAAGCTACATAGTATATGGATATAAATAATATTCTAAATTAATGGATATGTTAATCAGTTTGAATGAAGTCTTTTCTGAGAAAAAAAAAAAAGGAAGCTGAACAACTGTTATTCAGAGTGTTCTCTCTTTTTTCTAGTGTTGTGTGAAGAAATTCTTCAGCCATGGATGTGTTCATGAAAGGACTTAACAAGGCGAAGGAGGGAGTTGTAGCGGCAGCAGAAAAAACCAAGCAGGGTGTAGCAGAAGCAGCAGGAAAGACGAAAGAAGGCGTCCTCTATGTGGGTAGGTGGACAGTAGAGTTCATGCTTCTGGTTGGTGTGCCCTGACCTTCATGTTCATCTGAAAGAAAGATCTGGATTCTCATCAGACCTATTCTTCTGTTAAAAAAAAAAAAAAAAAAAAAAAAAGTGTAACCACTCATAGGACAGCAATGTAAACAAGATGAGAGTTGAGCCTTTCTGAGCTCCAAGTCTTTTAAGCATTTGCTTGTTAGTTCTTATGTGACTTGATGGTTCATATGTCGCTGCGTTTTTCTGGCCATGCATGACTGTACTGTGGAGCCATATTTGTAGCAGCATCCAGGACAAGTTTGTGCTGTAGAAGGGGTCTTACAATACAGGTGACTAGCTGACACTGTATCCAATACATTTGCTAGGTTAAGGCTGAAGAGATAAAAAACAGTGTAAAAACCACTCCTGTAGAAATCATAGGTTTTAAGCAGGGTTTTGAGAGAAGAAACTTGAGAGGTTAATTCAGGAGCTGAGCCTAAGACATGCCCATGGCTTTTCCTGGAATAAGATGAAGATAAGTGGAAAGGTGTACACTCCATAGAAAGGAGCCTATTCTCTTCTTTCACAAATCATACATACAGATCCTCAGTGGTAATGTTTTGTGTACCAAAATATCAGCTCCTTGTCTTCTGAAGTTAAATTTTTAATGTTCTGTACTTAATATTGCATATTCATACCAGTTATTTTCCATGGCTCCTCCAAGAAGTACCTTTACAGTCAGTGAGGTAGAGCAGGTAGCCCCCCAAGGCAGCAATGGGGAAGATGGGAAACAGTTGTTAATTGACTTATCTAGGCCACACAAAAATTTTGTACAGAGCCAGGGATAAGATAATCTTCAAATCCCAGATTGGTATGTTGACTGCATTGATCATCATCTTCACTTAGCAAGTATCAGGTTTTAGAAGACTCTCTTGCAAATGCCACCATGAAAAATTCACAGGAAAAGAATCTTCTGAACCATATGAATAAATGATCGTTTAAAAAAAATGATGGAACCTCTTTCTCTGTTCGTCAAATTAATTTGTATTGTAGCAGAATGGAAAATATACTGTTTTCTGTAGGTCCTTTATGCTCTCATGGTTTTATAGCAGGTCAGTTCTGTAATGGATGCTATTTGAGCCTAGGGAGATGCACACAGATATCAAAGAGAGATTGAATGGAGTTGAAAACTGGAGACATTTCTTTTAAATGGGAGCACTGGGGTTTCTTCAATTCCTATGTATTTCCAGGATTCCCTCTGCCCTTGCAGGCTAATGTCAGTCTGTAAAAAATTATTTCTGCTCCAGATAGTTTGGACTACTTATTTGGAATATACTTTTCTCCTGCTGAGCTGTAGCAAAGCTTCGTGCTCTTGCCAACAGAGATGGAAGTCATTTTGAAAACTAGTTGTAAGATGAGTCTATTTTAAAATGAGCGTCTGCTCATTTTCAGTATCAAAATAGCTGTTCTTTCACTGCACATTGTGCTTGATAGTGGAGTTAGTTTTCAGGGTATGGCTTTCTTTTTTTTTTTTTATTTAATTTTCTTGTCATTCCTGAACATGCTTTTAGACTCATTGATTTCTTTGTATTAAAAACCTGCATTGTGTACTGAAATAATCTTTGTGCCTGACATGTTCTTCTGATCATAATAACATTTGAACTTAGTTCTCCTCCCAAAGGCAACAGGTTTCCTATTTTTATGAGGTTGAACTTTGGAGGGCAGGTTTGCTATTTATTCCAAAAACAATAAGACAACAGAGCCCTAAGCCATAATAGAGGTCTGTGCATGTGACTGCAGTAATGGTGAAGGACCCTTCCTGAAGCAGATGGCTGCTTTTCAGGAGGAAAGAGCTATATGCATAGCTTCAGTCATGCAGGCAAAAGAGCCTTTCTTTCATCACATCAGAAGCTCTTCCCCAGATTTCTGGCAGGTAATCTGTCTGGGTGTGTGCCTGGGTCTAGCAAGCCAGCTTCCATAGAGGAATTTTCAAGACAATCAGCGATAGGGTATGGACCACAGTGATAAGCCCGCTGGGTTATTGCTTCCTCAGGTTTTCCAGCTGTAAACGGCAAAGCCAGAAAGCAAACATCAGAGCAGAACATCAGAGCAAACATCAGAGCAGAAATCATTGAAGTGTTGTAGTGGTGTTAGGAGACTTCTGTGAGGGCTTGGGTCTGGCAGAGGCCAGCTGAAAGTAGGTCACATCCCTATGCTCCCTGCCAAAGCAGCATTTTCAGGCTGCCCTGAACACCCTTCAATTTCTGAACTGGGTATATCTCTTTCTGCTTCCCTAGCACACAGCAGGGGCAACTCATCTCTTGAAAAGCATTAGCAAAGGCTGATGTGATAATCTCTTGGTTCTGTAGGCTGATAATGGTTGCAGCCTGAAAGATGGTGAAAACCCTTTATAATCACAGGGAAGGAACAGGGTACTGCATTAGGGCTTCTAAAGGTTTCTCTCTCCTTGCCTTTGTAGGTGGATTTTCAGATACAAATTTCACAGCCAGATTGTGAAAGCTACTTGACATCTTGCAAAGAAGAGCCTGACAAAACTGGGCTAAGAGGGACCTGCTAATCATTTTCAGTTTTGACAGTCACCTCCATGACATTCAGCCTTCCACTGTGATTAAAGAATTAATAAAATACAAAATTGCTGGCACCCCAAGGTGCTATGGCCTTTCATTTAAGAGAGGAATTTTATTAGTAGAATTTGAGGAATTTGTCAACTGCATGAAGTTTAACAAGGCCAAGTGCCGGGTCCTGCACCTGGGGCGCAATAACCCCAAGCAGAGCTACAGGCTGGGAGAGGAATGGTTGGAAAGCTGCCAGGCAGAGAAGGACCTGGGAGTGATGGTTGATAGTCGGCTGAATATGAGCCAGCAGTGTGCTCAGGTGGCCAAGAAGGCCAACGGCATCCTGGCTTGTATTAGGAACAGCGTGACCAGCAGGGCTAGGGAGGTGATCGTCCCCCTGTACTCAGCTCTGGTGAGGCCGCACCTCGAGTACTGTGTTCAGTTTTGGGCCCCTCACTACAAGAAGGACATGGAGGTGCTCGAGCGGGTGCAGAGAAGGGCGACGAAGCTGGTGAGGGGCCTGGAGAACAAGTCCTACGAGGAGCGGCTGAGGGAGCTGGGCTTGTTCAGCCTGGAGAAGAGGAGGCTCAGGGGCGACCTTATCGCTCTTTTTAGGTACCTCAAGGGAGGCTGTAGCGAGGTGGGGGTTGGCCTGTTCTCCCACGTGCCTGGTGACAGGACGAGGGGGAATGGGTTTAAGTTGAGCCAGGGGAGTTTTAGGTTAGATGTTAGGAAGAACTTCTTCACTGAAAGGGTTGTGAGGCACTGGAACAGGCTGCCCAGGGAAGTGGTGGAGTCACCATCCCTGGAAGTCTTCAAAAGACGTTTAGATGTAGAGCTTAGGGATATGGTTTAGTGGAGGGCTGTTAGCATTAGGTCAGAGGTTGGACTCGATGACCTTGAGGTCTCTTCCAACCTAGGAAATTCTGTGATTCTGTGATTCTGTAATTTAAGAGTGTTATTTAAGTAAATAATGAAAACATCTGGACCTTTCTGTCTGGGTTATGGTTAGCTATATGGTTAAACTAAAAGGTTGGAACATACTTCTACATAATACAGGTCTATTAACAAAAGCTAGAATCAAATGTGGTCATTGGGGGGGGAAGTTCCCTTTTGCAAAGGGGAAACTCACCGCTCTGAGGGTGTCTATTGGAGGATATACTTTGTATTCTTTCTCTTTTTCATGTAAAAGTCCGTTTTCTTCCCTCTTACCACGTTTGTCCTGCTTTTTAATAACCTAAAAAAAACCTAATACAGTCAATACAGACAGTTCAATACAATCTATAGTGTGCTTATATGCTTTCAGTTTGCTTTTTCCTAATTTCCTCTGCTGATGTACTTGAGCACTGGCCAGCTGAAATGCAGTGGTTTTGTAGGGGCCAGTACAGCACCGGGACTTTTCTCTATGTCGAAGAAGCACCTTGTCATTAATTAGAAAGGAGGACAGCGACTCAGCAGTCTTGTGCTGGATCATGAATGCCATAAATTCAGAACTGGGTCTCCATGTATCTTTCAAAACTTGTTGGTGTGATGCGGTAAGGAAGAGTGGCAATGCCTACCCACGCTTATTTTGAAACCAGGAACTGTGAGTGAGGATAATGCTCTTGCATGCTGTCAGTGATATACTGCTAAATAATTCATTTGAGCTCTGTGTTGGTACTGGGGAGCTACAGTTTGTACTCAGTTGACTCCTGAGTGCATGTTTAGTTCTCAGGAATGAAAGTTTCCAATCTGATCGTTTTGGCTGTTATAAATCATAGCAGAATGGAGAAATAGCTTATCAGGTGAGGAATGGGTAACAGAAGAATTTAGTATATCCTGTATTAACTGCCCTTAGAGTAGATAAGTACAGGCGTGACCTGTTTGGCAAGACCATCCAAATTCCTCTGTTGCACTTTGTTTTCTTAAGATTTCACATAGATATCTGTTATTTAGTGACACGGCCACAGCAATCAAATCCAGCAGAAGTGAAGATTTTCTCTGGTTTCTCCCAACAGTAGATGAGGAACAAATTTATCATGTGTCTCCCCCCAAATCATTATTTTTTGAAATACTTTTTTTTAAACTAGATATGTGCAAGCAGGACACATGACGTATACCAACAACCTTAAAACCACAGATGCATTGAAAGGAGAGTGAATTTTCCTTTGGTAATAGCAGCTGGTAGAGTAGTAAATGGGACTCAAGGTCCATCTGGTGGAATAACGGGCTTCAGTACTTGTGAACAAGTATTTTCCTTAGACAATGACTTTTTGTTCCCCTAATTTGGGTTTATGTCTCCCTGTCTTCATCCAGCTCTTACTAAGTGGCCTGAATCTCAGTAAAGGCTTGCTTGGAATATTCTGCTCATCTCTCAGAGGGCCCAGAAATGAGTGTACTGCCAAACTGCTGATAGATGCTTTCTTTTTTGGAATAATGATACTGATCATGATAAATAATGAAGTGAAGAGAGGATGTTGTATTTTGGATAATTACATAAAGGCAAAAAATGGGGATTTGGTTCCCTCCAGCTCACACAATTGTGTATTATAGCGAGGAAAAGTAGCATTGCATGTACAGCTATTGCTCTAGATTCACCCAAGTAGTGCTGGTCAGTGTCAGGTGTTTTTTTTTTTTGTCTTTATATTACCCATATTCTGATTCTTCCAATCATAGAATCATGGAATGATTTGGATTGGAAGGGACCTTAAATATCATTTAGTTCCAAACCCTCTGCCATAGGCAGTCTTTCTTTTATACATGGTATAAAGAGAAAGATTGTCAATGTTTTGGAAATGGCGGAATGAAAGACAGTTTCTATGAGAAACTATGTGGATGACCAGCTTTTATTTGTTCCTAACCAGAAGCCATCCTAACAAATTCAGCTGTTGCATTTATAGGCCAGTTCTGTCAAGTCCCAATGTACTTACAGGTCCTGTTGTAGCTCTAACTGGAGAAACAGCTACTTCCACGTAAGTGTGCAGTAGTGGGACAAATAATGCTTATCTCTAATGTATGCTGTGAGGTCTGGACTGCTGCTTGGCTGGTTATTTGCACACACATATATACACATATATACATATGTGTGTGTGTGTGTCCTATACAGGTCTGCAAGTTGTGTTTTCACTAAAACAAAGCCTATCGATGGAAAGAGACTAGCGTTTCTAGATTAGCTGTGGTTATAGCAGTTTTACATGAAATAGTAATCAATTGTGGATGTTCCTTGGAGATAACGTGCATTGCAGAAGGCCCCAGGGAGTTCTGTCATGTCATCAATCTCTTACCCTCATCCATCGCAGCCCTAGGGAACTGCATACTTGCTATTCACAGGTTTGGATTTGCTAATGGCTTGGATTGCAGGCAGTAACTTCAACAAGATGAATGAGGTTTTGGTCAGATCTAACAATGAAGTTAAAAGTACATCCTCAATGTCAAACTTTCCAACAGACATGTTGTAAGCCTAAAATGGTTTTTAGTCTCTTTCTAGCAGTCAGTAGAGCTAGTCATCTGCTTGTATTCCAGTATGTGTTTGAAGTACTGTGCTTGTTCTGCTCCCATGGTGCTGCCAGATTGAGAATCAAAATTCTAAAACAAGTTTTTAGACACTATTACCTTGTATTTAATAAAATTAATGTCTCGTTCAGTGGTAAATATTTTCAATGACAGAAAACGAGCTACTGCTTTTTAAAGAGAAAATCAAAATAAGGAGGAAGGAAGATTTCTCAACTGTTTATCCTCTTCATTAGCTAAAGAAGAGGAAGTCATTTTACTTGATGCAACAATTTTTTATTTTTTATAATGGAATAATGCTCTTGCTCATAGATAACAGAACCTTTTCAATGCTGTAACCAATCTGACAGAGCCATGGCTTAAGCTCTACAAGTTGGCACTAACAGCAAATAAGACACATTGATGAATGAGCTTGTATGTTATTTCAGTGTTTAATTGTATTATATAGAATTGTGGAAAAAGTATTTTTTCTTCTAATACGTTTCTGTTGGTTTATTATTATCTTCTAATATATTTCTGCTCATGGCAGGTTGTGTATGTTTATATTTATACATAGTGATAATGCTAAAATTTTACAGAGACTGGAAGTGTAAAGTCAGAACCACAAATTATAATATCTGAAATACTGAATGGCATACAAACTAAAAGTTGTATAACAAATAAGATAACTTCTGATAGGTTTGGTTTTTTTTTGTTTGTTTTTTTTTTAAAGTCATATTATCATGATACTTTCACATAGGCATTCCAGAATATGTTTTGGCTTCAGTGTGGCAGAATTACATTGCTCACACAAGTCTTACGTTATGTCTGAGTACAGCACAAGTTCTAGATTTTGGTCTGTAGAGTCTTTATGTTGATTGTTTTGTCTGTGACAAGGAAACAAACTGAATTAGGCAGACCTTGGGTTTGACTCCAGTGGCATTTTCATGTTTGAGAACTGTCTACTACCTTATATGTCCCTTTCAGATTCCTTCTGTCTAAATCTGGCTATCCTACAAGCTCCCCATGATTTTAACCACTGGGTCTTTCCACAGGCTCAGTAATGCTTTTTAACCCCTGCAAACCAAGATCTAAGTAAGAGTTATTACAAGAAGTAATAAGGATCTTCTGGGAACTTTAGCTCTAATCTTATAAAAATGCATACACGAGTCTCATTAGAATGTTAACGGTAAGATGACTTCTGTGCAGAGTTGTCCATGTGAGTTTACAGAATGGCAGGCTTAATTAATGTGACTATTAAAAGAATGGCAATGAAGTCAATATATACAAGAAATAAGCTGCAGCAGTGTTTCCAGTGTTACTCACTTCTATAGTCAACCTACATTCACACAGTTGCTCTTAATTGATAGTGTTGGCCTTTCCATTAGATTAAATATCTCTTGAATTAATTTCACTTGAATTAATTTTAATCATTTTAGGAAATGCTGTGTGCAACTGTATGTAATCTATCTATTCACTTTGCTTTATTATCCATCTTACCTTTACTAGTACTTAAGAACAAGTATTTTCAACCTAATATTGTTCTCTGTTTAGGTTCCAGGACCAAGGAAGGAGTTGTTCATGGTGTCACAACAGGTAAGATAATTATCTCTCAATTTCAACTGCTTCCCTATTTCTGTTTAACCAACCATTTATCTGTTAAAAATTTAGGTATATTTCTTTGACAGCACTCCAATATTTGAAGGATGGAAATATGTCATCAAACTGAGAGGCAGAAAGCAACATTCATTTTCTCAAAAATGCATAAAGTTTTACAGTTGAAAATGTAAATTTAATATAGCCGTTTATGTGTGAGGAGAGTTTTCTGAGCAATATTCTGAATTGAATTCAAGTAATACCAGGATGAGCCAGGAGGCTAATGAAACCAGATTCCTTAACAGAAGGAAATAGCGTGTGTTTGTAGAAGTAGAAAAATCAAGGGTCTTACTGTTCTTTGTTTATTGTCAAAGGTAAAATATTCAATGCCAGAAAGTTATGAACTAGTTGGCATAAAATAATGATTTTTTTTTTTTTTTCCTGTGAAGAAATTCTTGTAAAAACAGAAAGCCTGGTTTCTGACAGACTGTGCCCAAGTCCGTCTCCTTGTGATCTGAGGTGGTGTCTGGAGGTGGGAGTGGAGGAGTGCCACTAAAGGAGGAATGTGGAAGGCAAAGTGTGTAGGGACTTGGACATATGTTGGGAGGACTTTAATCTTTTGCTTTAGGACTTCATAGAAACAGACAGGACTGATGCTCGTGGAACAGACAGGAACTACTGCGATACATGAAGGAGGGAAAATACTGTGGAAGGAACCTCCTTTATACAGTTAGGATTGTAAGAGCTGGGTAGAAAGGAAAAATCACTGGGAGTGTTTGCAGTTAAGGCAAACAGCAGTGTCAGTAGCTTGTCCATGCCTGTCTTTTTGAGTATCCACAGTGAAACAGTGATGCAAAATGGAGTTTTACCTCTGCAGTCATTAACAGCTCTGCAGTGTAATCACTGCTGTTATCTGTAGCCTGCATGATTATACCCAAGCTACCATTAAGCTGGCTGTCTCTAGTATAGCTAAGTATAACTATAGTATAGTATAACTATACTATGACTGTATCTGTGGCAGCAGAGAATTCCACTTGAACTTAATACCTGAATATCATTGGTATTCTTAGTGCTTCTTCATCCTTGATTGAGATCTACAAATAATGTGGTTTCAGGTAAAGTCATGCTACAATGACAGTATGGACGTGCCCCATGGCTCCTTCCATTCCTGAAAGATTCTTGTGACTCATTAATATGTCTCCCTGGAACTGGTTGGGTGGGAAGAAAAGAGGGAAATAGCTTACAGGAAAGAAACACATTTCAGAATTCTGATAAACTAATTTGAATTTGTCACAGTTATGAAGGTTTCATTTTTTTAAAATTTTTTTTTATATATATATATATTTTTTTTTTAGAACTGCATAATTTCTCAGTAGCAACAACACTTTGAAACTTTGAAGTTAATGCTGGGCATATATGTTCACATTGGTATTTCTACACTGAAAAAGAGTAAATTTGCATTTCAAATTGATTTGCAAGGTTCATTTTAGATAAGAACTGAAACAACTAACCAATAATTTGGAGTGATAAGTGGGTGGCAAAATTAATGGATGCCTTATATCTATACAGAGTGCAGGAAAACCTGAGCTGACCGTAGTGCATAGAGTCAAATGTGAAATCTTCTGCTATAGATTATGGGACATCTAGAGATGTGAAGAAGATGCTTGGTCAAGAAATTGAAGGTGTTTTTGCATTAAGAAAATAGAAAACAAATGAGAGTGGGATTAGAAAAGGAATTCTTCTTTCTTTTGATTTGGGTACAACCAGTGTGTCATTCATCTGTGCTCACACAGGCCAATACCAAGGATAAACGACGGTAGTTGGACTTAACTTGGCAGTACAAAATATCACAATGCAAATAATCAGTTGAGAAATAAACCAGTAGTATTTTTAGTAACAAAACTGATCGGAACATCCCTCACAGGCCCTCAGAACTTAGCCACAGGCTAAACAGATCTATGCTCTTGTTGCAAGGTTTGAAATCTCATAATGGTAAACCTCAATTAAGAGAAATACGCAGAGGGATCATTACTGTAACCAGTAGATGATTGCAGTAGAATGAGATTTGAGGCATATATATCCCATATTATCACAGATGTGGGAACAGCAGTGGATAGCACCAGCAAGCAAGTTAATAGAGGTGAAGTTAACTAAGCTAGGCTTTGTGTTAGAATAAAAGTCAAGGCCATTTGCATGTGTGTGAAACTTGCTGAAGAGGTGGGTTTCTCTACCAGGCTAGCTTACTGAGGGAGTTCTTTCCTTCCATCTCGATCTGCTATAATATGTGGAGCAAGACAGGAAATCTTAGGTAGGAGAACAAAGTTTTTGAAAAGATGTTAAGTTTTGTTCTGCAAGATATAAAACAGACTACAAAGCAAAACATAAGGAGAACACATCTGTTCTGTACTGCAACTATGAATAGAATGTTCAACAATGTTACTGAGAATTTAAAGCAAAATTTGTTTTAGGCAAAAAGCTCCTCTTCCACTTCAGGAAAAGGGTGACTCAAAGTGAAACACCCAAAGCTTGAGAATAATGGTTATTGTGCCACAACTTCAATAATTCTGGCCCATTAAACTGGTTGAAAGGAGTTTAGCTGTTGAATGAAAATGGATAGAGGGCAGACAGAAATGTGGCAGTGAGGAGAAGGGACCTAATGCAAAATCTAAAGAGTAATTTCTAAAAGGAAACAGTATGGGCTTGATACTAAAAGAATAGAGGAATTGCTCTATTTTTAGACATATTTTAAAATAAATAAATAAAACAAATCTATGAGTTGTTCTGGAAAGCAGAGAAGGTAAGTGAAAAGAGATTTGGGTTCACTGTAGTGATGCTCTGAGATACAATGTAAAGACACTGAGAAATGCTAGTGAAGTTGTCCTATAAATCTAATCCATTTAAATAAATGCTTTTAAAGTTGCTGTGTTAACTGTCTTTTAGGATACTTATAAAGACCTACTTGTCTTTTTTTCATAGGACTAGGAGTTTGCCAGTTCTGGTGATCTTATGATGCTCTAGGGTGTTGATATGTGAAACCTGAAGTGCAATAACACATTTTGTTACATGAAGAAAAATGATTCAAGAGGCTAGAGACAGTCAAAAGTGAACTAGAATCACAGATCCAAATAAATGTGTGTTGACAGTTATTCAATCAACCATTTCTTACTGTTTGAGCTCTACGGTTCTGCTAGTTTTGCTATTTTTGAATAGTTTATGGTGTAAAACCCTTGGCTGGTAAGGGTACTGACACACCTCAAAGTGCTGAACAACTAAATATGCTTTTCAGTTAGTGACTTTCCAAACCCAGGAATACTAGACTGAGGAGTTCCTTGTTTTAAAGTATGACCCGATTGCACCAGGTTTAGTTGCATCAAGACACTAAAATGAGGACACCTGGCTGTGATTCACAGGAATACAGAGAGCATGCTATTTGTCAGGTTGCCTTTTCTGAGAACTTCTGTAGGGGAAGAAGTTTTGCTTTTTGGTCTTACAGGGTGTTAGCTTATGTATCTGACTTGCCTATCTAATTAACATGTCTACTGGCCTTTGGCTATAATAATTCATCCATTTTCTTTGACTGTGCATAATTCATCCATCTTGCTCATCTCCCAGGGATAAACGGCTACAAATGTACAGTTTCAAAGATGGAATATTTACAGAGCATATCCTGATAGCCAAAGAAAAGCAATGGTCTGTGGAAAGCTCAAGGTGAAAAAGCCCCCTAACTCAGTACTTCAAGCAGATGTCAGTTTCCTGAAGTGAAATGAGGGCATGGTCTCAACAGTTATGAACCTTAGTGAACCTTTTTCTTAATTCTTTTATCTGATCATTCTTGTGGTTTTTGTTTGTTTGTTTTCCTTAATATACTTAGTCATTTGTATTCCAGTTGCATTTGTTTTAACTTTACCAGGTGTCTTATAGTGAATGAATAAATTAAAGAACCCACAACATACTTATGACTTCTTTGTAAATGAATTCTTCAAGTACCTAAGGCAATATGATCATCTAAAATTAATATTCAAAAGTGTATTTAGTGCAGTCAGAATAATGTTATTAATCTAGAGAAAGCATGTAGTTTTCATCTACTTCTAGTGCTCAAAGTAGAAAGCAGCAAGTTCTCATTTTGAAATGTTCTAGAAGTTTCATGTTAAAAGCTTGTATTACCCAGTTATCTATGACAAGTAGGGACAAAGAAACCTTAAAAGCCATTAATTTTTTTAGTATGCTATAGTCAGTATTAGAACTTCTATTTCAATGTTAGCCTTTGTACACCATTCCAGATCACTTACTCCACAGGTGGACACAAGTAGTCGGGCTATAGCAGAGTCAAGCTATACACAAGCTGATTTATTCTGTTTCTCAGCACTGTGATGCAAAGCAGACATCAACTTTACAAAGACTTAATGGCTTAAGATCATTAAACAACCTAGTATTCAGATTAATTTAATTAGTTGGTATTAACTCCCTGCATTCTGAACTGATTTGTTTGTGTGCATTAAATGCTTTTCCCTTGATACTACTTAGTGTAATCAATAAAACACATAAGACTGGAAACCTATTTTGTTTTTCCTTCTCTTGTTATTAGGGTTACAGAGTTGAAGGTTTACAAAGTTGGAGCTTATTTACAGAATCGCTCTGGTAATAGAACTTTAATGTTTTTGTATTCCTTAGAAATAGGAAAGTAGAGTTTCTCCTGCTAGTATTAGTGCTTTTGCAGATCTGTGCTATGTGTATAGTTTTCTGGATTTATCTTAATGACTCTGATTTCTGAAAGACAGTATCTAACTAAAAAGCCAGCTTATTGGTTTGGTACCCAATGATAAGTTCTTATGAGATACATGACATAGTAGGAACTTGTTAGCATCTTCAGACACTTAGAAAGCCTCAGAGTTTAAATTATATATAGACAGGCTTGTAAACTTAAACTCAAATTTAATTTGAGGCCCTCAGTTTTGCTGAAGTTTTCAGCTAAGAATAATACCTAAATCTGTGTTTGGCAGAACCACTTAGGTAGGAGCTGCAGTTTTGAGCTGGAAGATGCAGCTTAGATGCCACTCTTTGTTCTTTCTCTACATAGAACAGCTTGCTTTATTCTTTCAGGGCAGAACCACTTCAAGTTAGGAGTTGTCTCTTGTATGCAGCTTTCCTTAAAAATACGTCTGTCTAGCTGTTGAGCAGCTTCTCTTAGTGGTGACAGTGTGGGTCAGTGATTCCTACAGAATCACAGAATGGTTAATGTTGGAAGGGACCTCTGCAGGTCATCTGGTCCAACTTCCAGGTTGCCCAAGACCATGATGAGGTGGCTTTTGAAGATCTCCAAGAAGGGAGACTGCTCAGCTTCACTGGCCTACCTGCTCCCTTGCTCCAACACCTGCACAGTGAAGAAGTGCTTCCTGGTGTTTAGACTAGGTGGAACCTCTTGTGTTCCAGTTTGTGCCCATCGGCTCTTGTCCTGGCACTGAACACCACTGAAAAGAACATGGATCCCTCTTTGCACCCTCCTTCCACAGTAAGGCCAGTAACAGCGTTAACGACCTGATTCTTGTTTGTTTGTTTGTTTTGTTTGTTGTTTTGTGTGCAGTATTGAGCCTTTCCTAGAGAAATCTTTTTTCTGGTAGGAAAAAACAGACTTCAAAAAGAGCTTTCCCAAAACATACTGATAGCAGGAACTGTAGCCACTAGGTAGTGTGCTTGGTAGGTGGTCATACTTGCCATGACAACGTAGTATGAGAAATGTGGTTTTAATACAATATTAAAATTCATCAGTATATCGGGCATTTTATATTGCAGCTGAACTGAAGCATCTATGGTGCACCAAATTTCACTCTATTTCTTTATACATAGCTTTTGAGGTGCACTTTTTGAAGGTCTTAAGATAATGTCACTAATTATGACTACTGACAATGGAGCATAGTGCAACTGTGTTTGTCAGAGGGAGGAGTCTGCTTCGGATCAGCTGAGCATGTGAGCCACTGCCAATATCAAACCTTCTGAACTGGTTTGTTTTTAAAAGTTCTGACATTTGAGGCATTTTGGAAAAAGGGAGAATTTTTCAAAAAACATATATCACTTCCATACAGGAATGAGGAAAAAAAGGAATATATATATATACATGTACATACGTAATATATATATATATATATATATATATATATACACACACACACAAAGGATCTTGATTTATACTTTTTTTTTTTTGGCTTTTTCTTCTTCATCCTTCTGTCCTCTGGGACAGAAAAAAAAGAATGAGATAGGTGTGGTGGTTTACTCAGGCGGGCAGCTGAGCTACACCATAACCACTCTCTCACTCCCCCTCCTCAAAGGGAAAGGGGGAGAAAATACAATGAAAAGGCTCAAGGGTTGAGATAAGGACAGGGAGATTGCTCAACAGTTATCATGTTGGGCTAAACAGATTCAGAGTAGGGAGATTAGTAAAACTTACTGCCTATTACTAACAAGCTAGAGAAGTGAGAAACAAAGGAAAGAAATTAAAAACGCCTTCCGTCTACCCTCGACCACCACCTCCCCTCAAACAGTGCAGGAGAATGGGGAAATGGGGGCTGCAGGCAGTCTATAGCACTTCATCTCCACCGCTCCTTCTCAGTCACTCTCTTCCCCTGCTCCATGTGAGGTCTCTCCCACAGGATGCTGTCCTTCCTGAACTGATTCAGCAGGGGCTGCCCACAGGCAGCAGCTCTTCAAGAACTGCTCCAGATATGGATCTGTACCATGGGGTCTGTCCATCCCCAAGGAGTAAACTACTCCAGCACTGGTCCCCCATGGGTGGCAGCTCCCTCCAGACCCCCTGCTCCTGCATGGGCTCCTCTCCATGGGCTGCAGCCTCCTCCACGCCACATCCACCTGCTCCACTGGGGTCTCCTCCACAGGCTGCAGTGTGGAGATCTGCTCCATGTGGGACCCACAGGCTGCAGGGGGACAGCCTGCTCCACCAGGGGCCTCTCCACAGGCTACAGGGGAACTGCTGCTGCATGCCTGGAGCACCTCTTGCCTTCCTTGTGCACTGACCTTGGTGTCTGCAAGGCTGCTTCTCACTCCTCACTCTCCTAGCTGTTGTTGTGCAGCAGTTTGGTTTTTTTTGTTTGTTTGTTTGTTTATTTATTTTTCCCCTTTCTTAAATCTGTTCCCACAGAGGCACAAACAACATCAATTGTTGTCTCGGCTCTGGCCAGCAGCGAGCCCCTTATCTAACATGGGGCTGCTTCTGGATTCATCTCAGAGAAGCCACCCCGATGGACCCTGCTACCCAAACCTTGCCACATAAACCCACTACAATAAGAAATGAAAAGCAAGAGTAAAACTTACTCAAAATTCACTTATCCATTTACTGTTTTGTTGTTGTTAATTTCTTGGAGAATAGTACTTTAACACGTATTTTTGCAATGTACTGCTTTTTTACATAGCTCTGAGATTTCTTTCTACCATTCTAAATAATATGGAAGCAGTACCTATTTCCATCTCAGCACGCTATTCATTTTGTTTCTGAAAGACTCAATGCACAATTTTAGATCTTAATGTTATCTGAAAGTTATGATGTGTTACTAGAACAAAGACCTTAAGACAAGCATTGTCAAGAACTGGTGAAAAACTTCCTATAGAGACTTCTGTAGAATCCTGAGCTTTTGTACTCTGTAGCTGGTAATAATCAAATGTGGGATCTTCACAAATGCTATCTTGCACCTGCTAGCACTAAATCAAACCTTCCCTGAGGATGATGTTTGTTTTTCAGCAAAACGCACTTTTTTCTGGAAAAAGTATGGGGTTAGAGTACTGGATGGATACAATGATGTTTGTTGCCAATTTGTATATTATTAGCATGTATATGTTGAAAGATCTTTGGAACAGACTATTTTTCTATGTCAATTATAGCAATATAGCATGCCCTCTGATATGGACAGCTGATAAGAAATTCTGTCAGGAATTAAATCTAATTTATCTATAGAAAGTCATCTCTTAGTATATGTTTCCAAAAGCAGTCTCTGAAAGGGTTGCCTATCTGCTAAGTAAAATCCAGCCTGTGCTCACAAGGGTTGTAACTAGAGCTATGAATACAATTTATGGGTCAGATGGAATTTTGTCTGGAGGAAAATTAGAAGGAAAGATTAGTTGAAATTACAAAGCTGTGTTCTGGATGTCTTTTAAGAACAGTTCTTTGTTTAGATAAGTAAATGAGGGGTTTTTGTTTGTTTGTGTTTTGTTGTTGTTGTTGTTGTTTTGTTTTGTTTTGTTTTTTCCTTTTTCCCTGAAAATCTGGCCCTGTAACTTGAAGGCATGAAGTCATTTGTTCTCTTTATTCTTAGAGTGGTTTCACAAGCTTCTGGCAGGGAAGAGCACTTGGGAATGAATGAGCAGAAAGAATTGAGTAATACTCTGAAAGGTAGAAAGGCAACCACTGATGTATATGTAGGCTAAATGAGTTGTTGTTTCCCTGGGGCTTTGAAGTGAGCTATTAATCCGGTTTGCTTTAGCATTTTTGGCATTCAATCTTTTTGTAGATTAGTATGTTATGGATGGAAACATCAGCTGTTGGGCAGAAATCTCAGAAAGTCAGATAAGATGTTGTATTAGAAATCCTCTGGTCAAGCACCAGTAGCTCTGCTTATTAATCAAGTTTATATTAAAAAAAAAAAAAAAAAAGTAAAAAGAACAATCAATAGCTTTTGTGTCTAAAGTAAAAAATGTCTTCCATGCCATGTAAAATGCAACAAGTGTGTTTGATGAACTAATTGGAATGCATTTCCAAACTGTGCTATATTGAATGTGATTACTAGACATTGCACAGTGAGCTGGGCATAATCAGGGCCCTTAAGTAATGAGTTTTCTTCCCTAAAGTACGGCTAGATGTGAATGCATATGTTGAATGTCTTTCACATGAAAGAAATTGAGCCACAGATGAAGCTTATTTTTACCTTTGGTGCTCCAGTATGATCAGATTGAGAGTCTCATTTCTGAAGATCCACTTGGGGTTCACACAGTGTAATGGCCCAATAGTTTTTCATGACAACGAGCTGTTAGTCATAAATATGACTCTGAAAACGTCAGGAACTTAAAGTTCCCAGAGCTGTAATGCGTTTTTCTGTCTTCTGCTTCTCCTCAGTGGCTGAGAAGACCAAAGAGCAAGTATCTAATGTTGGGGGAGCTGTGGTGACAGGAGTGACGGCAGTGGCCCAGAAGACAGTGGAAGGTGCAGGGAACATTGCTGCAGCCACTGGCTTGGTGAAGAAGGATCAGCTGGCTAAACAGGTTGGTTTGTTTACACTTTTTTCCAAATGATGAAGTAAATGATGAGTGGCTTCTGTACCAAGGGGCAGATGGAGTGATTACTTTTGCACATGTAAATAGTATGAATAGAGGATGGTTTGTGTTAGGCTAAACAAACAATCAGCAAAGAAAATATCTGCATTTTGTAGCTTGTATTTTGAATGGCACAGAGGATTTAAGAACTTGAGTAGGATTGGGCATCTAACTTTAAAGCCTTCATATATCTGAAGTGTTATCTAATGATGATGCTGAACTCAGTAGCTTCTAGTAGGGCCCAGCAGTTGTACTGTTGCTGTTCAGTTGAATGGGAAGATAACTGTTTTTCCAAATAACTCAGGACTGAAAAGGAACCTGCGAGAGCTGAGAAGTCAAACAGCTGAATCTCAAGTTTAACAGCACAGTTTGTATCCTCTGCAGATGAAAAGCAGAAGGGGTCATGTACCAGTTCAATGATACATTGCATCTTAAGTCAAGATGTAGCTGGCGAGTCCCTATTTTCCATGATTATAATGACATGAACTCAAGAATGCCTTCAAACCATCCTGAAGTCATCAGATTAAATTTGTTCTAGCTTATCATATTAAAAAAAAAAAAAAAAAAAAAAAAAAAAAAAAAAACGAACCCTGTAGGTATTTTTATTTCAGCACAGAGGTGAACATTATATATTTGCTCAATACCAAGATTCACATTTTATTGTTGATCTACTACAGTCATACTCTTCCACTTACACTAGATGAAACGTGACCTCTTATAGCTGGTGGGAATTATACTTCCCAAAACACGTATATTTGTGTTTGGAGACAAAAATAACCCAGAAGAGACAAATATCTCCTTTCATACTGTTTTATGTATGAACATTTGTGTGTTCATAATAGCAAAATGGGGTTATGAAGAATACTAGTATTTGCACAGAAATATGTCATATTGATTTAGAATTTAGTTGTTCTATGGCATATCTTTTTTTCCACTTAGAGTCCAGAAGTGCTGTTAAAATTGAATCCTTAAATGCTCTTCTTTATCCTTATCTGTTTTATTTCTGTCTATCTTACAAATTCGTTGGTGCTTAATTCAGATGAAGAAAGTGGTATTACATTGTGGTAGGCATTCACTCTGCTGCAGTAGAATGGTCTTGAAAATATGATGGTTTTGTTCTTTTTCAAAGGAGTTTTCGGGGGGGGGGGGGTGCTTTTAGTCCCTTTTTGTTCAGATATAAAGAAAATCTTGCTTTTGATGTGCTCACAGCCCATTGTAAAAGCTATTTTGAAGATTTATAGATTTGAGTATCTAATGAACATGCCAGGGGACACATGAGTATGGAATGACCATACCGTAATCTAATGTTCACCAATAGCCCTTCAGTCATTTTATGTTGAGAATATTCTTTTCTGTTGGTAGCTCTTTGAATCCTTTAGTGGGGTGTCATAAGAATCATCATTGTTTGAATATGCAATCACCTACTTTAGTATTGACTATAACTAAGATTTTTTCTTGTTAATATTAATATATACTTATAGTGCCTTATAATTATAAAATGTGATACGAATCTCAACAGACTTTCATTTAGTTCTCTTCTGTATATTGTAATGCTTAAATAAGCGTCGTGATGGTTATAATAGAATAAAATCACATCTGTGAAATTAAAGAATATCCATAATGTGCATATATATTATTTTATAGTCCTATAAACAGCATCATTATTTTGAACCAATGCTTTGTTCTTTAGGTACACTAAGCCATACATTTGATTTTTGACACTGGTATTTTTAGACTGAGATGCTCAGTTGTGTGTTCAGTATGGCCACCTAGCTGATTAGTACTTATGGCTCTGAAGAGACTACTCTGCATTTCTGTGTCTTACTGTTTTTGCAAGGGATGAACAGGCATTTCAAAAACGTTGACATCTAAATTTAGTCATCTAAAGGTGTTGTAAAACCTAGTATTTTTTGCATTCATTTGCAGTTCAGAGATACATAAGATTGATTTTTGCTTTGGTTTTTCAAGTATAGTGATGTTTGGGTGGGGACCAGTTGAAGGCATTCAGAATACCAGCTATGCATATGAGATGGTTTGGTTTCTGTGATTATATCCACACTGGAAGTGGGACATAGGTCCCTTTAGGAAAGAGGATGGAATTTCCTGAAATAACAGAAGGTACAAAAGAAGCATGCAATGTGAATCTTAATGTAACTTTGTTTATATATCTCTATAACATGATGTCTCTTAAGGCTGTGTTATCCCTAGTCTACTGTAAACTGGGAATATGCAACTATGACTAGCAAATTCATTCCTTGAGCTTGAGTGTGGCTAGCCAGTGCCTTTTACAGATTGTTCTTCCTATGAACATCTGTTTGAGTTTGTCCTAAAGCAAATGACTGTGTATCCCACGTGCAAGAACATTTGCTCACACATTGCAAGTCACGAGATTTGACAGGAAAATGCAAATTATCCATCAAAAGAGGATAGGAATGTCATTACAGGTTGATCTTTCTTTTATTTTTCTCCACAGAAGACTAAAAGGCATTAGCTAGTTATCTGTTTTAGTTGGATTCTAAATTTGTGATGAATTGTTTCTTCCAGTCCATGTGGACCTGCAAAATCAGGTCCAACTGAATTATGCTGTAAACTCAGAAGGCTGATAAACTCAGCCTCTGTGCAACCAGAGGCCTTCAGTTACAGGATCAGGGACTGTGAATTAAATGTGATCAGATGTTTCCCAATGTGTCTGGAAGCCCATATAAACTAACAGTCATTGCTGGGATTTTCCACTAGTGATTTGTGTGCAAGTGTGAAAGCCTGTAATCTTGCATTGTGACTGGCATTATTCTTGTGCCATGATGGCACTCTGGTTTTGACTTTAAATTCATTGAAAACAGTCTCAGTGTTTACCTGTGGATAAAATGGTATTTGTGCAAATGAAATATTGAGCAAATTCTTGGTAAAATGCTTTCTAGAGACATTTGTATGAGGTTCGCTCCTATAGCTTTTAATACTGGCTGTGTGGCTTTTTGCACAGCACGTGGACCATGACGAGCAGGCATAGCCATCCAGCCGAGGCCAGCCTGGAGGGCTGCTGTCACACCATGCTGTCAGCCAACATGACAGCTGAGACTAGTGAGTGACAGGGATGACTTGATAGTGCCATTCAGAGAACTGCTCCAGGGGGTTTACACGTTGTCAGAAACTCACTACTTAACACAGTGAGGATTGTTGCAGTTAGTAGGCTTGCATTAGCATTAAAAGGGCTAATGCACCACGAGTAATGCTTTAATAAATGGCAAAACAATTCTTAAGATTATCTAGAATTCTAAACTTTTTAATGCTTTGCCAGCCTGCATCGACCCAGATTTTTTTTCTAGTTTGTACTAGCTTTAAGCACAGAACCTATTAAAAGCATATTAACTCTTTATAAAGTACTTATAAATTCATCTTAATTTTAAAGTCTAAGAGCAATAATAATTTTATTTGTAATCATTTTAACTCCTGGAATCAGAAATGAACTTCTTTTCATGCTTTCTCCTTTCTGTTAAGAGAAGACAATAGAAAGAAATACTGCAGTATAGATACAAGATGTGTTCCACATTTTTACATTTATTCTGTGCCTGTTCATTATTTACTTCTGTATAGTGTGAGTATGCTTCTAAATTAACCATGTAAAAGTTAAAAAAAAAAAAAAAAAAAAAAAAAGGAAGATTAATACTGATTACATTTGCTGTAGAAATCAACATGTTTTTTCCTAAGTCAAGAAAACCGTAAAATCCTTTGAGTACTCTATTTTCAGCTCAACATGGATGTACAGATCCAGTTAATGTGAAGGGGTACTAGCTAGTGATTTGCTATAATATAGAAAAGAAAATATGGATTACAAAGTTTTTTACTTTAAAGGGGGCAATTAAATATTGGAAGTTCTTAACCTCACTGAATTCATGTCTTGTTTTGTTTCTCTAACATTTTGGACATAAATCTGTTTGTAAGTTCACTGATTTCTATGACAAATAATTTTATTTATACTATTCTAGCACCAAAACAAACATACAAACAAACAACCACCACCACCAAAACGCAGTTAAGCTCAAACCTCAAGTTACTTGGAGAACAATGCAAAGATTTAGACAGTGAGATGTGCAACACAGAAAATTTAAGGCAAACAGTAACAGGCCTCATCCTAAAGATTGTGCTTGGTATCTGTATGCCCCAAATCCTTTTTTTTTTTTTTTTTTTTTTTAATAAAGTGTCTCTTAATTTAACATATTACATACTGAATTATACTTGTGAAAACAAAATTACAATAGCAGATAATATAATAGTTGTCATATAAACAAAATATAGTTAGAGAGCAGGTAATAGTCCTTCTATACATTATCTTATACTGAAATATCCAAAAGCATTTTAATAGTTACCTTGGGAAGTTCAAACAGACATTTTCTCATTTTGTCTATTTATAACTTTTGAAATATAATGTGCATAATTCCTTCTGTGAGTTAATACTGACATGACACTTGTAAAAAGCTTGGAACTGTTAAAATTGTTTTTTAATGTACTTTTTTTTGTGAGTAACACTCCAGAAGTACGTATAATCATTGTAAAATTTGGTTTTAAAGTCTGCATTTTGATAGAATATAAGTATCTCCTAGGGTTCTGACCACCTTCACATGCAGTGTACACTGCAGAATGCTTGTCTTATTGAAAGATCACTGTTCCCTGCCTTCTTACCAGTCTGTACATGAGTCAATTAGTCTTAAAAAGTTTAGCTCAGAAACATAAAGGAAGAGCTACTGAGCATAGATATAGAATTCCCTCATTCAGAAATGAAATTACGGAGGGTTTTTGTTTGTTTGTTTTTACCGCCTTTCCATTACTTTTCATGCTTTTAAACAGCTGATGTCCCTAAACACTATTAGACCCCAACAAATGGCAGGACAGTAAGTGTGAGATACATGAGACTTAAGCTTCTGTCCTCTTGTTGTGATGAGCAGGTTTATTCCTTTCCCCTGGAGCTTATTATGGCTAAAACATAAAGTCATAAATTAAGGAAACTGTAGTGAGATTTACCACTGAAGTGGCAAATGGAGAAATGACTTATATCCTATTAACTTCCAGACCTGGTGCTTTTCTACAGACACTGTAGAGCAAGTAGTCTAAGAGGATGCAGTATCATCTAATTGCCTTCCTTAACAACTTCACTCCATTACTTCTTGCCATTTCTGGCTCTAATAGAAGGCCACATCAGAGAATGGACACATTTGTGATTAAGTATATGTAATCTAGATCCCTGTTGAGCCTGACAAGCAGCCAGAAGTCTAACCCTCGACTGTGGTTTAAGCTGGCACGCAGCTAAGCACCACAGCCATTCGCTCACTCTTCTCCCTGCCCTGCCATGGGATGGGGCAGAGAAGTGAGGGAAAAAGATAAAATTCATCGGTTGAGATGAAGACAGTTTAATAGGACAAAAAAAAAAAAAAAAAAAAAAAAAACAATAATAACAGTAATAATGATAGGAGTATACAAAATAAGTGATGAATAATGCAGTTGCTTATCACCCACTGAACAATGCCCTGCCTGTCCCTGAGCAGAAGCAAGTTCCCTGTCCTCCCCTCCACTCTCTTTCTCTCCCACCAACTCCCCCCCTACATTTTATCATTCATCGTGATTCCCTATGGTATGGAACATCCCTTTGGCCAGCTGGGGGCAGCTATCCTGGTTCTGTCCCCTCCCAGCTCCTGCTGCACCCCCAGCCTCCTCACTGTCAGAACAGTGTGAGAAGCTGAGAAGTCCTTGGCTTAGTATAAGCACTGCTCTGCCACAACTAAAACATCAGTGTGTTATCAGCATTACTCTTATCTTAAATCCAAAACACAGCACCTTACCAGCTGCTAGGGCGAACTTTATCCCAGCTGGAATCAGGACACCCCCTAAACTTAGACCAAGCAATGCCAGTTCTGCCTTGTGGCGCAATACAGAGGGTGGAATTTTTGGTTGTTCAGAATTGGCCTGGGTGTAGTTCTGATGGTGACACTCATGCTTTGTCTGTGGAAGCAATTGTAGCAGTAGACTCTGCTTTTGGAAAGCTTTCATTGGTGATTTGCGGTAGAAAAACTACCAGACAGTGTTGTCTTCGGGGAAACCAGATGTGATAGATGACATATATAAGCAGGCCTGCTCATGTAGTCACAACTGAGCATCCATCAGACAATACTTGCTTTCAGATTTCTATTTAAATTATAAAAAAGAGCATCTAGTTTGAGATAGGGTTGTTTTTTCCCTTATCATTTTATTTCTTTTTCTGTGCATAATGTATGAACAACTGCTGCAAAACAGAGAGGGTATTTATCAGGAATTAGTGTTGTTTCCTTTTTTAATGCATGTAGATGGATTGAGAGTAAAAGAACAAGGGAAGAGATTAATCCCCATGAGGGGATCCACATTGTTCACAAGCTGAATCACTGAAAGGCCCTCTTAAGAGAAACCATTTGTTATTTTTTTCTTCAAATTCACAAAGTAAGTGGGATTGCCAAGTGAACTGAGATCTGTCTTTCGTTACAGTAGAGCTGGACTGATTTTGGCTGGGCCTTTTGTACAGGGGATTGAACTCTTCAAGTCTCAGAGTAACCAGCAGATTATGGTATAACAAAACACTTCTGAAAATCTAATCCATATTTCTGAAACAAGTAACACAGGAAACTTGAGTTTCTTCTAAAATATAAGGCACTTCCAGGTAGACAATATTAAGATTTTGAATCTGTTTTTTTTTTTTTTTTTTTTTTTTTGAATCTGCACAGTCAAATCTCTATTTGAACATTGAGACATTGAAACACTATTTGAAATATTTATGAGGCTGGGGAATATAGAAATGAATATGCACAGGAAAATAACAAAAACTTTGGAAAAATGGGTGATGCCTGACTCTAGTTAGGAGTGCTGGAGTTTTAGTGTTTGTTGACCAGAGTGGTGAAGTGCTAGGAGGATTTTGAATTGTGACCTGTTCCTAGCCTCCCTGGTTAGCTGAGAAAATGCCTTTCCTGTTGTGGGGCTCATCGTCAGTATTTTTCCTCAGAGGGCAAAAGAGCAGTGTTTAAAGGCAGACTGTTCTCCGTGTTAAAGCATTTCCATGTATTGACATCTGTGACTCAAACAGAACAGGAGTTGTTTGAGTCGCAGAGCAGGATAACTTGTGTGGTATTAGCTAGATGTCCTGGAGTTTATTGCTCTTCATTAATTCAGAAACAACTATCAGTTTAATGTAAAGGTCTCATGGGTTTTCCTGGCTTCCTGCTGTGGGATGACGTTTTAGTGCAGACTGATGTTCCCAGTCTACCTGCTGCCTTCTGGCCATAAAGTGTTCCTAATTATCTGCAGAGGAATTTAGATTGTGGAGCTTTTGTGTAGCTTCATACTGATCTTTCTTTTCTAGCAATTGCTCAACTGCAGATTTAGCTTTGACCCTAGAAAAAAAAAAACTACCCTCCTCACCCCAATCCTAAAAACTCTTTGCTAGCTAATAAAAGGATGAATGCATTCTGCAATATAAATTTTTCATATGTAATGAACATTTATAAATCTATCTACAGTAGTAAAATACATCTTTAATTTGTGAAGGAGAAACAAAAGACCTTTCCCATGCTTTCATCAGGCGAGTGACGTCTACATTTATTGTAAGGGTTTGCTTGTTTGCAGTCTATGTTTGTTTGTTTGTTTGTTTTTTCCTCTCTGTTGTGTTCTTTACTCTCATCCGCATTCCAATTCTTCCATTTCCAATTTTCTTTCTAACCTAATATATGCCCCCATAGCATGTTCCAGGTTGCTGTGTTCCTCTCTCCTGATCCTGGTTGATTGTGTACACAGAGACTTAGCTGTGCAAGTCCCCAAGGCTCATGCGGCACCAGTTCTGTTTCACAGTGTTCCAGTCTTTCCTATGCATCCATCTGTGGGATTTCATGCAGTGTTCACAGTCATATATTTTTCCCTGTTCTAAATAGTTGCCAAACCATGTTAAATATTCAGGAAAGTGCTGCTTGCTTAGAGCAATATGTTTAAGTTCGTTTGGGGATGATTCATATTCATGCCAACTATTCCTCTTCGTGCCCACTGTTGCACAAAAGATTTTGCTGTTTCAGATAGGAGACAGTTTTATGTAACCCATGATAGCTGTGCAGACATAATAGTGGTATTTTTGTAAAGCTTAAGGTATGGGTTTGATAATCTGTAAGTCTCCTTCTGCTGTGTTTTAGTCTTTCTTTTCTCTGCTGGCCAATATCATGTGTTTAAGCATAACTCAGTTACCCTGGAAAGGCATGGAGTTTAAATGTGATTCATTTGGTGCCTATCTGGAAGTCATCTTCAGAAGGTTTGTGAAGATAGCTGGTGCCATTTGCTGATATAGTGCAAGCCAAACATTGCAGTTAACAGTTTTTAGCTAGCAAAAAGTTTCTGACAGGTGCTGAAGTGACATTTTTGGCAAAGCACTGCTACATTTGTTTATGTCTGCCAGTCTCTGTTCAGCACAGCACTGCAGTGAGGTGCTTGATAGGTATGAGTGGCAAATTGAGGTCCTGGATTGCTGTGCTGATGAGAGTAATAGAAACTTGAAAATGTCTCGAGACTGAAGTGTAGAGGAAGTTTCTCTCTGTGGATAAATAAGGTGATCTGTATTTTCAGAATATCATCTAAAAAGCTAAACAAACTAAAAACACCTGTAAAAGAGAGGAGGCAGGAAGAAAGAGGCAGAATGCTTTGGTTAGGATTACCTACTTATTGGCAATGCGGTTGTTATTACTATTAGTAGAGGGGACTTTATATAAGGAGTGGTGATAATAAGCAAGTATCAGTGGCATATGATATACCCCATGTTGATGGCTATTTTGACCATAGATGAAAGTTCCTAAAGAGTCTACATGTGTCTGCGATTTCTCCAAAGCTGCCAGATTATTACTGAAGAGAAAGGAAGCCATGATGACCCATCTTTTCTACACTAAACTAACATCTGGCTTTCACCTGCTTTCAGCTGTGTTAAATCTGCCCCTTAGAGGAATTTAAGAGGCCTGTATAAGGATTATTGATAACCATTTTAGTTGCAAATTACTTGTCTCTAAGTACTTGTTTCAAAAACTTCTAGCTTCTAGTCTAGATATCAGAATTTGTTACTGAAGAAAGCTAAATTGAATATCTCAGATTTTTTATTTTTTTTTTCCCAGTGGCTTGTCTAATGCAGAGTGTTTCCTTTGAGGAAACTGGAGGTGTGAGCTGCTACTAAAGATGTCCTCCAAGAACTGATTTTTGCAAGAGTGAAGCAAACCCAGATATGGATTTTGAAATGTACTGGACATGCTAATTGCCCTCTAAGGTTTTGGTGTTTGCTTTCAGAGCTGTTTGCTTATGCTTTGTCAGAACATAACCAGCTAATAAAGAATTTCTTTTGCCCTGCTTAGTAGATCAGCCATAAACAGAAAGAGGAGCAGTCTGTAACTGTACTTCCTTCACAAATGCATGAAATAGGATTTGTGCCTTTGAGGCTGCTTAGGCCCTCTTCCCCACATCCTACTCTGTCCTGTGAAGAAAGGATATCACCTAGAGCGGCTGACACTGCCAGTATAATTTCAGCCATGCCTGTTTCTTCTCAGGGGCTATGGGATGAAGCAAAGGCTCAAGGCTTTTTTATTTATTTTTTATTTTCTTACAACTTGGTATTGTGAAATGTAATCCTTTCTTCATGCACTATTATATGTAAAGGAGATACAGGGATTTTTCTCTTACCAATTCACTGTGATGGGTTAAGTGTCCAAAGGATGCACTCTGGTCTAAACAAAAGCGTATGTTTCCCACCATAGAGCGGTGGGAAAAAATCAATTAGAGTGTCATAATGAGTGTCACTCACAAGAAATGTGTTGTTAACCATAGTGACAGCTTTTGTAACATGGACGGTCCATTCCTGCTGAAGAAGGGAAGGTGCCAGTAGCTGAAAAAGCTATCAAACTTTTCAGTTCAATACTTAACACCTGGCATATCTTAGCCATGTAAGAATTACATTCTAACATGCCTGTTTAACCCACCTGACTTTGCTAATGCTTTGTGTCATTGATCTGAACAAATGCTTCTTTTCAGGTTCCTAGTTGTATCAGGTTTAAGGGCTGCTTTTAATTTTGTGCTCACAATATTTTATCTTACAAGTCCCTCAAGGTATAAATTACAGAGTTCAGATAGACGTACTGTATTTAAATGATTTTGTAGAGAAAGATCAGAGATTGATCAGAGCTGAAGGTTGAATTAATTTCCCTCTGTGGAAATAGTTCTTCAAGCAGGCCAAGACAGAAGTCACTGGAAAGGTGATGTCAATTTGAGTATGTTTCATGCTGGTAATTACACTGACGAAAGATTTCTCCCCCTCCTCCTCATCCCCACCATGTTCTTAGAAATTTATCTGAAGTGTATTTTCTGTATTTGGTCATGCTGGACCAAGGCATTTAGCAGCTAAATATTTGTCCTTGTACACTGCATCAAGACAGCATATGCACTGCCCTGTTGTTGGTTACTCTTAGAATCATAGAATCATAGAATATCCTGAGTTGGAAGGAACCCTTAAGGATCATCAAGTCCAACTCTTGACACCGTACAGGTCTACCCAAAAGTTCAGACCATGTGCCTAAGTGCACAGTCCAATCTCTTCTTAAATTCAGACAGTCTCGGTGCAGTGACCACTTCCCTGGGGAGCCTGTTCCAGTGTGCAACCACCCTCTCTGTGGTTAGCTTAGAATTTATAAAATGGATTTTTGAAACAAGGATGAGGTTCTTTTTCTGAATATCATTATTTCAGATAAATTTCAGGCCTTTACTTAAATAAATAAATAAGAAGGAATTACTAGTAACTTTGAAGGAGGAAATGTGTTTGAATATAGCTGACCGGCTGTCTAAACCAGTATAGTGAATTTGCTTTTCATGGTCATCAGAATAATGTTTCCTTCACAATCTATTTTTGGAAGGGGTGGCGTGCTCATCATTCACAGGAAAGGTAACAGATTTAGTAATGCTTCTTTCCACCTCCTACACACTATCTATACATCTATGAAATAAGAATTTAAAGTCTTAATTCTCTTTGCAGATTTTTCCCTAAGCTTCATTTCAGAGGTGTGTTTATAATGCAGCTGGTAGGAATTCTGTAAATGCTTGCTGTATTCCAACCTGGGGAAATAAAGGAAGAATTAATGAAACCACAATTAAAAAAATAAATAAATAAAAAAATAGGTCTTCCTCTGAAGTCTGTTTGGGAGTGGAACAAACCTTGATGTTGGTTTAGATGAAGGTAGTTGATTTGTTTGTTCATCATGTTCCTGGGTTCTTTGTTCCTTAGCTCAATTTTTTTTTAACTCTAGATTTCACGTGTGGTACGTTACAGGCAGTGAAGTAACTACATAGAGTCCTTCACTGGCTTCTTGAAGGGGAATCAAACTTGGCAGTTCATGTCTGTATGCAGGCAACGAGAAAAGATCAGGGAGGACTATAGGTCATACTTCAAATAACGTGGGTGAATATAACTGGTCAAGATATCTATAGCGATGGCAATCACCTCCAAGCTACATTGTTCTTCTAGCTCAGGCTGTTAAGAGCATTCTGGTACCTGAAGTTCTGTGTGTGCTAAGGAATACTTCACATTTAAAATTTGCCTGAGAAGAAGGTAGCTGTTTTAACCAGGACAGACAGCTCTAAACCCGTTCTGGCAACATCCATTGACGAGATGCTGTTGAAAGTTGCTGTCACACTTTGTTTGTGCTGGTAGATCTTGTTAACCTGGCAGTGTATTCTTTGCAGTAATTATTACAAAGCTAAGTACATAACTGTGTTATTGCAGATGGATTACAACAGTGCCCATGAAAGCAAAACGGTTCGTTTGCAGGTAAAGTTTTCTCTTTAACTCTGCTGCCGCTACTCCCTGCAGCTCTGAAATGTGTGCTACTGCTGTATGCAACACAATGATCTGCTCCTCTGTGGTCTTTGGCAGTTGCTCAGATCAGCTACCAGGCCATTAAAAGTTGCAGATTTTAGATCTGGAGGTCTCTAAGGTCTCTGGTGAGAGCAACTGTAGTTTTGCAAAAGCAGCATGAAGGCTGGTCATGTATCAATTACTGCAGTAGCTGGGTGCTTACAGCTAAGATTGCACTGATGGCAGCAGCTTAGTTTCTGGGCTCTGGTAAGCTTTGTAAGCATGTATATTAAAACCGTTTAGTTGATACCCTTTACAGGGAGAAATCAGAAGGAAAATGACACATCAGGTATTGCGTGAAGTTCACAGGCTGTAATGTGCATCCCATGTCAGAACTTGGCTACCATTTTAGAAATCATATACAGATTTAGCTAAAGATTAATCATAGCTGTGGATGGTCTGCAAAGGTTTCTCTGACGTTAGAAGGATAAGGCACTAGTCACTGTTGTCTGTGGAATGATAATGCTTCAAGTCTTCAGCTTTTCAAGCGCTGATTTGTTTTAATCATTTTTTTTTAATATTTATTTATTTATTTTGGAGAGTTTGTGAAAGTACCCAAATCACTTAGGTGAATGAAAGCAAGTCTGTGCAACAATGCTTAGAGTAACTCTGTGCACAGGGTTTGGCATTCACAATCATATGCGTCTTAGTACCTCTGCCACCCCTTATTATTTTCAGCCTGTGGTGGAAGGGAAAAGTTACTACAAAAATGTCCTTTGGGGAAAGAAGAGGCAGAAGTCAAGTAGCTCTTAGATCTAGAAGCATGCATTGCTGTTCTAGGACATGCAACTGTAGGTTTTTTTCTCACATGTTATTGGTATCTCCTCTGAAATGCTTTGAGTTTTTTTCTCTGCATCACCTGGTAGGAAAACTCATTTTTACTTTGTGGAGACAAAGCCTACAGTGGGGGCAGGTTGGGTTCAGGAAATATGAAAAGGCTGGAGAAGTGAAAAAAGAGGATGACCATGCCTGAGAGAAGGTAGCTCTCTTATTTCCTTAATGCTCAAAACATTATGAGGCAACCTCTTATTCCTGTTTCTTTTGGGATATGGGATGCTGGTTTTAAATTCCACCTAAATTTCTGCTGCTGCTATTCCCAGCGTGCTGGGAACAGGAAAGAAAGAGGGCTCAGTCAGTGGTACTGTGTGCAATGGTTTCTACCTTTCTCTTACACCCAGTTTGTTATTTTTTGCTGGGTAAATAGTGGCTCTGAAGTCTAGCTGCCCTGGAATTTGAATATTTCAGCTTGATGTTTTGCCTTTTTTTTTCAGTGTTAGGCATTAACATAAATCCTACGGGAAGAAGAGATTGTGTCTTAGATTCTTTATTTCTGCAGCCACCTTATGTTGGTAGACACTGGCCTGCCCTTCACTAGGATGGCAAGGGAACTCTCATGTAGCCCGATAGATCAGAACTGGATTGATGCGTTCTTGCTTTTCTTCTGAATCATAACCTTACAAGTCAAGTTTTTTATTACCCTTATGCTCAATTTCAGTTATTTAAACTGAAGACTAACTTGCTTGCCCAGATGTGAATAGGTATGGGATTTTTATCCTATGGGTCTGTGCTGGAGGAACTGAAGATGTAATTTTTCTGGAAACATCTCTATAAATGGTGATGATTCAAGGGAAATAAGATCTTATCTTGACTTAGTGGCTTTTCTTTACATTTAGATGAGCATATCTGGTATTCAGAGAGAAAAACACACCTGTCATAGCGTTTACTAAAGATTCCTTAGAAGGAAGAAAACTTGAAATAACTTGTAATTTTTGTTGTGACATGAACTGTCCCTTGCTTGCAAAAATCATGTCAACATTGCTGTTAAAATCATGACTGAGTTTCAAACTACAGTATGCATTATAGTAATGAAGAGCTACTGTGTTAGCGTCTCGTCTGTGATGTCCCTTATTGTAAGACTGTCATGTAATTTCAGATCCACATCTGAGACATACATGTATTGAATTGTTTTGTTTGTTTAAATCTCTTCTGAAGGGGAAGAAGGAATTTGCCTGGCTTATCACCAGACACTGTGGCCTGTCCTTTCGAACAGAGTAGATGGGTATCTGTCTGTTGATTGCTGGCTGTTTGTTAACAGAATGCATAAACATCTGACATGATGCCATTCAGCATGTGCCACAGTCTGAGACTGATTAGAGGGGTGGGGACAAAGAAATACAGCTGTCCTGTTTCCTTTTGCCTAAGAGCAGCCATCTTCCTCACAGTGAGGCATGGCACAAAGTTTTCTCACTTGTTTTGGGGTAAGAAGCTAACAGAAGAGGAGTTTGAAAGGTCTACTAGTAGGAACCAAGTACATCTTAGGAGTGAGGGAGCCTTTGCTGATGTTTGAATTGAACTATGGATGTGAAGAAGCACAACTTCAAGTCCAAACTCAAAAGACTAGACAATAGTTCAACAATTGCGTGCTCTATGGAATAGCACTGGGGGAGACTCGGCACACACTTGCCAGTGAGTTATGCATGAGAAAGTAGCATTCACCGAAAACATATGACTGTGCTTGACTGCATGCTACTCATTATCAGCTATGTCTGGGTGTGCTAGATAGGGTTAATTACTGTAATATGCTAACATTAAAATTGGAAGTGCATCATCTGAGCAGGTGCTGTATTCCAGAGACATCAAGCAGTAGGTGAATAACATCCAAATAACACAGAGCTGCAAGAAACATTTGTACCATGAAAGAGTGGTATTGGGGTCTGGTAAAATCATCCCTTGATCCCGTTTCATTTGAGACTGCCTCATGAAGAAGGATTGTTTTAAGCCTGTTGACTGTTATTTCAGTTTGTATCATTGTTTCATTGATCACCCTGGTATGTCTTAAAGATTGGTAAGATTTTAAAGAAACTACAATTTATTAGGAATGAGAGGGTAAGGCTAGTATGGTGTCAGCTGGACAAAGGTGGCAGTTCAGTTTTGTTCACTTCCTTTGACAGTAAGCTTTAGCTCATTTTTTCCTCAGCCATGTCAAGCGTGGACTGACACTCCTTGAGGGTGAGTTCAGAAGGGAAGGATGGGGAAAGACAGGAAGGAACAATGCTGTTACTTAAGCCTAAAACACTTGTGTTCCATTCACTTGTCATTTGCTTCAGGATTACTCTGGCCTTAAATATGCCATATCAACAGTTTTGTTCTTATAGATTGTGCAGAGACTAAACAGCTGAGAATCTGAGATAATTTGGTACAAGGCCAATTTCAAACTGAATACTGTATTCCACTTCTTGATCATCAGTACTGATGTAATTGTGATACTAGTAACAAGGTGAAGAAGCACAGAAGCCAGAGAGTAGGATGCTTTTGTCATCTGTTTTGTTCTTTAGCAGTGAATATATGAAATAATGTTCAGTGAAGCACTGTACGGAACTGCTTCACAATTAAAAAATAAATAAAAAGTAAACACAGATGTGAGTAGTTCTATTACACAGAACTTCCCGACTGTCATATATTTGCTTACCTAAAGTAGAATTGTATCAATATCCAGTTAGTCTATAGTTAGTCTATTATTTGTGCTTTGGTCAGTGACAAGCATACATAGCCTTTTAGCTTATTTTCCCCTACTAGTATATTTACTCCTCTGTACACAGACTTTTGAATTCTGTAGTAAGTGATAACAATTTAGAATTATTCTATCTTTTTTTTCCACTTTCCACTCCTCTTTTTTTTTTTTTCTTCCCAGCTCATGCAGTTTGTGTCTTCAGCAACATTTTCTTAGTAATACAATAAACTCTCAGACCCTTCTTCAAATTGCCAGAGAAGCAGACAATTTTTGCACAGTGATGGAGTCTTTGTATAGCTGCTGAGCATATCAGATAGAGCAATTGTAAGGCTGGTCAAATTGCAATGCAATTCAGTTCTTGAACAGTTATTTTGGGAGGACAGGGTGGTAGAATACTGTATATTCTAGCCTTTGTCCTTCACTACATGTCCATCACTGGAAGGAAAAGTGCTTAGGCAGAAAGGGAGCAGAGCTTTTGTCTCCTTTGTAGTTTGGATTCATTGAAAATTATCCAATCTTATTACTGTTAGTGATCGCAGGTGGAGCCACATTTACACCAGGGAAACATTTCAGAAAAATAGAGCTGCAGCTATTAAAATTTCAGTGAGACGTATGTGAGATTTTGCACCATGGTGATTATACTTTAAATTTCAGAGAAAGAATTTCTCCTGGCTTACTTTTGCTATATCTTCCAATGCATAGTAATTCTTTCATCTTTGTGATTTAAGTATTAGCCTAGTACTTGGACTGTATTTGAAATGTTCCCTACACAAACTCATATCCAGTAGGATGAACTATGATAGCAGCATTGTTCTATGTGTGTTTTTCTTGACTTTCTTCTTCTGTGTCATATTGTTTAGACAGGACTGTCTCAAATCTTGCATATAAATGTCTAGTTCTGTTTGAGGTAAGAGCTGAGAAACTGAATGAAGTGTTCAGTGTTGGTTAATATTTAAAGATGCAGTTTAAAAGTACATATTCAGACATCCTGAACTGAAAACAGTGGGCTCATATGTGACTTCTTACAGTCAGTCCAGATATGATAGATATAGATGTTGCATAAACAACTGGATTTGCATGGTCCAGCTCCATTCTAGAAGACAGTGAGCAACATGAGGTCCTGGTCAGTCTATCCACATTGACTGCAGTAGCTTTGAGACAGCTCCTTGTGGAAAATGAAAGGTTACCTCTTCTGTGGCTGGGGCAGAGGATTCCTTATGCCTTAATGGGTGTCGTTGAGGAGGACGTGTACACATGGCAGTGCTAATCCCGAAGCTAATCATGCTGATACTTCTCTTTCTGTACTTCTAATACTGGACCAGATTCATTAGAAAAAACTCCCCAGTCACAAGGGATTGACTGCTAAGTGCCTCCTTCAAATCCGTTATGAATTGAAATAAAAGCTTCTGAGTAGAACACTATGTTTATATATTTTAGTAGTCTTTGGGTGAAGAGTCCTATGCTGTTGCCTGAAGTTGAACTGTATCCTGAGGAGTGTATAATTTAGATGGATGGAGTAATACAGTACTCCAGATTTTGTAGGTGTGCTGCTTTTTGCTTTTGCTTTAGTTTAGTGTAGTTGTGTTTTGTTTTGTTTTTTACATTTTATACAGAAAAATGCAGAAATGCAGAAGTGTAGAACGCTAGAACAAGAAAGACAAACTTTCAAACTGACAAAAATCATTTGTTCTTACACTCCAAAGAGCATGCAGATTATTAAAAATAAAAAATCTTAAAAGCCAAATGTTGCTTTTCATCTTTAGAGCAGATGCTTCTAGTCTGTTGGAAAGCTGAGTCTTAGCTTAGATTCCTCTCACCATTTGGGAGGCAGAAGAAGGTACTCTACTACTTAGCCCAATTAGTAATGCTGATGTCAGAGGTGGGAACCTGAACTGGCCAGTTGTCTACCAGATGCAGACCTGTAGATTCACTGCCTCAGTTTCAATTTAGGCACACACAGGTAGTGTTCAGATGGTTTATTAGAGCATTCTCTGTGACTTCAGCACCAGTCTAAGGATCAAAAATCTTTTTCATGCTGAAAACTACCACAGATCTGTCCCTCTTCCTGAGAGTGCAGAACAACCCAGGAACATGACTGCAGGATGCTTGACTTTTCATGATGTGAAAATTAAGTTGCAGGCCTGTCCCAGAGGGAGACAGTGCTGATTTTGGAGGCCAGAGTTGGACAATCAGTATCATATTCCTCTACAAAAATTATTTGTATTAATTAAAATTTGCCAGCACTCCTAAAGCATTTTAGAAACCATGCTGTCAACAGCTTCTGAATGCTGAAAGAAATGTTGACACCAGCTGTCTACTCATGCACAGCCCAACCCCCATGAATCACTTGTCCTCTCAAATTCAAACTAATTAAAATTTTATTTGGGTGATGACAGTTTGTCTTAAGCTTTTTGAAGATTAAGGTGCTTACAGTAACAGGAAAACAAAGCTCAGCAGCACTCTCTTTGGACAATGTTTCTATTTAATATCTTTTAATATAAAGACAAAGGGTAGTCTCACATAGCAATGTGAAATTCAGACGTGACACTGTTTTTTTCAGATTCAGAAATGCATCTTTTGATATTACTGCTTCGGAGGGTTCAGAGTTGGATTACACCTACAATATAAGATTTAAATTCTTTATTGTGCTTGGTGAAATTACAACAGTCACTGAATTCTTTGATGTTGCTTATGATATTAAATATTCAGTGAATTTTGAAAGGAAAAAATGGTGGCTTTTTTGCCTTCTACACTGTTGAATTAAAATGAAATATTTGAATTAAAAGATACTTAAGTGGCTAGATCTTCAGTTAACATTTGCTGCCATAGCTTTGTTTTTTTCTCAATCCTGAAATGTCTAAAAATGAAAGTATTAGAATATAATTTGTAGTTTGTATATAAATTATTCTGCATAGATGTTGTTGTAGGGTTTTTGTTGTGTTTTGTTTTATTGGCCTTCATGAACCAGCTCAGAGGGAAGGTATGTTTTGATTTGGGATGCACTAGTGGGCTGAGAAATCATTCTGTCTAGAATGATATTTTTTTAACAGTAGACTGTTTCATACTCAGTAGGCAAGATCATCCTGTTTGCTCTAGAAGAGCAAATGATATAACTCCTGATTATAAATACCCAAATAGTTCCTGGGGACGACAACAATGAATATTCAGTATTGAGGGCAGGAATCATTTTTTACCTCACAGAGAAGAGAGGAGAACGTGGAGGAAAAAAATAAAAATAATAATAAAAAAAAAAAAAAAAAAAAAAAAGAAAAGGTGCGGTGGGTGAGTGGGGTTTTCCTGTAACTCCCTTCTCTATACCCAACAAGGGTATTTTTCTTACTTGGTGGTGGCACTGTGATTTCAACTGCTATTAGCTGTAACTATTTGTGACACCAGACACTAGCAAAAGATACGTGTCTGGACTTCAGTAAGCTGTCGTGAATTGAGGCCAAACGTATGTCAGAAGAGTGAGGGTTCATCCCAGTGGCCAAGCAGCTTGAGTAGACATTGATCCTGCAGTCAAAAATTAGAAAAGCACCTAATGACACACACATACAGTGATACTCACTCTCAGGAAAGTATGGTAAGTACCAGGGGAGAAAAAAAAAAAAAAAAGCCAAAGCAGTCACTACCTTTGTGAGAAGTTCCCTCCAACACCCAACATAGTCGAGTAAATCCTGTGGTAGAAACGTTTGTAAAAGCCATAAGGCTGTAAATGATCATAGCTCTTTTCATAGCCACAGATGACAGAAATGGCCTTTGATGCTTTCTGAGGTTCTAGCCACTTGTGCTTTCCCTTCCACACCTATTTGAACATGTTGCAAATGTGTAAGGAAGCCATCCCTGGCCACTTTTTTTTTTTTTTTTTTTTTTTTTTTTTTTTTTAACCTTCCCAGTACTTGCTGACTTTGAGAAAACTTTCCCATCTATACAGTGTCACATTGACTCCTCTGGAGCATGAGTAGTTGCTGGAACAGTTACCCATCCTCCCCACCTTGGAAATCAGCATTAGGTGTTTTAGTCCTGTTGTTTATAAATGCATCAGTCAGAAGAATATAAGAAGAGTTATAAACATTGGTGTGGCATGGGCTCCCATCTTGAAGATGCAGGACACATGAGCATAGTATTGCTCCACAGTATTCCCCCTTTGCCAGCAGGGATTTAAATCTGAGAAACTTTGACACTCAGAAGTACCAGCAGACAATATGAAGGGTGCCATGTTTCTATGTGATACCCCTCATTTTGTCCAGTAGTCTTTTAAATGCATGTGACCCTCTTCAGCCACACTGTCCTACAGAGGGGGAGTACCACAGCTTAACTAAAATGCTCTGTGAGAAAGTACTTTTTGTCTGTTTGGTCATGACACTGGTGATTTCATATTGTCTTTCAGTTTTCATCTATGAGGATAGCTGACCTATTATTCCCTATCATCCCTGTGCTGTTTATCATGTAAAGGTCATGTTGATCAAAAAAAAAAAAATCAAATCTGAGCTCTTTCAGTTGCTCTTCATGCTGATATATTTTTTGATGTTAACTGGGCTTCTGTTCTTATTTGTGCTCACTGAAAAATATTCACATTGTAATAAAATGGGAGAGAAGAGGAAAACCTACATTTTTCTGTAACTTAATCAATAGAACTGTGTTTTGTTGTAATAGAAAGACTGAATAATAAAAAAAATTGAAAAGAGAAATGAAAACCAACCATCTCAGTACTAGTAGAGATCTTTTTTTTCGTATAGTATGTTTGCCCATGCTTAGTTCAAATCTTTGTTTAAAAAAAAAAAAAGATTTTTCAGCAGTTACGTCCATAAATGGTGTATGAACAGACTTCAGTTTCCATGAATTTGCCCATTATTCAAAATTATTTGGCTGTTCCAGACTGTTGATTGCTCTGTCTTTGTTATTTTCAGTTTGTTATTTGTACTATGCATTTGGCCACTGGTTATGCAGTAATGTTTCTGCTTTTGGATTGGCTGTCTTCCAAACTCACAAAGCCTTTCTGAAGGGACTGTGCAAATACTCTGGCAAATACATTACTTCATGTGTATTTGCAGTGGTTTTTCATATGTATGATAATAGAATGTAAATAAATGAATGGTGAGCACAATTGAAAAGGTTATAAGAATTGTATTTGTACAAGTGTTCTGGAATATTTTGTGATGGATTAGCGTTCTAACACATTCTCCTGGATACTTTAAAATGGGTGTTGTAAGGACACTGTCTTCAAATTTCTCTTTTCTATGCACCATTGAGATAGAAATTCGTATTATTTTTTTTCATCTTTAGTTATTCTATACTTTATTAAGAAAAAAATTGTAACTGAAAGTACAACATAGTCCCAGATAAATTGTACACAATTACTACTATCTCAGGAATGCTGTAGTGCAAAAATTTGGAGATATCCTTCACTAAAGAATAAAAAAAAAAATATACTTAACAGTGTACCTCCATATGGACATAATCATCATAGCTGATACTGGAAATCCTTGTAGGAAAGGGAATCTGCCATTGTGGGTATATATGGGCATTAGCTGGATGTTTATTTTGTGGTGAAACTTACTCAGATAGGTAATCATGCTGACCTTTAAACTGTTGTTGGGTTTCAGACTTGACAGCCTGAAGTGAATTGGAGACGTACCATCTCTGAGCTATAATTTGGATCTTAATGTTGTTTTAAACGCAGTTCTATGGAACAGTTACACTTGGCTCATGTTGTCAAGGTTTCCTTCTAACAAGTGCTAGAAATAGTTTTGTTTGTTTGTTTGTTTTAAGTGACTTAAATGAATACATGTCTTGAACAAGACTCTTGAACAAATACAGATACTGCTGCTAGGGTGAACTATGTAGTTTTTGTTCTTGGAATTCAGCTTCTAGATGTTTGTGTTCCTGTTCTGTTGCCAGTATTCAGAATTCCTTCCACTTCATTACCATTTCTAAATTAATGAATACTATACTGTCTTTTCTGCCACAGATCACTATGAACATTTTTAAGAAGATCCCTTTAGTAAATGGTGAGGCACCTACTCTCAGACTGAAATAGTTATTTTTTAGCATTCTTTCTTTTCTGGCTTTCAGTTTTACTTGAAAAGACCTCATTTTATTCAAATCAATCATTCTTTTAATTAAAATTTTGAGTTGCAACACTAAATGCTTCATAAAAATCTAAATATACAAATTCCTCGTTAATCCCCACATTTTGCATTTCTCTGAAAAAGAAGAAATCTTGTCAAACAAGATTTGCTCTTAACAGGTCTATGCATTTTATTGCTCATGAATCTGCTTCCCTCCAGGCCTAGAATTTTCAGCTGTGCATAGTGGTGGCCTACATCTTTTATCCATGCAGTCAGCTGGAGATTTACTGATCTCTACTGTGAGAACAGCTTTAAGGCTTGAGTGGAGTGGTTCTTAAACGCCTACCCTGGATGTCTACTTATTTGACAGAATATTTGTGGTTGTCTGACGATATTCACTGATCCTTATTTTAGACCACCTGGTTTGGTCAAAGTATTTGCTAGAACATTTGGTAGGAGGGTAACTAGATTTAAGAAAGAAAGAAAAAAAAAGAAAAAAGCATTTCATTTCTTGTTGTCTTTTGGTTTGTTTTTGTTTGTTTATTTGTTTACGGTTGTGGGTTTTCTAGGTTACAGAAGCTGTTTCCTGTTGTTTGCATCTCTGTAGGAAAGATGGAACATTTGTGATTCTGTTAGTCTTCAAAGGAAAAAATTAATATAGGTACTAATCCTCTCTTGCAGTAAAATCAACTTCAGCTTATCAAGAGTTCATAAAGGTATTATAGGCAGGAAAGAGACCCATTTCTTCTGACAGACTTGACTTACTCCTTAGGATTATTCACCTGTCTATGGTAAGTTCACACAGAAAAACAAATGAAAATAAGCTCCCCAAAACCTACCACATAAGAGATAATGTAGGCTTGTCCTGGTTCTTTTACTCCATTCTCTGAGATGACTGGAAGGAATATTGCTTTTGGATGTGATGTTTGTACTCTAACGTTATGAAAGAGGAGAAAGAGGGTTTGTTTGAAAAAGTGGAACAATATACCCGTTTTAGCTTTCTATTGATGCAGTTCTCCCCTGTCTCCTGGTGTTGTCTTTGTGCAATGGGAGCCTATCCATGGCAGTGGAGAAATTAACTCAGTGAAGCCTTATTTGCAGATAACTGTACAATTTTGAATATTTCCAGGTGGAAAGGAAACTTAAATTGCTGGTTAGAAGACCACAACTAATTACTTTGTTTCCTTCTAAACACCTATAAAATAAGTTGTGTCAATTTTGAACTAAAAATTAAGACACCCTTCACAGGAATAGTTGAGTGACCCATAAATAGGTTTCTAAGTTTAAAGTGTCTAATTTATGATTAATTAAAAGTGCCCTAAAATAGGTGTTTCGCATGTGCGTCCCACTGGGCTTTTCAGTGTTACTAAGTCTGAACCACTCTTAAACGATTGCAATCTTGGTCAAAATGTCCCACAACAAAAATTCCTCAAGTTGGTGATTAAAACCCCACACTCCACCCAAATGCATGCCATAAATAATTGACATACTCCTACCATGACAAAGTCAGTTGAGGAGAAAAAAGGCTCATGGTGAAACTCATAAATGTCGTCTTTGTTAGCGTGGTGCATGTAGGAACCTCTTCTGAAAAGGAGGATTCAGTACAATGTGAATAGACAATAACAGTATGTTAAGACTCATGAAAAAAACATAATAAATCTCCGAATCTTGCATTATGCACTATGTTGCTGGAAAAGCTATTTCTCACTGTTTAATTAGCAAGACATACTGTTCCACAAACTACAACGCAGCCCTGAAATTAGTGCTCTTTTTAGGAAAAGGAAACTAAATAAGATCATTTGTTTCATTTCTTTGAGCCTCTGAGAAAGATACCGTTTTTATGAAAACAAACATGGCACAGAGTAATAGACAAAGCAGAGAAAAGAATTTTAAACCATAAGGTTTTGCCAAAATCTGTACCTAGAATAGCTAAGGAATTACCTCTATTGGGGGAGTTTGGGAATTGTATTGTTCACTATTTTGGCCTAATAAATTTTCTGTGGAGTGTTCAGCACCTCTTACGTTTCAATTAACTCGTTCTCCGTTCTAATACATTTTGATACATCATTCTGCAAGAAAGTTGTTCTATTACAGTTCTCTGATTTCTTAAAATGACCTGAGAAATACCAAGGATTCTGACTGAAAGAAAGAATCAAAAGACAAGCTGAGAGTTAGAATGGGGATTACAGGAAAATGAAAATCATCTATGATGCACCATCAGATAACTTTTCTCTGAACATCCTAAAAGGAGTTATGATTCCTACTAGAAACTGACAGACTATTCACAGCATCACCAAAATCTGGGATTGCATGTTCTGTCAGCAAAATCCTGCTCTGAACAACATGGTATTGGCATCAGCTACCTGGTGAAGACTTGTCCTAGAGCTTCACTTTGGTGACATACCTACCAAATCTCCCAAGGAGGAGCTCATGAATGACAAGTGATATGCTTAGCTACACTTCAAGGGCTCAGCTTCAATTCATATATTTTATGGGCACATTCTTAGGCAAACTCTTGAGCTTAAAATGCCAGGGATGCATTTTGAAGTGTTTTGAAATTTGCATCAGAAGAATGGTTCTGCTCGGTCATAAACTTCCTGTGACTGTGCATTGAATCACTGAGGATCTGATAAGCCCTCTTTCCCTACCTGTACAGTGTGTAATATATATATGCTTTGTCTATAGAGAACATAAGAGCTTGTGACATTGCTGTTTTAAGCAAGTTGAAGGCTTTTGCAGAGGTGAATATATCATCACCCCAGTGTAAAGCATTCAGAACAAGACAACGAATGGATTCGGTAGACATTGATATATAGACTTTAATTCTACTGCAAACCTGAAGCACTACTCTTCTCAAAAAGTATTCCTGTGCAAGACAGGTTCATTCTGGATGTTTTATTCTGTATATTCTGTTTGCTAGAAGGTGATTAAGTGAAGACAAAGTCCCCACAATAATGGAAGCTCATAAGTAACTTGGCTGTTACCATAATTGTAGCATTAGCAAAAAGTTAATGAAATGAAATGTTACATTAAAGTGGTGGAAAGAAGGTTTGATGAATGTAGGAATCTGTCTGAAGCTGTCTTATTAGCTCTGTGGGTTGTTTTGTTTTGTTTTGTTTTTCCCTCTGTTTCCTTATTGGTTGAGAAATGATTTTTGAGTAGTTGAGATATCTGTTTCCCCATTTAGTTCACACATTTCCCATCAGAAACTGCAGAGGAACAGAGGTATCACAAACGAGGACTTAATAGTTTCACCAAAGCTGCCATTTCTGAGACATTTCTTTCATTGCACCATGGAAGTTGGTTTAGTAATGACAGCTTTGCTGGTTTATTCCTCTTTCATACAGATTTTACACAGTAGGATCTTCAGGTACCGTCTCACTTGCAATTTGTGTATTTTGTCTGGAAGTGTTTTGTTTTGTTCTTTATTTTTATACAAAATTCTTAGATGCCAAATAACATAAATAGAGTTATTTTCTGTATTTAAATAAATCATCTGTGGTATTATAGATTGTTTTATTCACCCCGCATTTTATAAGTAGGAAAGGAAAAATAAATCCACAGTACTAATCTGAACAACACTGTAGAAATGTGAATGCCAGGATCAACTTTTTTTTTTTTTTTTTTTTTTTTTTTTTTTTAAAGGGGCTGGGGGGCAGGTGCATGTTAGGAGTAGGAGAAAAGGTTACTCTTCTCCATAATACAAGTGTTGCTGGGAAATAATGTATAGCATCCCTAGTTATTCCCAGGCAAGAAGAGCAGGATACCTGGTTAGTGAATACTAACCTTTGGCCTCAGGAAAACTTTCCTAAACCTTTGGCCTCAGGAAAGGCCACTATAAAGAGACAGGACAGTAGGTTTTTGCCTGTGGCAGTGATTCATTCTCTCTGTCTCTCTCTCTTTTCTTTTTTTTTTTTCTTTTTTTTTTTTTTTTTTTCCAGTTCTTCTGTAGCTATCTGCTAATTGCTTACTCTGCTTACATGGTTACTCTTGAAAACTATTTCCTCTAATAATCTTCACTGTCTGCCCACCTCTCTTCTACCTCTCAGAAGCAAGGATGAAATTTCCCCGTTAACTGCAGGGTAATTGAAGGCTTGGCAACATGGAAATAGATAGTGCCACTGTTGTTTTCTTTATATTCCTGACTGTCGACAGTTGCTGCAGTACTGTTTGCTGAAATGATGATACTTTCCAACATCACTGCAATTTGCTAACTACTTTCACCTCCACTTTTTGTGGGCATATAACTTAAGGATTTTTGTAATACTAGAGGGATCCACGTGACCTAGATAAGATGTGATAAGTCTGACAGCCTCACATTTTGCTTTTCGTTGTCATTGCTAAGATTCCAACAGTATAAACCTAAGAGGTGAATGACAGCTCTAGTCTTGAAAATCTTGCAGCCACAAAGCATGATGAAAAAATGACTGGGCCAAATAATGCCACTGACTCAGGATCTAGGCCTTTTGCTTAATTCCAAGTACTTTGACCTTATGTGTTTTTGACTGGGTAAAATATAAACTTGAAATTATGCCAACATAATAGATGCTTGGTTAATTTTTAGAAAGATATTGCAGTCTGGGAGTTCAGTGATTAGTTCAAAGACATCTGAGCATGCATTAGTGACCATTGTTATCATAGTGGCTACAGGTGTAGTGTATAATAGCTATTAAATTCTGCTCAGGTGGTCATTTGCTCTGATTTGTAGTAAACAAGAGGATGGCTTCCTGTATGTGTTAAATGTTTGCACTCCCCCAACACCTGTAATGGCAGTAGCAGTTGGAGGTCAACAAATGAGATCAACCTGTGCTCTGTCCTATCCCTTCTAGTTTTTAAAATTAATGGCTTAAAAGTAAGCATAGTTTAAATAATTTCTTCATATAATCTGCCCTGACATCCAAGAAGGCATGATTGTCAGAGAAGACTAATTTCATATTCCTTCAAAAATAGGTTCCTGAAAGCTGTCTTGTTTTGAATATCCAAATACCCTGTGAACATTTTTCTAAAATAAGCCCTTAAAGGCCAATGATAAATTATTGCCTTCTCCAGTAGAATTACATGTAATGAAAAAACAGTAATGATGTAATTGCCTAATGTTTAGGCAATTCTGCTTTATGGTACACAGCTTCTATAGCAAAATGTTATATACCTGATAATGTCTCAAAGCACAGTCATATTCAATCAATAATTTTTCATTTCCGGTATGTGTTTTCAATATATATACCTTTTGTCCATATTTTCTTACTCTGGTGTAATACAACTAACAGCTTCTGGGATTGGTGCTGTAGGTTTGATTTGACATATGAAATAAATGTTTTAATATTAATTTTAATACCACCGTTCTATCATTTTCTTCCTTTCCTACTGTGAAGAAACATGTCTCACTCCACAAGACACCTGGGAAATCTCTATGCACAAAATTTGGTAATAAAAATGACAAAAAAAGTTGATACTTGGAAAATAGGCTGAGGCTTGCAGCTGTGCAACAGAAAAGCACAAAAATCATTAAGTAATTAATGAACTCTGTGGTTTTAAGTGTGGGGGAGGAATTACTTTGTTTTATTAAGGCTGGTGTCTCAGCAGTGAACAAGAGAGGGAGGTAACTTTATAAGAAATGTTCAAGTGTACTGAAATCCTGTTTTTCTTCCTGGCTCAGCTGGGGAAAAAACTTGTAACAGTAGTAAGGAAATTACTAAGTGCAGTATTTCCTATTGGAAAATATAGAAAGAAAAAGATAAGCAACTCTGTGAATTGCCTCCCCAAAATCACACTGAAAGAAACATTTTAGCTCATGCAAAGGATGCATGCTTGGGTTTGTTCTTGGGTGTGACTATGTAAACTTAAGCATGTGTATGTAAAATCCTGAGCAGGATCAGGACATCAGGGTGCTGATCTTGAAATATGTTGAGATGGGGGGTTATTGTCAACTAAAACTTCCACAATTTGTGTATTTGGTGTTTAAAGTAATAAGAAACGAGGGATTTAAAAACCTGAGTACCCTGAGAAGCTGATCCTTAATTTTCTTATCCCTGAGTTTGTGAAAGGGGGGTGATGCTCCAAGGAGTGTTGTTTGGTGCATTAAAAAACCGTCAGGTATGCAGATACTTTGTAATGGGAGAAATAAGAGACTTTCCAATTGTTTTCTTTCCTCTTTACTCCTTCGTTCCCAGCTTTGTGAAGAATTTAAGGGCAGCCATAAGGCTCCAAAACAGTTTCATCAACAAGTCTGAGGTACCTGATGTGAGGGGAGCATCCTGGCTTGAGGCCCTCGCTACCTGCACCCAAGCTCCCATGGAAACTCTAGTGCTTTGTCTAGGCCAGGTTCATGGGGAGCATGTTAACATCATGTTCTCACAAGACTCCCTTGCACTATCTGAAGCTATCTGGGCTTGTGAATGTTTCTTCCTTATCACATATAACATCAAAACAGGGTATTTTCCCTCAGTTTAGAAGCTGTTTTGTCACTGTGGCATATACTGTTAATGATACAGGCCTTCAGTGAGTCAGATTATCAATCACAGAGCACAGCACTCTTCCAAAGATCATAGAATTGCCTGGATTGGAAGGGACCTTAAAAATCATTCAATTCCAACCACCCAGCCATAGGCAGGGATGCCACCCACTAGGCCAGGTTTTCCAGGACCTTTCCCAACCTGGTCTTGAACACCTCCATGGATGGGGCATCCATAGGCTCTCTGGATAACCTGTGCCAGTGCCTCCCCAACACTCTGAGTGAACAATTTCCTCCTCACCTCTAATCTAAATCTCTCCTCTTTTAGTTTAAAGCCATTAACCATGTCTGTAACTTAGCATGGAGAACACTAACTGGTTTTACATAGTTCAGCCTATACTGCCCAATTCAAAGAGATGAGCAGAATGACAGGGTTAAATACTTTGGTGATTACTGCAAGCCTAGGCTGGGGATGATGTTTTGGTTGACACTATCCTAGGGATGAAGCTGGGGGACGGCATGGGTGCCACCTGTATTTCTCAGGTGCCAGAGCAGTTCTTGGCTTGTGGCGCACTCTACACCAAAAGGAACTGAAATCTCTCCAGTCTTGTCCATTCTGCATCTGACTAAAAGCACGTGTGAGCAACTCAGCTTGGGCTGCCTTCTCCTGCCTGACAGCCAAGGATGTGCTAGTACCTTGCTGGAGCACAGCACCCAGAGCACTCGTTGACATTAGCAGGCAGTGCCTGTGACATACTTTCTGTTTAAGAATAGCAGAACTCTTCTTCGCTTTGCATAAAAATAAAGATGGTGTGAGGCAGCTGAGTCACACATAATGCTGATAGTGTAAAGTTGGCAGGAAAGGCAGAGCTTTCACTCCTCTCTCCCAGACACTAACACAGCCTGTGCTTGGATGAGCAGGATGTGAGGCCTGTGATTGATGAGTGGCTTTGCACTTGAGTGTTGTGGCTTCCAGAGGTAGGGTGTTCAACTAACTTCCCTGTCACAATCTAAACCAATATTAAAATTGGGTTAGGAATGGATTTTTCAAATATTCTGTGGTTGGAGTAAAAAATCTGATTTTTGAAAGATGCAGTACCCTGAATCTCAAGTCTGATTATTTCTTTGGTGCCCTGCGGAAACTCAGCTGCTTTGAAAAATACTCCCCGGTGTACACTTATTATCATAACAAGTCCCTGAGTCCAAATCTGTCTAAATAACTTGCTTTTAACTTGCTTTTTTTGAGCTTCTGGCTTTACTTTTTGCGCTAGTTTTCTCAGGCAGCAGGTGAACTGGAAATTTTAAATTAAAATGCAGTTGTGTAATTTTGATTATGGGAGCTGAGAGCATAAGAAAAACACCCGGTATCATGAGGAGGGTGACTAATGTTGGCAATATTGGTAATACCGGTACATATTAGGAGATAAAGCAGAGCAGATGGTGTTTCATGATTTTTGAGTGCTTTGCTTATCTTAGTATCTGTAATATAGCCCTTTGAAGAATATTACCTGAAGCATAACCTTCCCCTCCCCACAAAAAATAAATTAAAAAAAAAAAAGAATAAAAAGAATAATTAGAATTTTTTTCAAAGCAGAGACTGTTATGTTCAGTTATGGCCATATCTGATCATGTCAAAGGATGATACCTTAAGCATCTCTTCATGCGTACAAATATTTGTTTGTGCTTTCTGTTTGCACTTGGAAGGCACTGCTTTATATCAGCAGTGAGTGTTTTATTTTTAACTTTTCCCTCCAAAACTTTCTGAAAGAAACAGAAATTGAAAGTAAACACGGTGTGCTCCTGACTTCAAAGCCATGGTAGCCTCTGGGACCGTTTGGCTTTGTAGTGGTGCAAAGCTCATCACTCCACACTTCAAATGGACCTCAAGAAGCAGTCTGTGAAACTGAGAGGTTGTTCAGGGAAGGGACTAGGAGCTGGTTCTTGCTGTGTAGTTCTTCCTGAAGAGGAGCAAGCATCAAAGCACAGTTTTTGCTTATGAACTGTACAGACTTTGAAAAAGGCTCGTTCTCAGCAGTCATGTTGCACTGGGAAGAAAAAACTAACCACACAATTTAATAATTGACAGAAAAGAAAAAAGTGTTGTTAGAGAAGTGCTGACAGATCTATACAACCCAAATCTGGCAAAAGCAAGGTTAAATTGGTCACTGAATGTATAGAAAGTATGAACAGGTTCAGTGTGTCCATGAGAGGTTCTGATAGATGTCTGAGGAGCAGATTATATTTCTAGGGTAGAGAGACACTGCTACAGCTCTGAAGAATTTCATCTCAAACATCAACACAGCTTTTATAGTTAAAAAACAAACCAAAAAATTAGTATGTGAAAGTTTCTCAGAGCATGCCATACCAGTAAAGAAACTGTGTTATGGGAGTTGTTGCTGGCATGGCCTCATAAATAAAGACAGACTAGTTTTGTGATACCAATACATACAATTATTCCAGCAAAACTTACCAGTGGAAATTCAGTCTAGGTTTTCTCTGTGGTGATTTCACTCTGAATTTTGGCAAGCTCAGCATCTAGAGTTAATTACTTTGTTAAACTCCTGTGTAGAAAGACAACTTTAATTTGCAAATGGTTGAATATGGGCTATTGAGCGGCGTCAGTTTGCCGTGACTAAAGCAAGGAAATGTATTGTGGAAAATTTGTTTAATTTGAACTGGAAAGCTCCTTTAGTATTTTGATAAGTACACCAGTGTGTTAAGAGTACTTAAACACCTAGTGGATAGTTCACTGGCATTTTAAGTCTAAGAGTTAGTTAAAATGTAGAATTTAAGTGGCCGAGCAGAAACAGTAATGTCCCCTGCATTAAGAGTGTTGATGAGTTTTGCATATTTGGTCAATACTGCATTTTTTCTTCTTTATCAATACTGTTTACCAAATGCTATTTGGTCAGTACCACATTTTTTCTTCCTTATCTTCCTTAGTTTTCAGCTACCAGGCCTGCATGTTGGAGGAGTTGTCCTGCAAGACATGAGGCAATGATATTCAGGTTGCCAGGGTATGCGCCTCTCTCGGGACATGGAGGAGAGAAGTCCAGTCACTTCCAAGGGTCTTGCCCCTTGAGCCAGGACATCTTCTTGTGTAATGACCCAGGACCATTCATTGTATCAGTCAGTGTTGCAGTTTTCACTGTTCTCGTGGGGTGAGAACTGCCCTTAGTGGACAGCAGTTACCAAATCGAAAAGCACAGTGGGACTGCGACTGAGGTCCTCACTGAGGGGCCACCCAGCAGAAGAGCTGTGACTTTGAGGGGCAGGCAACAAATAGATGCTGGATTTGTGGTCTGCAATCCTAAAGCATTAAATAAACAAAATAAATAAATAAATAAATTCAAAAGCAGAAGGGGAAACAAAATGTATTTTAGGCAGAAAAACAAACCCCCTTGAGAAGTGAGCCCAGATGGGCTGGGAGTTTTGTCAACTGTGGGCAGCCTTTTTTGTGATGAGCTCAGGTCTGAGGCTACCGTCTGACAGTGAAATGTATCATCTGTAAGCAACACTAGTAAAAGTAGGTTGTTTTCTGTGCTCAGACACCTCTGTGCCAGAAAAGTATTTATTTAGGTAGACTAGAGGAGGAATGAACACATCCTTCAGGAAAGCTGCAGGTACTTGTTCTCTAGAAGGAAACTGGGTGGTGTTTCAAAGATGCAAATGTTAGGGAATTACCCATTTAGCCTAATACATCCAGTCTTAATTCTGTTTTTGTGGCTTGATTCCAGTAGCCACAGTCAGGAGACAGGCATTCCCCTTTCCTTTGCAGAGGGAGCCATACCTTTGACTTGGCTGAAGCAAACTGCTTGAGCAGAAGTTAACTGAACTCTGTGAGAGCTAGTGCCTGTAAAGATGCGAATAAGCTTCTTCACTTATGTCCACATTACTTTGTCAATATACACTTATTTTTATACTCAGAAGGTCATTTATTTCCATCTGTCAAGCTTTCCACACCACTGGGAAATATTCCTGAAATTAAACTTTGCTAGTTTCTCATTGCAGAGTGACAAGTGAGTTACTGGTTGGTGCTGTAAAACCTTCAGATAAAGCTGCAAACATTCTGGCTTGACTGCATGAAGGAAGCAAAAGTGATGAGTATTAACCAAGGCCAAAAATATCTGAGAATTTCTTGGTGGGGTCAAGACAAATTTTCTTCAGTACTTTAGAACAGATGTTCAATGACATCAATATTTTTCTGCCCCATGGTTATGAAATCTACATCCCTCCCAAATAGATACACCTTGTAATAGTTTTGTTGGTTGTTTTTTCCCCTCTGAATTTATGCACTGAAATTTCTAAGACAAACATTGGGACTGTAAGCGCTCAGTTTAATAATTTGGAGGTCAAAATTGCTCATCAGTTTTTTTAAAAGAAAAATACAACCATTGTTTTAAGTAAGATTTAAACTGTCTCATTGAAAAGCAGTTATGATGGAATGACATGAGAAGATAAAATTAAGGAAAGATTACCATGCCACACCAGCCAAAGCCTGATATGCAAATAACAGTTTCAGGCATGGTTACCAAGAAGGGAGATATGAGATTTCCACATTATTATTATTATCTTTGTTTCACAGAGTAAAGCCAAGAAAGTGATGAACAGTTGCAGTTGTAAGCCCTCACAGATGGACAGAATGAACATATTTCCTCTCCTAGGATCACTGTCATCATTGTACTTTTACATGGTACAAGTTACTTTTCCTACAATATTGTAGAGATTCATCAGCTTTAAAATACTAAGAAAATACTTACTGTTCTGTCAAGAACTTCTATATACCTGTATGATTGACCAGACCTTCTCTGAAAATGTATCAGTGCTCCAGTTAACTAAATCTTACATCCAACAGTTCACTTAGGACTATGTGAAAACTTACCTGAAAGGATTTTGTAGCCTTAACGAATTTTGCATTTAGAGTTGTAATGATTTGGGGTATATACAGTCTTGATAGGTAAGCAGTGATTGATCATGGTAGATAAACAGTGGTCAAGTCAGTGCAAGTGCTCTGATATACACCTGCTGACTGTGTGTTTCTCAGTACCTAGAAAATACATATTTTAAGAATGCTGTATGTCAAGTTGTTGTACAGCCTTGACGTATCACTTAATATCTAAGTGATAAATATCTTATCACTTAAATATCTATAAAATTTCTTGTGCTACTGTTTGTTCTTGGCTCAAATCTGTACATCAAATAGTACATTAATCAGTGTAAGGAGTTAGAAGGGAGAATTATTCTGTTAGTCTCAGTGATAAAGCCTCTCGGGATGTTGAAATGACTGACAGTAGTTTTGAAGCTTCAGCAGAAAACAAATTGATGGCCTAACTCATGGGTGGACATAAATTTGCATCAGTTATATGTATGTTTTGCTAACACTGCACTTTGCCCTAGTGTTTATTTCTGTAAAACCTGTTTGATGTACAGTATGATGCCAAGTTATTTTGTCATTAGCAGTAATAAAAAGAAGCCATTTGTCAAATGGAATAAAATGAAGTTGTTTCAGAAATAATTAAGAAACAGATAATTGTAATTCAAAGAGATGTAAAGAAGCTGTGAATCTAATCTAATCTAATATGATCTATCTGTGTGCTGTGGAGAAAGATCATGTTAGATGTGAGACTTCTCTTTGTAGTAGCATTTGTGTTTCTCCTTTATGGATGATTGCCAGCACCAGACTAAGGCTTTGAAGACTACAGCCATAGCAGGCAGAAGGAAGCAATAGAGGAGCTGGTATGGTGTCAGTGACCCCCGAGGCTCTGGTTTGGAATTGACAGTATCTGACTCCATAGGCTGTGTTCTGGCTGCTGCCAGAGCCATCTCTACTTCCCTTGTGAAACTGAGATTGCTGCAGACCATGTGGGCTGGCCTCCTCCCCCTTGTTTTCCAACAACTTGAAAGTAAGTGTAGTCTGCCTACTGCAAGGGAGAGACCTTAGCCTTGTAAGCCTTGCTTCTGGAAACCCTTAGGTCTGTGTAAACCACATTTTTAACTTGCTTATGGGGGTGATGTTTGCTTTCTTGCTTATCCTACTCAGTAACAGAAAGGAAAAAATGTCTCTTCAAAGCAGCTGCCCAGTTTCTTTCACAGTTGTGATAGCATCAATATAATTGTGGGAGAAAAGTGCAAGAGTCCATTAAAAGTAAACACTCCTCCCCACATCTTGCAATGTTTTTCCGTACCTTTTTCATTCACATAAAACATACAATGCCTCTTGCAGTATATTTGGATGGAGACTTTTTACTTTCTCATCCATTTACAGTACAGTGAATTTATTATTTACTCTAGGTTTTTCATACTGTTGAACAAGCTATAGTCAGTTACTTTTCTCCAGGAAGCTTAGGCTAGGCAGTGATTTATGCTAATTCTCTGCACAATTATGTCACCAGAGGTGACTGCCTGGCCATTCACCCAATTTAACAATCACATTCTGCAAGCAATATTTTGGCTGATAACAAATAAGCAGGAATATACCCAGTAGTGGAATGGAAAAAAGGAATATGACCAAAAGGTGGTGGGGTTTTGTTTATTTGTTTTGTTTAGCTTTGTGAACTTACATAGTCGTTGCTGAAGTACTATTCCTGTTCTGAGGTACCCAAATGCCTTCCCTGTGTGTGTAAGGCTCAATCCTGAATTATTCATATAGTAGGGATTCCAACAGGCTTTGAGCAAACTGCAAAACCCAGCGTGCTTAAGGTGGTTAAAGAAGTGTCTGAACTGGTGCTCTGCAATGTAGATGAGTTGTTAAAGCAGCAGGCATGTAGCAAGCAGGGGAATGCACTTGTGTGGGCAGGTGAAGGATCCACCTCTCCTTACCTTGCTAGAAGGAGAGGCTGACCAACGGAGTGGGTTTGGTCACAGTCCCCCCAGGTATTAATTTCAGCTCATTGGTTAGAGACAGATATCCTAATAGCAAGTGATTAATATTACAATGAAGCACAATCACCTACACTTCAATGGGATTAACACGGTTAAGTGCTTTAGTGTATCGGTGCCAGCAGGACCAACATCCTACACTTTTGAAGAAGTAGCATTAGTTCTGCATTCAATGAGCATGTCTCCAGCCACTATTTGCAAGGCACTTAGCTTTGAACAGAGACACAACAATTAAAATGTATTTCATGGAAGCCCCAAGATACACACATGTTCTGTGCACAGAGATTGCATAGCTTATGGGGTTCACAACCCCATCTTCTGCCTGTTTATATTAACTTTGTTTTCTCTTTTCATTTAAGTTGAAAAGAAACATTGATTTTTAAATTGAGGAGTTTATTTATGAATTTATTTTGTGCTGGAAAAAAAGCAGAAACAGTAATGCATGGTATTCATGTGAAGAAATATTACATTTGAAAGCACTTAAACACTTGCAGAAATCTTCTTTGCAAAAAAATCCTCTCTTCCCAACTACTAAATATTTAACAGATTGTTGAACGATCAAAGTCCCTTTTACAATTTTAAAATAACATGATAAAAATGAGTTTAAATTCTCTAACATTTGCATTTGTGACAGCAAGAATATGAGAAGCAATGTCAAATGCTTGAAGTCCTCCCACTTATGCAGTGATCACTGAGTCATTGTACTGATACAAGCCAATTTAGAACACTTTACCTCTGCTATAAACGTTGGGTCTAACTCAATTGGGAAATGGGAGTATCACCCACACAACACACAGCTCTGGAGCATTTTTCTTTTGCCTAAGGTAATCAGCAGCAGTATAAAAAACAACTTCAGTGATCAAGGCTTTCTGTTTCTGCAATCGGAGGAATATTGTCTCGAAATCCTGTTCTGAGAGGCTTCTTTGACTTGTATAAATCTTGTTTCCACAGGGCCTTGGAAAATGTCTTAGGAACACACTTTGAGTCCTGTCCCTTTATGTGTGAATCTTTAAGCTTCTATTGCATAGAGGATGCAGTAGAAAAGCTCTCTTATCACTGATTTAATTATGGAATTACAGATGGGTGGATAAATACTGAGCCTGTCTGTCTCACTGGATAAAAGTGATAGGCATCAGATTTCAAAGAAATCATAGCTTATATTAAGTGGTATGATTTGGCACATGAAATACTTCAGGTTTCTTCAGTTGCTTCTTGATTCACTATGGAGTTATTTTGGCATTAAACCTACATAAAATCTTCCACTCTCATGGAAGCTTGCTATTTGCTTAAGTATATGCTTTAAAATCTTTTGCTAAATCAGGGCTTATATGAATTTAAATGAGTAAAAATAATTCAAGTTCAAGTAGATCAGCTTTTAAGCTTTAACTGCTAATATTATTTTAGGCTTCACTTGTCAGAATGCTAAAATAAAATATACATTTGTTGTCATTGTTGCAAAGAGTGCACCGAATAATAAAACAACCTCAGCTCCCTCAAACACTCCTCTTAAGATTTTTTCTCTAGACCCTTCACCATCTTTATTGCCTTTCTCTGGACACACTTCAAGATCCTTGTGGTGAGGGGTCCAAAACTGAATTTGGTATTCTAGGTGCAGCCTCACCAGAGGCAAGTACAGGGGGACAATCACTTCCATGGTCCTGTTGGCCCCACTATTTCTGATTCAGACCAAGATGCCATTCATCATTATTTTCAGTAGTATGGTTTCTTGTTGAATCTGCTTGTTGATTTTATTTTTATTTTTTATATAAAATAGTAAACACATCAACTAGCTTCATGCTAAATCTCTGCAAAAATTGCCATACTTTATTGACAGCCGTTGAAGTATCTCCATGATGGGAAAGCACAAACATTTATCATAGACAACTGGAACAAAATGGAGATGAATAATTTGGAAATCATGATTAAAAGATGATATAGTGTACTGCCAAATGTTATTTAGTTTTTTCATTCATGGCAAACTACATTTACTTTTAGCTTCTTATTCCACCTAATTATTTTCTAACTTGGCTCATTTTTAAAATGGCATTTGTGCATAAATTGACCAGCTGGGCATCTAACTGATGATATAGCTTGAGCATTTGCAAACGCTTCAGCATCCAGCTGTGGTAATCATGCAAGTGCATTGTTCGTGTTGAGTTCTGCATGAGTGATTCTCAAGATCTGGCTCTTGTTCATATCTAAATGCTCACCAAAAAGAGTGCGCGTAGAGGAGTGTCTCTATAAGTGGTAGCAGATAGGTTCTTGTGTTGTTTTCAAACTGCAAGGAGCCATGTCAGAAACACACCATCTTTTTCTGAAACATGGACCAGTCCTGGCAGCCTTTTTGCATCATCCTCAGTGCTGAAAATCTCTGTAAAGCTGTAAAATATGAAAGAGCTCTACAACAGTGAGAACCTAAATGCTGAAAATGTTGTATTCTTTTGGGCAGCACATCAATGTTGATCACAGAAACTGCAAATGTGAATTGTAGGAGAAAGAACCGTAGCAACTATCATTTCCTGCTTGTGAACTGTATGTTCTTTCAGCTCCTTCTTTGTGTTTTAACTGAACCCCTTCATTAAGATGGAATAAACTTTGATAATTATTCTCATTGGCATGACATACATAAAAGTGTTCTTTCTCTACTTCAACTGAGCTTCTGTAAATAACAGGTAAATGATTTACAATTTGAAGAAAAGTAGGTTTATTTATTTTTTTCTATATATGAATAGTCAAAAGTTGAGGGTAAAATGAGTGCAATTGCTATGCTAGTAATATTTCATTCAGAATTTCCAGACGTAAATGTTTGTTTGTTTGTTTGTTTGTTTGTTTCTGTTTATCTGGATGAAGTGGACAGAATGAATACTTTACCTCAACTGCTCTTTTGAATATTACCTGAATGGTGACTATGCACCATTTTTTTTCCTCTTGTATGCTTAAATCACACAGAATCACAGAATTTCTAGGTTGAAAGAGACCTCAAGATCATCAAGTCCAACCTCTGACCTAAATATTAGTGGGGCAGTGCCTCTAACATAGTTAGAGTTCCCTCTCTCAAGCCATAAAGTCATCTGTGAAGAAGAGGGTATTTCGCTTTTGTTATGCTCCTTGTGGTTGTGGCACCAACTCATACTTGTGAATTGTGGCAGTTTATGGTGATCATTTTGCTGTGTCACAACACTATGACTGCAGTTCCTTCCCAGTACAGAGAGCAGACCTCTGCCGAACAGGCAAAACTTTGTTGAACTACTGTGGTTAATAATGAAGAAGGACCAGAGGGAAAAAAACAATTCTGATAACCTATTTTCCATGTTTGTTTGTTTGTTTTGTTTGTTTGTTTGTTTTTGTTGGATTTTTATTTATTTATTTATTTATTTTTGATCACTTATGAGCAGGTCTGCATTTTAATTTCAAATGATTTGACAGTTTATCAATAGAAGTTTCTTTGTGGTAAAAGCAGTGCAGTAACAATTCCCCTATGAAGCTGCATCAGTGGCTGAGGAGATCATCAGCCCACATTAGTTAAGGTGGCTTTCCTGCTTTATACCCCACTGGGGCTTGGCCTCCTTTTCCTGTAGCAGCCCAATGACTGCCTCTCTGACCTACTTGATTCCGTTCCAAATACCAAGCAGCCACATCCTTACTATAGCAAGAGATACCTTACGTGTGACTCTGAAACAAGCAACAGAGATACAGGGCAGTGGATACTCAACAGATCAGCAAACTGTATTGTATGAACAGAAACAGGTTGTTTAGTCCAGGGAAAAGGAGACTGAAAGGAGTCAGGATAATGGTCTGTCCTGTATCAGACAGCTGCTACAGAGAGAAAGGGGATTGTGCCCAGTGGGAATAGGACTAGAAATACTAACGTTAAATGGCTGTGAAGAAGATTGAGGTTGGGCACCAGGTAAGACACTAATGCTAACAGCAATTAAGTGCAGGAATAGATTGCCTGGCCATGCTGTGGAACTTTTGTCACAGGAGGCTTTTAAGTCAGCTTTTCCAACACATCTGTTGGGAATGATATAGGGAAAGCTGAACCTGCTTAAAGCAGAGACTCAAGGCCCTTCCAAACTTGCACTCTTGTGATTTTCTATATATGAAGAAGTAGTAAAGATTTGTGCGGTATGTATCACTTTCAGAACAGCAGATGTCTGAAAACAGGGTCATAATTTTGCCTTGAACTCCATTCTCACAAAGTCTAGAGGACAGGAGACTTCAGTCTGATCTTTCCTTCTAAGCCAAAAGGAAAAGCAATGGTAACAGTACCAAATTCCAGGGAGGACGGAAAGAAACCACAGATACTCAAGTATCATATATTTAGGAACTAGTCCTTTAATATTCTCCTTGCCTTCTATGGCCTTATTAAATAACTCCTTCCACTTAGCTAAAAGGAATTATTCCCCTTTTATAGGAGAAAAGTTAAGAGTTTAGGTTAAGTTTGTGTTTCATGCCAGTGAACTAAGAAGTAATCTTTCCCAATGCAAGTGAGAGATCTGAATAGTTACATGCTTGCTTCCACATGAAGAGGGATACTTAAGGACTCTAAATTTTAAAATGCATCCTGACTTTCTAGTCATTTGTGGTGTTTGATCTGCAGCTGAATAGATGACAATTGCAAGAAATACACCCAAAATCTTTATAGTTCAAATAATTGCTGCAGGCATTTTTCAGAGCAATTGCTTATTTCTTTCTTAGATAAAGCATTTTAAAATTCCCCATCTAGTAAAGTGCTGTAATATGTTGGAATTGAAGGAACACTTTGAAGAGAGATGCTCACTGCTAATAGCTGAGAGTTAACTCCTTCACTAGCAGCACGTCCTGCCCATCAGTTACAGCCTCTGAGTGTGACCATACTGCCACTAGCTCTCCTGTCAACCCCCAGCTCAATATGCTGGAGAGTAAAAGCAAATGAATGCATGCTTGTTGCAGTGGTTTATCCACTCATACCCTCCTGGAATGAAGTACCGTGTGACATGTATAAACACATCAGAGTCTGACACTACATTTACAATGTTTTGCTTTTTGGAAAGGTTCAATTAGATGAAAAGAAAATGGGATTTTATTAATCTCTCTGCCTGCACTCATGAGCACATACATGTGCATGTGTGTGCCTGTATCTGTGTACATTTCTACTTATTTATATTTTGTTGTTTAAATTGCATTTTTTAGTAGGCAGTTTGGAAATGAGTGAAGTTAGAATAGAACACAATAGTTTCATTTGGAAGGGACCTACAAAGATTGCATGTTATTTTATTTCTTGGTGATTACATTCACATAAGATGTGATACAGAACTGAAACGTGTGCTGTCTCTGGGGTTACATCTAACAGTGTCAGAACTAGTGCTGTTCACGATGCTAGAGCATTGCTGTTCCTGCAGCTCTGTAAGGGGATTGTTTTCTAATAAGAGAAATTATTATGTTTTAGAGATTGTTTTTTCAAGTAATACAGCACTGGATGAACTATTTGCGTGAGGTGAGATCTTTTTTAGGGTGAACTTATTTTCCTCATCTAAATTTTTCTATTAGGAAATAGAAAGTATACTTACAATTAGTAAGTATAGCCTGTTCAATGAGTTTTGGAATTTATCTGCACTAAAAATTTATATTACTTTGAAATGTGATTATGATCTTCATGCGGTCTTAAATAAAGTATAATAACTTTGAAGCTTTGAGTGGGACCATGTTATTTTAAATCATCTTTATTAATATCAACAGTGAAGCCACATCTGAAGATGATTGCTTATTTCTATGCTGACTGCAAAGTCATTGGTTTACTTAACATGATCAATCAATGTTATTTACCATTATGTTCTGTTTTTATTTAATGAAGACAAAACTCAGGTATCATACTGGGAGGTCGTTCTTGATAATAGGTTCATATGGATCAGACACTCCTTCACTGCAGGAGAGGAGGTCAGACGTGTTTGGATAATCCCATGGAGCTCCTGCAAGATGTAGGGGTATCCTGTTCTAAAAGACTTCTAATTAAGGTGATTGCTTTAGGGTTATATGAGCCTATAAGTTCCTTTATACTTTCCTGACAGGTCTCTTCATCTCTCCTCTCTATCCTAGGACATAATCATTCCTGCTGTTCTTCTTTGGGATCTCCCAACATCCTTTTTAACATGCATTGTGTAGACTGAATTCTGGATTTAGGAGAAGGCATGCTTGTAATTGACCAAGCCGATTACCTCACAGACCTTGTTAAAATGTAAAAGAATGGTCTGCATTTCTTGCAATAGCATGACATCACTGGCTAATGCTATTCTTTGACATTGTAATTCATTTCTGTGCACTATTTGCCCATCTTCTTCAATTTGTTGAGTGCCTAAATGCAGTATCTTAACACTTTTTCCCATTGAGCTGCATCTTATTTATTTCAGTCACTTATTCAGTTTTGTTCTGCTCACTTTGAATTGTGGTAAATATAACAAAAATAAATTCAGGCTATAAATTGTCCCTCTATTATGCTGAAGGCCAAACATATCGTCTTTGGTCCTTCTTCCAAATCCTTAATGAAGTTATTGGTGTTACTGAATTGTGTGTCTGGTGTCTGTGAAATTTTACTTGATAGAGACTTCAGTTTTGGGAATGATCCGCTTGAGTAATGTCCAGTATCAACAAGGCTACGTACAGTCACCCTAAAATATTTTTATTGACCTATGAATCTCTACTTTGTTCAGAAGAATATCAAGTGTGACACAACAAAGCCTGTAGTAAATTAAAGTTATCTGACCTCCATGAGGAGAGTTACACTGACCCAGGAGAAAAAAAAAAAAAGTAGTTTGTTTTGTCATGTTTTGTTTTGATTTTGGCTTGAATCCATTTCCCTGTTTTCTCTAGCTGGTTTCAAAAAGTTTTCTGTTTATTTGGGTATTTTATTTGTTTGGGCACTTAGCTGACTGTCTGTGTTCCTGCTCCACTTTTTTTTTTCATTGTGAGGAAGAGCACAAGTTGGCTCTTTTCCAAAATTCAAGTCTCTCATCCCTCTTCAGTAAAGGTTTTGGTTTTGCCTTGCAGCTGAGAGAGTTTGGAGCTTTTTGGCAGCCTGCCCCTGACTTGATGTTTAGCTAGCATGTGTCGTTCCTGGTACTTCACAATTAGATGGAGTGAGTCCTAGCTTTTTCTTTCCCTAGCTGTGGAGTTTTCAATGTCAATGTTCAATGTTTTCAGTGGAGTTTTCAATGGTTCAAAGGTGAAAAGGATGAAGGTGGAAGGATTGTGTGTTCTGGATGCATTTACATGCATTATGGATGGCACATCAAACCAGCCCCTATGCAATTTATTACTTCACATCATCAGTAATTAATGCATGTGTCTGTGACTTTCAAATGTATTCCACTTGTTAGTAGGACCTGTAAACTACATACATTTATCAATGAATAACAAAAGTAACAGCAGCTCTAACTAGGTAATTTTACTGGCCTGGTTAATGCAAAACATGAATATGGGTTTTAGGAAAGTTGATTGCCCACAAAAATGTTCACGTAGTACTCTGAACTGAATTTGATTTCATCTTTAAAAGTTAACATTAAATGGGGAAATTTTAAAGCAATAATATACACATTCTGTATTGTATTAAGATTTTTTTATTTTTTTTAAGAAATTTGCAACAGTTCATAAATTTTTGTAAACAGCCACTATTTGTACTCACTTGCAGACACCATGATGGGCATGTAACTGCAGACATTTAGACAGTCATCACATTTCTTCCTCTCTCCATAGGCCTCAGTCTTTATCCTTTTCACTTCTTTGTCATTAGCAACTGGAGGGCATAAAAACATGAATCTAAATGCAGCCTGGAGCACTTGCAGGCACTATGTTAGCATTTTGTTGGACTTCTGCTGTTGCTCTGACATTTATTTGTTTAATTAAATGCCTCTTCTTCACTTACACTCTCTATTTAAGGAGGAAAACAGTGGCCCCATTTCACTATTAACATTCTGAGTCATGAATGAGGACAGCTAGATTCCTTCACATCTCAGGCTGCATGTAAGCAATAGTGCTTTCTTGAAATTTTCTTTACATAGGTGTTTAGTGTAGGGATAATTAAAAGCTTTTTTTTTTTTTTTTTTTTTTTTTCTATGCAGTGTATAGGTATGTTTGCTCTCTGTGTCTCCCTATCACTGGAATAAAACCACTAGACTGCTGCTAGTGCTTTTTCATTCCCAGATGAGGCTTCCAGCCACAGGCAGGAGGGGAGGCACTGGCTGTTTCAGTGAGTGAGCAGGAGCTTGAGGGCATCCTAAACTGACCTGATAACTCAGTTATAACCAATCAGCCCCACACAATGAATACATTAGGACTAGGAAACCAAATAAATCAAGGCCATTTTGGCACCTCTTTCTTTTGCACGCAATTTGGGATTTTGTGTTTTGTTTGTGGATTTTTCTCCCTTTTGGGTAAGTTGGGCTTTATGTTCAAAATATCTGTAAAAGGTAAGTTGCCACATGGAAAAGGCAGTTACTTGTTCTCTTAGCTCTGGTATCTAGCCCCAAAAGTATCTTGACATTTGGTGGAGAAGAAAGAGTACACATGATTTTTCATTTCAAAGGGGAATTTTAATCCCACTGGCAGAGCAAATTGCAGTTCAGCTTGTAGTAAGAAATTAAATTGGGCAGCAGGCAAAATAGCTGCACTGAGGGTGTGCAAAAAGTAATCTTCTAATCAGGAATCCCCAGATTTTTCTGCAAGCTCTGCCATATAATGATGGTTATATGGGGGAAGTTCTTGCAGAGCGTGTAATATCAAAATGAAATGGGCTTAGTCAGGTGGAAGGGATATTCAGTTACCAGTGGTAAGGACTTAAGGCAGCCCTGCCTGTTTATAGGTTTGGGATATGGTAACAGACATGAGACTAACAGCTTTAGCTGTTAACCAAGTTAACAGCTGTTAACCTTGCCTACCAAGTATCACATCCCACCCCACCTCTGTTCCAGTTCTGTCCTTGATGTGCACAGGATCTGGAAATACAGTAGAGGGCAATACTAGCCTTACACCAGTTTAGCACTACATGGAAATTTGCAATGTAATAATGCCACTGGATGTAATTTATTTCTTTTTTTTTTACAGTCTTATTTTTATTTTGAGCCTCCCAGTTTGCACCTGATCCATATGCACAAATGTCTGGACTGCATCAACAGTGCTCTGTGTGGGATGTTTCTGTGAGGTTTTCAAAGATTTACATAATGGACTTTAAAGGCCTTTACAAAAGAGCCATACCAAAATTACCCTGTAAAACAGTTCCTTACATATTCTTGTTCACTGCCTTCTCCATAGAGCCTTTTAGTTCACAACTAGCCATTATTTATAAAATACTCAATAACAGAGTGGCAGGTGATGTGATGTGACCAGAGCTAAGGAGTTTATAATATTCTATTTTCTTTAAAATAATTATGATATCTCATTTTACTTTAATTTGTTAGGTGTTTGGGGAAAACACCTTATTGGTTGTCTTATTTTTATGTATATAGCAGTTTGTGGACAGTAGAGCTTTCTGCTAGAGAAATAATCCTCCCACGTTATCTGCATGGGAAGTTTCATAAGAATATAAGAACAGTCTGTTTCATAAGAACAGACAGAAAACCAACATGTGTTAAATAACATGAACGTGAACATTTTGGGGTGTGGAGCTTACAGTGTATATTAATACCTGATGGGGGTGGTGGTAAAGAAGATTGAACCAGACTCTTAGGCAATGCCCAGTGAAATGACAGGGGGCACAGTCAACACTAACTGAAATGCAGGAAACTCCATTTAAACATAGGGGAAAACTGCTTCACTGCGAGAGTGGTCAAATGCTGGACCACAATATCCAGTATTGTGGGGAGATTGTGGGGAGGATGGTCAAAACCTGACTGGACATATTCCTGAGCAGCCTGCTGTAAGTAACCCTGCTGTGAGCAGAGCAGAGGGCTGGACTAGATGATCTCCAGAGATGCCTTCCTGCCTTGGTGATTAGTAGAACTGACTTCCAAGGTGATCTCTTGCCGGTATAAATAGTTGAAGACCTAACACTTAAATACTCCGCTTTACTTATCTCAGAATATGGAACCACTCCAGAAGGAATTACTTTGCAGTAATCATGAGAATATTTATGATTGTAAGACATTTTTAGCATTCATATTGGAAAGAAAAAATGTGTTACTAGCCAGAGAGATAGTAAATTACACTGCATAGAACTACTGCTAGGTTACAATTACACTGCTTCCTTTTAAAGTTGCTTTTGTCTTTGCCTTGAGGTGAAATAATTTATTTCTGATTTAAATAACTCAGCATTCAAAGATATTTCAGTGAGAAAATCAAATGCACACTCCAGTACCCAGTAGGGGACCATTTTGGTACCCAGTGCTGACCAAAGTGTAGTAGCACAAGCAGATAGCTTGGTCGGTTTTCAATGAGTAGAGCATCTTAAACAGTCTCTTCCCTTCTATGAAGAGTGTTATAACGTGAAAAAAAAATGAGTAAAGGGAAGGAATGGGTTGCTATTTTTCACTGAAAACAATGAAATAAGAGAAACCCATTAGTTTTCTTTTTCCTGGTAAAAAGGTTAAGCCTGAAGTTTTGTCAAATACTTCTATAATTTAAACAGGGCTGGTTAGGTTGCCTGATGGTGTGCAGGTCTTGGGCTGTCCAAGTCTGATAATCACAAAGCTTTGTCAAGGTAGGAATTCCTTAATTCCGTAATTTAGGTTAGGGTCTGAGACAAGACTAGAGAATGCAAAAGTACTAGTCTAACCCAGAGCAATCTGGTTTTAAACCAAGATACAGGCAGGCACTTTTTCTTCAGGGAAGCCTCAGGAGACAAGCATCTCTCTTCACTTCACCTTTTAACACCTTGATTATTGCATGATTTGCAACTTTCCATTTTTAAGTGTTTTGCCTGCCAAAGAGTTCAAATTCCCCATTTCAGAACTGACGTAATCTCTCAGAAATTTAATGTTTAGCTTTTCAGATCTTCTAATAAAAACTGTCCCTCTGGAATTACCCTTCTATATGGTTTTAAAAAAATAATAAATAAAAGAGGTGGCAGCTTGAAGGGAAAAATATGTTTCATAATATGAAAAAAAATGTTCTCTAAGGTGCTTTTCCTCTTCTGTAACTAAGTTAGGATATGGAATTATTGATCATGAGAAAGTAAAATTGCATTTCTTTGTTTTAATGGAAGTAAGTAATGATATAATGTGTACCTTAAATGGGTCTCTGTTACTAGGGGTGGTTGTTTACCTTCATGATATTCTAACCTTAGAGGAATTGTACATTAGAAGCAGAGAGAACAACCATTAAAACTGTGATATCGTGATCTGTGCTATACTTTACTTGTAACAAATGTGACATTGAGTAACAGCATTCTCATGTGATCTGCAGTGACATCAAGATGAAGGGTAGTGTTTGGGTTACTGTTTACAACTAGACAAAGGTGACAAGCCACTCCAAAACAGAGTTCCCATGGTGGTTTGGTACGGTCTGTGAGTTGCTTCATTTCAAAGAAATACTGATGTTGTGATCACTGTATTTTACTAGTGCTGTTGGTTCTTTTATTTGAGGCCTTAAAGAACTTGCCATTAGTACTTGCTAAAGGAAGTTGGGAAGATGATAAATTCTGCCTTTTTGAGGCATTGTGTCTCTGTAACCCTGATGGGCAGCTCAGAGGTTCCTAACAACAACAACAAAAAACATAGCATATGAGCTATGAAGCTCTTTTCTGAAATTCTGCTGGCAAATCTTTTGTTTCATCATTACTAATGGTCCTGGTGGTTTTACTTGCTGCCTGTTTTCCTGCTGCAGATAACATTAAGCTTCACTCCTTCTTTCTCGTGCAACCTCCAGGCTGATTTTTGAGCACCGTTTTTTTACTTGATGTACCAATTGTTAGCCAAAGCTGTTCTTTAATGATAGGGAGAAGCAGAAATCAAATAGTATTTTGTAATAAAAGAGTGAGCACTAGACAGGAGCTGTAGGCCGTTAGAGCTGATACGTTAGATGAGGTGCACTGTAACAGCTTTAAAATTTGCATCACACACATGGTGTAGCTAATTCAGCCAGAGCTGATAGGGATTAATTCTACTTCTCAGAGAAGTAACCAGGCAAAAACACTTCTAAAAATGTGCTTAAAAGCTAGGATAATTAAATATTGCACATCAAATAATCTCAGGAGCTTAAGCATTTTGATAAGCCAGGGTAGGACTGTAAATGGGCCTGTTTTTTCTGATAGTTTCATGCCTGAGAAATTGCATGTCATGGTGAACATCCAAAAATATTAGTTCTCCTGGAAAACACAGGGCTAAATAAAGATATTAGCAGCTCTATTCATCAGTGTCCCTTCGATTGTGGAATTTGTCTATGTTAACTGTACCACAGAGCAGTGCAGAATTAGCAGGCATTGTGTGAAGGGAGCTCAGCAGATTACCAGGTGTTGACTCCACACAAACTATTCTGTTTACCTCTAAAGGAAGAAGGATATCTGGTCCCATTTAGGAGCAATGTATGTCTTCATGCTGGACCTTTTATATTACACTGGTGACTTGTCCTATGTATAATCTTTTTCACTTAGGTATACTTGAGGAATTTACCAAAAGACTGTATACTTCTATCCCAAAAAACAGGCACAACCAATTGAAATTTTTCTGAGATAAGAAAATAAGACTCCAGCAGAGCTGCTGACTGATAATGTATCACTATTATAACAGTAGTCTGTAGTAAGAGCAAGAGAGAAGAATTCACACTATAGAAATAAATTCTGCACATCATGGGCTTATATGATGAGGGTGAAAATAGTGTGTGCATGCAAGTGCGCGAGTGCCAAAGTGAATATACATGTATGACTGAACTAAGGAAGAAAGGGATTTGTATCTGGCAGATAAAGTCGCAGTCAGTGCATGGAAAGATACAGCAAGTGAGGAATGGAAAGTGACTGTGGTTACCTGGTTAGACTACAGAAAGAGCTGATATGTGGCAAACAGTGAACAGCAGAAGTGTGAGGCTAAGATGAAATAGTGAAAGGGAGTAACAGCAAAAGGAGGGAGCAGAACATCAGAATAAGCATGAAAGTCAGTGCTAAAAGCTATACAGGGGGACAAGGAAAAGATGGGGGGTGTGAAAGAGAGGTAATCATTAAAGTCACATCTGACGTATGAACAATGTGCAGAATAAAATGTGTTCAGTGCTAAGTGTCTGAAATGGAAATGTGCAAGGCCTATCTCCTTTTCCTGTGTTTGCAGAATGTGAGTATTATATGGTTGTTATTACTACTGAACACTTATTATTAGGATGTACAAATTCTTGTACAAAGAAGCTAAGAGAAGATAATACAAGAAAACTTTAAAAAAAAAAAAAAAAGGATGAGGAAGTATTAAAAAGAGCAAAGAGGGATTGATTGAATTCAGCTATGATTTTGGAGAAACTTTTTTCATGTGTTAAGCATTTTCAACTTCAGTATGAATTACTGGGTTTGTGTGAAATCTCAGTGTATTGTTGAGGATGTCCCATGTAACATTTTAGGAATATGTCCCCTTATTTCAAGTAATTTATAGAAATATCATAGAATCATAGAGTGGTTTTGGTTGGAAGGGACCTTAAAGATCATTAATTTTATATTCCTTTTCATGGTACTCATCTGCAGGGTTTTTTTTTTAGTGAATTTCTTCCTAAGTTTCATAGTTTTTCTTTAGTACATTTCTGTCTAGACTGGCAAATGGAATAATTCAGCGTAGTCACAATACTGCCATTGAGCTAGTCTTCTGGTTTTCATATCAATTTTCTTACAGTTTAGTACTAACTCCAGCAGTCTATATGCTAGGCAAAACTCATGTTTCTTCTCCATGACCTTCTGCATTAACAGCTACTACAGGAATTGGCCCAATTGGCATGGTTTTTATTTGGTTTTATTTTGTTTTCTTTCAGAATATGTGTTTGGTTTAGATGATAAATAGTATATACAGTTCTAGGAAAACACACAGTTTTACTCAGCAATTTAGTTCTTATACCTGTGCAATTGCATTAATTCTGAGAGGTCCTTGTAAAAATTACCACAGAAAGTAGAAGCACTTCTATAATGGTCAATAACAGATGCCTAGAGAAGAGTGTAACAAGTCTTGCATCACATAGTGCCTCATGTCATATACTAATACTGCATAGTGTTACATGCTAATTGACGTAAGAAAGCATATAAAAATGTGACTCGTTAAGGAAAAAAAAGACTTTTCCCAATATGGTTAGGTTCTAAAACTGTAAGAAAACAAAACAAAACAAAACAAAACACACAGCATGCAGAAGTCTGAATTACAATATTTCTCCCTCCTTTAGCCACTTTGAAATAATGGTAAAACTAGAAAATAAGCAATGATTTATGAGAGTGATTGATCTGTCTATAATATAACAAAATATCTAATAGAATTACTGTATCATTCTGTCTTGATACCACTCAATTCTTTTTGCCTGCTCTTACGATTACTTTTGCACACCTGTGACTTTATTCCCCCAACTAGATAATAATAATTATTATTACATAATATTAGATAATAGATTATTCGATTATATAGTAGTAATTAGATAATAGATAATAATTCACTCAACAGATGTAAATGGGATAATCAACTTGAACAAGTTATGTGGGACTGTATTTACCCTTAAGGAGCAAAAGCTTGTTTTGTTTTGCCTTATGACTTGTCCAACACATTTGCAATGGGTTTAACTTGGTGGTGGTATCATTCTTTAGTTTAGACTGACTTCTTGGCTTGTCCATGGCAAGAGAGAAGTGGGATAGCAGCACTTCAGCTCTACAATAAGATAATGGTAGTCATTCACATGGACACCCACATGGAAACTGGAGGAGATCTCTCTGGAGTTGATGTTCTCTAGTACTTCACAACCCCTGGCAACATCCTTGAGACACAGTAACTGCACTGACTCAGTTAAATGGAAACAGGATGGTACTTAAGCAGGCAAAATTTACAGCAGAGCTACGAAACAGAGGTCCAGACTCAAGGAGAGGGGTCACTTAGGATCCAAAATCCATTATGGGCTTTTATTGTCGTGCATATTTCTCAAGGTTTTGTCTATACTTTGTAAAATCCCTTTACAGTCAGTAGTTACTGCCTGGGGAGGAAGGACATGCTTTGGAATAAATGATGAAGCAAGCAGTTTGTCTGACACTTTTCTTCTCTATTTTAAATGTAGAATGAAGAAGGTTTCCTGCAGGAAGGAATGGTGAACAATACAGATGTTCCTGTGGATCCTGAGAATGAGGCTTATGAAATGCCTCCAGAGGTAAATCTGTTGTGGTATTTGCTGTGCATGCACACAGGAGAAAAGCAAGGGTGGGGAGCCACATGCTTGAGTGGTGTTACTGTGGCACACAATGGTGTGTGCTCCAGCACAACAAAGACATTGATGTGCTGGAGTGTGTTCAAAGAAGGGCAATCAAGTTGGTAAAGGGTCTAGAGGAAAAGTCTTATGAAGAGCAGCTGAGGGAGCTGGTGTTGTTTAGCTTGGAGAAGAGAAGGCTCGGGGAGACATTATACAATTACCTTAAAGAAGGTTGTAGTGAGGTAGGGGTTGTTTTTTTCTCCCAAGCACCAAATGATAAGATGAGCGGAAACGGCCTCAAGTTGTGCCAGGGGAGGTTTAGGTTGGATATTAGGAAAAATGTCTTTACTGAAAGGGTTGTGAAGCATTGGAATGGGCTGTCCAGGGAAGCAGCTGAGTCTCCATCCCTGGCGGTCAACAAGAAACATGTAGATTTTGAATTTAGCAGCATGGTTTAGTGGTGGACTTGTCAGTACTAGGTTAAAGGTTGGGCTAGATTGTCTTAGAGGTCTTTTCCAATCTAAATGATTCTATGATTAGTCTGAAAATCAGAAATATAAAACATCTAGGCCATGATGCAGTAAAACTTGCTTGATCTTTAACACCATGAATATAACTGAAAATATGGATGCTTCTCAAGTACCTGGAGTTAAACACATGTTTAAATGATTTACTAGCTCTTATCAGTATGTGCAACACCTGGTTTGTTGTTCAGCCCGAAGGTTCTTCTCCTCCCATCTGTGGCAAGTGAATTGCTGTGAGTGGCCTCATGGGCTCTAGGCAGTATCAGTGGGGACTAGAAGAGATCCATCTGTAATTCTGACCGTGCCGGGTCAAGTCCTGTATCAGTACAGATAACATGCCTGAAATATGTATGTTAACAGTTCAGCCACAGATAAGGTTCACCTGCCTCTGGTGTTTAAGTAAACCGTTTAAGCCATGAAGTGTTTCACAATGGCCCTTTGTAAGACAGCCTACAGTCCTGATTCTTCAGCGACAGGTTCATGTAAGTCACTGTAAGCAGACATAAGAGCCCAGTTGCAAGTATTCAGATATTCATGGTCTTTATTGTTGAAGCACACATCCAAGTGTTTTGCTGGATCCCAGATAAAGTGTAGCAGCTTGCTTCCACTCAGATGAACAGGATTTAAAAAAAAAAAAAATGCCGAAGAGTTATATATGTAGACTTCACACACACAAAGCCAATGTTCCCCTTCTTCCCTAGATCATTATGCCTGCTGAGAATTACTCACAAGTTCATTGCTGTGAGTCTTTCCGGTAATTGAATTGTATGTTAACCACTGTGAAAGCCTATTCTGTAAACACCACGGTTTGTAAGACAGAGTATCTGGAAGATGTAACAAAATAATAATAAAAGGCAATATCCTTATCACATGAAAATCCATATTTTTTCACTGTATCTAATATGACTAGGACAAGCAGTAAAAGTTAGGTTATATGTTAGGTTGTATTTATCTGAAATAGTAGCACTGATGTCTGCTCTTCTCATTAGGAAGAGTATCAAGACTATGAACCCGAAGCATGAGAGACCATTCCTTCCTTTGTATCTCCTGAAACCTACTAACAAAGACGTCACATGCTGTACAAGTGCTGAGTTCCAATGTGCCCAGTCGTAAAATTTTTTTACAGTTTTTACAGTGTATTTTGAAGTCTTCCATCAGCAATGATTGGAGTATCTGTGACTGCATCCACCTTGTTTCAGCATTTCCCTCCTGCTGAAATGAAAGCTGGTTGGCAAGGTCATTGTTGTGCTGTGGATATTGTGGCTTCAAGTTTAAAAATTAAAAAGAAAATACTAAATAAAAACACCTAAGTGTCTACTGCTTATTTTTAACTCTGTACATGTTTTGTTGATAGGCTGTCAGTAATTTGATATTGTTTATGATACAGTTTTTATTTGTTTCCAATGACTATTCTTTCTGTGCAGAGATGACTTATTGTGAGAGCTTTATATATATGTGTATGTATTATATATAGAAAAAAGTAACTGAGCATGAACTATGCACCTATAAATATTAGCTGTTGAAATTTTATTGTTTTGTGATGTGTTTTGTTAACTTGTGTCTGTAAATAATAGTGTTCAACTGAAGCAAATAAAATATAACCCATTAAAAATGAACTTACAAGTTAGTGATGGTTTGTAACACCTTATTTTCTCTGCAATAGCACATGGTGAAAAATTCAGGCTGCATTGCTTCCTGTGAAAGAACTGGAGGAACAAAACAAGCAAGCAGATATCTGGTTTGTACCAAAATCAGGATGAAGGATGAGAGTATCAGGGCTGGTTCCTCAGCTGGAGTAAATTGTTTGACAAAAGAGATTTATTTGTAGGGCTAATGAACTTTCCACTGTAAGGAGAACCTAAGAGTGAATGGAGCCATTAATACTGGGTTACAGAAGGCTATCAGGGTATTGTGAGGCTCTTTAAAGAATTACCTTTTCAAGGTTGTTAACACACTGGGCTACAAGAGTATAGAAGAGTGATGGATTAGTTGCAATCAAGTTGTCTTGTATAAAGTCTCATTTAGTAAAAGTACAGTTTAGCGTCTGTTTTTATAGGTGGTAATTTTAGTTATTATGTTGCCTGGATACTTTTCCATACATTAAAAATATATAAACATGAGATGTTTTTACTTCTCTCATGTTTTACTGTCTGATAGCTATTCTGAATCAAATGTTGCCTCTAACTCTGAACAGTATATTTTTTTTTCATTTAACATTCTGTAGCCCTAAGTAGGATTTTAAACTACCCTTAAAGTCTTTCCAGTGTTCTGGGGCATTCCCAATGTGGAACAGATTATGTGCAGGTATGTGCTTGTCTCATTTGTATACTGTGGGAGCTGACAGTGTTGTGTCGTACTTTCAGCCAAAATCACATGAACATGATGTTTTCATGGTGCTTTGAGAACTGGTGTTTCAATTTCCAATGTCACCTTCAAGTCCCAACCCTATATTTCTAGAGAAATTCATTTATTTCAGAAGAATTGCTACCAAACTCTTTTTCAAAAGCAATTAAAAATCCCCTTGATCATTCAAACAACTTGTGGATATTTTCATCAATAGTTAAATTGCTTAATGAAGCTTAAAGCCCTGTGTTCTTTTGCAGAATTCTTTTATGGTAATCTACAACAAACCATTGTCAATTTTCAGTCTCCTTCACAGATGATGTGTCAAGAGAATCTCTTGACCCGGACATACTGTTAAATTCTTAATGCCTCAGTGGTAAATCTATTGATTGCTTCCATGTAAAATTAGTATCAGGACAGCATATAATGTAAGATCACACTTTTATAATTGTTAATGTTGTTTAAAGATCTTTCTTTTCTAACAGAAGGAATTGGGAGAAAAGCACAATGTTGTAGTGTGATTTTTTTACCTAGTGTGCTAGCAGAGACTCAGCCACCAAAAGCAATAACAGAGAGTTGCTTTCCTAATGACCAGCCAAATGTGTGATACTGCAGGAAACACTGGAAATAGCAGCCTAAGTGTAGTACAAATCTCTGTTGTTCATCTTCTCTTCCACAGGTCTCAACTGCTGTATTGTTTCTCTATTAGGAACTCAAATTAAATTGTTTTGTTACTCAGACGTTGCAAATAAGTTGCACACTTCTTAAATAAGCTGCGGGAGTATTATGTCATAAAAAGCAGCACTGAGAATAAATTGGCTCCTGAGACAGACCCATTGTCTGAGCATATAGGGGTTAATTATTTTCTTTTGTAGGTTAACATCAGTAAGTCATTCAGACTTTTCAGGTCATTCATTTAAAATGTATCATAAGTGATCGGTGTGGTTCTCGTGCCTCTTGCAAACATGCCCTCAGATGGCCCTGAAGGTCCATGGGACCCCTGGTTTCTATGGCAGCACAGTGTGATGCACAGCTCTGGTAACAAGCTGCATTTTAATTAGATTCCTTAAAGGCTGTCCAGCCACCCTTTCCAGGTACAATAAATGCCATTTTGTCTTATTTCCTGCAGTGAAATGAATGCTGAAATGTGGATTGCAAATGTCAGAATTGTGCTGGATGCTGAAGTTGAGCTGAATAGCTTTTGCTGTATTCACATTTTTAAAAGTGTTCTGGGTATTAAAAAGTGCTTCTATCATGTTGCGATAATCTTTGCTTAAGCAATGTCTGCCAGAGAGGAATATACCTCAGAGCTCTCTTTTCTGCAAGAGCCTAGATTTCAACTCAACTGGAAGCAATCTTCTGTCCTCAAATTATGAGTTAATAATGAGTCTCACCATGTCCCAGTCCTCCAGGGAAAAAAACACGTGTTGCTTTTTTTCTATTTTGACAGCCTTAATTGGTCTTATAATGGCTTCTAATTGGACACATTGTAATATCGTTTTTATTACTGTAAATCATAGTGTTAATACTTGTGTTACATGCCCTTGGTTTAATGACTTTCAAGCTATTGTATTTGTCTGAGACATAAGGCAAGAAATACCCTCTTGCCCCTAACGAGACTTTCCTTTATTCCCTTAACATAGTTGTAGGTGATTTAAGGTAAGTTACATCTTGAACTTGAGGAGAAGTTACACGACTGCATCACTTCAGTAAGTACCTACTCAGCTCATCCTAGCTTTCCTATCTTGTGCACTCTGGTCTCTGTGTTCTCATTTAGAAGCATGTGACATGGACAGAGGATCAATCAGCTTGGACATGCAGGGCTGTGCATTTAGTGGCTGAAATTCATCCAAGAGCAAAACAGTAGGCAGGCAGAGAATGGCTACCTACACATAAAATCTTGATATACCACATAGGACTACTTAATTACCTCTAAGATTTTATGCAAAGTTGCTTGAAAGATCCCTACTGTCTTCACATGGCTGTTTTAGGACACCCATAGCTACAATATACTTTCGCTCATCTCACAAAAACGAGGTTTGGCAGTGCATACTGATGTGATGAATTTCCCATTCTTCTTCCTACGCTCAGAAAGCAGAAAACTCCTGAAATCTTTACTTCTAGGGTTTCCCAGAACACTGATTGCACAGCATCTTATTTTTGTCAGATAGATGGTGCACAGTGGAGTTTATAATCGAGAACTCTGATCCCCAACTCACTGAAAACAAAGGGAGTTTTTCCATTGATTATCATGGGTGTTAATGATTCCTGGTACCTCTCTTAAGTCTGCAGAGCAATTAGAAATAGCAGAGATCAGATGATCATAAGTCCCTTGGCAGAATATGTAAAATTGGCAAAAGTAGCAGAAAAACAAAGACCATAAAATCCCACAGCCAAGCCCTCACAAGGCTTTCTCAGATGTGATCTTACACATTGGCAGAATTCTGTAAATGCTGCATGGTAAAGCATACCTCAAATGTTGGGTTTGTATGGAGTAGTTGTCCTTAGGTATTGCAACCATGAAGGTTGTGCATCCTTCAGCTAATTGATACTTAATGACCTATTAATGCAAACTAAATCTTTGTCTTCTGCTCTGGAATTGCTTGGAAGGTAAGTGGGAAAAGATAGAAGGTTGCTTGATGCTGGATTTGGGTTTGATTTCAGTCCACACAAGGCTTCCAGTAGCATTGGCTGAGTTATCTTATTCTTTTTAGCCCCCAGCTCGAGGCTTTGAATATTACTTGAAAAGACACTAATAATAGTCTTCACAGGGTATCATTCTGCTTGGATGACCACGAGTCTGAACCAATAGCATCAGTTTGCACAAAAGCAGACTTGCTCGAGAGTGAAGGTAACCAAAAGCAAATGAGATCTTAGCCTTTAGCGCCTCTATGCTGCATTTTTAATGGAAAATATTATCTGTTTAAAAGTAGAAATAAACAATTTTTCTCAAGCCTGCCTGACATTTAATGTGTAACTCAGAAGGTTCATCTGATCTAAAAAAGGCTGGCAGATGGAGAAACAGCAGGTGGAACCTCAGATGAGACAGCCGAGAGGTAACAAACAGGGTAGAAAATTAGGTCAGATGAGATTTCTTCCATGTTAGAAGAAATGCTTTGAAAATGCTTCCTCCAATGGGGGCCTAAAAGTAGGTTTTCAGCATTTTCTGTTAATATTTGCATCTCTGAATAGGTCAGAGTCATCAGAGTCTATCAGCATCTGACACCTAACTGGCATGTTTCTGTGGAAAAAGGGAATGTGAGATTTACATCTGGGCTTGAGGAGACCTGTCTTTAAAAAAAAAAATAAAAAAAAAAATAAAAAAAATCTACCTTACCAAGAAGATAGGACACTGTTGAGTGAAAGAGAACAAATCTGTTAGCAGGGAAAACATAAAGGACAATAATTTACAAATAATATGACCAAAAAGATAGGAAATCTTATCTCAGGCCACTAAGTGTCACTAAGTGACAATTTTCATTGACAAGAAAAGGTGATGGCAGCTCCCAAGAAACACTTAAAATAAAATTCACTATTCATAAAAGCTTCTACCATTTATTCAGCCTCCTCACTCCAAAATCTACTTCCATTCCTGGCCCAGATTTGCAGCAAAACAGTGATATGTTTCATTTGAATAACTGGATGTTCTTAGGTGTGAAATAAATGAAAATTCAAAGCCTTCATCTGATGGAGACCCGCTATTCAGAAAATGTTTGAAGGAAGGAAAGGAATCTCTGGAAGACATATTTTCTCTATTTTTTTTTTTTTTCAATTTTCATGTATTTTAATATGTGTCTGTGGAACATGATTTTACACATGCTCACAAGGACACCACCATCTTAGACCACATCGTGTATGTCCTTTTTTTTCTCATTTGCCCATGTTGCTTTGGAAACTTTTCAAAGTATCTTGTCTTAGAAAAGTGTTCTATGAGTTTGTCTTACAAATATATATACAAATACACACACACACATATATATTAATGTATATTCTATGTGTGCATCCATGTACACAGGTAACTGTACACAGTATGTATGGGCGTTACCATTACATATTGTAAAGTGCTACAATTCTAATAATGATCTTCCTTGGGAGGTGGAGATAGCAGCAGGGCAGAAGGATTATGACAAAATTTAAGGAATGCATTTTTAAGTCATTTATTATAAATACTAGGTAAAATATTTGAAAGCTTCAGAATCCTAGCCTCACAGTGAACAGGCCAAGTCTGCATTAACAGAGTTTTGCTGGTGAAGCCGCATAGCCGTGCAAACCTAGTTTTGGTTTCTTTGCTGCAGAACAAGGTTACCAACATTGTTTGTTCCATACACCCACTACAGTGAAATGTGCCATATTTATTTAAAAAAAAAAAAAAAAAAAAAAAAAGAAAAAAAGAAAAAGAAAGCATAGCTGCCCCTATACTTCTGGACTAGGTGTTCTTGATAGTACATCTACATCAGAAGAGAATCACTTTTATTCTTCCCCTCTTGTGTACAGTGCTCTTTCAGAGCCTGAAGCTCTTGTCATGGTGCCAGTTCCACTTGACTGAGTGTGATAATAAAAGCACCCTACCCAGAAACCCTGGCACTGCTTAATTACACAAGGGATTTCTTGGCAAACCTTTATTAATGTGGAGTTGGCCTTCTGAAGTGCTTCTAGGAGCAGTGTGTTTTTTCTGAACCACTGGCTGCCAGTAGGATGATGGCTCCTCTGTGACCATGAGCAAGCTCTTCATGTCAACCATTCTCTGGTGAGCCCATGCTCAAACTAGCATGCTAAATGCAGGGTCATCTGTTTCTGTCTCACGAAGAGATAATCATGCTGCTTGAATAAAGGGAATCATCCTAAGATTGAATAAATGATTATTAGCAGCTCAGCTCTGATGCGGAGTAGCTTGTTTGTGTGTCAGCTTATGGCCCAATTCACATGAAATCCTCCCAGAATTTCTACTTGTGATGTTTGTGGCACCTATGAAATGACCAGCTTGATTGCAAGGCAGCTCTATGCAGACATTAGCTGGCTAATGCGAGTCGTCTAGAGGAAATGAAATCAAAAGTGCATGTTCCCTCAGGAGCATGGGTAGTTCTGAAAGAAACCTGGGTTAATAAAACACTGAAGGGAATTGGCTGGGGGCTGGAGTGAGGAGAATGGGCTGTGAGAAGATTGCACTTTGGGGAGAAACGACATTTAATGTGTTGATAAATCACCCATCTATTTTCTCTCTTTAATTACTTTGTCTTGTCTTCCTTGCTACAAGATTGCTGGAGAAAAGGTCATTGCCTGTTCCATAACTGTTCACCGCCTAGTGCAACAGGACCCTAGACATTTCTGAATCAAAGATGAAGCGTGAGGATAATACTGTTGAACTGGAGGTTCATGAGCTGTTGCCTCTGGAGACCCTTTTGAGAACTGCTGGAGAATGGTGTGGGTGGCATTGGATCAGAGTTCAGCTCTCGGGCCCTACAAGGTACCCCAGCTTGTCATAATCTGTTGCCAGACTTCTCAACAGCCTTCTAATTACAGAAAACACCAGCAATGCCATGGAAAATAAAGTTTTGGTTTACTCAATAGCAAAGAATTTTGGCGTTGTCCAAAGTGATTGACCTGTGTTTGCCCAGCTCCCATTGCTGAGTATCTAAAGGCAGTTCTTCCTCCACCTGGCCAACAGGGATGTCATTTTCAGAGAATGGTTTAGGCTGGAGGGGATCTCTGAACGTCATCTGTCCAAACTAACTGCTCAAACAGCGTAGAACTATGCCCACATGAATTGAAGCATCTAGGTAGTGAGGAATACTGCTTTGCCATCAGTCCCTGAAGTGTATCTAATATAGGGCAATGTCTTCTCCTCTTCCGTCTGTGATGGGCATGAAGGGCTGCCACTAGAAAAAATAAATGGGCAACTGCATATCCTACAACACTGTAGCATGGCAAGGACATCCTTTGGTATTGTAAGATATAAAAGCAGATCTTAATTCAAATTCTGCTAATTGCTTATTGTGTCATTGTATGAAAGTCACCCCAGCTGCATTTACAACCCTAACTGTAAAACAGAAATAGCTCTGCTTCTGAAATGCTCGCAGATCTGGGAGGTGTTATTATTGCCAGATCTAAAGCTAATCTAATGTCCTTGACTAATATGAAAAGACAAACAACTGGAAATTAATTTCTAGCTAGGTACCACAGTTTGATGTTGTTGGGTTTTGTTTTTTTCCTCTGCCTTGGAATGGCCTGTCACACATTTTTAGGCCTTTTACCAGAGCCAAATTGCTATCTTGACTTGGGAAGTACATATCACAATATCAAGAAAACAAGTGAACTGCAAGTACCAAAAAATGAGATAGCAGGCTCTCCTGTGTCATGCAGATACTACTGCTAAAGTGCCCAAAAATCCTAAAAGAAACCATTTCTTCCTACTCCACCAAGAGCATCCTGGCTTCAGATTTCTTACTCTCTCAGGTAGAAATGAGGTCTAACTTTTCCCAAAGGAGTTTGCTACAGTTTTTGTGTATGTGCAAGGCTTTATCTATTGCTTGAGAAAAGATTCCTAAGCACAGAGAGACTTACCACTTTTCCGTTGGCACTTACACAGTGATGACATTTCACTGACATTTTTAATAACATTATTTTTAAGGAAAATTATATTTGTGACTGTCACGTAGAGTTTATTGGCTAACTCACTGGTGCCATTTCACTGTTTTCTGATTAGACTGTAAATTCTCTGGGCAGGCCTGCAGCTTATTTCAGATCTTACTTTTGTAGCAGTTATGTATCCATGAAATCCCAGGTGCTTTGGGTATTATTATTTATTGTCTCTGTTAGGAGAGCATCCATGGGCCCTAGACATGATTGGGCCAGGGGCTCTAAAATATCAGATTGAAGAAACAGCTGACAGAGTATAAATGGATTTGCAAAGCTGAAGGGGAGATAAAATTTTGGTGACTTTTTAGAACATCTGGTACATCCCCAGTGTCATGCAAACAAACAACAATATTGCAGGGAAAGACTTCAAAATATTTAAGTTTCAAATGCCATCAGTAACCCCATTTGCCTGAAATTACTGATGTTTGAGGGTGAGGGAGATGTTTTTTTCAGAATCTATTAGAAAAAAAATACATTGCAGACTGACCCATTGGGGATTGAGTACTGGCCCTCCACAAAGTATTCTTGTAGCCCTGCATTATCTCTATTTGTGGCACTCATATTCATCTATATTGTGTTTTCTGATGAAAGAACAGGTAAACTGGAGAGTATTTTTTTGTGACTGAGCAGCAAGTAACAGGACAAGCCAGCACTTGGTGTACTCCTCTTTTTGTTAGGATGTCACAGCAAGGTCTGGGCTGAGAGTTACCATTCCTGAGCTTTGTGAACACACCTTGACTCTTGAATGCTGGAATAAGAATGCTCTACAGGGTATCTGTGCTTCACTGCTCAAGCAGTGCTGCTGGAAAACATATGCTCACCCTGCACTGCAGAGAGCAAACTGGGATGCAACTCAAAGGCCTCCCAGTGGTGTGGATGCATTGACTGAGAACCAGTAATCTCTCCACCTGTTACCCCAGCGCTTGGTGCTTGAGCTGTATGACTGCTAACGATCAGCTGTGTTTGATTATAAACAACCTAAATAATCAGATTGACTTTAAAGACTGTCCTATTACTTCTGATAGTTAATTAAAGGTTTGTTATGCTCTCTACAGGTGCTCAAGAATAGGGCAGAAAACTGTATGAATTCCAAGCTATCAGCATGAGTTATCTATGAGCAAATTACTAAAAACTAGTGTGGTTCCACTGGTCCTGAATAAACTACTCGCCAACCCTCTAAAATAAAAGAGCTGAGGAAACATTTCATTTTACAATACAGTTTAAGTTTATTAAGCTGGAAGGTTTCAGAACAGAAATAAAATTCACACATATTTCCGAAGATGTTAGCAATTTAGGTGTGGGGTTTTTTTTCTGCTCAGTGAGATATTGGCAAAGTCACTCAGTCCCATGAGGGATTTAAATTTGGGTGGAAATTTGTAAGGTTTTTCATATTCTAGCACCACATACTTTAAAAATACCTTGCCAGAATTTCAACTGAAATACTGTAATATCTTAGGCCTGCTCTCAGCACTCTGCTCCTCAACTGATTCTGGCTCTGTATATTTATCATTGCTATTATTTTAGATAAAGGCCCCCAACTTCTAAGACTAATTCTCTTATATCTTTAAGACCAGTATTATCTTTCAGCAGCATGTATGAAAACACCTTAAAAGTTACCTATTCCATACAGTTTTTGAATAGGTTCTTCTTAAGAACTTAAAATCATCTGACTCATAGCACCAACATGCCTATTTATCTTTTATTAAACATTAATTATCACTCAGGCCATCAGACAAGGAGCTGAGGAGCAGAGAATCTGATTAAATGTAAGATTTTTTTTTTTTTTTGGAATGAATAATTAATCAAATCATCAAGCACTGTTTACTTTTTTAGTGATATCTAGTGATAAAATGGTATATATTTAATTCCCGGTAGGTCAGGCTCTCGGTAAGGTAAGGCAATGCATCTGAATTTCCGTGCCTGTTCACCCCTGACTCATTGCTGCTTCATCTGCCCCACATTTCCTGTTGTTTTCGCTACATGTGCACACACAACAGCTGATGAAGCCTTGAAAAGCCTGATGAAGGGCATTTCCAGGTCAAGGCCTTAGATCATTTGCTGGTGGACAAAGAAATAAAAATAACAGTGTTACAGACAAATACTATCATTTGTCAAATGTTCCTGTATGTTATTGTGCTGCAACCTAAAACATTTCACATGTATGTAAGTAACAGATTTTTGTGGATACTTTTAAAAACCTTATCTCATGATTTTTTGTCTCTGACACAAGCCAGTATGATGAAGATGACTAGTACAACTTTCTTGTTTTTCACTTTTTTTCTGGGAGGAGGTTACTCTCTTTGAAGCCTGCTCAGTACTTGTAGGAAAACAGTCACATTAAAGAGTCTGTGCTTGATTTTTTTTTATATTGCCATTGATTAGAAGTCATGATCCTTTTGTCACATGTCATCTGCAACTCAGATGGAAAGGAGCATCTACTAGAATGGAAGAAGACAGCTAGGTGCTGTTTAAGCAGCTCTAAAAATACTCACTTAACTCAGCATTAAGTGTGTCAAAAGTCTTTATTTCATATTAGTGGATTCATATTTCTTGCATCAGTTCTTGACTTTCAGCAGTCTCTTCCATGTCACACTCACATTGGGTACTTGACTCTCAAATGTCATGTTAGGTGTGAGGTGGTGGTGGGTGCTGATTTTAATTTTAAATCTGAGTTTTGAATTTCTACTTTCAAAGAGGGGAGAGGAAAAAAAAAAAAAAAAAAAAAGTGACAAATCCCTCAAGGGAAGTGAAAGAAAAATTCTGTTCTTCCTCCTCCGGTTTCACAGAAAAGTACCGTAGAAATGCCCAGCAAGACAAGTCTTCCAGTCTATCCTTTTCACAGAAGAAGGCCCCTCTATTTTTTTCATCCCTTTTCACACACTCCTGCTTTCTCTTCTTACCCACACTGAAGCACGACAATATCTTAGTTGTTTGGGGATATGACAGAATGCACTGATCCTTCACAGCATCCAACTGTGGCTTCTAAAAAATGACTGGTCAGATGTGGCACCAACTGACCAAGGACTGGGACAAAGGAAGCGTGCACAGAAGATAGTAAAATAAATAAATAATAAAAGCGGCAAGAGAAATGTCTGTTGTGAAGAAAGAAAGAATGCAGATGGAGGGATGCTCCACTTTTTCTGTCCTTAGTTGCTGGTGATCATGCTCTGTGTGCTTGAAAATCTGCCCCTCCCAGTTCAGAAGGACATGGCCAGGGGCCACACATATGGCCACTATCGTGACAGATAAAACAGGTGTCTATTTTATGGCAATACCACTAACAAAACCAAGCTGGGCTCAGCGTAAGATAGCACACTGCAATTATGTCATGCCATTCATTTCGAATCCTCCTGCTGCTTGTTTGTATTTATTTGTTTAATATTTCTTTATTCATACATTGCACCACCCTTCTCCATTCTTCTCTAAAATTATATTGCTAATGATTAACTGCATGTGGCATTCCCGCAGTGCTGTGATCAGCACTGGGTTATTTCATGCAGTGCTGTAGTGAAACAGCAAGTGAGAAAATTCAAGCCTAGAAAAGCAGTAATTTATTACAGTACAAATGAGTCATGCTGCTGACAGATTCTGACATGCAACCAATCTATTAGAGGTTTTCCTTTCTGCAAGTTTTGTCTCCCTCTCTGCTCCAGATGTGCTCTTCTTAAAGTCTGAACAGACCAATATTCACTCAGTCTGTTCTCATCTACAAAAGCTTTGGGAAAAAAAAAAAAAAAAGATCCTAAACCTGAAAATTGGTAAATGTGTGAAGGCATAGCAGAGGTTTTTTTCTGTCTTGTGATACTTTGATATTGTTAGCAGAAGACGAACGTTAACAGCAGGTATTTGGGGACTGTAAAATACAACCTGGAGGCTGATAACTATCCAGTCTGTGAAAAGATATTTATACTACCCAAGTTTTTCCATGTCGTGATCAGTTGCCTTGGACTTTTGGGTATTTTCTCAGTGCCAAAATATAAAAACTTAGATTAAGGCAGCGCTTTGAGGTGTCTTTATTCCCAGCTATGTATTAAAAATGGGTCAAGCATCCTTTACATCCCAGTGGCAAGCACTAATCCCAATGAGTAGGCTTGAGCAGGTTATTGAAACTTGCTGGGATATACTTTGGGAGTGATGCCTGTGTGATTTGGCACTTCACGAGTTAGAAACTCTGCTCATCTTCCTGCTCACAGAGTAGTTCTTTGATCTTGGGGAAGAGCTGGGCGAAGGGGCAAAAAACAGGAATGCTCCTGTAGAAAGTGCAGTTTGGCGCTTCATCCTCCATAGATAAATGATAAGTATTTTACACAACCAGTCAGTCTTCTACTCAGACTTCAATTGTATTTTACATTGTGGACTGATAAGAGGTTGATGAATGAGAGTTAATTAGTAATCCTCAAATGCAAATATTTCTGAATCTCAGCAGGACTTGCTTTTAAAAAAAATACAACAGTACAAATAATGTTTGAATGTTGACAGTGACAAGGACTCCATAATGCTTTAATTGCTGACACTTCCTCAGCCTTGGATTGTTCCTTAAATGAAAGGAAAGATGCACAAAAAATGTTACATATTCAGCTCTGCATATAGATGCAAACAATGTTGAGAGACTTGATCAAGTCTATCCAAGAGAGGAAGAATGATTTATGTTTAAATTCAGTGTTCATCTGGTAGCTTTAATAACTTGTTGGGGGGAGGTAAGCTTGCTGTCTAATTTGATGCCACCATAGAAACCCCTTATAAAGGCCAAGGTGAGGTACTGGAGGTGATCAGATTCAACTGTTGAATTGTCGGAGTGAACTGTTTTACATGTCCCTATTGGATTGCTGGAGCTGCTAACAGAAATGTTTACCTTGGTCTGAAATATGCATTTAGAGAACAGAAACAAACCTGGGAAATTTTTGTATGTGTTTCTATTTTTGAGTATGTACCTTTACCTGAGTTGCATTGTTAAATTCATAGAAATTGCTTCTTAAAAAGAGGTTTTGCCATTTAAAAAAAAAAAAAAAAAAAGGCTCCAGGGCTCTGGTCATAGGTCAGATCAGAGAAACCAAAGAAAGGGGCAAAGGTGAAGCCTGGCAAAGATCCTACAAAAGGTGGGCTTGGAGTGTTTCTCTTTGGTGACACAAATATTCAAAGAAACGAGCACAATAGAAGCCAAGGGCCAGCGTGACAGATGCTTTGAGAGCTCTTTGGGCAGAAAAGGGAGGACAGATGCTCGACCAACGGAAATCAATGGCAGAAAGGAGGAAAGAGTTCAGACACATGCTTGGTGGGCTCCAAGAAGATAGGACAGTGGGGAAACAGCAGCAGGGGATGGCCTCAGCAGGAAATTGTACGCAACACGGGGACAGAGCTGAAATGTTTCATTGTAAAACCCCACCTTCCAAAAGTGCTATTAATTAAAGCCTATTAAAATTAAAAAGGCAGGTGTGAGACTTACTGCTTCTAGAGAGCTGTTGATGGACTGATTTATTTTATTTTTTTAAACTTCATCCAAAAGATCTGTCTTGTTGCCAGCTTCACCTTAACTGTCTTAAGAGGGAGTTATTTAAGGCAACACTCACTCTGGCAGACACAGCTGGTGGTTCGAAGATGCTTGCAGAAAGGGAAGCTGTTAGCTTAAACTGTTTTATCTGCAAAGACTTTGCTTCTCACCAGAGACCTTGTGGACAGCATTTAAATCTTAGGTGCACTGTTAAGAATAAGTGAATATAAAAGAAAAGCAAACAATCTTTAAATACACGCCAGCATGCACACCCATTCTGTGAAATTGCCCTTTCGTGCTCAGTCACCTCCCAGGAAGCCTCCTACTCTTTCAGCACTGGCAGATTTCTGTACACAGCTCAGTGGGTTTTTTTTTAGATGAGCCTTGAAATGTGGCTGTCTGCAGCCCTGCTGCAGTGGTTATGCCCACAGCCCATGCTTTGAGCTGCATTTCTGTTTTTCTCTGCAAGGTGGCGGGGCACCAGGGTGAACCAGTCTGCATCTCTCTGACTGCACGTTTCTGGAGATGGAGAGGCACAGGTTCATCACTGCCCACCAGGCCAGCACAGGACTTCATTCTGCCAGCACTTTGGTATTACTCCATTCAAACATGAAAATTGTTCTTAACTGCTGCTAAAATAAAACATGTGAGACCTGGAGAATGGGAAATCTTCTTAAAGGACAAGAAGAAAGGTGTAACAAATGACAGTTATTTCCATTTTAACTCTCAAAATAAGCAGCTCAGTCTCTGCACTATATACAGTTATGACATTGGAGGAGAAATTCTGAAGCAGTAATAAGTACTGGAGCTTGGATGATAGAAGAGAAGAGATGAAGTGCAGTGTGAGCAGAAAATGGTTGCTTTGGACAGGCGATGCTTGCAGTTAAAAGCACCTGTAAGGAAGGATTAATAAAAGAGAAGTCAGCTGGTACAGCTTGTGTCTCAGTGCAGTACATAGGCAAGTCAAATATTCCCTTCTCTGGAGAGCTCAGCATGCCGTCCCAGACTGGCTGTGCAGCTCGGTGGGAAAGAAGCTGCTGGAGCAGCAGAGGTGATGATGACCTTGCCTTTGCCAGGAACTTTGTTGAGAGCTTTTGGGCTCAAGCCCTGTGGCAGGGAGGTCTTCTGTGATGCTCAGGGGCCTGCCCTCTAAAAACAAGCAGGTTTCATTCATTTACTTGTGTACAGAAGTTGTTTCCCTCTAGTTGGCCAGACGCTTACACCTGATCTTGGTATTGTAAAAGGTACAGCTCATTCTGCAAAAGAATACAGGAAGAAACCAGCTCAGTAAAAACAGTTTCTGCAGAACGGCAATAATCCTTTTCCAGAGACCCATGATTTCCTTACGCTTTTCAGTCTAATGAGGAAAAAACTACTGAAGTACCATACAGGGCCTTGTCACCATAATATTTGCCTAGTGAATGGAGATTGATGCTGCCAGAATGTTTCTAGCCTTGCAGTACCTTGGATTAAATCTCTTTGGTGGATAGAAGTGCAGATACTTGTCACTTATTTCTGTTCCTGAGAGAAATAAAAATTTCTTCCCTCATACATGCATGATAGTTCCTTTATTTTCCTGTAGGGAAGCTTTTACATTGGTATCATGATGGTAAAGAATTTTGGTTTTGTTTTTAATTATCTTTGTTTTCTCATTGCCGCCATAAAATTCATTATTTTTTTCCTAACATTTTATGGCTGCTTTCTGAAGACAGACTTTTTAAAGGGAGTACCATTGTTTTCCTCCCCCATTATAAATTTTTCTCACCGTTTCCAATTTTGGCTAATGAGTTTATTTCTATCTGGAGAGAGGAGAGGACTGGAGGGTTGTAACAAAAACAAACAAACAACAAGAACAAAAAAATAATGGGGGGAGAGAGGGGGTTGTAGGTGGTTAATCCTAGCACAACTGATGAGTTTCTCATGTGGTGTTTGATTTGTCAGGTCTAAATAGTGCTCCAGGTCAGTAATAGAACTCAATTCTGCCTTTTGCCTTGTCAATATAATGCAGATTTCTCCTGTTACACAGGTCCCATATGCATCTTTGTTGGAACTTGGTCAAGAAACGATGGAAACAAAAAGGCTTCTCTTACTTTAGTTCAGGTTTAAGCCCTTTCACAAGTTCTTGTTGCTGTATTATATTTCCAGCCTGGTCTGGTTCTTTAAGGTGCATCGTCAAGGTCTGGTACATAAAGGCAGTTGTACCAAAATTTTAATTCCCAAAAGGAGTAAAAAATAAGTAAAATATGTCGGGTACTTGTTCAGATAGAACATTCAGACTTCCTAAGGTTTTTCCATCATTGCATGTGGGCAAAGGAGAAACTACTGTCAGTTCTGGGCTGCAATACTTGCCATGGTGCCAAGCAGGTCGAATGGAGGGCTGGGAATCCCAAACCCCGGAATAATCTGGAGAACATGAGGTTGCAGTGACAGGACATGCTTCTGTGCTGGCAGCCTTGCTTACTGACTTAAATCTCTCTGTGTGGCATACTAAGATATTATAAATGAAATGTTACATGATTAGCCTGGCTACTGGAAGGCTGCCCATCAAGTATAAATAGTAAATTAGCTTTCCAAACAAAGCCTGTATTGAGCATAGCCTGTTGCTCAAAGCACTGGCATGACTTTTATACTTCTGTCTTCAGCTGAGTTAGAATTCTGTCTTGGTTGCTGGTATTCCTTCTTTCCAGATCTGCTTTTATCTGCTATTTTCCAGAAAACAATGAGAGACATTTTAGTCAATCAAAATGGCTGAAATAGAGGCACTGTCAAGCTCATCGTTCTTTTCTACTCACACGCTTTCTTAAAAACATGAATTCCTTTTTTTTTTTTTTTCTTGCATTTTTATGAAGACCAATCATTTATTAGCTCTTTCTTTATGATGCTCAGCTTCAGTTTCATTGCAAATCCATGACTCTCCCCTGCTAAACGAGCCTATTGTGATTATTAAGCACCACTTTAAGTTATGTCATGAATCTTATACACTGACCTGGTAGTTAAAAGATGGCTTAAATTACAACCTTCCCTACCCATTTAGCCAACTGTGTCTCCCATGTCTGTTGGACAGGACTTGGAAAGACAAGTAGATAGTTATTAATATATACATTACAGATAGAATATCATGTATCCATGGGCTGCAAATCTACTGCTGAAACTACAGGAAATATATAGACTTAGAATCTATAGTACTTGAAATAAAATAAAATAGTCATTGCAATTCCTATGTACTGCAATATTCTTATGCTGAGAAACATCTGCAAACTACTATGTGTAAATATTTTTATATTCCTTCAGTCTAGTTTTAGTATATCCATGTCCTCTGCTTGTTAGCTTAAGATTCAGTGTATTCTCATTACCAAGGATAATGTTTTGCTCTGTGTTAAATAATGGCCACCAAGGGGTACTTGGTTGTTTAGTCCTGGATGAAAAATATTCCTAGTCAATGACACTTAAATACATATAAAATTCAGAGTAATAAAAGAAGACGACTTGCTAGCTACTGTTCTAATATAGCATGGGATTTTTTAAAGGAGCCTATGGGGTTTAGATACCCACCAGTCTTTGTAATAGATAAATTTGTGTAGTTTACTTCATCTAACTCTTACAATGCTCACGCTCTTACAGTCTTCTCTTCACATTTCAGGCATAACTCGAAGCCCAAGGTAAAATGTTGAAGTGTCCTTTGAGGGGAGCTCGCAGGCAGGGAAAAGAACTGATTTTACTGATGATGGTGTTTTTAAATGTAATACTACATGTAGCTTTTAATAACTTTTTTTTTTCCTGTCTGTCTTGCAAAGGTTTTCTAGATGTATACTCTGAGGTTTTGGGGCTATATAAGACTTTATTCTTCTGAAAAGTTTCCATAACCTATAGGGTTTAAATTAATATTAATGTATTTCTCTATACTGTCCACGGGGAAAGAAAAGTATAAGCCATTACTGGGATGGGAATGGAGAGACATGCAATTCATTAGGCATCTGCTTTAGAAATCCAGCTGCTCATCTGGGGGGCAGCACAGCTCTTGACTGTGTGACTGTGCTTCAGCACATCGTAAGACTGAGAGCTGGTGTGTAAATGTTGTAAAAGCATGTCTTTAAAAAATCACAAAGTATTTCAAAAGAAAGTGTTCTGCTTAGGATTTAAATACTGTAGTGATGACTCTGGTGAAAAGATATGACATATGGGACAGAAAAAAAAATGATAGAATGAGAGTTCCAGACATAATTCTGAGGGAAAATCAACACAGGAGCATGTGAGCACAAAAAATTAATGCCTTCAAAACCACCAGAATGTTTCCTGTATAAAACATTAATCACTTCTGCTGGATGATAGCTCCTGGTACGCATGAGGAAATTTCCAGTAGCTGCAAGACTAATACAAACAGAAATCAGCAAAGGTCTCTTAGGTACAAGTGCAACTGAAGGACTGTCAGGAAGGCAATCCCATGAGAAATTGCTGATACAGGTTTCTGTCAGAAGATGAAAGCAAGCCTCCTCTCTGGAGATGAACTGCTTCGTGTGGAAAGAAAAGCAAAAACATTTCTATTCCCTTCAGCTCATTTCCTTTCTGAACTAACACATTCATTTCCTGGGCCTCTCCAGCGTCATTCTATTCATTTTTTCTGCAAATTGCTTAATTCTGCTTCTTCTCCACTTCACAGAGGCAAACAGTCTAAGACTACTTTCAAATACAATGCCTACTCAACTAGTGAAAGACACTGCAATTAATCAACAGGTTGAATATAATAGAAAAGTTGCATTAAAACCTCAGAAACTGCTGAGAAAGTGATTGTCACAGATCCTGAGGGGACTAAAAATAATAAAGAAACAAAAAACATTTAGCCTGTTAACAAAAAGTATGACTATGGACCAAACTGGATTAAAAAAAAAATCAAAACCAAACATTCAAAACCAATGAAATATTTGGCATTGTTTTGCCCCCTTTGCGTTAGTGCATAGTCATTCATATTTCAGTTAAATGTGCATCTTATTTTCTGCCTGACCTCCATCTCCTTCAGAAATATTGTCCCTATGAAACTTTCACATTCTCCTGCCTTACAGATTGATATAGTTTTGATCCTATTCTGCCAGTATCTAGAAGAAGTACCCCTAAGGAAAACACTAAAAGTAAGGGCAAATGCTTGCAATTTGGAGCACAGTACTTCAAATATCTCCTCTACAACAGTTCACCAGCTCCCCTATCACTAATGCTGCTGGTGAAGTGGGGATAACAGCAGTTTATTCCTGCCTTGTTCAGTGCACAGGATTGTCATTCAGGGTTCAGTATGTACAGCAGCAGGGTTCTGACATCTTTTAACATTTCCAGGCATCGTATGACATATGTGGAGCAGCCAATGTGTTTATGGCAGGCTGGGAGAAGGTGTGGGTGCCATGAGACATGAGGCTGGAGTGGGTTACCACAAAGGTTGTCCCCAGAATCACTGAATCATTGAATGGTTTGGGTTGGAAGGGACCTTAAAGATGATCTACTTCCAAACTCCCTGCCATGGTCAGGTACACCTACCAATAGACCAGGTTGCTCAAAGCCCCAGCCAGACAGGCCTTAGATACGTCCAGGGGTGGAGGTTCTCTGGGCAACCTGTTCCAGTGCCTCACCACCCTCACAATAAAGAAATTCTTCCTTATATGTAATCAAAATCTACCTTTTATTAGTTTAAAAGTATTACTCCTGAACCTGAAGACGGATAGGGGATCGAAGTCCCTCCCACTGTAAGCGAAGAGCAGGCTCAAGATCTCTGCCCATGAACCCATCCTATCCAGGCCCCTCTGTAGGGCCTTCCTACCCACCTAGGTAGACAACATCAACAGCCTTTCCCTCATCCACCAGGCGAGTCATCCTGTCATAGAAGGAGATGAGGTTGGTCAGGCAGGTCTTGCATTTCATGAACTCATGTGGACTGGACCTGATCCCCCTGTTTCACTTGTCCAAGAACAAAATCCTTTTGTGAACTCTATACTGTTGTCTTGCACAAAACTGTATTTCCTTTTATCCCTATTCTGCCTTTTTTTCTTTTTTTTTTCTTTTTTTTTTTTTTCTAGACTGTAATGGAGGTTTGAAAGCACTCAGCTGCTATGATGTTGTTTGTATTAAATACAGACAAAAAAATCATTGTGACTTCTCAAGACTGACTGATGAATGTCTTAAACTGTCTGACAAATAACATGTGTCACAAAGCAAGTCCCTCCAGATTTTTTGCTGCTAATACAGACATGATCATTCCAGTTAGCCTGGATACTTCCTCTGGGGGAGGGAAAAAAAAAAAAAAAAAAAAAAAAGGATTTTGTGAGTAAGATTGATTAAGACTGCTTTAACTTGGAGGGTTTTTTTGTTTGGTTGGTTTTTTGTTTTTTTCTTGTTTTCCTTCAAAATCAATTGAAATCAGGGCTAAGCATCCCCTAGGTTTCAGCTGGCTCTGGGTCAACTGGTGCCTCAGTAAACTGGAGTCGGCCACAGAGTTTCACAAGCCTGGTGCCCTAGTAGAAGCGGCCACCTTCCCCTAGGTAACAGTACAGCATAGGCAGAGTCAGGAACAGTGCCAAATGCTCTGATCCAGATGGTGTTGTGGTGACAAAAGGAAGTCCACAGATCATCTTGCTCTCCCAGATGCATCTCTGCCTTCATGGTATATAAATTTTCCATGAATGGCAGCACTTTTTTGAGAGACCTTAAATCATTTATCTTTATGTAGCATACAGCTTTCATTTTCTAACCAGAAGTGACAGGGATGTGGTTTGTCTCAAGGCAGTAGGTTCATGCATTTAAAAGATTTAAAATTAGCAAGCGTATTCACCCGCATTCTGTGTTTGTTTTTTTGTTTGTTTTATTTTTTTCACTTCATGTTTCTTCTTCTTCCAATCCTGTTCATAGTTACAAAGGAAAAGTTATTAGTCAAGGTAAATGCAAGTACTAAAGCAGTTATACTTCCTGCTGCCTGACCAAGCAAGGCTTTCTCTCCCCCCACCCCCACCCCCCCTTTTTTTTTTTAAAGAAATCCAATTTATTTTTGTAATTAATTTTAGGCTACTTTCCTTTATACCATTCCCAACTATGGCCTGCTGTTCAAGAGGGCATACATGTGTGCCTACAGGACACCCAACAGGTAGGCAGCATGTCCATGGAAAAGTCTAAAGAGCTCATTTGCTTTGGGGGCAGTTCAGCATTCATTCATCTGCCTGCCTGTGCTGCATTACAACTGCCTTTGTCTGAACGCTTCCCAGCCCGCCCTTCACTGCTGTGGGCTGATGTTTTCCACTAGATTTCCTGCTTTGAAACGCATCACAGCCCCAGCTCTCCTGAGTCCCGGTGAGCCATGGAAGCTGTGTTCATGCAGTTATACTGTGTGATCTAGCGTGTAGAACAGTCAGACAAACCACAACTGAAATTGAACATGACAGGAGGGGTTAGTAAGGATATTAAACCATAGGCTTTAGGCCTTAAGCCAGTCTCTAGTTGACTGGGATCGGGATGGGGTGAACAAGATTGTTTTGTTGTTTGTTTGTTTTTTTTTTGCATCTTGTGGTCTGGTCCTAACATCGCTGTGATGAATTAGAGGGGTGGTCCTTGGGTACTGCATCTGAGCAGCACAGAGCAACTTCCTTGGCTCCTTCTTTGGAGGAGTGTATCACCTACCTGCCTATAAGTGTTGTGTTGTCTGCCTGCAGAACCATTGCTGACACTGTCGCTTCTGATAATGGTTACCTAGTTAGTATTTGTCATGCTTCAATTTGTGGAAAACAGGGCAATATGACATATGTGTAAAGGCCTCAAACCACCTTGTCATCTCAGTACTGGGTAAGACCTGGATTCGGCTTTAGCACAGCATTGGTGAACCTGGCAAACATCAGATGTCAATACCAATATCCTTAAATCTGTCACCTGCTTAGAAGTTTAGTAGTTATGAAACATAAATGACTGCTATCCATATCACTCATGGCTGTTCTTAACCTGTCATACCTGGGGGCTCTTGAGGAATCAAATATAACCTGTGGAGCAGGGATGTTCAACCGGAAGAGATCTAGAAGATGTGAGCTCATAGTTCAGGTTGAACCATGAGCATCCCTTCAACGTTGCATGTCCAGTGTTTTAGCCCAGGAATGAGTGCATACAACTTTAAGCTTGCCCTAAGTGTTTTTCACAGATGGGAGAGATGGTAAGGCAACTTCAAGTGTTATTCCAGGTGAACTTGACATAATTCTGTCCCTGATAACTTCAGTGACATGGATGAAGGCTTGATCTAGGTGCTTAATAAGCATTAAATGGCACCCTTTTACATTACCACAACTTTCTTCTGCTGTCAGCAGAATATCTTCTATGGATTTGTGCGTGAAGTAGATAACATCCAGGAAAGAAAAAAGTAGAAACAAAGGAGTAGAAATGAAGCAAAAGGACACAGTGATTAAACATGAATTTACAAAGAACCTTACTACTCAGGGTAAAGATTTGGCTGCCACCTAATATTTAGTTGCTTTTTCAGAATAAGATGGCAAGAGAACTTTTTTACCTGTTCTCCTGCTCACATACACAGGCTACCAACTCCCACTATTATTCTTGCACAAGAGCAAGAATATTTGCTTTAGCAAAGAACAGCTGACCAAAAATTGAATTTGTATAAGCAAAACTCTGCTATGTGTTTCAGAGATGGAAGCATTCCTAATCTCCTCCTGTGTGGCAGGCAAACCTTCACAGCTCAATCTGTCTGTGGAAGAGGAAAGAAGCCATTGCTGCCTTTGACTCTTCAGGCAGGCTTTCTGAAAAAGTAAAATACATTCATGCCTGATCCCTCTGTTTGTGTTTTGGATCATCAGCATCTCCCTCTTACTGTAGGACTCCAAGGCAAATGGCATGTAGTTGGGAGGATGAATGAGAGTGGGATGGGGAAGGGTTTTGTATAGATGCCAAATCTCTGCTGGTCATTGGTCCCTTAGTGGTCCTAATTGGTTGTGTGCTCTGACTTACTGCCAGGGCCAGAACTGGAGCTGCTGTGGCTGAAAGCTGCCCCCTGAGACTCTTACCGCCTTGCCATCTGCTAAGGTACCATTCAAGATCTGATCTAGCCCTTGGATATGCCACTGGAGAACAATGCAGGGAAACCATGTCAAGAAGGGATTAGCCAAGAGGCTGAAGAGGCAGAAATCTGAAACAGTGCAGTGCAGGTTAATATTTCATCCTCAAATCTCCTCTCAGCATTAACCATTTCCATCTGTAGCATGCGCTGTTGTCTCTCTCTGAGTTAATCCTTGTTCTGTTGGCTGTTGCAGCTGTTGCACAATTTGCCAGATTTTCTCAGAAGCCAAGATCATTAATGCCATGAATCATACAGCCTCAGCTGGCTCAAATCACAGGGCTTTGTTTCAGATACCTGTGTTCATGCAGTTTCTCTTTTCTTGTTCACCTTGAGAAATGCAGTAGGGCTTACACTGTTGTGTCTACCCCCTTTCCTATGAAAAGTTTATCCTTATTATTGTGACACATTTAACTTCTTAGCTGATGTTCTATTGGCATCTACAGCAGATCCATGTCAATACTGTAGAAAAATGGGAATGCTTATTTCCACTTGACTGTACATAGGCATCTATTGTGTCTATGTTCTTTAATTTCCAGAGATAAGGGATGTTACGATTTGCTTTGTGTTTATGAAGCACTGGCAACGTAGCAGGGTGTTCAGGTCCCTGAAGCCATTTTAGACACTGTGTTCTGCTGCATTCATGTATGCTTCTGAAGAGCACCTGGTCTTGATGAAGACATCCAGCAGTGCAGAATCGATTGCTTTTGTTCATAATTTGCTTCAATGATTAATGACTGTCACAATGAAGGGTTGTACTTTACTCTCAGTTTGAGTTTATCTGGCATCAGCTTGCATCAAGTGATCTAAGTTATGCCTTTCCTTGCTAGATTAAAAAGCACTTGAGGAAATTCTTGTTCCCCTCCAGGGATGTACTTGTATATCGTAATCACATCACCTTTCACTCTTCATTTTGATATGCAGTAGACGTTGTCTTCCTCAAGCCTTTCAAGTGCAAGGTGTATTCCTTGTCTCCTAAGTCAATGTGGAAACTCTTTTCTGCACCTTCTCCAAATCTTTGGAAAGGAATTTGTAACATCTAGCTCAGTGCTACTAGCATACACTCCTTTTCCCATTGCAAGACTTGTTTTGTTTTGGGTTATACTATGACACTGTGACCTCAGGTTGAGATTTTTGGGCATCATGCAGAGCCTTCCCTGAGCTTCTACAAAAGAGTGGAGACCACCATCCTCTAAGCTTGTCCTGTCATCAGTGCATCTAAATGCGGTGCTTTGCACTGAAGCCTATTAAGATGAAAATTTCATGGCTAGGCCCAACTTACAAATTGTTTCTGCTGCTCTCTAAAACTGCTCATATGTCACAATATTTTCATTCTACCCTTCTTTGTCACCTGAAAATTTGATCATCAAAGTTTTTGAAAGTACTTCTGGATTACTGGTGGAAAAATATATATATATCAGACCTAATATAGTCCATGCAAAAATATCACTAGAAACAATGTGACTTCAATTACAATTCCTTCATATAATTGTGTTCTTGAAATCTGTCAGCCTGTCATGTCAGATCCATTTATATGAGCTAGTTCTTATCCATTTTTCCTAATCTGCTGCAAAGCTAAACTGAGCACTTGAACAAGGTCTATGTAGGCTACACTATACATATGAAATTTTCTCCATTAAACAAGCCATAGATCCTCAAGGATCTTCTCCATAAAGATGCGTTGATGTTATTAATTGCATCCTTAACTACCTATTGGTCAAACCTCGTAGCAATTCTCCTGTGACTTTATTTGGGACTGATGCTGAATTAATTGGTCTGTTGTTATCTAGATAATCTTCCTGCTTTTTGAATTTTGGCCTGAAAAAAATCACTAGTTGGTCAAGCTGAAATTAATATATATATATTTATATTTCATTCTATGTGGTGGCATCCACAGAAATAACTCATTACAGTATTCATGTGAGCGTTGCAGGCAGCAGATGATTGTTGACTCACTTCTCCTGAAAACAGAAACAAATAACCATTGTTTCTTGACAAACTATATATATATGTCTGCGTGTATATATTTATATGTATAGTGTATATATACATATATATATATATATATATATATAACTATATATATATATATATATAAACTACATCTGTCTGAGAAAGTGCTCTCCATTCTACTTAGGAGCGGAAAGAAAATGAAATTCGTCAGCTAAACACCTGGTTCTGGCACATTTTCATGTGTTCATATTCCTTTTTTTCAGTAATTCTTTGACAGAAATTATCAGGAAGAAAATATTGGCAGGAAATAAAAGGGGATACAGTAGGGTTAGCAATATCTGTTCTTTGCAGAAAAAAAAATAAAAAAAAACATTCTGCTCACTTAGAATTAAAGATATTTTGCAAAGTAGCAGATGAAAGTATATATATTTTAACAGTTTCTGCCATCTGTTTACTAAAAAAGATTATTTTTCCATTTTGTCTTTATTTTATTATATATTTATTGTTACATATAATTTTTCAATATAATATATATAATGTATACATGTATATTATATTATATAAAAATATATTTTATATAATTTGTTTTATTTGATTATATATTTATTTTATTATTTTTTATTTAAAAGCTAATAACATAAATACACACATAGCTTTTTACTGCCTTTTGATTCTTTTGCCCTCAGAATTTTCTTAACCTTGTTGTGACTGGACAACTACAGATTTGGGGTCACAAAATATACCAAAAATAAAGGATAACCAGATTATGGTTCCCTGGCGACTGAACAGAGGTCAGAAAGCTTCTTTCCCTCTAGTCTTGTGTATAAATTGTAAAAAGGCATTAGTACTAAAACCATTTAATTTGTTTAGCTCCAGCTCTTCAGCATTGAGTTGCTGTAATTGCATTTGAGAATAAAGTCACTCATATTTGCATTATTATGTCTTTCCATTTTAGTTTCTTATTCCCAACAAGATAGTACATGCAGAAAAGAAATCAGATCATAATTCTAAATGCATAGTCTAAAGTTTACAACAAAGTCTGCCAATAATTTGAATCTTTACTACCTTACAGTAACTGTAACTTGGAAACTACAAACATACGGGCTTCAGCGTCACTGGCATACAAATATACCAATTATAGAAATAGAAAAGGTACTACATGAGGAAATAGAGCTTGACTGATTTTTATGCTCTTCAGTTTTCTTCAACAATTTTCATGTGATTGGAAAGTATGCTGAAATATGCTGGAAGTGCAGAGTGTAAGGCTGCTTAATGCAGGGAAAAACAACAAAAAAGAATATGAGGTAGGGAGACAATTTAAAAAAAAAAAAAAAAAAAGAAAAGAAAAAGAAAAAGAAAAATCATGTTGCCTTGGCTTGTACTTTATCTCACAGCTACCAGCTTTTTGTATACTCTTGTTAGGCAGATAACATGTTGACACAGCCCAGACTACATAATCCTACATCAAAAAGCACGATTTTTAATTAAACTCACTCTTTCTTTTTCATAGCGACAAGCTTGCTGCAATTTACACTGTTGTTCATTCTCTTTTATTCTGAATTTCTTATATATATTTTTTCCTAATCAAGAGCTTTCCTTCTTAAATTGGTAACATTCTCTGCAGTATTTGATTTGTTGTTCTGGTTGATAAGATCATTGTCATATTAAGGTTTCTTAGTTTTCTTTACAGATCTGGGTTTCGGTTAGATCTCATAAAAGTACTCTGGTAATTTTTCACTTCAGCTACTGCAACAAGGCCAAAGGGTTACTCTGCTGCAGCCCAATAGCACAATGTCCTGCAGATCACTGGTAGTTGTGGGGTCTTCTCAGACAAAGGTGTAATCTAATACACAGGCTGGAAGACAAAGCCAAAATAAAGGCAGTTTCAGTTTGAGCTGGTTGGAAGGAAACTGTGGTTATTTTGTTCTTTAATTTTATTTTTAATTTTTAATTAAAGGCAAAATAGGCTTCCAGTATACTTATTACAGAAATATTTTTCTTACTGTGAAAATCTGTTGTTTTGCTGAACCCACTCACAACTAAATCCTACATGTCTGGTACATTTTAGGAGTTACCAGAAACACCTACAGAGTTTTCATAGGTGTTTCTCCTCTCTTTTTGAAGATGCGTGAAGTACCATGTGAGACATGTTCTGATTAATTCACTTAGTTTACAAAGAAAAGTGAGACATGGAAGTAACTAAACCACTACTGTCTTGGGATACCATAGTGGCATTTTCAAAATAGAATGTTTTGGGGGATGGAAAAAAAAGTAATTATTATAGGTGTGAGGAAGACAATGATTTACCATTAATTTTCAACTAATGATGTATTTCAGTAAAAAGGTTAATGTAAAAAGATATCTCCACTGTCACAGTGGGTTCTATATTACATCAAATCTCTGGAATGAGGATATGTTCTGTGAGGTGTAGTCTAGCTCATTCAGAAACCACAGGACCAACATAGCACTCTTTGATATATATCATATATTGTCGAATGATTGTAATCTATGAGTCATCTTCCTCAGCCTTGCATTTCATAACTCTCTTCATTTGATATAATCTAAAACTTTATTACAAAAAAAAAAGTATCATTTTTCTCTTCCCCTCACAATGCTGCCCTTTGTCCTCAAGAAATTGCTCTTTCAGTTTCCTTAACTATGAGTGAGTTCACCACATACAGGGCTTTGTAAATTATGCTCCTCTATAAGAGGTTGAATGGTCTCTTTTTTTTCCACTCTCACTTCCAAATACCTGGCACTGCACCTGTGCCCCAAGCATCGCATCTCCTATTTGCTCCTGTAACTTTCTCACCCTCCATGGGCTCTTCTGTGATGCCATCAATAGTTCCTGGAGAGACGAAATTGCTTTAGGTTTACTCTTTTTTTTTTTTTTTTGTATATTTAAAATAATTTTTATGAGACATTTTGCATTGTCAATACAAGTAAGGGATGAAATAATAAAATTAATATAGTTTATTTACATATTTCTCTTTTTACCATTTTTACACTTGCTCACTTTCCAAGCACAGAAGAATGATTTCACTGCACTTAGAAAACTGTTAGATTTTTATGGTTTTATAAGTAGATTTCCTCACTAAACCTTCTTCTGAATTCCACTGCTTAAATAGCTTCAAGAAAGGAATTAATCAAAAGTACAATACTTGCTGTTTTGCTTTCAGCTTGCTGAAATGAGAACAACACCATTTTTTTCATCTGCAAATGCAATGTATTTTATATTTTATATTGGCTCAGTATAAACTTTGATACCTCACTCTCCTTGGAAATTCACTTTAACAAATAATGTGATATCCCTGATGTCATCAGAGTCACTCTGGATTCTTCAGATTTGTAGGTGATATTAGACCTTCAAAGCTGTTTCTTTGGATGAGAAAGTCGGGTCATGTAGAATGCAGAGGAACTCCTACTTAGACTGGGGACGAAGACAACGATGAGATGGGCTACTCCACAGTGGCTGGACCATCACACAAAGAGGAAGATGAAGAGGAAGATATCATAAAAGCATCAATAACTACCCAAGGCCTATCCCAGCATGAGGTACAAGATATGCAAAAGGATTTGGGTTGTTGTCCAGGTGAGCACTTTGTCTCCTGGCTGCCCTGGTGCTGGGACAATAGAGCCAATAGTCTGGTATTAGAGGGCAGGGAAGCCAAGCAGCTGGGATCCCTTGACAAAGCAATTGGAAATGGAGCACAAGTCTTCACCCTCTAGAGGCATCTCCTGTCAGGTGTGAAGGAAAGGTATCCCTTCAAGGAAGATCTTGTATGTCAACCAGGCAAATGGACCATCACGGAGAAGGGAATCCGTTACCTGAGGGAATTAGCTGAACGGGAGGTGATTTATGATGACCTAGATAATGACCAGCTATCCAAAGATCCAGATGAAGCCAAGTGTATATGACCCACGTGGTGGAAGTTTGTATGGAATTTGCACCATCATCCCATCATCATATGGCAATTCACTGGCAGTAATGACCTGGAAAGACCATGAGGAACCCACAGTGGATGAATTGGCTAAACTCCAGTGGTACAAAGAAAGTCTCTCTTCCCTACAGGCCTGCATCTTGGATGTGGAAAAACTTTCTGAAGAGTTCCACCAACTAAAAGAGGATACTTTGGAGAAACTTTCTGAAGTTTCCAACCAAGTTAGAGAGAATTCACCTTCCTCCCCACCTGTACAAACCAGTGTCTCAGCTATCAGGGGCAAGTGTCCTGTTCAAGGAAGAAGATGTAGTGGGTACAAACCCTGTGACACCCTGTGGTTTTACCTACGGAGAGGACATGAGAAAATGGGATGGAAGACCTATCTCAACCCTAAAGGCAGGGGTATGAGAGTTGCAGGGAAAAACAAAACAATCACAAAAGGGAGGTTTTCTGAGAAACTTGCTGCTCCTATTTCCAGCAGGCAGACCCCAGACAATGATGAATATTATGACCAGGATTAGGGGGGCCCCGCCTCCAGCCAGGGGAATGAAAGGGACAATTGGGTTTATTGGAATGTATTGGGAAGTGTGGGACCTAGGCATGACATAAACAGAACTCTACTACAAGTCTGAAAACAAACTATTCAGAATACCCTTCTAAATTAGTCTCCCAAACTGTTACAAATGTGTTTATGGTACTACGTAGCACTTAAGTAGGGGCTTTCATCTTCAAGGTAATGTACACACATCACCTAGTGAATTCAACTAATTAAGTATCATCAAAACATCACAAATTACAAACTTCTTAGCATAGGCTTTTACAGTTTAATTGGAGACAGATGTTCAATTAAACTATTAATAGAACCCTTAATCAAATTTGTTCACCCTCTTTAAATGGGAAAAATAAAAATAAAAAAATTAAAACTATTCTGAATCCGACAATGTTATTAACTGAAGATTTAGCAAGCAAGTTGAAACAAAGGCAGAATGTTTACGTTCTTTCGTAAATTCTAGCTATTGCCTGAGGATTAGTGTATGAAAGCTATGTCTTTTTTTGAATTATTCTCTTTAAATTAGAATCATAGAACCAAAGAAACACTGAATCATAGAATCATAGTATATATCCTGAGTTGGAAGGAGCCCACAAAGATCATCATGTCTAACTCCTGAGTCTGCACAGCAGCACTCAAAAATCAGCACATATATATGTCTGAGAGCATTGTTCAAATTGCTCCATCAGGCTCGGTGCCATGGCCACTGCCCTGGGGGGCCTGTCCCAGTGCCCGACCACCCTCTGGGTGCAGAACCTTTCCCTAACCCCCAGCCTGACCCTCCCCTGTCCCAGCTCCATGCCGTTCCCTGGGGTCCTGTCTCTGTCTGCAGAGGGCAGAGCTCCTCCCTTGTGAGGGAGCTGCAGGCTGCCATGAGGCCTCCCCTCAGCCTCCTCTTCTTTAAATTATATTAACTGTTTATAGGAAACATTTTAATATTGGGGTAGTACTACTGATTTTCCCCTCTGCCTTTCATAATGAAGTATACAAGCCCAAAGACCACTTTCAGCTGTGCAAAGGCATTTTACAGGCTTTCAAACAGCCCAGAACTAGCAGGATTCATTTTTCTCAGAAAATCCGGAATAAAAGCATCACAAAGTTGTTCATTTAATATAAGTGTACTTTGGGGTTTAAAAGTAAATCTGACCTGAAAACAGTATTCATGAATCATAGTCCCCAGACATCTGTGCCAACAGTGAGGCAAAGTGAAGCAAAAATACATCTGCAAATTATGTCCTTATCTCTAATTTATATAATTTAATGAATGTTTATTATAGTTTTATTGAATCTAGTAATTCAACTTAAAAATGCTTATGGAACTAATTTTCCAAAGCAATTAGAGCCAAATATTTTGTTTAATATTTTATTGTATCAGTACTCAAAATAACATTTCCAAATCGTCAGGGAAATATTGAGCCACAACCAAAGGCAATGTGGAGATGTTCACCCTGGGATCAACACTTTGTTTAGGGGGCCATGCTGATCACAAGGGTGCTACAACCCAGCAGCACTTGCTCACACCTGTATCTGACCTGAGCAATACACATGGGTGTTGCACTGTGCATCTTCTCTAGGCACGTGATATTGCATTTGTATGAGACTGCTGTATGGAGAAAAGAGTCTTTCTTTAGAGAGCAGACTGTGGTCAGGCACTTGAGGCAGGCAGTCAGGACTGCTGTTGTCTGTCATAAGCAGTAGAAATCTCTTCCTACAGAGGAAGAGTTATGTTATCCTTTCTTAGGTTACACGTGTTTATAACTAGTAAGGAGAGACTGAGCACAGTTCTATTCCTGTTTAGAGCAGAAATACATGTTAAAATAAGAAGCCAATATTTGAAAACAAACCATTACTGAGTTCTCACCTTACCCCATACCAAATCCTATTATGTACAAAACAGCACATGCTCTTGTTGCCTGCTTGACCTCTCTGCACTTTAAACAACAAACAAAACTTTATTTTAAACATCATTTGGCTAAAGAGGATGCACACCAGCAGGTTGCAAGAGCAGCAGCAGGTTGCAGCACGCTGCTCACAAGAGACAGGAAGGTGAGCAGCTGGAACACAATTCCCCAGTCACCTTGCTCGCATAGAAATCATTTGACTGAGTTGTTACTGAGCAGGAAACTGAAATCCTTTAGGGGTGTGACATGATTCAGAAGAAGAGGAAAGCAGAATGCCTGTTGGTGATCCCTGTAGAGGTTTACCAAATTGGCCACTTCATAAGGGGAAACTAACAGCCACAGATGTAACTTCATTGCTCTCCCTCCTTCTTTGCTCTGTGAGAAGTTGCTTCAGGTGATGTTTTCAAAATGAGTATATTATTTGAGTGAACACAGTGATGGATCAGAGCTGCAATGCTTCCTACTCCCACTTCGCATAATTGTTTTAAAGATTCCTGCTTTGATTGATGTTGGCAAAACTGTGCATAGTTGTTGCATGCACAGGTGTTAAGACTGTGGTTCTCATGCTATTTGTGTAACTAAAAAAGCTACAATACAGCTAAATCCAGCATCCATGTTATTATTTTATCTACCAGCAGGAAGGCAAGGGGAAATGTCCTCAAATTAACTTTTATTCTACAGAACAGTGCCACACAGACAGCGTCCACCATTTATGAGACATTATTTGATTCTTTTAATTTGATTTGTTCTATTTCAAGCAGAAATCTGTGAAACAGAAATCAAAGAAAATCTGATTTCAGAAGCACTTGAACACAGTGCATTTGAACCAAAATATTTCACTCACTCAGCAGCTGCTGCAGGGGACAATAATATCCTCGATGTCAGCAATGAGGTCCACGAAGCAGTGAGGGAGTCCCCAGGGTACCCCTGCTGGACACAGTTTACAAGCAGCCCAAAACTTCCAGCTCCTCCATCCCAGCTCTCCTATGGGAATGCTGGCATTCACATGTCTGGCTGTGGTTTAGGGATTTCGGTATATTCCTCTAGATGCTGAAGCAGAGTGTTGGCAGATTCTGGCTACATGATGGGAGACAGGTGCTGCACGAGAGCCTTGTGACTGTTGTCCCACCAAAAGCGTGGTGCAGGGCAAGGGATTGAGGACTTCTGAGGTGAGACAGGAGCCCCATCAAGCCCAGAGACTGCAAGGGTGTTGGGAAATGCATTGCCTGCACTAGGCCTTAGCCCTGAGGTGGTCAAACAATAACGTCTTCATGCAAAATCCTCCAGGCCTGGCTTCCTAAACACATGGGGATTCTAGTAAGATATTTTGGGCTTGCTGAATTGCTTGTTTTCTTGGAACATTTTTGATTCATTAATAGAGTACCCAGAAACCCTGCAATGTCTTCAAAATATCAGAATCTTAAAATAGCTGGACAAGAGTGAAATGTCAGACTTTTATGTTTCTGAATTACTTGGTATGGGCTTTCTGTGGAGAGCATTTTAAATTATTTAATTCAGAAGAGAATATGCATGTTATCAACTGGGAATGTTTATGCAGTCTTAGATATACCAGGCATAGCTTTTTATTTCCAATGAGATTTACAAAACAAACCAGTTAGCTCCAAACATGGCACAGGGGCATTCCTCTTCTCTGAATAATTCCAACTCAGCCCTATCAGGGATGACTGATTTTAAAGATAATTCTGAAACATTATTTGATTTTGGTTTTCTTTCGCAGTGTCCAAACTGTAGGTGCTTGACAAAAATCTTCCCAAGGTAAATCTTGCTATTCATGGTCCCTAGGTTCCCTTTTCAAATTACTCACTGATGAGAGTGATAGGAAAAAAAATATGTGTGAAGATATGGTGAAGATATTGACATCTTGTAGCTGATGCCCAGCGTGGGCCAGGATATTAAATTGTGCTGTGTCACAATCTGACCCATGAGAAAGGCAAGATGTGTTTGCCCGAGACTGGCACAATACTCATGTAGTGTGGTGGTTTCCAGGCATCCCAAGAAGACATAGTTCATACCAGTTCATAAAAGATTTTCAGCACAAACATCGCAGTACCCCCTTTATGTACAAATGGCCTAGGAGCCTAGGTTACAAATGTATGTCCAAAGGACAGAGAGGAAGAGTGAAAGAAATGGGAAGCTGAAAATGTGCAACATGACAGAGCAGTAAAGTCACGTTATCACCCCTTACTCTGGTCCATTGCAAAGGCAGTATTAAATTGGGCTTGAAATTTGGGGACATTTGTTTATAATAACATTGTACATTTAGTTTCTCTCTTACTGATGGCATTCTCAGGTTTATAAAATGACTAAATCTTTTCCAGACCTTCCTGTACAGCTAAGAGAAGTCCTTCCAGCCTCTCATTACTGACTTACAAGAAGCACGATAGACTGATTATTCTAATAGGTGGCTTGGATTATGACTTAGAGGTTTTCCTACTTTAATTTATATGCATACAATATAGAGTGTAAGAAGCACACAATTACACCGATTCGTTCTTAGAAATTGCCCAGCAGGGATGGATGAACCCCATTCAAATTTTCTGTTGAAAATAACAAATGCATGAGCAGAACTGCAGTTTCAGTTTCTCTCTATTCTTTGAACAGCTGAGGAATGTGCTTGTAAACCTCAGGAGACATTCATGTGTCTGGATTTACTTTTTTTTTTGTCCATAGAGCTAAACTGAGTTTCCATTATACAATAAGACTCTGAGGCACAACACTAATGATCTCTGCTTATAACAAGAAGAATCCTGCAAATGCCAAAGGTCTATATTCTGAGTAATTTTGGGGGTGTTCATGTAGTTTCAGAAATCTCAAGGCAAAATTGTATTCCAAAGGGCAAAAATTACTGATGCCACATTACTGGATATCATGTTCTTTGGATGATGCTTTAATATTTCATTGGTAAGGTTTAGTTAGTATTAGTTATTTTCATATTGTAGTAGTTTAATTTTTTCTGTTCCAGACCAGATGAAGCAACAATCTTACAGTGGAAAATCTGATCAGCCTGACACAGTCTAAGCAGGGATTTAGATATATATAGTCCTGACTGACGTTCATGTGCTCACCTGTGTGTGCTTGTCTGCTGGTCATCACATAGTACCTGCTTTTGTCTTTGGAACAACTACCTGGTTGATTGTTTTCATTTGCTCTGGAAAGGCAGAATATTTTCTTCTCTCCTCTGGGACACTTTTACCCATTCTTTGGCTTTTCGAGCTGCTTCTTTGAACAGAAATCCCTGCAGGCAGTTCATGAAAGTTTAGTTCAGCTTAAAAAAAAAAAAAAAAAAAAAAAAAAAAAAAGAGAGAGAGAGAGAGAGAAAAGAAAGGCAGCAATTCTTATCCAGCTACTTCCCAATAGTTATTTGACACTTGTGAATTTCTATTTTGGATGAGATGACCCCCAGAGGTCTCTTCCAACCTCAAATATTCTGTGATTTTTCCCCCACTCATATCTGCTTTGGCCATTTCTGTTACATTTCAGGTAAGGGAATGCTGGAAATCCGGGGGCAGCTCATGCATTGCACTGAGAGCAGGTTATGACATGTGTGTTTATCATTTTCTGCAGATGGGGCTCACAGAATAATCTCTCTTTACACTTGTATGGCATTTCCAGGCCCTGGAAGCATCTTACTAGTGATTCCTGCCTTTGTTTAGGCATATGAAGCTCATTTGTTTAAGGTAAATTAACTTGGCAATTTCAGTCCTCCTGTGCATAGCATATAACAGCATAGTGTGTTAGGCAAACAAAAGTCCTCTTCCAAATCAGAAACTAACTCATTTAAAGACCTAACTGGAGGACACAACTTGAGGAGGTAAATGGTTGTCTGTGTCTTCATAACAGCTCTGTGATGACATCTTCAGTGCCCACGAGCTGGATTTCTGTGCTAGTTTCCCAGATGTTTGCATAGGTAGACTTCAGGAGTTCAGGAATGTTACTGAATTCTTGCAGCTTATTCTGACTTTGACTTAAAAAACAGTTTGTACTTTCTTTTAAAATAGAGCTGTAATCAGGAATGCAGTTCTGTTTGCAGATTTAGCAGATAATGGGCTTGTTTCTCTCCTCCTCCTCTTCAGCTGCATAAAAACTGTACATTATACTGGCTGCAGGTGGCAAAAGCCAAAGAGATACATTTTGCCTTTTGTTTTCTCAGCAATCAGTGTGATGACACTCACAGTTAAACTCATTGCAAACTCACTGGGCTCAAATTCTATGGCTAATGTTTGTATTCTGAGAGTCTGTATGATCTCTGTAGCTCTGGGCTCAGTTCTCCCCTTCCTTTCTGTCTCTTCTCTCACAGCACATAATGCAATGCTCTTTGCTCATTTTACTTTTAACTTCATAAGATTTCACGATTGGTCAGAGTTTGGCTGAAATCATTTTGTGGCAGCTTCTGGTTTGAGTACCACCAGCACAGATGGAGACATCATGAAGGGAATCCCAGCCACATGTAAAAAATATAAATTCCCTGTCCTGATAATGTTAATTTTCTTTCTCCTGGTGACATCCTTTTATTTCTTCCCCCACTTGCAACTCAAACTCCCACTCTATAGAAGCTTCTTTTGTGCATGGTTAGTCACTGCTTCTTCCTGCCAAAATAAACCTACCTACATTTTTCTTGTTATTATGTCTGAGAGGGCCCTGAAACACTCTCCAACCTTCTTTGTCTGAACAATTCATGCCTTTTCATTTCTTTTCTCTTCTTTTGGCATTAGTAAGTACTTAGTGAAGGGCTTGACAAGCAAGAGAAACCAGGAGGACAGGAAAAGTTGTATATGCTGTTTCAATATACAACTGTGTCCTAAAGGCAGGCAATTTTTTTTGCAAAGAATTGTGCTCAATACTAAACCCCTTCAGTGTAGCTTTAGAAATTGTGAAGCTTTTGTGAATTTGGCTTTACAGTTGGTGGTCAAACAGAGCTTTATCAAGTAAAAATGAGATGAATTTAACAAAAATATTTCATTCTGAGACACTGACATTTCACAAGTCACACGGGTTTAAAGGGAGTTCATGATTATGATGGTACTGCAGAGCCATGCTGCCTTACAGAATGTATTAAAAAGTATTACAACTAATTTACAAAGCATTTCCTTTTAAATATTAGAAAAAAATATCACCTTCTTTGGTGTTCTTACTCTCACATCTTAAATGGCCCAAAAGACTACCTAGTCAATACAAGAACTCAGCAAGACAATGTGTAGGAAAAATAGATGCTTTAGTTCTGGTTAGGTTTTAGAACACAAGTGGGAAAATAAAGCTGGGACAAGAGTCAAGAAGAAATATTGCACGTTTCAGAACAGTACTTGCAAACTCATACACCAGTAAGTAGAGAATTACCCACAGGATAGGGCTTGTGGGGAGAGGGAGACCTAATGAAGGGAATTTCTGACATTATCAAGTATTTAACCGCTCAAGCTGCTTGCAGAAAGGCGGTGTTCATGATGCCAGTCAGCCAGGGAACATCTCCAAGAGACATCTCCAAGCTTCCAGGAGAGGCTGGTTTTGCCGACATTACATCGCCACCTGCTGACTTGATGGGGAGAAGCTCCCTCAAACCCGACGTTTACCATTATCAAATGTCACTGAAATGCTGATAATCACTTTCCAAAACGGATTTAAAGTATTGGTTTTGGACAAGAGAGTGTAGAAGATCTTGGGCTCAACACTGGTACTGTGCCACCATATCTTCTAAAAACTAGGGAAAAGATGAATGGATACACAAGCCGATCATCACTGAAGGGCTTGTTGAAGCTGGAAAAAATGATTCCCTTACTTTTATTTATGTGATATTTTCATTTGTATAAAAAAAAAAAAAAGCATAAAGTAAATAAAATGAGAAATTACATGAATAACAATAACAACAATAAAAGTGCACAGTTTAGTTCATGCATCACAGATAATGACAAACTACATCAACAGAGAGACAAGGGCTACGTAAATTGTGAAAAATCTAACTTGAGATAAAAAATAATGATCTAACTTCAAATCTAACTTCAAAATGTAACATCAAAGTGCTCAGTCTTCAGCTCCTTCTAACTACTAGAGGTGGCTCCTTCTAACTACCAAAATGACTCAGAATATCCATGATCTGTGCAGAATCAGGAAAACAAAACAAAACAAACAAACAAACAAAGCCAACCCAGGGGTGATGAATATGGTGAAATTAAGAAACAAGTCAATCTTTGGGGTGCTTATGTGAGTCACTAGAACCAGCAAATAGTCATCAGATGGTGGAGATTCAGCAAACAGAATAAGAACTCAATACAGTAACTGAGTATACTGGTTATTTTTGCTAAAAGTATCTTTCTACCTGTGAGAATGAAAGGAAAACACTTTGAGGGTTGAAGAATTACTACTACCTGTTAGAAAAAGTAAAGCTATAACTGTAAGAGCTATCTATACATTTAATAATGGTTTTATCTAAGCAAAGAGTAGAACGAACGTTCCCTATGTTAATTGCACTTAATTTTGAGCACATACATTACACTAATTAGAAAGTCAGAATGATGAGTTATTAAAAACTAGTGTATTGTAATAAAACAATGAAATGCTGATCTGAGCCCCAGCAAATTTTGTATATTATATAATTAAACATGATTCTAATGTTTATCTGGAATTATTTCTTGAAGTATAACTTTAGCAAATCTCTATTTTAACTTGCATAAAGTTCCCCTAAGCACCTACATTCAGTGTACCCGTTGCTGAATAGGCTTAAAATAATGGTCAGTGTTTCATACACTCTTTGGGAAACCAGAACAAAAGAACCCACCCCCATTTGAACTGTATAAACACAAGACCAATACACCAGAAGGCTCTATTGTGAGGAAACAATGCACAGAAAAAAACATACTTGGAAGAGATTAGTTCTAATTTAGAATGAACTAAGAAGAAACAATAATCTATAAATAATATTATTTATTCTGGCTTGAAAAACAGATACATCTGTTCACTGCTGCGATGCATAAGCAAGTAATGTTAGAGAACTAAAATCTGGTTATATAAGTAAAAATAATTATTTATGGACCTGTGAGGAAGTCTATGTAGTATGTAATTCTTATGCATAATGCTTAATTTTGCAAGTCCTGCATTTTGTTAATGGCAATTATTAAGTTCAACATTTTATATAACTGCAAAAGAAAGCAAAGTTATATTTCACTCCATAACTCACAAATCTTATAGACAATATAGAAAGCATTTAAAATATTCTGAACGCAAGTACACATGGTTTGACCAATAATAGGTAAACAGCACATTGCATTTCAAAGAAACTGCAAAACAGACTCTTTAGAAAATAGAACTTGAATCATTTGCAGACATTCTGTTCTGTATTTCTGTTTGCAAACCTGTTTTTTAAAACTAATTGAAGACTCTATTGTTTCCCCTAGTGAAGAAGCAGAGAAAAATGGCTTTTGTAAGACACCTTGATGACTAAGGGTGAGTGGGATGAACACTGTCTATGATGAACAGTGAATGTGCTAAGTGAATGGATGACCACAGGCTCAGGGAGGCTCTAGGGAGTTCATTTCACATCAGTGAGCTGGGTGAAGGTCACCAGCACATCATAGGCTGTCTTGTGCAGTGGCACTTTTGTCATGATCTGTCTTTAAATGTTATGGAGGTTTAATAGCTGAGGTCAGTCATAAAGAAAAGAACCTCCTGCATGTAATTTGCTCAGTAAGTTAGTATATTTAAAGAGCTGATCATTATACTCAGCACAACAGTACTGCTTCCTCTTAATTCAGCTTAAATTTACAAGAGTACACCTATTTGCAATTATAATCCTTAGACACTGACTATCTAGTACTATCCTGTATTTGTATTAAGGACATAGGACAAGTGTCTAAAACATCTAAGAGCTGGTTCTCCACTCTGAAAGTATCTGCTGGGGTCCCTTGTTATCACTGCCCTCCCAGTTTCTTGGTTTTACTGATATTCCGACTGTGACTGAAGCAAGCATGCAAATATACATCCCACCTCATCCAGGAGAATACATACAGTGATTTCGCCAAAAAATAAAAGTCTCTTTCTGTCCCTAATGGTAGACACCACTTGTTTTCAGGTGGTCAGGCTGCTCAGTTGTCCAGTCTTGAGGCTGTTCATCATAAGCCTAACAGATAAATGGACTCGTATTCCTCAGAAAGAGCCAAAAGTGCTCACCTAAACGGCTTGCTGTGCTGTGTTTCCTTCTCAGCTTTTTCCATTTCACAGCTTTACATTAAGAGTAATCATATTTTGCTGTCTTTCTGCTGGAACACCAAGGAATGTAAAAGATATATCAAAGCCAGAACAAAATTGTCATTCAGGAGTGAAACTAGAAAGTTCTTTTTTCTGTTTCTGTTTTTTTCAATTCTCTTCTAACAATGGTTCCTATGAGGCAAAGTTTCAAGATCAAAAGTAACAAGCCGGCCCAAAAGCAATTAGGGCTATTCTGGGGAAAAATAAATAAATAAATAAATAAATAAATAAATCTTAATGGGATGGGAACCTGTAATTCAAGCCATTTATAGACCAATGACACTTGCTATTTTGCTGTTGGAAGATCATTTTCTAGTGGTGGTTTAAGTCCCATTTTCTTTTGTGAAGACCAAATGTGCATCATTGCACGAGTGTGCCATCATGTATCAGAGCACTTGGAGCTTGGACTGTGACCCTCACTTGGAGGGACATCATTGCTGTCAGGCGACAACTGGTGGAGTAGCTACACAGTTTACTGTAGGTAGGAAGGCTGTAGTTTCCCTTGTCTTGAAGCTGAATCAGTGCTTCCACAGAAAGAAATGAAGCTACCCACCTCCAGTCATTTACTCTGGCCTCAAACCTCCCTTGCCTTTGAGCTAGAACAAATCAGTTGTGCCATCAAGTGACAAGGCAAGACCCAAGAAACTAAAATATAACCTGACCAAAACTAAAAAAAGAGGCTTATTTTTCAGCTAGCTAATTCCCCAGTATATTCTCAGAAAACTTTGTACTAGCACAAGGAAGGAAATGAGTGAAAATAAATGATCAGGGAAAAGGGCAGTACTGCTTCTTTCAATGGCTGTGCTTGTTTATGTAGGTTGAAAGTGTGTTTTGAAGTATAGCCAAAGGATAGTCATCTGAAAATGTCTGAGTCACTGTACAACCTGGATTGATTCCCTTTCCTTTGGAAAAGACAGCTCAGATTGTTCATGCTGTTGGGGATTCACAAATTTGGACAGTTTCCCCTCGTCTGGATACTTACTGTGGGAGGTAACCTTGAGTACAGTCTGGGGAAAAACAAAGAAATTGAGTGGCACACAAGGAACAGTGTTGATTGAGTTAAAGTCACTGTGAGTTTAACAATGCACAGAGAAATCTGGTCCTTAAATCTGTCTCACCTGTGCTGGCCAGCATAACAGAAATAGGAAAGGGATGATACACACAGTGAATTGCTATTGGCCACTGGCTCTCAAGGCCATGAAATTGTTATGCATTTCTCTTTCTGGAATACATAAGGACTGGATTACAAGGATGCTTCTTCATTGCATGAGAAGGAACTGAGACATGAGACATGTTGGTCTGCTCTGATGTCTACAATTTTCTGAAGACATTTTCAAGACAACTGTGTCATTTACTGTATTGTTAAAGTGAAGGTAATGGAAATATAAATGTGTTGATGTCCTTCTATTAGAATTATTTTTACTCAAGTGGACTGGTGGGATAAAAGCTTATAGCTTCCTTTAAATTAGCAGGTAAATTGCCTTGCTTAAGCCATTGAAATGCATGGCTTTTTTGACAGTTATTTTGAATTCTGTCCTGAGTGATACATTTAACGAGTGTCAATACCTTCATCTGTTGGGCCTCAGAAAATATGAATTTGAAAGGACAAGCAAGCTGTTATCAAGGCTTTAATTTATGATTTTGTCACCAGACTCAAAGGTTTCTGATGAAGTGAATAGGTGCTATTCTGTAATAATTCCACTGTCAGCAATGAAACAAGCAAAAAATGGCTGGTATTAACTAAGGCCGATCTAGCCTGGTAGTCAACGAGATGCAGCAGACCAATGGAGAAAATTAGCTGGAGGTATGGAGGATGTGAAACAGATGCCTGAAATACAGCAAACTGCAGTAGCAGCAGCAGCAGCTGAGCAAACTGCTCTAGTACAAGCACTGACAAGACCAGAGACAGGCTGAAGACATTTATAATGAATTAGTCTGGGATGAAAAGATAAAGAGAACCTTGTAAAATCACTGAAGAAGTGAGAACAAACTGCTCCAAGGAAAGCATTACCTGCAAGGAGTGTTATCATAGCAAGGAAAATCAAGGTTATTCTAACCTTGCAGCAAAGATGTACTCATTTTAAGAAATGCAGCAAAATCCCTTGTATGTGAAGTATGTTATAAAGGTTTTGACAAGCACTGTGAAAGCTAAAAGCTGTTTAACTTAAGCTGGTGAATAGGGAAAGGATTTATAAGATCCCTACCCATTAGTTGCCATTTTAATGGTCGAAATATGATCAGAAGTGACCGAGTTACAAGACTTATACTCACTCACCAGTTGAACTGGTAAATTATGTGGAAGTTGCCAGTCATCATGACTGATTGTACAAGTTGCTTCCTCTCTAACTTCACTATGCTGGGGCTTTGAAGCTGTCCCACTCACAGAATCATAGAAGGTTAAGGCTTTATTTACAATGAATACACATAATAAATAAATAAATACACATAATAAATAAATAAATAATTTTACAATAAGGCTTTATTTACAATAAATTCCTTGAATTCATGAATATGTTTCCATTTAACCACTTCAGAGTTATCTAACATTCCCATGATAGGGATACCTACTGAGTGGGTACATAATTGGATAGACTAGTGGGTGACGGTTCATATCACCATAAGCACCACTCTTGCTGCACCTCACTGGATACTGTCTAAAACAGCATCAACTAATTCCGCTCACTTCAGTTCAAAAAACATGAACATATTAGACCTTTACTAAGAAATTATACACCCGGGAAACACCCGGTCAAAACAGGTTTCATATTAGGGGATGAATCTGCTTTCTTTACCCTTCCTATTTTGAGGGGATCATACTCATGCAGATGCAGGCCATAGAAGAACACTACCTTGCAGATGGACTAGGCAACACTCTAGGTTATGTTGTGCTGCATATTACTTGGTGAAAGTAACATACAAGTAAGAGGCAGACAGAAGAGAACAGTCTTGAATCCACTTGTTGAAGGAAATTCTGCATGACATCACCTTAGGATGCTTTTCTCTCTTGTTTGGAAGTGAGTGAACTAGAAAATGTCACAGTAAATCTTTCTATTATGAGAGAAGAAATGGGAAACTATATGGGAAGCTATGATCTCATACTTCTTTTTTTTTTTTTTCCTTTTTTTTTTTCCTGCTAAGTTATGCACTGTTAAGTACAACCCTAGCTGCTTCCCATATATTCAGTCAAGTTGCTACCATGTCCTCAGAGCTCTTTATTGACTTATTGACTCTGGCCTTAACCAGAATTTCATTAAAAATTAAAAATATATTAGAAAAGGTGTTTTCATCTTGTCTATGTACCTGGAGAGATACAACCCTAGAAAGAGTGATCCACAACAGTATAACACGATGTGGTGTCTAACACACAAGGCTGTACAAGAGCATCAGTACTCAGAATCTCCATTCAGAAATATTTCATGCCAAGACTTTTTTTTTCTGGGTGGCAGTCTAATATTAGCCAAGGCAAGTATGGTTAGTAGAAAAGGGTAAGGCAAAGCTGTTCATTCATAGCTCAGAACAGGCTAAGCTGGGAAAAACTATAAAATGTAAAATGATAGAAAGTTGCTGTGACAGGTGTAATTGTTAATTAGAAGCTAATTATCTTCTATTGGTAAGTGATTCGCAGGTGTTCTGAGCCTTACAAAAAGAGGCAGGGATTCTTAAGGTAATTTTGACAGCATTGTGACTTTGTTGCAAAATCTATGTGTTACTGTCTGTTGTAGTTCAGTGTATTAATTTAATTAATGGACTGTTAGTCCTTTTTGGAATGGAGGGCTAGGGAAAACAAGGTAGTGGTCCTGTACCACTGATGGGCAAATACGTAGGGCTTTACTTCCTTTTGAGAAAAACAGAGATGAACTTCTTCTCTGAACTACCCTCTATTATCCATTTTTAGATAACCTATTATAGGCTTTTGGGGGGCAAGTATAACTTTCTGGAAAGCAAATCAAACTCACCTTGAAGTCTTTGCATGCTGTGAGTTCTGTTGCTAGTGGATGCAGTCTATCTGAAACTAATCTGCATAAAGAAGAGAAATGGAAGAAATAATACCTATCTGCATGTAAGTTCACACCAAGAAACCTCCTGTGGAGGCATCTGTTTGTTTGTTGCTGTTTGTTTTGTGTTTTTTTCTTTTCCTGTTTGAGTGCATGTTTTTTCATGTAGGTCAGCAAAAATGCCCATTCAGACTGATAAGCCAGTCAACCAGGAATGAGTGCTGTACATGGAGAGGGCTTCCAGTCACCTGATGTTACAACTGCCCATGCCAAACCATTTTTATAGTGGCTTTAAACCATTCTGGAATACAGTTGTGGTGGGTTATCTTCATAATTATGCTGAAAAACTATTCTGGAACTTCAGTCCCATAACTAAATATTTGAAATGTGCAAGTGAAATTCATTTCTGAGCAGTTAGTGCCAAGAATCTAAAAAAAGGCTTGGGTATACCAAGAAATAGCTGCTGTCTGTCTCCATGTACAAGACCATCGTGCTATGCTTCTTTAGTCCTACCAAACTCTGCTGACTAAGTTATCGTAGCAGGCCCTTGTAGAGTTGACCTTGTGTTTTCATTTCTTCAGCCATAAAAAATCAGAAGTTCATTTTTATTGCTTTCTATTATTCCTAAGCAAGAAACAAACGAGCAAGGGTGGTTAGTATCAGTGCTTGTTGATCTCTTCCTATTCATACCGTGACTGACTACTCTACAGTGAGGTTGCTGGAGATTTTTACAATTGTAATTTTTCTAAGTGCTTGAACTCGTGTATTTGGGCTAACAGGTTTGACTGTACTAGGTGACAAAACACTGTAAACTCAGATTAAAAACAGACAAACTAGGTTATGGACTCATTTTTTTCTTTTCTCCATATCGTGCTTTTGTGATTGCTGGTTTGGACTGGCTGATGGTTTATTATGCCATATGCTACCATCACTATGTTGTTTAAGTGTATGTCACGCAGAGCAAGGACAGCCATACCAATTGTTCTGCTTTTAGGAACAATTACAAAAGCTTTGATCATTTGTATACAAGGAGAGGATTCCTAACCTGAAATCTTGCTTAGAAGTAGATTAACCTTCAAACCTTCAAAAATATGGTGAAAACCAGGTCGATGCCACCAAGCATTTCACACTGATTTGCTTGAAAATAGTGTTTAGATTTTATTTCAGTTGTATTTATCTGCTTATTCTTTTTTTAAAATATTAAAATGTAGCAGTAGTATTCTAATTGTTGTTTATTTTAATAGAAAGAATAAAAAACTTGCAGTAGGGGGATATTAAAAAAGATATCAGGAGATCATAAAATAATGATAAAGCAAAAATTGCTGCTGCTCAGGCAGATAGTGACCATGGAAAGGAAATTAGAACAAAGTCTTGTGGAGAGAAAAAGAATAGATGAAACTGAGAGAATGGGATTAAATTCAGCACAGTTTACATAAGTGTTCACAAAGGTTGTAGCAGAAGCTAGTTTGACCTATAGAAATAAATAGTTAAATAAGGAAACTAGAAGTAGAATAGGACCCTAATGGTTATAAAAGACACAGGGACCTGAAAAACAGGGTCTCCTCCATCCCAGGTCTCAAGGTGTCAAATATTTTTATATACAGGTATACATAATATTGAATAAACATCAGATTGAGGTACCTTTAATGTCATAACCAGGGTATAACAAATTAATCAATTTTACTTTTAAAAAGTGAGTTGTTCAAATACTACTTTGTCATATGTTCTCAGGATACACAAAATTCTGAAAACGACTGGAAAAAATAGAAATATTCTACAATTGTAGATAGCAGACTGGAGCAAATTAAACTCTGGATCAGTAAGACTGATTTTTCTTAAGACAGGAAAGTAAAACAGTTTTCATTTAATTACACTTAAGCACAGTATTTTATATGGTACCACCAATTTAAATGCATATATATATACATATATTTAAAACAAGTGAGGCAATATTTAATAGAAATAGCTTGCTAGTTTAGAAATAGTTGCTGCTAGTTTGGCAGGGAAGAAACTTCTCCTAATCCCTCTGTTTAGATGAACAAAGTTATCCAAATGAATACCAAATAAACAAATAGAATGTAATAAATAAAAGCTAGTGCCACTGAGCTTGGATTTTAAGAAACGTAAAATGAGAAAAGACAAATTATTAAGTCTATCTAAATGACTGTTCTTATTTCTATTCTAATAATCTATTCTAACTCCATGTAATCATAGTATTGCATTGATTAGCTCACTGAAATGTAATCTGATTAGTGGTTCACTAGGTTGCATTTAATCTAACTGATTATGCTAGTGCACAGCATCTCTGAGTAGTTTGTTCTGTGTAGTTGTTACTCTAATGCACAGACAGTTCATTAGAAATTCTACAAATAAAAATGATTACCTAGCTCATTGTGATTTTTTTTCTAGTCTTCTGCACACCCTGGTCACTAAACACAACAGGCCACTAAAATGCATATAGCATGCATCTTATGTCTGTCATCATCTATTTTCAGTCTTCATAACTAAAAAGTAACCATATATTGTGTGTGCATATATATATATATATATATATATATATATATATATATATATATATCTCCCATGAATACTATTATAGCTTGGTTTTGCACTTAAACTCTGTTGGTAATCTCCCTGGTGAAGAGTGCCCAATTTGTTTAGTAGCTCCACAGCTCTATTTGCAGGAGGAAATTACAGCTGCAACACAGGATTTGCAATGGTTTCAGTTTCTTTCCGTAATGGATTAGTTCTTATATTAATTCCTATTAAGACAAGTAATTGTTTATAGACAGAAGCTTTAATAGCAGGTTTTCACTCTGCTTTTGTCTTCTTATTGAAAGTCATTCAGCCATGAAAGATTACTCTTTCATCTGGGGACTTGTGGCAAAGGGAAAAGGAAGGTCACCTCTTGCAAATGGACAACAAAAGCATTTTATACAGCAATTGTTGTTTTGGTAGAAGAGTTAAAAGCCAGAACAATGGAGTTATGGCAGTCAGGAAAAAGGAAACGTGGAACGAAAGAACAATTTTAGTCTGGTTGTAAGGAGTTTGTAACCCCTCAGAAAATGTACAGAAGCTAAATTAACCAATAATGTATTTAATGAAACAACCTGTATCTATGAAGAATAAAAAGTGTAAGTATTTGATAGAGCCATTAGAAAGCAAACAATGACATCTTTATCTATTTCACTCTTCAGCAGTTAGTACCATGGAAAGCTGAGAGGGTGAAACACTTTTATTTTTCTGCTATCCTCTTCACTAACTGTTCATTTTACTTTCCTATATCATGGAAAGAATCATTTTTGTTCTATCCTGTCCAGAAGAAGCTCAGTTCTGCTTATGTCTCTAAAGTGGGATTAGAACTGTAAATCTGGAGCTGTAAGGTAGAGATGGGGATGCTGGTATATACTTTCCAGGTATTAATTGTCCAGGTGTCTAAGGCCATGTTTGCTGTGACAAATCCTGGAGTTGTTTTATACCCATCTGATAGGATGAAGATTTTAAAAGTCTTAATTGCAGTTTGCAGCCAGTGGAAAGTGAAAGGACCTGGGGGATGGGCCTGGAATTGAACTGCGAAGTTCAAGGGCAGCCTTGGCTGCAGTGCCCATGAAATGGTGCAGTTTAGGATTCTGAGGGAAGCAAGGAGGGTGCACAGCTAGCTCATTACCCTGGACTTCAGAAGAGAAAACTTTGGCCTCTCTGGGGATCTGACAAAGCCATGGAGGGAAGAGAGACTAAGAAAATCTGTTTAATATTCAAGGATCACCTCCTCCAAACTCAGCTATTTACAAAGGAACAGAAAGTGGACACAATAGAAGTAATAATCTGGCTGATCAAGAAATCAAATATTACTTCCAGATCCTCAGTCAGGTACTTGCCTGGGACCAGTCAATATCCAGTCAGAAGTCTGTGGTCCATTCCTTTGTTTTAATGACTACCCTGGCTGATAAGACAGATCAATGTTTTCAGAGTGGAAAGAGACTTTAATGTTTGTTCTCCCTCTTTCTACATGTTTTTGAAAACTACCTTGAGAATCATGAGGAAAAACTCTACCTGGCATATCTCTAATGCCATTTGAGGAAATCAAATTACACAATGCCCAGCTTCGTGCTTAGTCCCAAGCACGCCATCAGGGAGCCAAAAGGGCAATAGTGTATGACCTTACTGTAGCTCCTGTATTCGCTTTCCAAGCACTCTCCACAGGAGAGGCAGAAATATACCTCTGTTTTCATTTGTTGGCATGTGGCAGCCCCATTGCTGAAATGCTGCACGCTTGGATGGCCACGGGGTGAGTGGATATGTGCTCTGCACATGCCTCCTTTTGTTGTGGCGTTCCACCACGCTGCACAGTGCCTCTCCAGATAACCTAAATGAGCTAGACAAAGTCTGCTTGCAACAAGCATGGAACTACGGGCATGTCTCTCCATGTTGTTTAAATGCCTGCTTCTTATTCATGGCTCCTTCCACACTGATAAACATCAGGAACTGCCTAATTATGTATTTCATGTATCTTATGTATTTATGTATTACACATATCTTCACCCCGTAGAGACTTGGAGTAAGATTTTCGAAGGTTTTAAGCACCGTATTCACAATCATTTCAATGAACTATGACAAGGATATTTCCTATGAACTGAGCTCTCTCTCTGGGACCACTTGAAACAGTTTTAGCTCCAGCCTTGTAAATACTCATCTTTCCATATAGTCATGGCAATATGGACACTTGTGCCCCTTCCTTCTTTCTATAAAAATTCATCTCTAGAAATGCTCTGAACAAAGAAAGAAGAAACAACAAGATTTTTTCATTGCAGCAGCCATTGGGTTAAAGGTGCTCAACAAATCCATAAGACTGAAATATCATGAGGCTTAAGGGCTGGCAAAGATATCACTGTGTAGAGTAGCACAGGTGTTAGCAACAGACATTTCTCACATCTTTAAGCTGTAGATCCTATATGGGACTTCAAGGATAGCTTCAAATTTTGGAGGTGAAGTACTCAGAAAAGTCTGTATATGCTCAAGAGCAGAAAGCTCTAGATTTTCCATTGAAAGCATGAAGGTATTGCTCAATCAGGAGTTTTGTGAGCCTCTGCTAAGACGTGACAATTCTGATAAGCCTCAGTAGCAGAAGGATTTCTGTTTAGGTAAAAGTTGCCTGCTACACAACTATCAAGTGTAACATGATAGTTGTTCCTAGTGTGCAGAGAGAACAGCATGAATTTGCCCCATGAAAACAGAGTGAGCAACAGAGACTCTGCACTTCAAACAACAGAAAAAATCCAGGCAGGATGTGTCCTTTTCTTGGCTCAGTATTACATTGTTCATAGAACCCCAGAATCACAGAATGGTTTGGGTTGGAAGGGACTTCAAAGGTCACCTAATTCCACAGTCCCTTGCCATGGACAGGGACACCTTCCTCTAAACCAGGTTTAAACCAGGTTTAAACTCCCTGGCACTTTTTATTTATTTATTCATTCTTTTTTTTTTTTTTTTTTTTTTTTTTTCCTGTAACATTAACTCTCTTTGCTCACACTTTTAAGATTTTGACTACAAAACACTCCCTAAACACAACATTGAATTATTTAAACTCCTAAATTACTTGTTTACTTAACTCAGGAAATGCAGGACTCCTAATGTGGAGAGGGGAAAAAACAAAGGTACCAAACATCTGCCTGCTGATGGAAAGTAGCAAGTGGAATTCATTGTTTTGCTTTGCTTGCAAGCACAGCTTTTGCTTTACCTAATAAGCTGTCCTTACCTCAATCCATGAGTTCTCACACTCTTACCTTTCCAGTTCTGTCCCCCATCCCACTTGGGGAGAGTGAGTAAGTGGTTGTGTGGCGCTGAAATGCCTGTTGGGTTAAACAACAATAGTGGAATAATTGATTGGCCAGGTATTTTTGAGGACCATAAAGACATTCTTCAGAATAATAAAATATTGAATTATTTTTAGACATGAGAAAAATGCAGCTAAGCGAAACCTGGAGCATTCACTTTGTCAAGTGTTGGTGGAGGAAACAAGTCAGCTGCTGGTGAAAACATTTTGTTTTAGAAGAAACCAATTCAGAGTGTTCATCCAGAACAGCAGAAGAAAGAATAGCATGTATGCCGTCAGATCCAGTCTCTTCAGCTCTCTGTGCTTTGAGTGTCAGATAATAGCCATAAATTTGTGTGGAAGAGGGATGGGTGAGCTTTGTCTTTAATACATGGTCCACGGATACATGACTAGAAGAGAGACTATGGATCTTCTTTTCAGTGTGCCTGGCATTATGATGAATTTCCTTAGTTACAGAAAAAAGGAAGATCACGTGGATCAGCTGCTGCAGTGCTCCTTTGCCAGCCAAGAGAGTTTTTCCTGTGCTGTTATTAAGTAGCCTTATATTTTCTTTTATGTTGGAAATCTGCCCCATGAAAGGAAATCGGTGTCAAAAAAGATAATGCATAGTAGTGTGGTGTTTCCCATCCAGGTGGGAAAGAAATAAATATGTATTATTTGTGAAGGAAATTGAAACCTTCATGAATGAGGAACAGCAAAGAGCATCTAACATCCTAGAACCATAAATATGGCAATGATTTCCAGAGTTACCATTAACACTGTATCCCATCATCTGAGAATAAAAAGTTCATGATTGTTTTCAGGTACTCAAGATAATTTCAGATTATTTTCTAACCTTTGAGACAGTCACTTGACTGACAACAGAGCTCTTTGTTTAAAGTGACTTTTAATTTCTGTAGGATAAACATTTTTAATGCTTAAGATGAGAATCTATAATTAATTTAATTCAGTTAGCCACCATTTGATCGGTCTACATGTATATCCATGCGATGGAGCTGTCAAAAAATAGGACTGTGGAAAGATTTTAATGAATGCTTCACCCACTGGATGGTTTTCTGCTTAATTGCAGAGGTAATTTCCATCCCACAGTGGAGCAGATCTCTACACTGCAGCCCATGGAGGAGCCCCCAGTGGAGCAGGTGGATGTGGCCTGGAGGAGGCTGCAGCCCATGGAGAGCCCCCGCAGGAGCAGGCCCTGGGCCGGAGCTGCAGCCCGTGGAGAGGAGCCCACGCAGGAGTAGGGGATCCTACCTCTTTGAAGTTCCTGTGGCACACTCTATAGCTTTCACTCAAAAGATTTTTGTGATAGTTTGTTAGAAGTGCTCAGATACTAAAAATGTTAACAGTAACTTGGGTTTAGGCAGTGGGCTAGTCATGACATGGGGAGAAAAGGTGTTAAAAATGATTCTGATGACAGGTGTTTATTTAAAAGAAATGTGGGGAGCCCATAAGCAACTACCAACTCAAATCACATTATGACAGGATGGATAAACACCATGCTTACTCACCATGGGCTGTAAGGTACATCAGTGTGAAAATATTGCTGAGTACTGCATTTGAGGCCCCCAAAAATGCATGTAACAGTTGGCTTGCAAAACTGGAGTGCTCTGATGGATGGCTACAAACTCTTCAGAAGGGATGGGCTAGGAAGGAGCAGCAGGGATAGCCCTGTAGGTTAGGGAAAAACAGGAGTTCCTGGGGCTATCAGGAAGGTCATTCTAGGTAACTGCAAGAATTTCAGCCCCTTTGGTATGATGATATTGCTGGTTTTCTGATGTATCCCTACTAGAGAAAACAAAAGTTTTTAGACAATCATTTCCTATAACTAGTAGGTACAAGTATTACATCTTACCTATTACTGAGCTATAAAACCTCTAAGACATTTATTTAATTTGAAACATGTTTCAAGCAATGTTTATTTTACAAAGCTCTTTTCTTTATGGTCAGGTATGCTCTCTGTAAAACAGGAAATTATTTAAACTTTATCTGTCAATAAAATCCCAACCGTATGTTTATGATGTCTCATTCAATTCATGTGATGCTTGCCCACTGTGTTAAATAAACAATCTGCACCTGTCAGTTGTTACAACTCTTACTGGAAAACTTAGTAATGAGTAACATAAAAATCTGCATTTGATAGGAATGCTATTCTAATGTTATTATGGTATAATTTATTAAAATCATTGATTCCAGTCACCCTTTGAAGCTTTATATTAAACAGTATCCTGGGAGATGAATGGCCAAAGCTTTAAAATGCAGGTTATAAACAATACTGTAGCTGGTAGTTTATAATTCGTGCAGTTTTTGTGAGATACAGTAGCAGTTCAGATAAAATTTCAAAACAAAAATATGGATTATATTTAACTTAAAAAAAATAAACAAATAAAAAATTGTTACTCTAGTAAATTGCTGATTTATTCCAAACAAATAATGTGTTTTCTTACTATATATTGGTTTCCTTTCTTCATAAATTCAGGAAACATCTTCTCAGCTATTCTGCAAAGCCTTTGTACCACTCCAACTCCTGGCAGAAAGAGCTAGCAGCAAGGATGCATTTCCACAGTTCACTGGTTTCTTCATGGAATCACATCAGAAAAAAGGCCTTCTATGAGCTTTTTAAACAGTGTTTGTGCCTCTGTGCTCAGTGAGCTTGCCCAGGCCCTTGGAAACTGACCTGTTAGTTTGTGTGGTTTGGTTTGGGGCAAGGAGATTTTTAGCACGGAAATACTGAAAGTTTTAAGTCATTCTCTAAGGACATGGACACCTGTCTAACTAAAGCTTTTTGTAAGATTGATTAGGCTGGCATTTGTAGCCGCTTATAAGCCTCAGCCATACTAAAAACTCTGTCTGAGACCTTTGCAAGGGTGTTAGCTCAGCAGATTTGTCTGCTTGGTCTAAATAGTAGCCACAATCCTTGTATTGCACTGCTTTGATTTTTCCATCAAGGAAAGCTAGAGAAACAGGGTAAAGAAATCAGGTTTCTTTTACTTTGCTAAAACAGATGATTTTGTCTTTTCCTGAAGATCTGTAATTCAAATTTCCAGGAGCAGGGAGATTATAATATGATAATATTTATAAAGTGCAAAAGCTACAAAGAAGACACACAAGAAGGAAGAAATTAAGGTATGGAAACAACTGGGAAGACTACAGGAGAAGAGTTTTAGTAAACAGAGGTAAATACAAGTAAAGTAAAACAAAATCTCAATGGAATTGGCATAACAAGTTGACAAAACCAGTGGCAAAATACAGACATGGAGATGTCTGAAATATATATTAGGAGAGGAGATGTTAGGTGGAATTGATTTATTTCTTAATGGATGGCAGTCTTTAGGTTAGGAAGAAATTATCTATTCATACAGTTCCCTCTGACTTTCACTTCATTTTCTGTAGGTGTAGCCTTTTTACTTATTGAGGTAGATTGGCCTCATTCCAAGACTTGTTTGCATGCCATAAAATTAGTGGCAAGGGAGCTTTCTTTCCATGCTAATTATGTTCTTTTAAAAGACTTGCTCCACCTATATGGGTGAGAGCCTGCTTAATGATTCGTATCACAGAGGTGAGTAAAAAGAGGAAAAAAGCCAAGCAGTCGTTGAGAATGTGGTGAGATTTCTGACATGATTAACTCAGATTCATTCCAGGCAAAATGTTTGACCTCATAATTTCCTCAGCTGAGCCAGTGTGAGGCCAACCTATCTCCAGGAGAGTGTCTGAACATTCATTTTAGTGAAAATATTAATGAGTTACAGTCCTGCTTAGCTAACAGCTTCACACCTGAATCCTTCCTCAATCAGGTATAAATGTAAAAATTCCAAAAATTTTAAGGCAACCAGTTTCCTAATAATGATAAACAAAGGAAGTCAGAGGCCAAAAACTAATGGAATAGTAGTAATATATTGCAATATATTCTGTTTTCCTGCTGTATCTGACATCTTAATGTAATACTGGTCTGCCAGAGTTACTGGAGGCAGTAACTTTATCTGCTCTTCCTCACAAAAGCACTTTCTGCAACACCAGGTCTTAATGCAAGAGCAGAGCAGCTCTGTTACTGGTACAGATAATTTTTCTCATCACCTTTCCACAGAAGCCATGGGCTTTAGTGAGACACTACACATGTGTAGAACACCATTCAAAGAAATGTAATTCCCAGTCAAGGGAAAAGGAAATACCTATATATATAGCTGAAGAGAGAGTGCAAAGAGGATGGAGTCAGAATCTATTTAGTGGTGACCAGTTGCAGGACAAGATTATCAATTACTTGCTAATAATCCCTATTTCTTTACTTCGGATACCAAGAAGCAGACTCTCCTTGGCAGAGAGTCAAAGCTGAGGCCTCTGAGCACACTTCATCAGCACAATGGTCTGATAACAACCCTGAAGCCTCAATGAAATTAGTAGTTCAACAGTCCCAGATTGTTATAGGGCATGAGGCACCTGTATGGTCTCTTTCTCAGCACATTTCAGTCACACACCTAAATCCAGCCTCACATAATGGCTGCGAGACATCACTCCCACTTGCCTGGTCAGTATTTCTGAGGTTTCTGGCACAGCCTGAGGTGGCAAAATGACAGACATGCTTTGGATGCTCTTTACAGACCCATTCAGCAGAATAAAAATTTTCTTACTTAAGCAAGAGGAAGAGTGGATCTTTGTTACTGCAGAAGCTTCACCAAATGGGATAGACAAAGCAGGGCCATGGAGTAACTGCTATGAGAAGACGTTGTGGCCTCATGCACACAAGGAATTTCAGAGATGCTACAATCTATTATAGGTGGGCAGAAAGGAGGAAGATCATTCCTTCTGAGATGCCTCTAGTTAACTAGAATTGTATGTTGGAAGGAGTCGTCCTGACAGACAGCTTGATGTCTCTTATGTCACTTTTACTGAAGCTTCAAGTCTGGAAGCAATTGGAAATCTCTGATATTTCTATGATCTTGGCTGCTAACAGGGTTGTTCATTCAAATGGCAACAGCATGTCAGAGCTTTGAAATGTATCAGTTATGCTCAGCAGCTGAGGCTGAGAAGCAAAATTGCCATTATTACATCCATGAGGAAGAATAGAGAAAGATTTCAATGACAATTTTGTCACCCTTTAGCAACGCTGTTTATATGCAGCTTAAAACATAGTTTACAATTTCCATGATATTCAGCCTTTCCTGATCTGATTCACAGGGTCATAAACTTTCTAGAAGACCAGTGGTACACAACAGGTATGAACCAGACCCAAAAGATGCCTGTAGTAAAGTGGCACCAGATGGATGAAGCCCATGTGAAACTCAAAGCCAAAATAACTGAAATCCTACAAATTACCAGTTACTACACCCCAGACTGATTTCAAATACGTGTTTTGGTTTTGGTTTTGTTTTTTAATTAGAGCAGTGGATGTTTTGCTTTGGGATTTTATATATATTTCTATGTTAGTTCATGGTATCCAGAAAACAAAAACAGAACAAATCAACAACAACAAAACGGGCACACAGTTTATAGCTGTGCCTATGCTTCAGAGGTAAGGTAAAATGTGTACTGAATGCTATGAATCACATGTAATTATAATTATATAAAATTACGTCTAGGAACTACAATGGGAATTTCTTAAAAAAATAATTCAGTGATGAGTGTAAGTCAAAATAAGGCTTTCTCCTGCCTTTCTCCTGAAAACATACATTTTAAAAATATTCATCTATAATTCTGCAGACATTGATTTTATTGACTATGTGCAATGTTAATCAATTGCTGTTAGCTAACAGTGCAGCATGCCACATCCAGCACAGTATGCTGTCAGTGCATAAGCATCAGGTTGGTAATAGCCTAAATCCCTTGCACAGAAAGAGCTTTCTACTGTACTTCACGATGACTGTCTTGAGACAATGTTGAGACAGTGATGTCTTCTAATGAAGCCCTAGCTTACTCAGTTTGTCTCTTCCAGGTCCCCACATAGTATATTTCTTTGCATTTGAGGAATCCAGAGAGAAAACTGGCCTTTGTCAGGAAGTCAACAAACAATTTAATTTAAACGAACCCCAGGCAATCTTGTGACCCTGACTTCTGCTTCACCTCAGAGCCATCTGGCTGAGTTCATGTGTTTGGCACTCTGGGATGAGTGTCCAGGTTCTCCAGGTAATTCCAAGCTCTAGTTGAGAGGATGCTATTGGGGAGAGGAGTTTGTGTGACCCATGACTGATTCATTTATCCGAGAGAAACTGTGAGTTCATAACTCACACCACAGACTTTAAAAGCTAAATTACATGTTCAAATAATAACAGTGTTGTTTATAATTAAACTACCTTGCACTGTGACTCAGTCAGAAAACAAGAAAGAAATTAAACACACAAAACTTGAAAGATCCTTACCACGTACAAAATATTGACACAACATGATGCCACTAAGTTGGTGAGACTGTTCATGGTATTTGAGTTTAGTATTAAATGCAGATTCAGTATTGGATATGATGAAGCTGATGGACTTTGGAATATTTTTTATTTCCTGGTTTAGTACCAGAGTCCCAGATCAGGACAAGATATCGTGAGGACACCAGCAAGATGCAGCTGAAGTCTTATGAAAGTTTACTACCAAGGCAGAGAATGATTTGACAGGGAAAAATAAATAAATAAATAAAGTACTACAAGTCCCAGTTTCTTACCTTATGCAGTTATCTCAGTGACTGGACTATAGTAAGCTGACAACTGTCTCTCCCACTGTAGCCCTTTACAGAGAGTCCCAATAGTAAAATGGTGACAGAGATGTAAATTCATCAGTGGAAAAGCTACTCTAATGTTTGAGGAAGGCCCAATATAGCCTTGAAATTTGCTGGTAGACTATTAGACAGTTCATAGTTAAAATGCCATGTGTTTGTCCCCAGTATAGCATCCTGGTTTGGTGAGAACACATTTCCAAACCGCCTTTCATCTGAGATTCCTATCTTCAAGGTAGTCTCTACATGTGTCAAGGTAACAGCTAAGTGCAGAATGCTGAAAGCACCACATCAGCACTGGGGAAAGGAAGAAGAAAAAAAGTAAAAGGGAAAAATAAAAGAAATGGGGTATGACAGGAGTTAGACCGACAGGGAAAGAAGTCCATGAAAACTTCCTCTAACAAGGACTTGATGCCTGTTAGGTGTTCATTTAGGGTATGGCAGTGCTGATCATAACAAAACTTGGACAAGTTTGGGGGCTAGACTACCACAACTGTAAATGAATTATATGTGGTTACTACAGTGGATAACTGAAGAACTGCAGAACCAGAACTGGGAGCAGGATATAGCTCACAGAGCTTACAGGGTAGCAAAGAGAAAGGAGGGAAAAGTCAGACAAATGGCAATAAAGAAAACCTCTGGAGAATGCTGACGAATGTGGATTGCTACTGCCAATGCTTCACACAGCTGTGAAACAGAACAACACAAAAGGCAGCCTTGCGTATTTTTTTATATAAACAGAAACACCATTTGGTCTATAGATGAGAAGTAGGAATGAAAATTGTCTTAAAACTGCTTATGAGAATGGACAGAATAGTTTATTTTATACCAATCTGTCTTTTGTACTGATGTCTGTAAATACTGGTGCTTACATCTTTGAATCCCCATTTATTCTATTCTGGCTTTATTATCTCTCCATCATTATCAACAAATACGGAGTTAGCCAGCTGGAAAAAGTGTATATTCTGAATTATGTTTCCTTCTCAACTGTCATGTGATTATTAACTCAGATAAATAAATAAATTTAAGCTATTCTAGGGCCCATTGGCAATATACTAGAAAATGACAGTAAATTACACTCTACCTTTTTAAAAATGTTTTGAGATTCATGGAATAAGAGCACCAATAGTAATTCACCATTTTGAGCAACAATATTGGTTATTACAGTACCCATTCTCACACTTTCATCCATGAGTCAGAACTGCGGCTTGCCACAGCTTTTCCCAATGATCTACAGGGAGAGGTGTTTTGGGAAAAATGTTTATTTTCTGATTATGTGATAAGTGATTTCAGAAGTGATTATGAAATGAATCATATTTTGTCTGTCAGTTCTCTGCCTATTGAATTTATTTTACTGCTGACCAAGCAAAGCACAGATATGCTGGTCTGTATCACCTAAAGCCAGTCTGTAATGTTGTTGCTCAGATTAAGTACAGCCTTCATCCTTCAGGGGATTGCACAGGTACAACCTTGGAAAGTAATATTCCATGATTTATCTGATAATTCTGGTTGCATCTCATTCTGTCTTGGAAACAGGAACTCTTCCTATCTTGTACAAATAAAACAGTAATACTGTAGTCATCAGATACAAACACAGAGAAAAGTTGTTGACTATGAAAAATCTGTTTTGAGACAATTGTTTTAGTTTAGATGAGTATTAAAGATGTCTCCTATCTGAGATGTTATACATAATTTTTGTTCATTTTTCAGGGACTTCAGAGAGGTTATTGCTTAGAGACATCAGTATGTGCCTAGATTTGCTTATGAACAATGAGCTATACCTTTACAAATTGAAAATGAACATGTTTACATACAAAAACTTAAGTTATTTCCCTATTTATTTCCCTTCTTCTCCTTTTGAAATACATATTTTCCATCTTATTTTAGATGTATAGAAATAGATAGTATATGTAGATGCAGTATATATACAGTATAGAGACACTGTATATAGAGAGACAGGCTATATATAGAGACTGCTGGAACAGGTGTATATATATATATATATATATTTTTTTTTTTTCCCTGAGGAAACTGTCTGCTTGTGGCCTAGACAGGTATACTCTTCTCTGGGTAAAGAACTGGTTGGAGGGCCATGCCCAGTGGGTAGTGGTTAATGGAATTAAGTCCAGCTGGTGTCCCATTACAAGTGGTGTCCCCCAGGTGTCAGTACTGGGGCCTATCTTGTTTAATATCTTTATTGATGATCTAGATGAGGAGATTGAGTGCACCTTCAGTAAATTTGCAGATGACAACAAGTTTGGAGGTAGTGTTGATTTGCCTCAAGGTAAGGTGGCACTTCAGAGGGATCTGGATAGGCTGGGCTGCTGAGCTGAGGTGAATGGGATGAGGTTCAACAAGGCCAAGTGCCAGGTCCTGCACTTTGGCCACAATAACTCCATGCAGCACTATAGGCTTGGGGCAAAATGGCTAGAAGACTGTGGAGAGGAAAGGGATCTGGGAGTGTTGATCAATGCTTGTCTGAACGTGACCTGGCAGTGTGTCCAGTTGGCCAAGAAGGTCAACTGCAGCCTGACTTGTGTCAGGAATAGTGTAGCCAGCAGGACCAGGGGCGTGATCGTCTCTCTGTACTCAGCTCTGGTGAGGCCACACCTCGAGTACTTTGATCAGTGAAAAAGATCTGAAAAAAGATCAAAGAAAAAAAAAAAAAAAAGCTCACAGTTAGTAATTCTACCCTGGAAGAAAAGAGGGGCAAAGATTAATATGACATTCTCTTTGTACATGCCTATGTGTATGAATGGGAAGAGTGATTACATCCCATAATGAAACTGGACAAAGTTATGCATTTTTACACACAGAAAAAAAAAGTCTTTCTTATTGAACTACATTTTCTAAGACAGTAAATTAGTGCATTCCTAAAGCACTAGCAATATTTCTAAAGTTCTAGTAATATTTCTCTATAATTTATTTCATTTCTTTTTTTTTTCTCTTGTAATATTTATTCTTGCATATTTATCTGTATATCAGGCAAATCTATGTACTAGGTTTATCTGTTTATTTGCTTATACAGACTTTGAGGAAAGATTCATATCTATCAATACTTCTGAAATCACTATCCAGCCCTGTTGTGAAGGGTAACACACTTTTGGCTTCAATAAGATGGAAAAATATAATTTATTTTTAACTCACTAGTTATCTCTGAGAAGAGGCCAACCCCAGCTTGCCACAGCTTCCCTTCAGGTAGCTGTAGAGAGCAATGAGGTCTCCCCTGAGCCTCCTCTTCTCCAGACTAATCACCCCCAGCTCCCTCAGCCGCTCCTTGTGCTCAAGGCCGTTCACCAGCTTTGTAGCCCTTCTCTGAACATGCTCCAGGGCCTTGATGCCTTTCTTGTAGTGAGGGGCCCAAAGCTGAATACAGCACTCGAGGTGCAGCCTCACCAGAGCAGAGTACAGGGGGATGATCACCTCCCTGCTCCTGCTGGCTGCACTACTCCTGATACAAGCCAGGATGCCATTGACCTTCTTGTTCACCTTGAGCACACTGATGGCTTCTACCCCCAGGCCCCCTTCTTCTGGGCAGCTTTTCAGACTCTTCTCCAAGCCTGCAGTGTTGCACGGGCTTGTTGTGCCCAAGTACAGGCCAGGCACTTGGCCTTCTTGAAAACTGCTGGAATATTTATGTTAAGTTTGTTGTACTGGTAAGGAATAGAAACAATAGTTCTGCATTGGCTCTTGCAGATCCCCTAGAGATTCTAGTCAGGTCGGTGTAAATTAATACATATATATATTAAACTATATTATGATTTCAGAGTAAAAAAAAATCAAGTAAGGTAACTATTTTTACAAAACATACGCACAGAGCTCAAGACCAGGCAGTCACCTCCAGTCCTCCTCCAGTGCTAGATGACTACCAGGAATGGTGATGATTCATTTGCTACCTATTGAGCACAAAGATAGGCTGTACAGAGCTGTACAGAAACCAAGATCTGGATGTGATGCATGTCTCAGAATAATTACAATCCATGTCAGAGTGACGTACTTCCTGCTCAATTCATGTTTGACCCTTATTGTCATTCTTCTTGATCTTTCTCTGTCTGGTGTGAATTCAGTATTGTACTAACAAAATGTGAAGAAAATGTCTGAGTTTAATTTGCTCCACTTTTTTTGCATCAGTCACTCTTCTCTCAGCAGCCTATTCATAATCACTGCTAACACAGAAAACAGGCCCACAGCTGTGATGTACCTTTTGAGTCAAGCAGGCTTCGTTCTTACTATATTTTCATTCTCCATTTCCTTCCTGCCCAGCAGAACAAAAGAAAATATTTTCCTCTTTGTTGGTCTGTTTGGAAGAAGTGTTATTTTTCTGCAGTTCTCATGGAATATTTCAAAATCCTTTTCCACTGGGTAATGGACCTGAAAACTGCCAGACACCAACTGCACTGCAGAAAAGCACATGTGCAGATACTAAAGTTTAAGCCTGCATTTAAGTGTTTTGTAGGATCAGGGCCTGCATCAGCAGTATTTTACTATACAAACGATCACAAATTCCGCAAAACATTGACTGCTCTTGAGTGGATGTCCTAAACCTGAATTTTCAGAGGAACTGGATTTTATTCACATTGTATTCACATTGTATGAAGCAGGCTTAAGTGTTTTCCCAGGTTTCAGAATCTTGCTCCTATGAGCTAATAGCAAACACTAAAATAAAATAAAAAAAATAAAAAACAAAAATCAAAACCCCTCCTTTCTTGAGTTTTGCACCCCTTTTACAGCATCATAGATGTTCACAGCAGAGTGCAGTACTGAAGTCTCTGCTGTGCCAAATGAAATAGGAGAGTCTAACAAGAGAGTTGCTCTCAGGACCCCTAAGGAAAAAAAACATATATAAATATGATAGGTAAAATTAAATGGGTATCCTGCAAGCCATATCTTACTGGCCTGTTTAGAGGATACATAGACATAATCAGTCCTTGACTAACAACTTATTAATCCTACAAATAGTATTTATAATCACCTGTCATGTAGCAAGTCATTGCGCTGAGTTTCACCAAATTACCACTTTTTAAAAAAAACTGACAACTAAAATATCAGCTCAAAATAAATGTAATTATACCCAAAAGGCCAACTATAAGAAATTAGTTCAATGAATTATCATTCTCTCTGTTTCACTGAGGAAATATATAACTTCTCAGCTTGTCTTACTTTGAGTGTTCCTCACATTTCAAAATGTTTCTTCTATTTGGAAGTTGCATAGTAGAATATCTACTGGGGAAAGAATGGCTAATCGTTTTTTAAGAGAGAAAGAAAAGATTAGAAAGAGAGCAAGGATAACCAGTGATAATTCTTTTTAAATGGAATGTGGAAACTGAATTTTTACTTATCAAAGTAATGGACACTCCTTCCCTTGTGAAATAATTTGAAATGAAGCAATGGGTAGTGTTATTTTCTCTCTGTAACTGTAAGTCATACTTTATTTTGTTTTAATTTTAAATGGTAAGAAATTTCTAATAGTGTTCTATGAAAAACTGTAATAAAAAAAAAAAAAAAAAAAGAAAAAAAAAAAAAGAAATAACAAAGAAAAAAAAAGTTCATTGCAGGAGCTACAAACATGAGAATAAAGTACCATAGAATAATCTAGATAAATACAGAGAGGCTGGGAAGTTGGAGGCTGATTTGGTCCACAAGTCAAAGATAAAGATGTGCCTAGAGCAATCATTTCCTTTTGAATTATGGAAGAACAACAACAGTATTTTTCCACGCTCATGATCATAGCCGTAGAATCATGTGAAATACTGGGAGGTGAGAACTTTTGTCCTGTATAGACATATTATTTAAATATTGGCATAAAACACTTTGGCTCAAGTGTGCCTGCACATTTTCTCTTTTCCTGCAGGTTCGTAAGGATGTTCTTTACAGATCCTGCTGACACCCTGTTGTTAGCCTACACATACGCAGAGTTGAAAAGTGGGTAAAATTAGTCACCAGAGGGTCTTGACATCTTGTTGCACTGAGTGCTGAGCAGAAATGGGCTGAATGGCAGAACTGTAGTAGTCAAGATTTTAGTGGAGCACAGCAACAGTTCATGCTACAGAAGCTAGTGTTCTGTTAAATACCTGTGAATGATCACTGCCCAGCCTGAGAAATGGAAAGCAAGGAAATATTGATATTCTGTTATCCTGGCAAATATCCTTTGGGATTTTTATAAGAAAATATTTAAATGGGTGCCGTATCACTTTGCTAGACAGTTAGGATCTTGCTCTCTCCATGATATCTAATCTCATATGATGTACTAAGAATAATTTTGTTAGAGAAAAAAATAAAAGGAAGAAAGGATTTGCTACCAAAGCCTTTAAAATAATTTAGTAAGAACGGCAGTGCTGTTTGGATAGGAGTCAGCAAGACAGGAAATTAAATGTTCACAAGTCCTCCCTCCAAGCCAGATGGGTAGATCCCAGAGTGAATCTACACAGCACAGCTTGTATTTCAAATAAGCAGCACAGTGGTGAATAAATACAGTGGATCAAAACAGAGCTGCTGGGTAGTAGATGGACAAAGCTGCCACGAGGCTACCTGCTGTAAATATTAGAAACTTCCCTGAACAATCAGCTAATAAAATAGGGCATGGAGGGAAGGAGCAAAGCCTGTTGAAATATGCCAGAATGTATCAGCTCCCTTATTACTTTAACAGCCCACTTAAAAACAAACAAACATATAGAAATATTTGGAAATTTTATTAAGTAGATATTATTTTATTATTGTCTCCTTATTGTCACTGCAATTGCTGAGAGCCTACACTGTAATTCTAGGATCTTATCACAAATAAAAATGAGTGATTCTGTGGAACTGGCTCTATAACCTTACTGGTGTAACCACAGGAGATGGAGAGTTTTAGCAATTCGAAGTTTATGAAGATGCTTGCAGCTTAATGAATACAATGTTGGAAATGCACACATCCATAACAGAAAATTAAAACAAACAAAAAACAAAACCTATTTTGAAGACTCCATCATGGCCCACATTTTCAGTTTACAGTTCCAATATCTCTAATACCAAGTTTAAATTGTGTTCTACGTCATTTGTAAAGATTACATATTCTGGGGATTTGCTCTCCAGAGAGCAAAGCCTGATCTTTCCAGTCTAGTCTTTCCCATTGCTATTCTATTTTTTTAATTCATCATCAAAAGTTCATTGTCAACTCCTGTCTTCTTTGCGAGTGGTTATGAAGAGGGTGCTCCTTACTAGGAACTGGAAACAGTCTCTCACCTAAGATAGTTTAACTCAGAGAAAATAAGAACAAACAGTTCTTAAAAAAATGCTTTTTGATGCTATGAGAACACTCAGACAGCAGGAGCGCAGCTGAGATTAATGATGCTCCTTTTGCTTCCTTGAACCATTTCTTAGAGGCTCCAGTCTTTTACTGACTTCACGAAAGCATGCGTATACACATAGCAAGGAGAAGTGTGTTGTGGTGTAGCTTTGCCCTCTCTTCTTGCATTAATGGAACAGCTTGTCCTGACTTACACCCAAAGCTGACTGAGAGTACAAAAAAAATTTTTGAAAAATTATCCAAAAATTCTTTTTCTTCTTTTTTCAACTGCTCACGAAATTATGTAAATAGGCAAAACAAATCCATCCAAACAGAGCAGCACAAATCTTTAAAATCTTGACTTAAATGTTTAAATACTGGTGTTCTGTTTGGCTCTGCAAGACAAATTCTGACAACTGTGACCATGGCAGCCATAAAACTGTTGATATCCTGATCCTAGGATGCCTTCTACTCTGTTCCTGACAAATCCCCTTTAGCCTTCATCCTGTGTTCAGGGCTACACATATGTATTTTCAGCAAGCATATCTGCACATTTTTAAAATCTGTTTTCCTCTTCTCCCTGGATAGTACTAGTATAACCTGGCACCTCTGTTTGGGTGAGCATAACTCCAGCTGAGGTACCTCATACACCTTTTGCTTCCTACCACAGTTCAGCAGTTGATCTTTTTTTGTACAGTGAGAAAAGCAACTACCACACAGTATGTAAAAGCTTTGGTGTCTTAGAGAGAAGAAAACGTATTAGGAAAAGCAAAAGAATTCTCTGAAAGCTCAACTACTCAGTCAAGAGCATTAGCTCATCTTGATCTGATAATGGCTAAGTAAGGTAAAGAGGCCTTATAATTACAGTAAAAGAAGCATAGAAGAAAAAAAAAAAAAAAAAAAAAAAAAAAAAGACAGAGAACAAAAGCAAAAGAAACCTGTTCCCTGTTAATCTTATAGTTTCCTACTTGTTGGCATTTTAGCTCACACCTTCCCATCAAATCCCTTCCTATCAAATTACTGACCACTCTAGGTCAGCCTTTCAGAGGTGCTAAATAGAGCTCTCCATTTTCACTTAAGCCTTTCAACTTGCCAAAAAGGTCGACCACCCAATTAGTAAAATGATTATTGGTGGCCAGGTGCATTAATTTCTCTGAGACGCATACTAGAGCTGCTATTCTACAGGTTAAGGGAAGCTGTGATCGCTTGACCAAAGTTTTTGTATGGCTCAGACCTCTGCAGTGCAAACACCTTGGGAATACCTGACAGACTGCAACTTATTTCAGATCTTCTTGGGTAAATATCCTGAAGCCTTTCATTCTCACTGTGTTTGTCATTTCAGCATAAATAACAGAACTGGTTCGTAAAGACAACCTGATCAACTGGGTTTTGGTCAAGGCTGCAGCAACTGTTGATTGTGTTAAGTGGGAAGGGTTTTCAGGTGTACAGTGCTAGTGGGTGAGTCTTTGTGTTTATAAAGATATGCCCCGGCTCCTTCCTGTGCTGCCAGGACTGTTAGAAGCTCGACTAAGGGGTGGAATGGTAATCTGGATTCACCTTGTTACCAGAGCACAGCATGAAGATGCATTTTGGGATATCTCTGTGTATGTTGAGAGTTAATAATGAGACCACCATCTATGGGTATGTGAAGATACTGGCCCATCTTAAGTACTGTAGTATGCCTTCCACCCTTTTTCTGTCTTCTGACCTGTTTAGACCCTCTTGAACTGGCAACCAGCAGAAGCTGGGATCCTATGTTGGGTCTCTGAACCCTAGTATCATCTTCCATTTGCTAGAAGACTGGACATGGCACAGCAACTCACCATTTAAATTGTGTGTGGAGGAATAATAATTGATGGATTTAGATTGTTTTCTTCTTCTTTAAAGACTTGGCTGTGAAACAAGAATTACTGTACACAGAAATGACAGGCATGCACTCAGAACAAAAGAGACAGCTGAGAAACAATTTTATAAAATTTTACATGAGAGAGAAGCAGTGACTTTGAGGACCCCACAGGTGCATGAAACCTGACTGTAGCCCATCCTTTCTTTTAGGAGGCTACTCAGCTGCAGCATTTAGATTATTTATTTTTTTTTCCTCAGACATCTGGATGCAGTGAGGCAGTGCAATTTAATCACAGGGAAACGATCTCTGTGCAGTGGGCTATGCTAGCTGTTTTCCCTACTGCAAGTACAAAATCCCACTTATAGGCCAACACTTTTACATTTTGGTTCATCTAGTTTGATTCCTATAGTCAGCTTGTGTTCTCTGTGGAAATCTGGGTACTTTCATCACCTTTGAACTAGGCTACCCTAATTTCCCTGTCTTCAAGTGTTTAATCAGAACTGCTTGAGCAGGCCCATGGATTCCTAGAACTTCCCTGAGCTGAGAGAAAGCTAGAAAATTAAAAAGGGGGAGGAAATCTTCAGTATTTAAAGATTCTGCAGGTGTCATTGTCCTATATCTTGCAACTGTAGTGGGTTATCCCTCTAAAGAATTACCAGGAAGAAGAGCCCACCATCCCCCTTCTTTATGGCAGCGCACAGAAAAAATATGAGTATCCACTACTTGCCTATTTTGGTTGCATTTTGTTTGGATATGAAGGTTTCAGGAGAGATGCACAGTAGATGGAATCACAGTTCTATGGCTCATGTTTTGCTTTTACTTTATCTGCTGCTGCAATTGACTCTCCATCGAGAGATGTCATAGACAATAATGTTTTTGACTCTGAGTCATGGGACATCTTTCGTAGCTGGCTAGGGGAAGTACCACAGAACATAAATAGTGGTTGGGAAATGATGCATTGGAGAATACTTACTAGTGGGTTCATCACTGAAATGCTGTACCAAGCAGGATGCTGCCAGGGTACGTCTTAGGTCTGGTTCTTGTCTGTATTTTCTGTTAAAAAGGCAATATGTCAGATTTTCAAATGAAAGAAATCTGAAAATATGTGCAAATGGAGGCTGTCATATGTGCAATATATGTCATATGTGCAAAATATGTGCAAATATTAGCTGGTCAAAATTATCCAGACAAATTTGCATAATGGCCTGGAAAAACAGGATGCAATTCAACAATAAGCAAAAAGTAATTATTATTTCTATTTAGTCAGGAGTTATCGCTACCATATAGCAAGATGTCTCTGGGTATAGCTGGTTTGGTAGCACTTCTGATATGCTGAAGTTTAAAACTTACCTGCAATGAAGTAGTATTCAACTTTACTCATGACTGGCAATATTTGAACTCTTCATCAGGGAGTATAGTGATAGGACAAGGGGTAATGGCTTTAAACTAAAAAAGGGTAATTTAGATTAAATAACAAATTCTTCACTCGAAGGGTGGTGAGGCACTGGTGCAGGTTGTCCATAGAAGCTGTGGATGTCCCATCCCTGGAAGTGTTCAAGACCAGATTGGATGGGGCTTTGGGGCCAACCTGATATTGTGAAAGGTGTACCTGCCCATGGCAGAGGGCTTGGATATAAAGGATCTTTAATGTCCCTTCCAACTTAAATCATCCTGTGATGATTCTATGACCCTGTAATTCTATATAGAGCAATATAATAACTGGAGCATGGGGCCAGTTTTACATGAAGCATTGCAAGACAGATTAGGACCAGCAGAGGTGGTGGCATAACCACAGTTAAAATTTTTAAGCACTGGCTTTGAAATGTCTATCACAGTAACATCAGTACAGCTATTCCTGACTTGAGGCTGGAGATGGGCTGGCTCTTTCAGCCCAGATTTTCTTTGCTTCCATGCCACCTATTAACATCAAGAGAAAGGGTCAGGTAACATACAGCTAGAAGAGGTCTGTCTGTGTTTGTCTCCAAGGTGGCTTTGTGGGGCTATAGTTGACACAGATGTATGGCTCTTGCTCTGGGCTGAATTCCAGCTCATTAGCTCTCCTGAAAACTAAATTTCTGCCCAGGCTACAGGCACTGTAACCCAAAGGCAATAGTGAGAGCAACACAAAGCACAAACAAGGGCAAAAGATAGACCTGCTGCTTTAGTCCTACCTATAGTATTTGTTACCCATAATATTGCAAAGAATGTGTTTATCTTAGAAGACAAAGAGGAATACAATCAATTTAGCAGCTAAAACACAAATGCTCCTAATCCTATCTCTAAGGCACCTGCTGCCAGCAGCAGTTGCAGGAGCTGCAGCTAGGATTTAAAGTTGTATGAAACATTTAAAGGAATTAAGCCATTTATATACCAAAATTCATATTACTAAAATAACCCTAGGGATATTTCAAAAGCATAGATAATTGTAATTAAGGCAAAATAAATAAAAAACAGGGTTTGGTGGTTTTTTTTGTTTGTTTGTTGTTTTTTTTTTACTGAAGGATGCGGGGCTTGAGAGGACAGACTACAAAATCCTGTACTGGATTTTTCAAGGGTATTTTCAAGGGTGCTCAAGCCTCCAGAATGTGCATATTGTTAATCAGTGAATGTTTTCTGAAATGGCTAAGTAAACTAGGAACCAGCCTTTTGTTGGCTTTCACTAGCATCCATGTTTACACATTGATTTGTGAGCAGAAACAAAAAGCAAGAGCCTTATAGGAAAGAGAAGTCAAATGTAAGATAGGTGATGATACAAAGTGAGGAGGGAAATGCTTGACTTCACTTCTCTGGCTGGTATCAATCTACACGTGGAATTATCTGCTTCTGTGAACTATGACTTGTAATTCAATCTTGTATGGCAGATGGGGCTCTGGGAGGCAGTAATGCTGAAGGACACAAGGCTAATTGTGGATAAATTAGGTAATTTTGCTTGCTGTGGGGAATGCAGCAGACTATTTACTTTTTTTGGCTTCACACAGTGGTTTGCCATCATACAGCAAGAACATAAAGAGGCAACAGGCAAAAACTGGTATTCCTGAGTAGGAGGTGAATCTCACTTGGCATCTGATCGGAATCTCACAACTAAAATATTTAAGTGATCAACATTCTTTAATATTTTTATCTTCCTTTTGAGACCGAATACAATTTCCCTGTCTTACAGAACTGTGTTACAGCAAAATTAAGATACCTCTCATATTTACTAGACTGGAACCTGCTGTAGATTTACATTATACTGTTCTAACAACTTTGCGGACTGTGGATATGCCCTCTAAGTGAAGTCTTTGAACTTCTTTCTTCATGGAATTATTTAGGCATCCCTGAAAGCTACAGTTCCATGGACAACCATATCCCTATGGAGACAGAAAGAAATTGTTTTTTACAGCACTGAACCATCACAGCTCTGCTATGCTTTTACAAAGCAATACTTTGAATTTACGGACCAGGAATGCTATGCATTTTTCTCACAAATGGCAACATCATTGAAAAGGGCCTTTGACAACATCAACATGTTCTTTCTGTGAGAACCAGGACCTTCAAATACACTTCCAGCAGCAGTATTAGAATGGACGATAGCTTCTAATTTATCATTGCTGGAGAAAATTCTCAGCTGTATTTTCACAGCCAGCTCACCATAAATCCTAGTTGTGTTCATCCCCCTGCAAAGTAACTGGAACAGAAGCTGTCACACACAGATTTTCTATTTTACAGTGACACCTGCAGTGTTAAGGGGAAAATGCCACTAGGAAGAGCAGAGCTGTTTGGTTGTTTGGTGCTGGGACTCATGCTCTGATAAGTTCGAGGGCAGCACACATGGTCAGTCTTGAAAGACAGTTTCCAAAGAGCACTGGTCCACCACAAGTCATACAGTTCTATTATAGGTTTGCTCGGTGCTACTAAGCAAGCCAGAATGTATCCTCTCTGCTCCCCACAGTAAGGTGAAATCATCTCATTTTGAAGCAGTGGTAGTCTACAAGGTTTCCTTGGATTTCACTCTTTAGACCTTTAATTATGAATATATGTGTTTCCTTTGTCTTTAAACAAGATAGTGTTTGAAAGGTAGCTGGTGAAAATAAGCAGCAATTCAAAATCTAAAGTATAGTCCCTTCTGTGTGTTGGGGAAAAATTCAGGGAGTGACTTCATTGTCTACATCGCAGGTACGAGTTACTGAGAACTCCAAGCAATGTTATTTTTATATCTCTGGTGATGTTTCTGAAAGTCTACAAATGTTTAAAAATGACAATTCTGTCTTTTAATTTTGCTTGTGGGTGTTTTTTGTTTGTTTGTTTGTTTGTTTTCCTAGCCCAATTCAACCCTCACCTCAAACACACAGGTTCTGGCAATCCTTATCATAAAGAAAAACTAAGACAGATTTTTTTCCTGGAAGGAGAAATTTATTAAGTTGGTTAAAAAAAAAAAAAAAAAAAAAAAAAAAAAAAAAACAACTTCAACACAGACAAGTATGGTTCAGAATAAGCTTTTGTATTGTCCCCCAGCTGTAACTGTGCTATTCAGGTTGCAACTGCTGAGGTGCTGTGAATGTATAATCTCATAAGATATGCTCTTGAGGAAAGAGAATGTTTCATGAAAGAGGATCTGTGATCAATACCTCTTGTACATTTGAAGGAATGGGGCATTAAATATAGTTTCCAGATGGAGCTGATGGCTATGTTTCATGCTTGTTACAATTCATTGCCAAAGATTCGAGATCTGTCTTCTACTTTCCCTGCTTCGATATGTCATAATGAGCTTTTTGTGTACAGAAACAGAATTTTATGGAATTGTATATTAGAACAGCAATGGCAACCATTTTTTTACCTTGTATTCCTCTTGGAGGTGGAAGAATGAAACAGGATCTTAAAAGAAAAGGACTAGATCAAATCTTGCATAGCTGTAATACATATATTTTCCTCCTGTGCTGCAGACCTTCATTTCTCACTGCTTCCATCTTCACCTTTCTGTGGGGAGGTTGATTTACGGCACCTGGATGTGGATCAGGTAAAACTCTGCAGTCTGTGGGCAGCAGAAGTTCTGCCCTCATCTCTGTGACTGCACCAGAGGCTTGGGAAAGTCAGATCTTTGTGTAAGCATAAATATTTCCAGGCATGCCAGCAAATTCTTTACCTAGTTATTTAATTTAAATTATTTTAATAGTCTTTGCTTTCCTCATTTTGCTTCTCTGATCACTTCTATGCAATGGTCCAGCCAAGCCCTCTATGTGCAACGATGTTTGTGACAGGACAGCTTCACTCTTCCTAGTTGTCTGTAAAGGATCTACACGTCATACTAGTTTATCATCTGCTAAACAAACTAATGACATGAATGCAAAGGGAACACATAAAAGAACAACAAGGTGACTCTGTTAAAAAGATATATTCTCTTTGTGGCAGAAGTTGGATTTCTTCAACTGAGATCTTGTGTTAGGGAAGCTAAGCCTGTTCTTTTCAGCTGGAACAAATTCTGTCCTGTTTCTCTTTTCTCATTGCTCTACACATTGTTAGTGTTCAGCCAGAGTGTGTAGAGAGAAGGGGGTTTGAAGCTGTGACTGAACAATGACTGGGGGAGAGGGAGGAGCATATGAATTATATTTTAGCCATCTTATTTGTCTTAAACAGCAGACATGCATAAGAGGAAATATGGGTATCCCTTCACTAGAGGGACAAAGAGCAGTGTATGAAGACAATTGAAATAGATATATGAAAATCCTAATGTCTTCTGGAGAGACCAGAGCATGAAAAAGATGTTCTAGGCTAGAAAACACAATTTACATTATGAAGTTGCCCAAATTTCTCTAGAGGCATGGTCTTGTTCTGTGATCACTCTTCATGTTGTTGCTATTATTATTCCTTCCCGTGATTTTCTTTCATCAGACAAGTCACAAAGAAGGAAAGACTTTCATATCAGCTAAAGGAAGTATGATCAACAGGATAGGATCACGGATGAGGATTTGAGAAGCTTGTCACTGTTCCTAGCTTTAGTGGTAATACATTTAATTGCACTGAGTAATGTTATTTCTGCTGCTTGCCCCACCTCTTATCTACAGTGCCTGTTTAGCCTCAAAACCCTCAGGTTCAATGATGCTTTGCATGCTTATACAGCATGCAGTAGGTTGGTGCCCTTATCTCCATCTGGGCTTCTAGGTGAAGACAAATCATTAGCAAGTATAATAATAATCTAAAAGTAATGACTTTTGCTGCTATCGCTCATTTTTCTTGTGAAATCTGGACCTGTTTGATAATATTCATTTTGGTATTTAACTTTTGGAGACACCATGCCTAAGTCACTACCTATACCAACTGAAAAGCAAGTGTGAGAACAATTTTTCCATGTTACCTTGGTTCTTCCATTTTCAGCCTCTAAGAACAGAGCAGATGTTTTCGACACCTGGAGCCAATGTTTAAATCTTCCAGTAAAGCCCATTTAAACTTCCAGTGAGGACTGTCAAGTGACAAATGAAGCTTTAAATTCTTTTTTTATTTTGCCTACACCAACTCTCCTCACCTCACCGTCATCTAGAGCTTGCAGCTGATGTCTTTTGATGAATTCTCAGAAACCAGAGTAAAGCTTACTAAGTGGCTTCCCGAACACATGTTGAATGAATGATGCTAATGGGTTATTTCTCATAGCAATAACACTTCATTTGAACCCTTTATTTTTTTTTTTTCTTTTAAACTTGATTCCACACGGAGTGAGGTGACAGCTCAAATAACAAACGCTGCACTCTGATAGTCACTTGGTAACAGTCACCTTCTGCCTGACTTTTTTTCCTCTGGGAGCCAAATGACACAGAGCAGTGCTCTGCAGATCAGTGGGGAGAAAATTAGGAACAGAGGGCATTTAATGTGGAGGCAAATCATGAAGGGGCAGGTTGTAGAAGGGTTATCTGACTATTTCTAGATGGTGAGAATGCTACATGTGACAAAGCCTTGTTGTTTGCTGTTTCATCTATTAACAGGTACCTCTGTCCACAGAAGCACGGAATTTTTGGTAGATATGTGCCCTCATTTCTGTAAATCACCAATGGATGTAAACTGAAACAGGAAAGAAAACCTTGATCAGCACATTCAGACTGTAAAGGCAGTGCATTTTAATGGTGTTTAGTATAATTCATGCAAGTGCACGCAGTGCTGTGCCTTTTTGCTGTGCCAGAGCAGGACCACCAGGCACCAAGTCTGCCAGAAGCAGGTCCTACTGTCTGGGGGCTGCGGCAGATATCCTGTAAGGCTTTAGCAGGAGCATGGAAACATGCATACCAAATTCCTCTAGATGGCACAGCACCTTGACAAATCCATCAGTAAACAAGCTCCAGCTTCTGGTGGTTCCCTGAGAACACTTTTCCTGCCTAATTGTAGTTAATCATGCTAATTCCACTGCGATGCTGAAGCTCTTTCTTAAGGCAAGGTGGGCTGTAGTGTCCAAAGCCCAGCTTTGTCTATCTGACACTGAAGACTGGTATAATATCATACTCATGGTATCTGCTCTGGGCATTCACCCACGGACGGAGCACATCCCACTGAAGGGTTTACCTTATATGAGAGCTGGAAAAGAGGAAGCAGGAAAATGTGAGTGGTGTCTGTTTCTTCTTATTCTGCAGCACTTTTGGGGAGGGTGTACTTTTCCAACAAAGAACTGTGTTTTCAGGACTCCACAGTGAGCTGCGCAATTCACTTGGATTAATTCCTTGCTAACACAGACATATTTTTCATGAGAAAACAGCTTTCATGAAGCCACTAAGTGGCATTGCTGTTCTGTTGTACCCTAAGAGGATCCTACCAGATTGTTCCTACAGAGCCACAAGCCAGGCTGTTCCTGGAATTCACTGAAAGAAAGCAATCTGAGCAAGCACATTCAGCTTTCAGTAACGTGACCTCACCAGGATTAAAGTCACTCACAGTGTTTTCACTCATCTGGTAAGTCTCAACTCTTTCTGCTGCTGCTTCTGTCTTATTTATAGGATTGGATCACAAATTGCTTCAACTCTTCCTTCCTACAACACTCACCTTCCTTGTGAGGACAGAAGAGTGAGGACAGAGTGGGGTTTTTTTTGTTTGTTTTTGTTTTGTTTTTTTTAACTTCGGCTAAGGACAGATTCTGATGATAGATTTTCTTGGTTTTGTGTCAAACCCTGGTTGGCAGCTATGCCTCTGCACCCCAGTAAACAAGCACCTCCTTTTGCCTCCAAGAACGGTCCTAGGGACTAGTCTTGATTAAGCAGCTAATAACTATAATGATTATAACAACTATACTTCCTGGCAGGCTTCCCACCAGGCTCTCTGCCTCCACAGGTGTTGTGTTTACAGTAAAAACCACAGTAATCTGGGGGAAGGATCTAATCCTTACAATAAACAGGCTTATTGATGCTCACATTGATACAGCACACAAGATTTACAGAAAGCTGAGGAAATTGAGATATACACCAAGAGGGTGTATTTCTCTTGGTACATTTCCCCTGACCACTCAGTGCCCATCAAAAGATAATGAATATGCAAACACTTTCTGATATGCACAGAAAGTTGTAGGCCCAGATTGTGCCAGCTGTACTTGAGCGGCGTTTCCCCCCAAAGTCACCTTGGCTGCCTTGCTAGGCTGAGAGTGTGTATAAATACAAATGAGCAAAACTGTTCTTCACCAAGGCCACTGCTGCTTTTTAACGTGTGAAATATTACAGATCATTTCCAGAACACTGTGCACAAAGCAAGCTGAGGATCTTAACAGAGAGTATTTTTAGATGTAATATTTTTCAAGACACAATAGATCTGGAGTCAAAACCAAGCAGAGATCATTAATTTGTGATTGTACTGACTTCCTTGAGGGTGGCAGTTTGCTAAGGTAAAGAGACAGTTTGTGTGATCTAAGATCATGTTGATTGCTTCTAGCTTACACTGTTGACTTATTTTGCACTGGATGTGCTACACAGGCACAAAGAAAATCTGAATAAATGCAAACTAGGCAGAAAAAAAAGAGTGACTAACCAAAGACTCCGTCTACTTTGCGCAGATGCGTTCTTCAAAGATTCCCAAGTTTTGCTGTTCTCTGTGCGCTATCCCTAGTAATGCTGAGAACCATAGAACAGGGCGACTTTGCTTACCAGTGTTATTTTGCATCTGTAATTGCTCAGGTTGCATGTACAAAGTCAGTCTGCAGCTCTGAAGAGCTCAGCCTGCTGCCTTCCTGGGTTATCAAAGAGACTCAGGGATTTAAAAACAACACTTCTGTTAGGAGGCTTTGCACTTGTTATTGTCATAAGTAGCAGCTAACATCACATGGGCAGGCCAGTGTATACTGCAGCAGCCATGTCATGGGCTGAATTAGCCCATGTCGGGCTCTGGTGAGAGAACAGATGGCTTTCAAGCCTCATTTCTCCTTACCTGCCAGTCTTCAGCCATGCACAGCTTGGGTCATATGGCCTGGGCTCAGTGGTTTTATCTGGAAAGAAGCAAAGCCCAGTGACTCTGTGCTGTGCCCTCCCTCTACCCCCATGCTGAAGGCAGTAGGAGACAGGTGAGCTCTGTACCTGGCAGGGTTAGATCATTAATGCATGTAAATGAAGCAGTGGAAAGGAAAAGAAGATGGACAGATGCATGCTGCTTCAGCCTAACTTTGACTAGAAGGGACTCTCCGATGGTAAACTGTGCTGCAAAGGTTACTCACCAGCACACTGATTGAGACAGGGAGCATCTATTTTGTGTATTGCATCCTTCTTGCCTGGGCTTTAGCAGTGCCATAATAAAATGGATTAATAATAATAACTCAGAGCCAATGCACATTTATAGTTTAAATCTTATGCTAATCCTAGCAGTACAGTCTATTGTACCTGAGAGGAAGGGAGGGGAACAACCCTGGCTCCAAGCTAAACGAGTCTATCCTCTGGAAAGGTAATTAACAGCTGGTCTCCATGGAGCCTTTATCACAAAATCAATAGTAGTCAGTTCTGATTTCCCTCGTTCTTCTTTACTTTGTGCTGCTTTCACTGTTTATAGAAATGTTTGTGGGTCTGGCTGTTGGACTGGCATTGGAAAAAATGGAGCTAAGAGGATTGTGTCAACTGAAATCAAGTAAGTTTGCTTTGTCCAGAGATTTTGGCAAATCTTATTTCAAGATTTTACCCTCTCTTCACTTTCTGACCTTCCTATTTCAAAATGCCTCTTTGATCTTCATTGTATCATCACAGAAATCACAACAGAATTATGACTTTTCCATTGTTTTTAAGCTCAACAATACAATTTCAGACAGCAGCTGCCCTAAACACAAGATTTAGGGATAAAACCAGTATCAAAATGCAAGATGGACATATTCCTATAGTTGTACACACAGAACTGCTGAGGCTTCCTCTAGGATCATGTGGAAAGGATATAGATGCCTGGAGGGGATTCAGGGAAGAATCACAAATAATGAGACCTGGTAATCATGTACTTAAATGCAGATATTTTATCAAAAAGGGAAAGAGTAGATGGACATATGAAGATATTCTTGCAAGAGAGGAACTGAACAGGAAAAAATGACAGATTTGTTGTCAAATGGGTGTTTAAATGATATCAGATGGTGTTCTAAAAGTTTCACCATGGACAGCTCAAAAGCTGTTGGGCCTGACGCAGAAATCACTGGATAAATTTCTCAGGCTGGTGCTGTGAAGGGCAATAGAGTAGATACATACAGTGTATCCTCCTGATCTAGTCACAGGAGTGTTTTAATCTGTGGGCTGCCCAATAGGGTCAGCATGGCTTGTAGCTCTCACATGCCTTCTGAGAGAAGGGCTCTTTCTCAGATAGCTTGCACTAACTTTACGGAGGACTCAGAAGTGAAGTCTGATTTCCCACCCCATTTGAGATGGCTAACCTCTCATTACCTTTCTTTCTACACTTCGCTTGGCTTTTCCCATTCTCATTTACCCTCACCTCCGGGGCCATAATAATAAGGGAATTGAAAGTGGAATATGTCCCCTTATCTGTTGGCTGCATCCCAAGAGAGCAGAGCTGCCTGGGAACATAGGCTTTATGGGGTTCCAGGGTGCTGACTATCCATCTCTCTTGGCAACTGCTTCACGCCTTCAAACAGCTTCCCTGTCCCCTTCTCTGAGCAGGCAGGTCAAGGACATTTATTATAAAATGTGCAGCCTACACACCGTAAAGCCCTCCTTTCCTTCCTGTCCTCCTTTTCACCTTTGTTTTCACCCCTAATAAACTTGTGAGGTTATAAACAGGAAAAAAAGGACTCCATGCATGTGTTTTCCTATGGATTTCCATTTTTCCTATGGATTCCATACTGTTTTTTCCCCTTACTGTTTGTAATAGTATGGGGAAATAAGATTAAAAACTCAATACTGAATGCAAACAGACCATTTAGGTTATACTTTGTTCAGTAGTGCTTCATGTTTACTTTACCGATATAACCTTCCAGACGTTGGCCACTTCTGGTGTGATAAATAAATATTGTCTTTAAAATAGAAGTCTTACATCACCACATACCTAACAGATCGGAAAATACAGACCATAATAACCATAAATAACAAATAGCCACCTATAGACAGCAAGCTGCCTGTCATGCCATAAGCTTTTATATCCACAGGAAGATGAGGAGTGAGATGGATGGGGAGAATATGTTGACCCAAAATCACACTTGTAAAAGCAGTCTTCATAGATTTCTAGGCAATAAAAGTTCTTCAAAGGCATTCTCAGATCATTCTTAGATCCTTCCTGACATTCTCACAGCCCTCAAAATGAATTCAACCTAGTTCCACAAAGAGTATTGAAAGGAAGTGTGTCTACAGATTTAGACATACATGTATTTTTAGCTTTTTTGGGGAAAAGCAGTGGTATATACACAGTGGGCATTAATAAGGTTTTCTGGGCCAGGGTTCAACCTGCCATTGCACAGGAGACCACTTAGGAATAGAAGCTGAAACAAAGGAACAGTCCCATTTTATCACTGACCCTGGATTCCAAGGGCTCTAATCCCAGCACTGTTAGACTGGGCTCCCAATTGCAAGAAATACAAAACACCAGTGAATGAGGCTCTGTCCTTTCTAAAGTCAATTAAAAGACGTTTATGCATCCAAATGCAACGCAGCCAAAATGAGTTGAAATCACCAGATTTCTCTTTATTCATGGTAAATTATGGAGCTCTTTTAATAAATTCATCTCTGAATACTTGAATACTGTAAGATCTGAAAGCTTTCATATAAACTTGTATCCTTCTATAGCTGATAAGAAAATGCAAGCACTTTCTACATTACCGGCACAATGCTGAAACAGTCACAGATCTCTTTTTTTGTCATGCAAAAGTATTTGGCTAGGCAGATCATTTCTGAAGGTGCTGAATGTACAGTTGATTCTTTTAATTTGCTGGCTAAACTGGTAAATGACTACAAAGAAGAAAAAAATACTACTGAGAAACGTACCCTCACAAAAAGAAGATTGTGTTTAGTGATCTGCAGATCTCACATACAGATAAATATTTCTCTGTATTTACTTTCACATCCTATGATAGGGTAGCTACTCCCTATGCATTAGCTGTAGGAAGTGACAAAATAAACTTTGATTTAAGAAAAAGAATGTCTTGCTTTCCTCTCTATTAAGCTGATTCTTCATACTCCTTTTCTAGTGTAAAACTTTCAGGGATGCTTATGCCTTGAGTAGGTGTATGATTTGCTGGGTGAAAAGGCTGTCTGGGTGGCCAGAATCAAAGAATTGTGGTGAATGGAGTTAAATCCAGTTGGAGACCAGTCACAAGTGGTATCTCCCAGGACTCAGTATTGGGGCCACTTCTCTTCAGTATCTTTACCAATGATCTGTACTACTCACTGATCTGTTAATACAAGTCTATGGTAGATACCTGGACCAAGCAAAACCAGCTCTCCTGCATATATCTAAATCTATGTGAAGTTTGTACGTGGATCCATTCCATAGCTGGTTTTGCATCCTCTGGCCTTGACCACCAGGCATGTGATGAGTTGAAGGTAGAAAGAAAAGCACATTATTGTTGTTGTTTTCCTAGAACCATCTAACTGAGCTATAAAAGGAATATGCAAATGGATAGAATGGCATCAAAGAAAGGCAAAATGTGGATTTCTATCTATTGTCTCCCTCTCCAGATTTTGCAAGGGTACCTCTAAAAGCTATCTTGCATTGCTTTTATTATGTAAAGGGGCTGGTGTGCAGAAAGACTTGGGTTGTTCGTCACAAACATAATTCAGACCTGAGGACACGCTGTACTGCATTTAAGCACAGCCTTGTCACTTTATGCAGCCCTAGTATCTCCATGCCATTAATGTTTCTGTGTACTTCTCGGAGCTGCTGTTACTGCAGCTCTTGTGGGACAAATATTTTTTGTTCTTTATTCAGGAAGTGAATTTATCCTGAAGTCCATGTACAGTTGCCTGAATAGGACTAAAGTTGTAGGTTTGCTAGAGCCTGACTGAAAGAGAATTCAAATGAATGGACACTCTTTAATTGACTTCCAAGGGCATTCAGTTGGGTGGTGGTTAAGATGGTGCTTAGCAAGGATATGTATAACATTGAATACATCTTTGGCTACTGAGAACACTGCAGATAATGACTCAGTGAGGCTACACCAGCTTGTGCCAATAAGTTTTTCTCTCTGTGTGAAGATACAGGAAGAAAAAGCCTCACACGTGGACAGAGACTGTAAGGACACAGGAAATTGACTGGAACCATGAGAAAATTTGAAAATATGAGAAAATGATCTCATCAATGTTTCGTTGGGAAATGGAAAATACCTCCTAATAATACCTCCAGCTAATTGTTTTCAAGCACTCATATGATGGTGTGTGAAAAGATGGGAAACTTCTCTTCAGAGTCCTGTGGTTGTGCTATTACATCCATACATTACAAATATTACATACATACATGTATAACATACATTACAAATATTACAGGAAATATTTGAAGGGGTGTTTAAAACTGGTTGACAAATTTTATTTTTAATCTCTAAGATTATTCTCCGTTCACATAGAGCTAACTACTCCTTCCCAAAATTCAGATACTGATAACTAAATAAGTAAACGTTATTTACTTTATTCATCCTATTATTCCCACTGGGGAAAAATCAAGCCTCTCTGCATGAAAACTGTACTTCTTTAGTAATGTTGAGGGAAAAAAAAAAAGCCCAGTCTACATATGACTGAAGGAGATATTCGTGTTGGCTAATGATAACTTAACACATCTACCCCCAAGCTAACCAGAGGCTGAATGAGTCTTCTCATGGGACCTCTATCCAGGTAAAATCCTTACTGAAGTTATGACGCTTCCTTTCTGGAATAATACTAAAAATACCAATACAGCTGCAGGCTGATCTTTGCCTTCCTTTTAAAACCTGATCTGATAAATGGAAATATTTAGAATATCCAAAGTATTATAACTTTGGATGTGTGTAGGGGAATGAAGTAGATAAATAGTCCTTGTTTTTTCTACTAGTGTTAGGCTGCCCCAAGTCACACACTGTAATTGCAAGGACAAGGTGTTTCAGAGGATGAGTTTTCTTATGAAATAAAAGCCATGATTCCCAAGTCTGCATTTTTCTCTAAGATTCAGGACAAAAAACGTCATTCAAGACTTACAAGAAAACCTGTAGAAAGGAGAGGCGTAAAACTTGTAGAGGTGTCTCTGAGACCCTGTGTAAGTCAGGGCTGTTCCAGGTATGCTATGCCCAAAGTACAGACTTACAGTTCAGGCACAGTTTAGACAAACTATATATATATATATATATAGTTATATATATATATTTGTCTTTATTCAATGTTACTAATTGATTCAAGTGTTCCTAATGTTATGTGGAATTCTGACTTACATTCTGACATCTTTTGAGGAATGACTGAGGACCTTCATCCATAATTCAGAAGAACAACACAGTAAGAAATGAGTGAGCTTTTGACACATCGCAAGAACTTTTTTTTGACGCAGCTCAAGAACTTTAGAATTCTAAATCCTAAACTTGTCCCAGTGACTGACAGCTTTACAAAGCAATGAGGATGCAGTCTGGGATAAATTGGGTCTGAACTAGAATGGTAGTGGCTCTCCCAAATCTGCCTGGGGCTGTGGAAGGGTGTTCTGCACTTTTGTTAGCACCACTACTGCTGTGTCTGAGAGCAGTTACATCTTCTGACATAGCCAAATTAATCATTTATTAAGTATGATACATTCCTCTGTGCCTGTGGGATGAAAAAAAATAAAAGTGCATTAACAAAGTAGTCTAAAGCGCACTAGCCTAAACATACTACAAATGTTTCTTTAGCTTCCCCACTGTCACTCAGGAGTACCATCAGACGGTGAGGAGCTGGTGGAAGAAACTGAGGCAGATGGTTTCTCTGACCTTCTTTCATCCTAAGGGCTTTAAGTCCTTGCGTTTCTCTGTAAATCTGTCTGCTTTTCCATTCCCCAGTAGGGAATAAAGAGGAGCCATGTCAGCTACTGCTGTATTCTCCCACAGCTGCATCCCATCAGGAATCGCTGCTTGGCAAAACCCTGTCTTTTATCCTCTAAAAAGGAGAAACACATGGAGGCCTCCTGCATCACCAGCCTGTCTTGTTTCCACCTCGCACCTTCCTACTCATTTTCCTCTAGCCTTTCCACTGCTTTCCTAGCTTTGTACAAATACCTCAAAACCTGTTTCAAGTGCACAGCGATGCCAGGACTGGCCAGGGTTATCAGCAGGAAGTCTTGAATCCTGCACCAGATGGCTGCGAGACACCAGTAGCTCTTAACAGCGGGGGAGGCAGAGGAGAACAACCTGACATGGCTACGAGGAAATGTTTTTTTGCTCCACAGTACATTTGTCTCACCATTTGCAGAGTCGCTAAGCCATCCGGTATTGCTGTCAGAAGAAACAAGCTCCAGGAAGGGAAGTGGGGAGCACTGCTAAAGATCATGTGCCAACTTCCTGCAGGAAATTTTTCCCTTTATTTCCCTGCTTTCTTGCCTTTCATGCAGGCTATTGCAGAAGTGAGGGGTTCACGAAGGAATGTTTCTGTTTCTTTCAATGTTTCTGAGGTAAAAAGAATGATGGAATGAGGTGACTGAAAATGAACTCCAGGGTTTTTGTTGTTATTTTTATTATGGGATACTTTGGAGTCAGGGAATGGTTCTGGGAAAGGGGCTTGCTGAGGATGACAGCCATTTTTTGTCTATCATTACAACAGATGACAAAAACAATAACTGCTTATCCACTCTTTTCTTTAGCCTTCAAAGCCTTTGCTTGCTTGTGCTGATGAGACAAACTGTAGCTTGTCCACATTGCTTGGACCTGACCTGAAATAAAACAAAGCAGATTGTGACATTGGTAAGTCATTTTCTCCCCACACCACACGGGATGTAAGAGCAAGCCACTGTAATGCTTCAAAAGTAGACCTCTTGTGCTATTGGGCTACGGAAACATACAAAAGGTGCATGCACACTGCACAGTGTATAGATAAATTAGATAGATGAGATACTCCCTGGCAACTAGGAGCTAGCTGTGCTTGTGGCTGTACAGTGCCAAGCAGGGTGTGCTACTTGGCACTCTCAGCTGAGCTGCTCCACACAGCCTGATCAGGACAACCTGGCTATCTCCCTCCCTGCGCTATTGCAGCAATGCAGCAGGGGTGTACCTTTGGAGGTTGTTCCTAATGCCAAGTACTGAAAGTCATATCAAAGAATAGGAGGAGGGAAGTAGAAGCAGATCTCCCACAAATCTCCCCTTGTCCACTCTCCCTTAGATGAAAGAAATCTCATGAGTATCAAAACCCCTGTTCTGTTTCCTTTGTGTTCTTTAGATGTGTTGTTCAGAATCTCTATAAACCTTTTAGGCAGGTGACAGTTTATCTGCATATCTAACCAGGAGAAAGGGTATTTGGCTATCTTGAAATTACTTACTTTTTCTTCACCTTTCAATGTTTTTGCCAGACAACAAGGGAATCTAAACAGTGCCATCTGATAGAGGGGATTGAATCACACTTTGCAAACACAGAACAGGTGGAGCAAATAGCACACATTCAAGCTGTAGGCTGAAATACATTTGCATATACATCTGAAAACTCACCAGTCATCCCTAGGGCATTGATACAGAGAAGAAAAATTTTAAAATGCCATCAAATACAGTATTTTCTATGAACAGCTCACCCCAGTTTTTTTTAAGAATAAAATAACTTTAAAAAATAATTAAAGAGTTCTTTAAAAATAGAAACAGCTTAAGAAAGAGAAATAGAGGATTTGGAGAATTCCTACTTGTTTGGCCTTTTTCTGGTAAGTACTGTTATTTTTCATTAGGTATTTATTACATGTTTGAAAGAACTTGTTTTTTTTTCCCCTTAAGTCACCGCAAAAACAAACAAGCAATGTTGTTATTATTCTTATAGTAACAAGTACAAACAAATAAACACATCTCTTCCTATTTTAGTCAGCTAAATGAAATTTGTAGTTAATTGTTTCTCTAATGACTTTGGACCTGGGGAAAAGTGTTGGTGGAAGGAAGGCAATTATATACTAGATGACTGCTGAATAGCTAGTTACAATAGTTGTAGTAAGGAAAAGAACCTATTTTGTAATAAGTATAGCCAAAACATGCTGAGAAGGAAAAACACAATTCTGAATGAGCTTGTTCCTGTTTGCTTTTGGGGTTGTGGTTGTCACACAAAAAGGTAAACTCAGGTCCTTTGCAAATGGCCCTGCTGCGATTGCGACCTGTTTTGAGGATGCACACGGAGGCACAGGATCCTCCTGAACTGCCTGGGAGCTGGGGTGAGCTGACCTGTAAGCAATGGGATGTCTCTGGATGAACTGTAAAGCCAGCATGAGCAGGGTAGTGCTAGGGCATCTTCTAGTTCACATCAAAGCCCTGAGAGGAAACACAACAGACTATGGAGATTCGGGTCAATTTTGGGGAGGAGGAATTATAGCCATATCATATCATTCTCTTCCTAAGCCCACCACCCCTTCTTCATGGTTCATTTGCTTGGGCTATCATGTATTAGTGCTGCTCTGTAGCTGAGGTCACATCAAGCTATGAAGGACTTAAGCTTGACTCTCTCTGAAGTGTAAAGAACTGATTACTGGTATCAGTCTGTATTGTCTGTCATGTGCAACTCTACTTAGAAACCAAATCCTTTTTTCTGCTGAGAGACAAGCAAATGAAAATGTATTCTCTTTTCCTGTACATTTCTGTTAAAATGACTTGGTTTCTTTTTGAGTGGAATCTGCAAAGAGTAAAAACAAGCATTTTCAAATAAAAAATGAGCATATTAAGTCTTCACTTTCTTAATGAGAAATTGAGGCTGGTGCAACTTAAGTGCAAAGGGGGGAGAGAGACAGCAATACTACCAATACAGCAAGAGTAAACTGTGGTGTTTGCAAACCACTACATTTTCTTAGACAGTCTCACGCACTGTGGGTATCTATACCCATGTTTCATACTGCACTGTGACATGTGCAAGGTTATTGTGCAGTACCCACCCAGGATGATGAGAGAGGGTCTGAACTGGTTGAGGATTTTCACTGCCAGAAACAATAAGAACAAGATGGCCCTAAATGTTGCTGCTTGGCCCTAGCCGTGTTCATGGTGGAAGCTGTTATTCATTTTTTGGCCTCCTGCCCAAAAACATAAACATGCAATTAATGTTAAAAGTAAAATGGGATCAAACCAAGCCCTCCTCCTCTGAGCAGCTATATAACTGGAAGGTTTTCCTCCTTCTGTTCTCCCAGACCCTGGTACAAAGCCAGAATAATAACAGGCAGCTGGTATGGAGCCAGAGTTTAAGCTTTATATCTGACAAGACTTTTATAAAACTAATATGCCCTTAGTAGTATCCCTTATTATACCTAGAGATGAGAAGAAGGCTAGTGATTAGGTGTTCATGGCATGTAAAGGCAGGAGCCTTTCTTGAAGAGATTGTATGTGTGGTGTGTATATTTATTTAGCATCTATTGACTTATATTGATTTTTAGCATCACATTTTGATTTCTTGCTTGTCAGTGCCATGGTTATGGACCTACTGCAGGTGAATGCTACAAAGCGTTATATATTTCAGCAATTACTTATTTTAATGTTAAAGTATAAAAAAGAAAAATAAGGATGTGTGCAACTCCCTAGTCCTGCAGGGTCTGCTTGCTGCAGAGCTGCACCGAGAGTGTATCCCAGACTGCCTTGTAATAATGACCCACAGCTCAGTGATGTCGGCCTGAACTGTCCCTCTCAGCCTTCCTTGGTTATATCAAGTCAGATTGTTGTGCAGTCCATCTGTAATCTGTGCTGCAACTGGCACAAGATTAGCTGGGGGAGGGCAGGGGGTTGGATGAGTTGAGAAAGGCTGTAGACAAAAATACAGGTGCCCCAAAATAACCACTTTTCTGAGGCCCACTCTATCCATTTTTGACCTGGGGGGGGGAAGCCTGGTTTAAGGCATGATTTTCCTCATTTGATTAAACTGTTGTATCTGACTGTGAGGCTATTTTGTTTTAAACTAGTCTGTATGGAATTAAGCCAAATGGCGTAACTATAAGTCTTAAATCAGATACAAAATTGAGACCACCAGGTGTAAAGGACCATAGAATCATTAAGGTTGAAAGAGACCTGCCAGATCATTTGATCCAACCATCACTCTACCACCAATGTCACCCACTTTCTTCCTCTGCACAACACACAGACATAGCATTGAGTAACTAACTTGATATCTTTGGATTACTCCCAAACTATATTCAACTTCATTACACACCCACAAAGGAATGACTGCTTCTGCTTCCATCAATGTCAAGACTGTGCAGTCAAGTCCTATACTGATTCTGTGGATTACAGGCTGGCTTTTCTAGGATTCCAAATTGCTGGTATATTCTGAAGCTAGAATCTTCTCTTGCTCTCAGTTTCTCACAAGTTACCTGCCTCATGGTTTAACTCACCTCCAGTTCTCTCTTGGTTGGAAAGAAGTGGGTAAGCTCTCCTAGGAAAAAAAAAAAAAAACCTTCAGGACAGCTGGCCCTGTAGACTTTGGCTATGAACTACATATGGTGATTATACGACATACTAACCCCTGAAAATGTATAAGAATCTAGCAGACAAAGAATCAAGTTCTTCCTGTGCAGTAACTTACTATACAAAAGGAAAAAAAGCTCGTTATCTACGGTCCCAAGATAAAAAAAAAAAAAAAAAAGGGGGGGGGGAGAGGGGCACACAAAAACCCCGGTGTTTCAGTCATCAGTATTAACTATGTGAGACTGAGTCAATCAGGCAAGATAAGGCCTTGAAACTCTGACATCTTACACACTGGCAAGTGATAGAACACAGGACACAGGAGGGACAATCTTGTTCATGATCTCTGTGGTCAGTGAAGAGTTAGCTGATAGGGCATGAAAGAGCTCTAGTTGAAGAGAACAGACTACAGAATAGCAAAGGAGATGAACAAACTTCAAGTTCTTTTTAATCTTATAGAGGAAGATCTGGATCGCTTGCATCACAGAACAGTCTTGGGTCTGGGGCTAATTTAATTAAAGGAAAGGCTGACTTTTTTTTTTTTCCTTTTGCTTTGTTTCATTCAAAAATGCTTTTTTTTTTTTTTTTTTTTTTTCCTAAGAACTCCAGCTTTTCTCTTTAGGAAGTGAAATACTTCATTAAAGTTGTGATTCTGTTTAGTCTTAAATCAGAGGAAATCCTAATTATATTCACAGTAATCTCCTGAGCAAGGTATGTCCTAAAGTAAATGCAGATGACAAACCCTGGCCAAAGACAAGCAACAAAATCTGTGTCTGCACATCATTGTGTACTTTCAGTCATTTAGTGTAGGTGTATTTGCACACAGATCTTTACTTCCTATTTAAGCGCAAGCATAAAGAGAGGCATGCTAAGAACTGTGCAAATACCTACTCATGTATGTGGTTGTCAGACATAAATATCAGGAATATTTCACATTCATTTGAAAGCATAAACTACATTAATGAGCATAAGAATTTAAATTTTGAGCTCTCAGAAAATACAGCAATTGAGGTTGTCTGTGTAATTTCTATTTAGGTCCTTGTGAATATCTCTTGTGTTATACAGTTACCATCAAATAGCAAGCCTGCACTTGACCAAAACCTTTAACTAATTTTGTAATGTTTTAAGCTTAGAAAAAAAGAATCATTCTTTTCTTTCAGTTCTTCCTCACGCACTGCTCACTCTGTGCACTCCATGAGCTAACAACATTCCGGGGCCCCTGGTAAGATTGGGCTGATATATTATTGGAAAAGGTGGATTTAGAATCATCACACAGACTACTAACATTTAAACTAGGGAAGTAACTAATAGAAAAGAAATAGCAAAGCAATTGAATCATAGAACATCCTGAGCTGGAAGGGATCCACAAGGATCATTACATCCAACTCCAGGCTCCACACAGGACCATCAAAAATCAGACCATATGCCTGAGAGTGCTGTCCAAACGCTTCTTGAACTCCATCAGGCTACACGGATAGCCTTCAGTATTCCCTCGGGTCCTATCACTGGTCACTAAAGAGAACAGATCAGCGCCTGCCCCTTCACTCCCCTCGTGAGGGAGCTGCAGGCTGCCATGAGGCCTCCCCTCAGCCTGCTCTGCTGTAAACTGAACAAAACAATGGACCTCAGCTGCTCCTCATACGTCTTGCCCTCTAGACCCTTCACCATCTTTGTTGCCCTCCTTTGGACACTTATAGTTTTATATCTTTCTTAGACACAGAGTACTCAAGGTGAGGCTGCACTGGGCCAAACGGAGCAGGGCAATCCCTTCCCTTGACCGATTAGCAGTGCTGTGCTGTCTCATTCCCAGTCTGTACATATATCCAGGGCTGCCCTATCCTGGGTGCAGAATTCAGCGTTTGTTCTTGTTAAATTTCCTGTGGTCAGTACAGTGTTTGGTTTATGCAGACCACCTGCTAGGGGCTGCTGTGTATGTGATCCTGCCATCTTACGGACCCATGTCTAATTTAAGGTACAGACCACAGCCTTCATGCTATTCCAGCAACCTACAAGTCAAGTAAAGTGAGCTGGGCAGCAATTGAGGCATTTACCCCACTGCATGGTCCCCATGGGTATTTAACTGTTATGTTAAAGAACTAGCAGCGTAGTTCCCTAAATATGCTTAGGAAGGTAACTTCAGGGCTGAGGCCAAAAAAAAAAATTGTACTTTGGTGGAATAATTAAGCAGAACTTTTTACTATCTGGCTTCCTCATCCAGATCAGCTTGTCTAGCATCTGTGTTTATGGTTTAGCACAGCCTAAAAAAAAATGCTGTGTAAGTTACTGTACAAATTCTTATCAAAGAAGGCAGATGTTAACTGATGCCTGGTGCAAAATTTCTGAGAGAAGAGATCTTAGCTCTAAACAGAGTCTTTCTTAGTGCAAGAAGGGCAGTGCTAAGAGCAATGGGTGCTGCATGGCAGGTGAAAATGTGAAGTGAGACGTTTATTGACCCCTATTCAGTTACCATATTGAAATGTTTAAGTGGGTGTTTCAGTACATATCTTGAAGCATTGCTAGTGGTGATTGTAAGGATGATGGAGCAATATTTATCTGAAAGCATTACAGTCAGTGGGAAAGGCAGCAGAAGGAATTAGAAGACCAGTAAAGCAGAAAGGGTGTTGTTGCAGAGAAATAGTTGACTGCACTCCACAAATATTTTTGATCAACCTAGGAGCTGACGACTGATGGGAGACTGAGTAAAGTTGGCAGCTGAAGCGTCACAAACCCCACAACCTGAATTAGAGAAGCTGACCCAGTACACTCTGGTTTCACACACAGATAACTGGAAAAGCTTGATCCCTGCTGTGTGGCTCAGAGAATGGCTTCCTCCATGCCCTTTCCCTCATTTTTTTAGCCTATGAGCCCTTCAGGCCAGGGGTTGTCTCACACATTGGCCAGCTGGGCATTATTGTAACACAGATTATAGTAACTATGCAGGGTTGTACTGAGGGATGTTACTGATTCTCAAAATCTCACCATGATTCCTGAACAAAGTTTGTATTTTCTTTCAACAAAAATACTTCTTTCCATTCTTAGAGCAGGGCAAGGCTAATCATTATTATTATCTTGTAAGCAAGTGATAAAACACAGTGACATACACGAAGCAGCTGTCACAGCTTCTCTCAGCCAGCACATCAGCCCTGTCTGCCTCTTTATAACAGTAATAATGACAGTGCCATGCTGATGTCAGAGACAGGAAGCACTGTAGGAGGGTCAGAGCATCACTGAGTTTGTCCCGTTGCCCAAGGCGACTCTGAGTATACACAGACCTTTGCAAGCTGCGTGAAAAGACATTATTTTCATGGCCCTTGTCTTGCTTAATTATCACTTCACAAGATAACTTTTTTTTTTTTTCTTGCCTATTCTTTATAAAGATCTCTCTGGAGTAAAAAAGGTCAGCTATGGAAAAAATCATAGCAGAAACTAATGCTAAATAAAGGTTAGGTTATTTGATTTGACTCCTATGTAAACAGCAATTATGTTTTCTTCTTTGTGATTTATTAGAGAGGAAGCTGATAGAAATATCTATATTTAGATTGTCTGAAAGATTTCATTATAATGGGCACTTGAGGCTTTTTCTTTGCTTGAATAAGCCCGATGTTTGACAGAAGGACAGCCCTGGAGCTGCAGGATGTCTCTGCTTCACTTATGAAGCTCCATTCAGTTTCTGTCCATGGGAATGAGGTGTGTATCCAGAAAGGTACATGGTCAAACAGGCCACCTCTTGAAATCAGCAAACAAAATGTCAATCCAGCCAAGGAGATCAGTGATTTTTAAAGAGATGTAAGCTCTGCATTTACAGGAGGAGGACAAAAGAGGTTTGACCATTAAACTTTATCTCTGTTTGCTGTCATCTGATAAATACAAATTTTTACGACATCCCATATTCCCTATTTGATTCCTAGGAGTAACTGTAACTACTCCAGACCTAAACAGATACAAGTTAGGAAGAATATATACATAAGGACTATAAAGTAAAAATAGGAAGAAATTTTATGTGTTGCTCTGAAAGCACAAAGAGAAGCCCAGGAAAAAATAAAATAAAATAAAATAAATAAGTTTAAGTGATGAACCCTTAGGCCTCCTGTTACTTGCTTTGTTTGTTAGTTTACCTAATACAGATCTTATACCTTCTAGCCAGTCAGCATGGGAAGTTGTAAGACTTAAGAATCCCTTGCATCTAGCTACATGTGCTTACTGATACTACACTTACACCAGCTGTCATATCACCTTCTGTTTGGTCTAATGAACTGTAATGAAGCTCAGGTGGTCTGTCTCCACTCCAAAAAGTATGCAAGATAAAGCTTCTTGGATAAATGTGCTATCAAGTAATACTGCAAATGGAAAGCGTAGGTGGCTGGAAAGGGAGGAGTTGTTGAAAAAGATTGGTCTAAAGGGAGATTTGAGGTATAAGGCTGGAGGAGTAAAGGAATATCACTTCAGTTGCAGAAACCTGATTGCTGATGAGGACCAGAAAGCCAGTCATTTTTCACAAACAAACTTTTGCTTTCTCCTGTCCATTTGTATGCAACACATCATACATTCATGCTCATGGAGAAAGTGACCTTACACAAGGGAAAGCAGGAGTGAGCTCAACCACTGTGCTGCTCCAGGGCAGCCAATCCACAACCGATTCCTTGTTGCTAAATTAAGCAACAGGCCAGGGTCTGTAGCAGACATGGAATCAAGGCTTCATAAATCAAATTTCCCTGCAGAAATAGAAGCTTGCAGAGATAAAGCAAACAGTGCTTTTGTAAACCCATTGCTGTTTCTATTTTTTTTTTTTTTTTTTTTTTGGTTCTTTCTGAACAGTTCAGGGCTATTAGTAAATAAATGTTGCAACAGACTTTTACTACATGATAATGGATCATTTATATTATTACTGAAATATTTGCTGAAACTAAACAGTATTATGTGTGCAAAACCCAAATCTCATCTGCAAGAAAACTGAAACAGAAGCAATACAAATGTTGGATCGTAATTATCCTTAATTGCAAAAGTTTTAAAGGAGAAGAAAAAAAAAAAAAAAGAATTGAATCCTTCCACTTGCTGGGCTTGATTTAGCACTTCGTTAGTGAGGTTTTGCACTGGTTACAGAGCTGATTTGGAATTCAATTGGAGTAGCACAGTGATGAATAATGGGCATGCTTTATATACGTACTACTTGTGGAACTGGAGATTTTTTGGTGCTTCTAATGTTCACTTTTAAATGGCTGCCAACTAGGCATTACCTGAACTTCCTCTCAAGGGGAGAATCTTAGTGCCACCACTTTCAAAAATAAAATTTGAATGGTGTGTTCACGTTATCAAGCTGTCCTGGAGGGAGGGATGCTAGACCCACTTGAAGTGCTCAGCTGGAAATGATTTTGGTGAATCTTGTAAAGGCAAATGTCTTTCAGTGTCAGTCCAGAGAAAGGCAGGATCCTGGAGCCATTTGCCTGGTTTCTGCAAGGAAGTGTGCCATTTTGCTTCTTGAGCTGCTCTGGGACATACTCAGCCTGCGCTTCAATAGCCTTCTAGCAGATGTAACAGCATGGAGATAGTTCCAGATTTCTGAAGGTCCTTTTCATCTCCAGAAATCATTTGCTGCAGAAAATGGCTTCCAAAAAGCTTTGACTGTACCAGCGCTTTATTTCCCAGTTTCTGGAGGCCTGGCCCTTTTGGCTATAGCATGGGGAGCAGACATGGGGAAGCATAAAGGAGGCTCCTAGGTGAGCTCTTGCCTTCCAGGAAAAAAAAGAAAGAAGAAAAAAAGAAAAAAGAAAAAAAAAAAAAAAAAAGAAAAAACAAACAAACAAACAAAAAAAAACATTGTTGTTAGGGCTTCCAGATTTCACAGCTGTAGTACAGTCTTCTGGGTAAACTTCCCTACAGCAGCTGTATCTGGAACTTCACCTTCTGTAGGTTAAATGGGAAAGTAATTCAAAATTACAGGTTAGAGGAAACTCAACATACAAACCGTCAGATACTGTAACTGGATTGAAGCCTTTCATCACACAATTCTGCTAGTTATGTGCATTTGGTATACTTTATTTGTAGCATTTAAATGTTCTTATTTATATGTATGTGTTTATATATATTAGTATCTGTATGACAAATGGCAACCTAAGTATGTCCTGACTAACATCACCACAAACCTTCTTGGCAAGAAAACTGTACCCAGAGTCTCCTAACAGGGTGATTTCTGGCAATGATTCTGTTGGTGTATAGCATGCTGTGGCATTGCCTATGAGTCCATAACAAAGAAGGTTTCATTGTTTAAAGCCTTGTGCAAATATGCAGATATGCAACAAGGAACAGCACATGCCAAATGAGCTTACAGTATCCATCACAAGTTATTCTCTTGTAGGCAACCATTCAGCTTTTCCATGAGTCTGTTTTCCTAGGGCCACTGTTTTTATGAGTTTCTTGCTGCAATAGTAACCACTATGTGGTAAGATCCATTAAAATATTTCTTTAATATTTCAGCCTTTGAAGAAGCCACCCTTTCTTTTCAATAAACCTTGGAGTACTGTGTCTTATTGTAAAAAAGGCTTGTTTTTATTTATAGAAACTGAAAGGCCTACTTCTTCTTTCTGAAGCAGAACCGAGAAACAATTGACTTTCATATCAATGTTGAAAAGAGAAGTGATAGAGAACTGGGACCTTATCTATGATTTAGGTACAGTTCCACAAAAGCTCAGGCCGGTTGAAGTCCATGATCTGGGGGCTTCACTCCTGTATCTGCACGTCACTTGAGGTGATGGGAGTTCTGTAGGCACTTGGGGTGAGGCGGTTTGGAAAGCTGTTACAATTACAATTAAGAGTTTGTAGAGTGACGGACTATGCCTGGATTAGCCCTCCGTTCCACCTCACAATGAAGGTAGTTTGGGAGTTTATGCTGCTCTGGGGAGAGGCAGAAGTGTGCAGTTGGGAGAGGGAGTGAGGCAGGCAGAGCTGTAGCCAGTTTGTACTGCCCTGAAACAGCACTCCTGCACATCCTTCTGGCAGCCCTCAAGCAAAGGCTGAGTCTGTGCTCCCTTTACCAAAAGATGAGTCCAAATAGCATGAAGCAAACTGCATTGAATTTTGTAAATTCTCATATCCTCTACAACAGGATGATTGCATGGAAATTGCTGTTGGGGTGGATCTGGAGCATCCTACCTGCCAGCCATTCATGCCCAGGAATTGCCTGGGAGACTGCTAGATGGCACTAATAAAATCTTGAAATACATGAAGGCATGATCGTGATCAACTCACACTGGAGTGTTGCAGTGGATGGCTATAAACTTTTCAGAAGGGATAGCCTGTCTTATAAGAAGCCTCTGGGTTGTATGATTTTCAGAAAATCTTATAAAGGGAGAAAAATATCTTAGGTAACTGTCTTGTCTTCTTCGTTGAATTCCCTCTGTGTCTTTGTTTTATGTTTCTGGAAAGGCTGTCCTTGCTCCTGCATCATACAGGCAGGGAAATTCTTCCTGCATGAGGCTCCCAGGGGAAACGTCCTGGAGGAGACTGGACAAAGCCTGAGCTCTGTGGCTATGGAAAGCAAGCATATTGTTCTCCTCTATGGAAACAAGATTAAAACGAGTCAGTAAACAACACATGCAGCACAAGAAAAATCCACACATTGCTGACTTACATGGAAAAGCAACGTGTTGATTAGTCCTCAAATACACTGCATCTGTCTGGTTCAAGAGACTCGAAATTAACTCATTTGTCTCAATTCACTTCACAATTTTCTTTAACTTCTGAAGAGTCAGTTAGATAAGGCTGGCTATTAAGTCATAGCCCATGCAAGGAGCTATTTGTTAGAAATGCCCATGTAAATGTATCCAGCTTATTTCCCACGTACAGGTCCAACATTTTCTTGAACACAAATAAGTGACTGCATTGAGGAGCCTCACTAGGAGCACATTTGGATGTATGGTATTTGCCAGAAGATTAAATATTTGAAAACTGTACATGCCATAGATTTTTTGTGAGATGTTTCTAGTGGTTTGCTATTTTTTAGAGGGTGGGAGCTATTTTGTTTTACTATTTATTTTTTTAAAAAGGGACTCAGTTCTGTTTCCTCTAGAATATTACACAACTCTCAGTGACTTTCAGAGAGGAATAGACTTTGTTTTTTCTCTTCCTAGCATGGGATGTGTCTTCCTGCATCTTCTTTCCCTAAGATGCTCTTGCTTTACGCAAGGGTAGCCTGAGCCAAGCAGTTAAAAAACTTTAAAGAAATACGAATCTCAACTTTAGCCAATTTTGCAAAGAGCAATATATCTAGCCTAATTTTATAAAGGTGTCAAATTCTCACAGACGCTTTGTCCAAGTTTAGGTCATCTGTGCTGTTTTCTTTGAAAAATGAGGTACAGCGTGATTCAGGACACTGTTTGAAATGTCTGGTCCTAGGACCTGCTCCTGACCCTGGGAAAAGCATTGCTGAGCAGGGAGAAGGCACACTGGATCCCAGTTTTTGACAGCAAGATACTGTTTGTGGGGGCCAGAGGAAGAAACCTCCCAAACTGAAGGAGAAACCTTGCATTTCTGAAAGGCTGGCCTTGCTGAGGAAGCCCAGTTGGGTGCTAATGACTTGACCCAGTAATTTGTAACCAAGGCTATAGGGTATGTATGTCAAGATGCTTGTCATCTAACAGAAGTTCTGATCAGCACCACCATGCCCTTAATGGCAGTCATACAGCAAACAGGCAAGCACATACAAATTCCCCTGTGCCCTACTGTGACTCAAATCCATGGGGATTTGCCTCTGGAGGTGGAATGGTTAACCTGTGCAGTTGTGCAATACAAATGAACACAGGAGGGAATATCGCTTTCATTTATCTAGCCTTTTCTCATCAACCTCAGTACATAAATAGTTGTGTTTTTTTTTTTCTTGAGTCCACACTTCTCTTAATATAAGTAAATGAGACTAAAAAGAATCTGCCTCTTAAGTGAGACTAAAAAGAATCTGCCTCTGACTGTGCTCAGCTGAAGCTGAGTCCCTCCTTAGCACTGCTGTTGAGATCAGAGAAGTATTGCCAACCATTAACCTAGACTGAGAGCACAATGGGATCTATCTTTGATTACAGTTTTTAATAAAAAGCCTCAAACTCTTTGATAGATTCTTTATTGCAATTGAGATTTTCCTTTTTCTTCCCTACCTCTATTTCAAGAGAGCCATTCAGTACATTGGTAATATCCAATTTATTCTTCTAATTGTGAGTGATATCCCCTGTTAGTGGTATAAATTGTACCCTTTGCCCTTGGCAGAATTCACAACAATTCTCCTGCTGCCTATTACAGCACTTTCATAGATAGACACGCTTCATTAATACACACTTCTTCAAGGACTAATTGAATCTTTCCAATATATCCCTGAACAGCCATTGAATTATCTAGCTAGTGGTGGATGTGTGTAAACTCATGGGCAGTGTTGTTTAAAAGTCACCAGTGGTTAAAAGAAAGAACAGGATGTGCTGTACTTAAGTACAGGCTGAGATGCTTCAGAAGGCTGCATTCCTGAGAAAGCAGGCGAAATAGGAAGCTCTTCTCGTCAGCATCGTCTTGCTGTGGCAGTGATGCCTGCTCGTAGAGCAGAAGATTGTCAAAATCATCTCATGAGAATGCACTGAGAAAGAGTAAGGCAACCTAGGCTGAAAAGAGGAGGAACATCAGAGAACTTCAAAAGAAAAGATAGGCTTTAGAGCTTTTTATTAAAATCACAATGAAGATGTCTTTAAGCATGTCACTCTTGGCATGGAAGCAGCTGAGGTGAAGCACAAGTACCCTTTTTCTTCCACAGACCTGGGGATGGCAATTCCTGTTGGGAAGGATTAACCTTCAGTCTCGTTTGATTAAACCAGGGCTCATTTGTCAAATTTCCAAACATTCTGTCATTTATTCCAGGACAAAAGAATTCAGCTGGCTCAAAATAAAATAAAATAGAGAGGGGTTGAATCATGTGAACAGGTTCAGAAGTAGGTTTTCTCCATATGTGTCTATGCCAATGTGACTTGTTCATACTGCTCTTCAACTAATATCAATTTTTTTATTTTTTTTTTTTACATTTTTTTCCTCTTGGCAATATGAATTCTTTGCATGTATATGCACAATAGGAAACTGTTTATGTGTACAGGTAGATAACCATGTTGCCATTAGTATCAAATGCAAACTCATTCATCTTAGTGGAAGTTAATCCCATTAAGATTTACTTTAAAAGATATTTGCTGATCTTCAGTACCACCTTCAGTAATTACTGAAGTTATTGTTTATCTTTGTCTATGTTAAAGGTTGATGCTGTGTTGGGTTCAAGACAAGTTACACGGGCGCAGAGGTTCTTCTAGAGGACCCACAGCATATGAGACTGTTATTGACTATATTGCCAAAATTGCTGTACACCATCTGTTACAGGCTTCAGCCTTTTTGTCCATTAGCACAATCCACTTAAAGACTAGGCTCAACCAAATTTCCTGTGCTGAAGAGAGTTTACGGACTGCTTTTCCAATAAACAATGTAGCTCTTTCCAAAGAAAAACAGGAAAAAATGTGAAGTAACTGCAAGATCTGATAGATCTGGGGACATCCCCATGGAAAAAATCGCACTGGTGCCTACTGAAACAGGGTATTGGTGTCTCCTGGAACAGAGTACTTCCGCATATACATGTGAGTTAAAAGGAATTGGAGGAAATCTGAAATGATTGTGGGTGCAAATAACATTTACAAAATATAAATCATTTCTTTCAGTTAGGTTGATGATATTATTTCAGCAAAGAATTCACTGCCTTAAAAAAAAATGGTTTTGAATAGTAAACCATTCTCTAGCAAATTTAAATGGCCATGAGCCTCTCAAACATGATAATCTTCTGTGGAGAATATGGGTTGTATGATAGTCATGTCAAAGTAAAGTGACTAATAGCAGAGTCTTAGCCACCCTTTGCAATCTGGTAGTTAATATACTGTAGCTTTATGGAGATGGCTATAGCTTCACTTACGTCTCTCATATATGTACATATGGTAAGCTGACTTTCTCTCTATGAGTCCCTTAACTACAGAATGTTTCCCAGAGAACAATGCAATAAATCTTCTGGCTGAGGACTGAGTAGGTGATAAGAATGTCAAGTCATATTTATGCTTTTATTCCCCCGTAACAAGTAAAAGTGATTTATATGTGGACAAAGAGCTGATAGAAAAAGACCCCTATAAATTTTATTATTTTTTTTTATTATTCTAGTGACATTAAAGTACCCTATTTTGCTGGAAGTAAGAAACATTCTTTTTCCATGTATTCTAAAGAGTCAACACCAAGAGAGAGTTAAAATTTCAAGTTATTTTTTAGCATTCAGAAACCTTTCTTTTTTTTCTGTCTGAACTTCAGTGTGTCTTCCTGGGATCCAGGCTGCTTCATGTCACTACCTCATTCTCAGAGTCTTTGCAGCTCTCAATACCCAGCAAAAGGAGGGCCAGTTTTATGACTACTTGAAGCTGCAGCCATTTGCTTTGTATCTCAGGGCTTTTTGAAGCATGTGCTGTACCTGGCAATGCTGCCTCATTCTAAATCACCAGATTGCCCACTTAACCCGTTATGACAGCTTTATGACTGCTGAAGATTTCTGTGTCTTACTGGGCATTTTAGATCAGCTTTAAGTCTTTATCTATTGCTAAAGGCAGATTCTTATCCATTATAAATTGCCAAAAATCCATTGATTTCAGCTTACTGACAATGATTTCTTCTTGCAGTATAACCAGTAGGCCTCATTTTGATTAAGAGCCTGGCTCAGAAAATAAATAAATAAGTACAATTCTCTCATTTAAATCCAACATGATTATGTTAGGAGGACTAAATATTAAAATAATAATAATAATTAAATAATTAAAAGGGGAGGTCCAGCTCCTTTGAAGAAAGCACTCATGCAGCATTAAAAGTTAGCTTTTATGCTAGCCTTTGCCTAGAAGGATATATCTCATTGTGTTTGTTTGTGTATATACCCACAGAAAACATTGACCATAATGGCTGAGAGCTTTGCTGTTTTTCATCTATAGTATGGAAGTAGTAGAGGAAAGAGGACTTTGGTTTGCTTTATTCTCCCTCAGCTTTGGCATCACACTCAGTGACCCCATCCAGGACCTCACACCATCTGAATCTGATGATGAGCAGGAAGGCAGGACTAGCCCCAGGCTTCAGGTTTTGTAGTCACCCCATCAATATGCCCTCTGAGAAAAACTGGCAGCTGGCTCAGAAACATTTAGCACAATTATGGAAAAGATGGGAGGGTGAAAGATGCCATCACATGAGGCTTGAGGTCATTCCCAGTGGGAGAGTGGGGAAATGTGTTCCAGTGGAGACTCATAAGGGTGAGCCCAATGCTAGGTCTGAAAAAGCAAATCTAGACAGAGTCCTCTTTGTCAGCTCTTGCGATCATACCTCTGGGTATGTCCATTGCAAGCTTAGCAAAGAAATTCAACTCTGTTTTTCAATGAGAATATTCAGCCTTTCAGTTAGTAATCTGGGTGTTTTCTCTCTGTTATATTTTTGGGGGTGTGAGGGAGGAGAGAGGATTGGTTTTGATTTGTTTTTGCTCTTTATGTGCAGGTGGTTCAGCATTGTTGATGTTGACAGTAAGTGCTATTTAATGCTTTTGTCTATGCACTCAGCATTGATCTTAACACTCTTTAGCTACACATAGTAGTACTAAATATTCAACTAGGAACAGTGGCAAATAACAAAAGTAAGAGAGTAAACAAAAGGTGGATCTACGGTCATGTATTTTAGACACAGTCTTCTCTAAAATAGTGTCTGTTTCTAAAAATTTTTGAGCTTTCACTACTATTAGTACCTAAGCATTGGGATGATAATAATTACATGAACTATTTTGACTAATATTTGTAATGTTTCCTGGATATTGATATAACAAAATTCACCCATGTTTTATTTTTTCTCATGTACATTCTGAGAATTAATATCTGCTGTCTTACTCTTATACTGTGGGAAAAGAAACTGAAGTCATTTGGTCAGATTTAGTGCCTGAATTTATTTCACAGAGCCAACTGTGAAATGCACTTTTTGTTATCCCAAATATGTCTGAAATGCTCAACTGACTTTCAGTAAGAAAATTGTCCTACCTGTGCTATCTGAAAGAAGAGAGACGTTGTGATTCTTACAACAATTTTATCTGGTAATCCTCACTATAATGCGCATTTGCATTCATGGTCAGATGAGATTAACATCTGTTGAGAAAAGCTTACAAAAAAAAAAAAAAAAAAAAAGTTAAAACGTCTTTCCTAATAGAATATGTAAAATACTCTACCCACTGTTGGAGGAAAAGACAGAGGAGGTGTCTGGGCTCACACAGGCATATGACATGTTGAGACAGAATTGGAAGAGGAAAGGTTTATCATCATCATCAAATGGTTTAGGTTGGAAGGGATCTTTGAAAGTCAGCTAGTTTCATCTGCCATGGTCAGGGACACTTTCCACCAGACCAGGTTGCTCAAAGCCTCATCCAACCTGGCCTTGAACAGTTCAGTTGTCTGTAGGTCACTTCGCCTTGTGAAACTTCATAAGGCTTGCAGAGACCCACCTTTCAAATCTGTTCAGGTCCCTCTGGATGGCATCCCTTCCCTCCAGTATGTCAACAGCAACATGCAGCTTAGTTACGTAAGGTTACTTAAGCTTGCAAGAGTTTTGTAATTTGTTCCTGATGTGGAACAAAGAGGAGATCCTACTGTGAGCACCTCATTTTGACTTGTCTTGAATGTCTTTACGTGTATTTTATATTGGAAAGAAGTGGTTTTCTATCTTTTGATGTTGTTGTTGTTCCAATCTTCCCACAGTAGAACTTAAGCCCAACCAAAAAAGCCTATCCTGATCTTTCATATAAAGGGAAAACTCTGCAGCACAAAAGCAGTGAAATGTCATGGCATTGATCTTAATGCTCTTTAACTACACATAATTGATATGTATAGTTGTGCTACTTCATCTAGTACGCAAGTAGTCTCAGGAGCCTCTGGATTGAAGTTTAGCTTTGCAAATTGAACAAAATTCACATTCATTCATTCTGAATATTTTTCAAATATTTCAAATATTCAAATACTTTTTGTTACATATTTGTAACAAAAGTTACAAGTCCCAGAATGATTGAAAGTTACACCAAGACTTCTACATAGTAATGTGAAATCTAGCGCATGTGGCCATAGCTAAGGATGTGTGGTTGTGACTACTGATAATGTACACCTGTATTTTCTTGACTCTGAACTCTGGAGGAATATACCAAAAAGAAGAAATAAGCAGTCTTAGTAATTTTGAGTTTATCAGCTTTCTAGAGCTGAGATAAGATCACAGACCACCAACTTTTGAGTTCAGAATGGTGATAGTTAATCAAAGGTTCTGACACAAAGCAATGTGTCGTTAAGCTCCCATTAGATGTGGATGGAAAAATGCCTTATTTTTTTCCTATGCTGAACACCACTCAAATATGTTATCAGCAGGCAAGATAATATAAAATAATTAGAATTATTTTTAGTTAATTCTCCCTGATTCTTTTCCCTGTTTTCTAGAATTCTGAAGATTTTTGAACTCAAAGACAAGCTCTTCTGAAATTATTTTAAGGGATGTTGGCTTCAAAAGGACAGTAACCATTTGTAAGCTCACTGGCTCATCTGCTGTCTGTGGCTTACTCCTTTATTTTTGCCTCATCCATTGAAATCAGTAAGAAACCACCTAGAAACTTCAGTGTTAGTCATATTGAACCCAAAGACAATTCTTGGTACCCATGCATTTCCTTAGAAACAGCTGGAAAATACCTTCTTGCTCTGCAACTGTGAGATGTATCTTGCAAGGCTGCCCATGACTCACAAAACCTTGACTAGCTCTTTTTGTGGAGAGACGCCCCAGATTCCAAAGGAAAAAAATAGATATTTTAAGAATATGCAGGTAAAGCACCTTACAACCATATTGATATTCTTAATGCATTCACCCAAACCAAAATGGATATGTTTTTAGCTAGAATTTACACAGGGAACATTGATGATTATTACTGCAGAAAATCTATCTCAAAATGCTTTCCATAGGTTTGCAGGTCACAGAGGGCTGGAATCACACGGAACGGGTCCTGCATGTACCCCAGAGGAACCAGGACAGTCCTGGCTTGAACAGGTCATGTCTAACTCTTTGGTGTCAGTGACAGAGTTTGGATGCTGCCTGCAGCAAGAAAATACTTTAAGGGGGCAGCAACTAGGAAACAGTGGAAAAATCAGCCTTGCAGAAAGTTATTAGGCCAAAGAGGGAAGGAGAAACCCCCAGGCAAACCTTGTCCATTCAAGTGAAACTAAACTGGTGTAAACTCCTTGGTGAGCACTGTTCTGGTGGAGTCCATGGGGAAGGTGCAGTGAGGTCATTTGGCCAGCCTGCTGCACATGAGAGTGTCCAGTGTGAATGGACTGAGCTGTTTACAGCATGCACGGAGGCTTTAACATAAAATAATCCTGAAAAGCAGAAGAAAAGGTCTGACTTACTGCAAATTGAGGAAATGTAAAAGTAGTTGGTTTGATTGAATGGAGATAATTACTTCTGTGTTAAGAGAAAGAGAAAAAATAAAAGCAAAGTCAACTTTTCGAAAAGAGCAACCTCAGCTTCTAGAAGGATCTACACTGAGCTGCATTTGAGCTACAACTGAGCTTTCTTAGCAAAAGATTTTGTCCCTATTTATTTAGATAAATAGAGGATCTAAATTTTATTAGACATGTGGCTGAGCAGAAGGTGCAATAGGGGCATGAAAAGGCAAAAAAAAAAAAAAAAAAAGGAAACATTGGACTTCTATATTTTAGATAAAATAACATAATAGATAGATGATGATGATAGATACAACAACACAAAGAATGGCCAAGGGAAAGTAAATCAGATTTTTTTTTAATAATTCAAGAATAATGGGTGCACAGGCAAATTTAAAGATGACACAAGAATGTCACTTCGCAATGCAGAAATACATCACAGTATCATTGTATCATAATACGTTGATACCGCATGTTGGTAGGATTCTGGTTAGAATTAGTGAATACATAGTAGAAACAGGAACAACCACGTTTTCATTTTATCAACTGTCTTGACTGAATGTAAAGCTTTCTGTTTCAGGGCAGTATTGATGTGTTTAGAGATCATATTGACAGGTGATTTAATTCCAGACTTTTTTTTTTTTTTTTTTTTAACTTTTCAGGGAGCTGGTTCTAGACTGAGATACATTGTACATAGTTGTTTGTTATATCATATTCTTTACATTTAAACAAGAAATTCTGTTTCTCCTCGGTTCTTTTCGTCTGCACTCCTTGCTGTTCTTGGTATTTATTCTCCATGCTTACACCTATCCATCTTTTATCTACTCACCTTGCCAATTCTATTATATCTGCATTTCATCTCCCCTATTGTATGAATCAGCTTAAAACTCCATGTTATAAGGAAAGCAACTGTGAGACATAAACAGCCTTGGTGGTTGTCCAGGAGAGGATTCTTTTGGTAGCATGAGGAGAAGATCCTGTCTTGCGTGACAAAATGTGAAAACATAAAAATGGCTGCAGTAGCCCTGCCAAAGGATGTTTCCCTCTGGAATAACATCTTACACAGCCAGCCGATGACATCCAAGGACATTGGCAGAACTAGACTTGCAATTAGAACAAATAGGTTCTTAAAATCTGTACAAATGTGCAAGCCATATAGCAGTCCAGCCTCACAGAACTGCATTGGGAAGAGAATTTAGGTTTGATTTACATTTACCTGCAACACTCACAACCAATCCTTAAAATAAACTCAGACTTATTTTCTTATTTCCTGAACTTGTGAAGATACCAAAAACATTTGGTAGATACATACAGTCAACATAGCTTAACTGGAGACAGGGCTCTGAATCCAGAGCCCCCATGTGTCTGGTACCCCATTAGCTTAATTTATTGTTCACAGTAGGCAGTGGTTATCTGAGCAAATAGGTTTTCTGGTTGTGTTATTTGACATCATTACTGTTGAATATGCACCAGAATACCATGTGGTGAGTACGTAATAAATCAGCTCATTATGCCTATAATCATTATGATTATGTGTTGTTCCAGATCTCAGTTTTGTTGACATAAAAGGAGGTAAACAGCATAAATTACTGACTCATCAAATGGTTGTTTTAATTTGTTGAGAAGGCGGGGGGCGGATGGGGGAAGTTGTTTGTGTGTGTGTGGTTTTCTTTTGTTTGTTTGTTTGTTGTGCGTGGCTTGTTTCACATTTAGAATCACAGTAATGAATAAATAGAATATGTGTGAAATGGGAATAGGAGATGGTGAAATTAATCATACCCAAATGTACTATGGAGACACTAAGGGGGAAAATATAATTATTACAACGCATCAACCAAAAGTTTCCAATTTCAAATGCTGACTACTCCTGATGATTTTCTTGTCATTCATGTGCCTGGAAATGTTTTTCAGGACTAGCTGCTGCACCCCCTTCCCAAGGATCAAGGTGAGGCTGACTGGCCTGTAGTTTTCCTCCTTCTTGCCCTTCTGAAGATAGGAGTGAAATTTGCTTTCCTCCAGTCTCCAGGCACTTCTCCCAGTTTCCATGATCAAGCAAAGATTATAAAGAGTTGCCTCACAGGTACATCTGCCAGCTCCCTCAGCACTCATGGGTGTATACCATCAGGACTCATGGATGTCCAATTTGCTTAAGTAATCCCTGACCTAATTCTCTTCCACAATGGGTACATCTTCTTTGCTCCAGATTTTCCTCTTGCTCTCTGGGGCCTGAGATTCCTGAAAGCTGATCTTGTTACTTAAATAATGAGGTGAAGGTATTGGGTTTATGTGGCAAGGGTTTGATAGTAGGAGGGTTGCAGGAGTGGCAGACCTCATCCCCATCTTATGGCTGATGAAATCTCTCATGTTTTCTTGCAACAGGCTTAAGAGCAGTCAGGAAAATTGTGTAAACTGGTGTATTGGGTTTATATGGTAAGGTTTTTTATGGGGGGATGCGGGGTGGCCTCTGTGAGAAGAGTCCAGAAGCTGCCCCATGTTAGATGAGGGACAGATTTGACCAGTTCTAAAAAGGACCCATCTCTGGCCAGAGCCAAGCCAATAAGTGATGTTGTATGTGCCTCTGTGATAACAGATTTAAGAAAGATGGAAAAAAAAAGAAGAGAGAGTGAAAAAAAATAATAATAAAGCACCTTCTACACAACAGCAGCTCAGAGAGTGATGAGTGATAAAGATCCCTGCAGACACCCAGGTCAATGCAGAAGGAGTGTAGAAGGTGCTCCAGGCACACAGCAGCAGTTCCCCTGAGGCCTATGAAGAGGTCCCTATGAGCTTACTTTATAACCTCCTCCTTTTCTTCAGGATCCCCATCTCCACTATCTCATAGCCACTGCCTTTGGCCTTCACATACCCAATGAGCCCCTCATTAGTGATGAGTACGAGATCCAGTGGAACACCTCTCTTCATTGGCTCCTCTATCACTTGGGTGAGGAGGTTGTCATTGATGCACTTTAGGAACATCCTGGATTGCTTATGCCCTGCTGTGTTGTCCTTCTTGTAGGTATTTCTGTAGCTGAAGTTCCCCATGAGGGCTAGGATGTTCACAGCACACTCTGAAACAAAAACTGTCAAGCAAAAACTGTGCATGGTAAATGTCAAGGACATTTTCATAATGCTGTAGAAACTTGCATCTACATATTTGCAAGTGAAATTTGACACAGCTGTCTGAGGTATTGCAACTAGCATATGGATTTGTAGTGCCTTGGAACCACCATGAAATTGAAAAACATCCATTCACTCACAATGGTATATTATTCGCTCTTTATATTCCTTTTTTGTATATATCTATATTTATGTAGACTATAATGTTAAAAGAACACAGTCTTAGAGGAAATATGACCAAGAAATCCTTATCTCTCTAGTCATAGTGTCATCAGAGCCAATCTAATGATCCAGGAGTGTTATTGCTCTGGCTGAACAGAGCATCCATTTATGAGATGCCCAGTACAGCCCATTAGGTATGTGAGAGGTAACGGGAGACAGAGATGCTGTGTAACATGGAATTACTGTTTGCTCTGCTCTGTTGGTTGTACTGGAAGTGCGTGATCACAAAACACACACATCACGTCACCTTGTGTATGTTTCTTCGCTGATATGTTTGTCTCTAGTTGTACAGCTACTTAATGCAGCTATCATACCAGAGGATTATATCTTTTGTGGCTTGGTTCCCAGTCCAAAATAAGCATGTTCATTCAGTCCTTCAATATTTTTTAATGAGAAATGAAAGTGTAAATGCATTCACAAAACTACAAATGTTAAATGATTGTATTAGCGAGTTTGCTCTTCATTGCTCTTCTCAGCCCAGTCATCAGTTGTTTTGCCTATAAAAGCTGTTTTATTTACTTTTTTGAAGTATTTATAGCTCTTTTTCATGAAGAAGACATAAAACATGAAATATGCCATGTAAAAACTGCTTCTACAGAATTTATATTCAGTATCAATGTCATTAAAATTGAAAATATATTAAGGGATATGGTATAAGGAGTGCAAAAAGCAACAGGGCGAATCTATACCAATGTAAATCTGTGTATTGCTACTGAAGTAAATGAAAATATGCTAGCTTAGGGCAACTGCAAATCTTCTCCACATGTCGTGGTGCTTCTCATTTTAAATAGTCATCAGCTCTATTTTTTCAGCTCCAGGAAAAAACTTTCTTTAGCAAGATGGTGATATAGTTTTAAAATGATGTTCTTTCCAGCCTGTCAAAAAATATTAAAGCAATCTACAGGAGTCTTCGAAGGCACTGTAGAAGTGCGGTTGTCATTTCTGATGATTACTTGTATTTTGGCAGCACCTTGAAAATCCATCATCCTATTGCCCTGAGCTCTGGCCTAATACATATCAGAAAACAATTCCTCTACAGTTAAACATTAGCAAGTTAGAGAGGTTTAATTCTGTATCAGTCTTGATATTATAGAGACCTATGTACACATTTATTTTTAAGCATGTTCCATTGACTTCAGTAAGTGCTAAGCACAGTGCTTAAAACTATGCAAATGTCTGTGTGCTGCCCTCAGTATGAATGCTTCTCTACATTAACACCTACAAGAAATTAACATAAAACAAATATTTATAGCTGGAGATTGAAGCAGACAAAAGGATGGGGAAAAATTGTAGAATATTGGCCGTGACTCACAGGTGATTAAGCAAATGAGGTAAAAATTCTGGTAGACCAGCATATTCATCTCAATATCTGGTTTGTACTGATACGGTGATGCATTGATATGTTGACATATGATGGCCTCCTTAGCATATCAGTACAGAAGCTAGTGGAGTACAGGGCTCATAGCTGGCTTTAGAAGATGGTTTAAAGATATTTAATATTAATATCGCATGGGGTACCAAATGAAACCATTCTGTGGTAGGCTAGGATTCAGTAAAGAGAGGTAGGAGACAAAACATGTACATTAGAAGACTATGTAAATAAAGCGGCCATGCCCTTTGTGCATGTGTGCACTTTGTCACCTTAACCAATTCCTGCAATGATCCAAATCTCGTGATGCCTCTACTCAGCTTTCCAGAGGCATCAATGCATTCAGAAATGAAACACTTGTGCCCTACTGGGCATGGCAAAGAGATTACTAATTGAGCTGTATTTCAGTCATATTACTGCTTCATTCCTCTTTGATTTTCTTGCCATCAGACCCAGAGCTCAGTCATGACCCCTAAGAGCAGCAAAGGAATTTTCAGTAATGCTGCACAGACATAAAGAGAGAAATGTTTATCTGAACTCAGCAGGAAAACATTTAGGCACTGGTTTTCAAGCGCATCAGCATGAAGAGGCTTAGAGCAAAGAAAGATTCCTAGTCAACTATTTTTGTCCTCAGAATTACAGTTGCTCTTTTCTGGCAGGGTTTCTCTACCTGCTCTGAAGGTGCTTGACAACCCTAAAACAGGAAGGGTGCAGTAGCCTGTAGAAAGTCTTCCCAGCCTTTCCAGCTGAAGCTGTATGGCTCTTACTGCTGTGACTTTCAAGGCTTTCAGGTTGACCATCCAGTCAGCTGCATGTCTTGCATGCCTTTGAAAATCCTACTATGTTTCCATTTCAATTAATTCTGAAGTTGATTTCCAAAGAAGTCAAATGTATTAGCTATAAATACTAAAACAACTGAAATTCCTTCCTTTGTAAATAGTGCCAGAGTCATGTAAGGACTGCCAGGTGACAAACCTGAATCTCACCTTTCCACAGTGTCTTATATCTTCCGGGGCAGGGAAAGTTGCTGTAGAAGGGACTAGAGATATTATTTTGGGGATTTGGAACTGGGGAGAAAGATGCAGAAAGGAAAACCTGGATCCGATGACACAAGTTTACAGAATTATCTGAGTTAATTGGTTAACTGAGTGCCAAGACTGTGATTTTAGTATCTTGGGCTAAGGAGTCTCAAGAATCTAGATAAGGAACCTTCTGTCTAGCAAAGTTTAGGAAAACTATAATAACTGAAGTCCAGGGAAGTCCTCATAGCAGCAAGGTCTGTTAAGTGTCTATAGCTACCTCTTCATAAAAGCACAATTGCTGACAAAGGAAATTGAATCATCCAGTCTTTCTTCTTTTTTAACACAAAAGTGGAAGCTGCACTTTAGTAATGTTAATGGTAGTGGGATTAATTCTAGGAAGTCTGGCAGTGCTTCTGTAAAAAATAGCTCCTTTTGGAGAATAATGAAGAGGAGTTGGCTAGCCTGACCTTGAATTCCTGACTCAGACATGACCAGGGTGAAGACTAGGCTCTATACAAGTCTTCCAAAGCACCAAAAAAGAAGTGAGATTGTAAAGACAGCAAAGTAGATTTGAACTACCAGGAAACCCCGGTTGTTAATGCTGTTCATCTTTGCCTTTCCTGATAAAGTCTGATGCTTTCCTCACTCTCTCCCTCCAATGAGATTCCCCAGTGTTTGAATGTTTGAGTTCTTAAAAGTACTGTTACGATTTTGGCACAGGTAAGGAAGCAGCTATTGTCGGTGATTATTGAAAATCTCTCTTTATTTAATCACAGAAAAAATCAGCCACATTCAAGCATTGATACTACATATGTGCTGATCTCACTGGCCAGTGTTGGGGAAGAAATTGCATATACCATGGTAGGAGACATGAGAAGAGTTTCATGATCCAGCAATGATCACTTAACTCATGAGTCAAAGAGATTTAGGATCAGTAACTGAGCCTGAGGGTGTTTTGCAGAACAGTAAATAAAATATGGATCCACTAACATGGATTGTGAGGACATGATTTATTGATGTTTTTGATGATAAGAGATTTAAAAAAAAAATAAAAAAATGATTTGTTAGGTCCTCTAGTCCACTGTTCTTTCTGTTTCCCAATCTTTTCCAGATTGCAAAGCCAGGGTGAGAACAGGAGTTCTCCTTGCAGCTTGTCCTATGCTTTTGGAAACCTTGTTCCTATATGCCTATTAAGTAAAGTAGAGGAGTTGGAATCTTCCTGGTTGGAAACCTGTACTTTACTTGAACCTCCTGGCACTGCAGAACCATTTCCTGTGATTGCAGCAGATAAAATTCCTCGCTGGTGGGAATGCACTGCAATTAGATCAAAGCTTTCCAGACAAGTGTGAGTCCTAACGCAAAGCACTTCTGTTGCTGTTATTTTTGCGGGGATCTATTTTTCTGATGGCTAGCCGCAGGCAGGCCGGCCAGCTTCATAGCGGAAGCCAGATTTCCGTCTCAAAAGCAGCAAGCAGCCCGAACTGAACGCGTGACAGGAGCCCATCACCATTTGCATCCGCTGCAATGCCCCACGCAAATTTGGATGATGGCTCGTCGGGTGCCTGGATAGCTAAGCTAAGCGACACACGGAGGAGGGCTGGATGGGACCGGCGGATTTCCTCCCGATGTGCTGCAGGTCTGGTGGCTCTTGTACCGCGGAGGAGCAGGCGGTTTCCCCCTCCGAGCACGTAGTTTTTGCTCCGGGAGCGGCTCCGAGGTGGGCTCGGCGCGGGGGATGCTTGCACCGAAACCGGGGGCCCGGGGCGGGCTGGCGGGGGCTCGGGGCTGCCCCGCTCCGCCGGCGGCCGCCGGGGGGAGCGCTGCCCGGGTCCTTGGCTCCCCGGCTCCCCGCCTCCCACCGCCGCAGCTCCGAGCGGCCCGGAGCCTCCCGGTGCCTCTTGCGAGCCCGCCCGGGTTGCCTCTCCCTGCCGCCGCGGCGGGGAGGGCACCCCGGCGCAGCCCTCCTCCCTCTCTCCATCCCTTCTTTCTTCCCTCCCTCCCTCCTTCCCTCCCTCCGCCGCACACCCCGAGGACGGGCTTGTTTTCCTGCCCGGATGATGAATTTCTCCGCAAGGTCATCCCTGCCCGCGGCGGCGGCGCGCCCGCAGCTTCCCGGGCGCCGCCGCGGAGGTAAGGGGCGGGGGGGGGGAGCTGGGGGGCAGCGGGAGCACCTCCACCCCCCGGCAAGTCCTTACGGAGCCGGTGAGGAGCGGGCTCAGTGCGAGGGCAGGTGCCCGGGGGGCTACGGATTATTATTATTAATAATAAACCCCCGCCCGGCCGGCCCGGGGAGGGAGGGATGCGCGGCGCGGTCGCCACGGCAGCGGAGAGGTCGCCACGGCCACGTCCCGCGGTGGTGCAGAGCGGGGGACCACCCCGCGGGTAGGGGCAGCCCTCGACCCCACCTTTGGTCCCCCCCGTGGGTTTTCATGCGAAGGGGAGACCCCCACGGCCCGTTCCTGCAGGGTGGATGTCAGCGGAGCGCACGCCTTGATGTGCCCAGGTACTAGGGGCTGGGGGTCCTACTGCCAGGGCTCCCAAAATTTGCTCTCTGGGTGCAGGGCCAAGAGCAGGAGGCTCACCGCTGGGTTTCCAAGCTGTTGAGTTGCATCCAAATAACATGACACCTTAAAGACTTGCCTGATGCTGCTTACCCCTTGTAACCACCGTTAGTTGTGCAGCAAGTTTGCTGGAGACACTTGGAGCAACCTGGCTTGGGGTCATAAATCCCTAACAGGCCTTTTCTTTTTGCTGCTGAAATTATTGGCAAAACTCTGGATGATCTTACCCAATCTTAGTCTGTGAACATGTCTGCTGTCCACAGATTAACCTACTTTTTTGTGCCCTCCACAAGTCTTGGCTCCCTTAATGTGTTTTTCTTTCATCCTTCTTTCTGTTTTTCCCAGGCAAAGATAACAGTGCTGCTAGTGGGTCTCACAGAGTCGTAAGGAATTGTTATGGCCCTGTAGTCTAAGCTCTTGCATAACATAAAACACAGACTATTCCCCAAAAAGTCCAAAAGGTGGGCTCTGGCCCACCAGCCTCTTCACACCGTCTTGATTTAATGACCTCAAAAGATTGGGAATTTACTACTTTCACAGATAATTGGCTGCAATTGTTAATCTCATAGCTAAACGTTTGCATCTCACTTCCAATTTGAACTTTTCTGACTTCATCTTCCAGCTACTGGATCTGGTAATGTCTTTTTCTGTCAGATTAAATAGCTATCTAGTTTCAGATAGTCTCTCTGTGCAAGTATTTAAGGACGGTAATTAAATAGCCACTTAACGTTGTCTCTGATGAGATAAATAGACCGAGCTCCTTCGGTTTCTCCCAAGAATGTAAATGCTCCAGAGGAAAAAAGGCCCATCTGCTCTTCTCTGGGCCCCCAAAGTGGCCGCTTGCAAAGCGTGGCCACCGGCACAGCACAGTGGATTCCAGGAAGGCTCCCATTAATGTCACGTGCAGAGATAATAACATCGTGCTCAGTATTCCCCTGTCTATTCCCCTAACGATACGAACTTTTCTTTCCCACGACTGCACGGTGGGAACTTGTATTCCGTTAGTCGCATGCAGTGATCCCTGCATTTCCCTACAATCCACTCTTTTCTCAGAAGTTGGTTGCCAATCCTGTAAGGGGTGTTTAAATTAAGATTTCCTACATGCATAACTTTGGATCTCTCTATTCTCTCTTTTTTTTTTTTTTTTTTCCCACTCCTATAACTTTACTTCCAGGGTGTTCACAGCTTGGTAATGAGGGTCAAGCTCTGGTATTTCTCCCTCTGCAAGTCAACTGAATTTTTCCTCAGACCTCCATGATAAAATTGTCTTTTTGGTAGCATTTGGTCCATGTGAGCTTTAAGTTATTTGAAGTTTAGTGGGCGAGAAGTTCTACTGGGTAATACAAAAACTGAGAACTGAAAGCACACAGGAGAGTTTCGTAGCTGTTTTCATTCAGCTGTGCTTCTGAGTGATGGTGGGAGAGAAATTTGCTTTCCTGCACTACAGAGCTGTAAATCCCTTGCTTGGTATGATGCCTAAGCTGATACGTGCATAGTCACTGCGTTGCAAATCTTGAACTTGAATTTTCTGAATTTTGTTCACTTTGAAGTGTGCTCATGCCTGGATTTATAGCTCTCTTCAGAAAGTACAGAGTCTGAGAGTAAGGGCCAGAGGCGGGTGTTTCTTACAGGGTATTGTCAAGTGCTCTGATAACGTGTAGCAGCCCCAAAGGGGACTGAAATGCTGTGAATGGATATAACAGTCTGAAGATGCCTGGTGTGGGAGATGTTCTCTGAAGTGTTGTTTTGGTTGTGTTTTCTGTGTTTTGCTGGTTTTTTGAGGGTTGGGGGAGACTCCTTTGTAACATCACATCTGCTTAGTAAAGGCAACTGTAGCTTGCTTAAGAGCTCAGCGCACGCCGAGGGAGGGTGATGGAAGAAAGGTAGAGGTCACACGGTGTTGTACGGGTGTTTTTGTGTGTGCTTGCTGAGTGCAGCATACAGAGCACTGAGTCAGGCACTTCCCAGCTAATAACACTTCAAGAATTGTTTCCGGTAGCCTCATGAAGAAATTCTGAGTCTGCAAACAAATGTAATGCCTGAAAAACTCCCGCTGTGTTCGATTGTGGTACTTTTGCAGCACAGAATAGCAGGACATTTGCCCTTTTACAGCAAAGGCATAAAAATGCCCCTTATAGTCTCCCGACATGTCCCACATTCATTGGTATGGAGCTTGGTGACAATACCGTACAAGCCTGTACTTTCAGGGGACTGGAGGTCAGCAGCAAACATTGTTTTAGGTTAGAGGCAACTATATTTTTGCAGATAATGAAGAACAGGCTGTATATAAATAGTAAGGTTAAAAAAAAAAAAAAAAAAAAAAAAAAAAGTCCTGTCCCAGGGTTAAATACTGTTCCATTCTTTTCCTCCTTTGAGGTGCTTCAGTATGCAAAATTAATGACCTTATCTGAACACGTACACCATCCCATGAAGTAAGTGAAGTGATTCCTATGACTAACATTTGTTTGTATGAACAAATATAGCAGGGTTTAGCCCTTTGAAGTAATGTATTCAGAGTGTTAGAATTTAGAAAATGTTCATTCTGATCAGGTGATGATTTAAGTATTAGTAAAGGGGCTTTCTTGAAATTCCGCAAAGAAATTTTTTGTTTTGCTTTTCCAGTCCCTGAAAATATGTCTATACAAAATACTGCAGTAGGTATCAGCTATGATGGATGAGTGAGGTGCCCATAAAAAATCTAAAAATAATTACTGAGCTAAGATATCAAAGCTGATTGAATACAGTAACCCGGTGAGCCTTAGAACTGCAGTGAATTCTGTTCGCATTAGTGTCAGCATCTTAGAATTTGTTTATTGGGCATTTAATTGTAAATTTTCCCCAAATTACCTGGCAGTTAACTTCACCCATCCATTCAAACTCTTTTTCTCTCCCAGACTTGGCTAACTTATTTGATTTTTTTTGATATGTACTTTTCCTTCTCAAGGTTGCATCTGCTCTTTAACTTCTTTTGCAACTAGAAGAATATGCCCCTCTCTCCATAGTGTGACTGGTCCCAAAAATCATCTCTTTTTGCATTATGATGATCACACTGGGTCAGTACAGCACTAAGAACAGTGGCTGTTAGTTAATCCTACAGGCCCAAGCTGGACAGAAGATAGTATTTGTATGAGTCTCCGAGTTACATTGTCAGCTGCAGAGTGTTCAACAAGGAGTGACAAGCTCTAGGTTACAGATGGTTGGATTTCATTAGCAAATGTGGTGGCAATAGTAAAATTTGTCAAATAGGTCCTACAACCATTAGTGTCACCTTTATTTTTTAACAACATAAACACCATCCATCAAATGCAGTTGAAACTAAGGAGAAGCTGATTATGCTAAGAACAATATCCTGCGTGTGATTTGCTTCTGAAATCTGATGCTGGAGTAAAAGCAAGCTGCTTGCAGTCTAACAGCTACAGACAGAGGAAAATTTTGTAACCTGCGTGACTCTTCTTCTAGATGTGCATCATTTCTTAATTTATAAAACCCATATTAAAGACGGAGGTGACATATAAGCTGAATCTGTTGCCGTTGTGGATTTAACAGCAATCCTGGATTTATAGCTGATGTTATTTAGTAAATAATGTTATTTAGTAAATAATGTTATTTAGTGACATGTAACAATTTCATATCTGATAAAACTTTGATACATCTTGCAGGGTTATAAGCAGTGCAAAAAAAAAAATAACTATGCAACTATTTTTGAAGTAAGTGGAACAGCATCTTGACTAGGCTTCTGGAAAAATTTAGCTGAAGAACCAAGACAGAGGCATCAGCCTTTTCCTCAGTCTAGACCTCTGCACATATGTGGATAGAATAACTGGCCAAAAATATGATCAATATGGGAAATTGTATTGGTAATACTTCAGTATTATTATGAAAGATTAGAAATCTACCAAAAGTCACCTAGTACTGTTTATGTATTAACCATGCATCCAAACAAATTGGATGCACTGACTGTAAGCTCCTATACTATGTGACAAGATGTCTAAACTGATCCTATTTGGGGGGATTCATCAGCTCATTTGGGTAAACATCAACTTCTTAAGAGACAGAAAAAGTAAAGACTGATAATATTTATTGGGGAAAAAAAATTGTGGGGGGAGGTCTGGATACGTTCTGAATCAATTAAAATTACCTTACAGTAGGAAAAGCTTTTGAGAGTGTATCTGACCACAGTTTGCTTTTGCAAACAGCAATACCAGAAAAGAGCTACATATATCTTTTATTATACATGTATACATGGACTTTGAACTCATTAGTAGTTCTATAGAAACAAAGACTTGTACTGTTTAATTTTTTAATCATGGAACATCAGTCACTTATTAAGGTTGAGTGACTTGTTTCTCGGAGGCAGTGGTTAAGCATTCACATTTGTAAATCATGCACATATGAAAACGCAGAGGTGTTGGCATGCTGTTGAGTAAATATGAGAAAAGCACATCACTGACACTTGCAACTCCATGCAGTGTATGGGTGACAGAGAAAGCAGTGAAGATGGAGACCAAAAAAGTAAAGATTAGGAACCAGCATAATAGCATTTTGCCCCCTGCTTTGTCCTTTGCCAGCAGTGGACACGTGTACGTAGGAAAAATAATTAAGTAGAGGGAAGAATGCCAACAATCACAAATATTGCAATGAATTACTCTAGCAGCCTCTGACAGGGTGCTACAGTCTAAGCAATGAGGCAAGTCCACAGAGGACAAACTGTATTCTTTTTTTCCCCTCTATCTCTAACTCCATGATCTTATGTTACAAAACTTATCAGCAGGTAAGGAAGCTATTCCCATAGCCAATATCGAACAGACATACATAAAAGATTCTTTTTTTTTTTTTTTTTTTTTAAAAAAAAAAAAAGATCCAGGATCAAGAGTCCCTATCTATTAATATCTATGTTTGTAATTGTCAGCAACATCCATTACTTTAAATGTTCATTTTATTATATCTATGATAAAATAGTGAAATGTGGCATTATTTGAGCTTGCCCACTTGCCTCCGTCAGTCCGCTTAGAAGGACAAGAAGGGATTAATCAAGGGGGACACAAACAAACATGATGGTTTCTGTGCATACAGTGCCTAGCACAGTGGAGACTAGCTCTCAGATGAGACTCCAAGTTTGTGTCATTTGGCAGATGATGAAAATTCATTTTCCCAGCTGAGCTATATCACTGTTTAGCTCTGGAGATGAAACTGTTTTCCTGAGGGAGTGGAAAAGAAATTTTTTTAGAAAAGGATCTTTAACAGTGTATTCTGAGCTGAGATGTTTCTCATCACCCTCTTGGGCAACCTTCACAGTCAGTATGAGGGAGACAAACAAAAAGGTTATAAAAAAGATATGAAGCCCATTGTTAGACAGGAATCTTAACCGTGGTCTGATGAACTTCTGATCCAGGAAGTTGTAGCATTGTTCGATATAAAATCATTCATATTGTCCATGGACTGATCATAGGTCCTGCCCATTGGGCACAGAATTTCTGAAGCCAGGCCAGAGGAGTCCATCAGCACATTGTACGAAAGTGTGAAGAGATGTAAGGAGGGAGGACAGGCTATAGTGTTAGCATTCTGCCAGGCTCTTCGCATACAGATGTCCCCAGTTAGCAGTCAGTTTAATGATAACAAGCACACCTTTAGAAATGTCATGGGGTTTACCTGCTTCCCCTTCTCCTTTTCTTTCTGGATGATTTATTACCTGCTACCAGCAGCCTAGCTCAGGTGAACCTGCACTAATATATATGGTTTCTGTGTGTAAAGTGTCTGCCAAGACTGCTGTGTGAAACACATGCATTGTGATTTGGCAGCCAGTATGTCTGAGCCAAGGAAGCCCAGAGAGCAGTCAGTACTGCAGATTGTGCCATTACATGCCATATTGATCCTATTTATAGATTTAACATTTGTATGCCAGTGCTGCTTTATAGTTAAATACTATAAAACAAATACAAAAATATCAAAAGTTGCATACTGAGTACATACACACACTCGTTTGTGTGCATATACATTAATGTATGCACACAAATGGGAGGAAGATTAGTGTGTTCCAAAGGGCTGGTAGTCTGGCAAGACTGGCAAGTAGATCAGTTAGCTACAGCTACGTATTTGTTCAATTGAAGCGTATTTGTTCAATTGAAGCATAAATTAAGACTGAAGTAAACCGTATGAAAGGCTGCTTGAAGAAAGCCTGAAGTTAGAAGTAACCTGGCCTTACTGTCTCAGAACAAAACACTAATATGCATATCACAGGCATAAAGTAGTGAAGAAACATTCAGTTTTGGAAAGGAAGATCTCATTATCTGCCCTTTTTTCTGACCTATTTTTTTCTGCTAAAAAGTTTTTTCTAGAATCTTGTACCAGGTGTTTCTAGACTCTTGAAAAAAAATCAATGTTTACCTGGATTCTCTCTTTGACACCTGTACTTTTAGATCCTGCTGTAGATCGACAGTAATTGAGATTGTCAGCTCTTCAAGATCATCATGCAATTGGTATTTTGTCACGAAGAAGAGGATGATTTTCCATACATAGTTTTCTTTTCTTTTGGAAAAATATTTGTTATCATGATCAGGATCCCAGATTGCATTCTAGTGTTGAAAGCTTTCTCCCCCAGTGATGCTAATATGCAAAGAGCTCAGCTTATGAAAGGGATCTCAAGATAAAAAGATGAAACAAGCGACTTGTGCAAGGTGCTATGCATTTTTTTACTGTTCATGCAAAAAGACAGCAGATTCAAACAGAGAACATGAATGAGTAGAGAACACAAATACAGTGCTACATTAAGACTAGTCTTAAAAAGTTACTGTCAAAAGAAATGGCTTATCTCAGATGATGACAGTGAGCAGTTAGTCTTTTAACCTAAAGCCAGACTGACCGAAACTGATTTTCTACTCTTGGGTAGCCATTTTGCCTTCATAAAGAAACTACAACATTTTGAAGTCAAAGGACTGATACGTTACCTCTAGTGTGTCCTTATTTTGCCAGTGTGATCTTAACCCAAAAAACAGCATGTCTGCTAATTGCTCCTGGAAAGGTACCTCCCCTTCAGTAGAGCCCCATGACTCCCATCATGGAGTATTTCCAAAAGCAGGGTTGAGCAGCAGAGTAAATCTCTAATGGACTAGATAGGAAATCTTCTACCATAGCAGTGTGCAGCAAAGATGAAGTGGACAAGGGTCCTGTTGCATTTTAGCACTCCTAATTTTCTCAGGCTACCAGAGCTACAAGCCAGCAGCTTTTAGGGTGGCCTTTGTGCACTGAGAATAAATGGGATATCACCAGGTCCCAAGCTCAGAGAATAAGGAGGTAGAAAAGTCCTGTAAATCTTCCCCGCTCAGCTCTCCCAGAAATAATCTGGCTAGTGGGGATTGTCTAGCCCTTAACCTAGAAAGGGTTGAAGGATAATCAGTGTTTGCTGTTTAACTTCTTGATGGAACTAAAGAACCCCTATTGTTAATGTCACTCTCCTTTCTCTGAAGCATCAGTTCCATGAAAGACTTCACAGTTGATAGGCTTAGCTTTAGAGATGAGTCATTAGGGAAATGATACAACATAAGAAGCATGCTGGGTGGCATTGGAAGGGGTAGAAGTAATGTGATAAAACATTTTTCAGAAAGAAGAACTGTATGGAAACAAGCTGACAGAATTATTCCACCCTGAAAGTCTGGTACTTCAAAACAAGATCTGAAAGTTCTCTAATACTGCAGCACACCACAGCATCTCCATACTTATTTAAAAGAAAATGTTAGTCTTCCCCTTGAGGTTAATAATTAGGTAGTATCTGTTAAAAGCCAGTGAGCAGGCTATAAATATCTGCATAATTTTATGAGAACCCAGATTTCTACTCAAGCTGAGCAACAGCTTTACAAGATCCTCTGTTTCAATACTCTCTAAAATATCTTCTTATCTTCCACCCAATCCACAGGGACAGGTATTCCAATTATAAACGTAACTGTGATAACACTAGACGATTCTTGGTTAGAGCACCAAAGACATTTTCACAGAAAGGGTAAGTGATATTTCTGAGGATCACCCCAGTCAGTGGTTGTGGCAGGAGGAAGTGACCAAACCTTCAGGCCCCTGCTTGCCTTCCTGTTCTTCATGTGGTCCTGCTTATGCGAGAAGCATTAGGGCTATGAATTGCAAATGCATATTCTCCTATGTTTCATACCTAAGAACATAAAATTCATAAAACTGAATTCAGCTTATAGTTTTGGCTGATAATGCTAGAAATGCATGAGGATGTGCAAAATATGACTGAGGAATAAAACTTATTTCTTCTTTTCCTGAGAAGTAAGGCAACTCCAGCAGGAGAAGCAGAGGAAAGTTCGAACAAACGAGGATTACAGGATTAACTTCGTTAATTTAGCTGCTTGTGCTCTTTGACACTCAGGAATGAATCCAGCCTTAATTTTTTAGGCTTGATGCCTAAGAAATGGAAAGGACAATCAGCTTTCTCCTGCCTGTATCAGACATACAAACTAATGCAGAGGTGGTCCTCACTTTGTTGAGGAGGGTGGCCATTACCTCCTGACCGAGGTCAGTGTATATGCTAACTTCAGGGGAACAATTCAAACCTCGAGTCATGGGGCCACTTTTTACAATTGGTGGAGCAATAAAATCAGCCAGATATAATCCCATCATAAGGCCTAGAAGCCTTCCCTGGGAAATATTCCCGTATTAAGTGGTGTACTTTGAAAGTTGCTTCCAGCTAGACCATGCTGGGCCATTATCATAGAAATATGTGCAGTTGATACTGGGAAATAGCAGAACAATATTTATCCAATTCAAAAGATACTCTTATTATGAAGGGCCTCAGGGGAATGCTGCTTGGGAAATGTATTTTTATAATAAAATGACCTATTTTAGAATTACAGTTTTCCATGCTGGAGGAGGCAGGAAGGTGGCAGAAGGCTTGCCAAAGAGCTGGACAATAAGCACACTCACACTTGCTCCCTAACAAAAAGATAAGTGGACTGAATGTATTAATAATATAGAACACAGGATTTTTTTTTAGGTAAGTTCCTGCATACAGTGTATTTGTAGGTGTCTGTCACATTCAGAGCAATGTGCCTTCATGTGAGCAGACATTCCTATCAGCAGCCAACCCAAACAGGCAGATGATAGGAAGAGAGCCCACACAATTAACTGTTCGAGCCACTCCTCAAAAAGACTTAGGAGAAGAAAAAGAAAAAAATGAGGACAAAGCTAATAATAGTTTTGGTAAGTAGCTAACTAGAAAGAAAGTTTCTATTCCATTCAGTTTCTGACAGGATGATCCCTGATAGTGAGCTGTGTAACAAGCGTTATTTGCTCTTACTCACCACTTCCATCTGCACTAATGCTCCAAGACAACCCACATGTTGTTGCTTCCCCAGTAACACAGCCTGAATCCCACCTACTCACCTTCAGTTTGTCTCATATTTTGTCTGTTTAAACCTTTCAACTTTTTCAATGTGTTATATAATCTAACTTCAGCAATCAAATTAGTCTTTAACCACTACATGAGTTAAACTAGTCAGCAAAGACATACCTGTTACTGTAAAAATCAGATTAGTCAGTAGCTAAAACACTGCTCAGAAAAGCAACAAACAAACAAACAATACCTGAATTAGATGGGTGAAATGTGACCCTAGTAAAAGTCTGTAATTTCATTGATGCAAACCCCATCAATGGAGCTGCTGAAGTTTATCTGAGGCATAAATATAGCCTTTAATAGCAGTATCCAACCAGAGAGATTAAATAGATGTGATTTTTTTTTTTCCAAATGCCATAGTTGTCATTCTGACATGAAAGCAAACAACAACATCCTTTCAATCATCCAGTCTGTAGGCAGCTGATTCAGAATGAAATTAGGGCAGATGAGTTAAAGATGAATGAGCAGAATATTTAGTTGAGGTACTTCATTCTGCCAGAAGAACGTCCTTTTAAATTCTTGTCCTCTAAAGTCCTTAGGGATGGTCCTGAAGTGCTCCTGGCCTGTACAGAACAATGTTGCCATCCCAAAGAGCAGATAATGATGGTAATGAACTCCCAAAAGAATGCTAAAATGCACAGAAAGAAAACTTACAGAGAAAAAGACACTGAAGAGGTCTTGTGATGACCTTCTCAGTTCTGTGTCTGTTTGCAGAAAGGAGTTTTCCAATCACTTTTATGCAGTTTTCCTTGAACCTTTTGTGACATGGTTTATGATTCAACTTGTCCACGTATCTTGAATGAAAGCAAGAGTGCAAAGGTACCTGTTTTCTAGCAGATTGTATTGTGGCTCTTGCTATGATTTTTAACAACAGCAAAAAAAGAAAATGGAATAAATACCCATCAGAGACAGAGGAATGTTTATGACATTCCAGTTGAGTATGTAACGTGGGGTAGCAAGAAGTGTGACTACAGTCACCTTCACAAATACTTAAACACTATTGAAACTGTCTTTCAGAAGGATGATATATCATGGTGCAAAACATCATTTAAAAGCATACATTTTTTGTGAACAGTTTCCTGGCCTTGAGCTATATGAGGCTGAGAAATGGTCTGGCAAGGAGCATGCAGCAAGTGACAGATGCGCAGTCAGTGCTGGAAGACCATTCAAGCCTAGGTTGAGGACACAGAGGGACAACAAAATTCCCTATCACATGAATCAACCAACTTTCTCCTGCATATCTTCTTTTTGTAAGTGAGCAGATCTCACCTTTGCCTCTTATCATCTACTGCCTTCTTACCAAGCTGAAATTCACTTTGTTGTTCTAGTGATAAGCCTGTGTAATGAGTGGAATAAAGTCATTGAGTCCATGTGGGAGAAGGATAGGGTAACAAGAGTCAGCATTTCTAGACTAGCTTCATTTTCCAGTTTTGTGGGAGAAACTTTAGGGTGAGGCACACTAACCTGGAAATAACTAACAGCTGAGCAGCTTGATCTAGTTGCTGCCCAGGGAAAAGATCAAGGGGCTAGCAAGTTTCCAGCCTTTCCCTGAAATCCAAGGGCAAAGTCCACACATATTAGGGGGAAAAAAAAATAATAAAAATAAAGATTAAAAAAAAAAAAAAGTTTTCTGTCCTCCTGGGAGAGGAAAAGGGTGAAAGGTTTGAAGTAGTGATGTGGGATTTTCCAGCCCATCTGCAGTGCTAGCTGAACATCTGTCTCTCTCTAACCACCTCCCACAGCAGTCTGCATTTGAAAAGACTTTTTTTTTTTTTTCTGTTGACTTGTAATAGTATGAACCCAACAGTTTTCCAGTGGCTATCCAGGCCTGTGATTTGTGGCTGTTAATAAGTGAGTAGATTAGGTGCCAGAGTGAACAGCGCTGAGGTAGTGAGGATCAAGCTGTAGTAATGATCTGGAATATCGCTGAGCAGGTCTGGAGGGGAAGTCATATGGCAGACTCCTCACCGTAGTGACAGCTGAGTTTCTTGGGTGAGGCCTAAGTTTTAAATAATACAATTATACAAGGAAAACCTAATGAATCTCTTAGTTTCCTAGCTCTGTAGTCTGGACTTGCCTGATCTTATACCTCTGACACTATTTGACTCTCTGCTCACATACTTGCTCTATTTCCTTTTTGTCTGTTTTGTGTCCCCCTGTTCTTGCACACAGACTAGGTTTATAGGAAAAGGTGTTCCGAACAAATTGCCCCCCTTGCTCTGGGGAAAAGAAGCAACTTACCTTTAAGAAGAAAAAAGACAATCAAGTAGAGTCACTTGTTGAGTATCTCACCACCTGCTGCCCTGTTCACATTGGACATCATCCTCTCCACGATCAAACATCCATGCTCAATTTGATCCTACAGTCATCCTAAATTTTCTGAAGAGCAGGGACATTAACAGAGCCTTTTTCAGAAGTGCTTACCTCCTAGTATGAACACATACAGATCTGCAATTGTTTGCAAGTCTTTTTCTTGAGTGGATAACCTTCCTAGGGCTTGTTCATCTTTAAGGTGGCATTTGTTAGGCTTTGTTGTTGTTTTTGTGTGTGTGTGTGTGTTTGTTTTTGCAAATGCTGGCAATAGCAAATTCTGTACACTTTTTTTGTTTTTTTTTTTTTCTAGTTTGTGCTTGAGCAAAGGTATCCGACTGCTTCACCTCTGTATGGATTCAAGACTTGATGTATGGTGGTAATCCAGCAAGAGGATGCCCCTTTTCATATTTTTGATAGTCTTTAAAAAGTGGATCTCTTAAGCCAGATTCCTAAGCTAATGATTGCAAAGAGTTTTTAGGAGTAGGTGAAGAGATGCAGAAGAAAGTTCTTCTGTTGTTAAATCACTGGCATTAGACACTGATTATATATCATATTTTTCTCCGTGATCTTTTTCTGCATTAGCTTCTAAATATGAAATAGAACAACTTTCAATTCCTCCTCTTTGCCTGTAGGTATCTCTATGCCCATATATAGCATCCAGTAAAATGGCAAAATATTTTCTGGGATTTCCTATGTAAGAGCAAAAACAAAAGGAACTAAAAGGAATTCAAAAATATTGAGCAGCTTTTGATTCCTGCTGGCTTTACTGGTATTTCTGGCTATTCAGCAGTTTTGAGAATCAGACTTACTTGATTTCAGAGGCTAGCTTCAATCATCCTGTTTATGCAGGACGCCTGTCATTACATTAGCATACATCAAATTTTATTTTTATATGTACATCTGCCTGCAATCATATATGTGTGCCTAGTTTGTGGTAATAAAGAAAACGTGTCCATAAATAGGATGTCAGAGAAAACAAATTGTGGTAGGAAGCCTACTGTGCATCCACAGCTGGTGAAGTATCCAGCACTTATCTTCAAGAAGATCCCATGTGGAAATAAATCATCTTGCCTGGATTTTCATACTGTCTGAAGGGTTGCTGTGTGTTTTCTCATTCCTTCAAGTAGTCATCTGTGCATCAGGCATCTACATTCAATGCAAGTCCGGTAATCACACTCTAAGCTGTGAATGATTGGTTTTCACGCCCTCCAGCTGACTTGGAAACAAGGACAAAGCTGTCACAGAGCCCTGCTTGCTCGCAGCTGCCCTGGCAAGGTACAGCCTGACCTCCACTCACTTCTAAGATTTGCAGGTTAAACATGCTGGCAATCTGAGCAAGGGCAGCTGAAACCGTTCCAAAAGAGGAATTTGTTCCTCCAAAGAGGAATGCAGACCAGTGTGAGGAGTAGGGTGCTAGGTAATAAATTCAATAATTGCACTGTAACATCTCAACTTTTTTTTTTTCTCTATCAGTTCTTGGAGGCATGCTTTGCTCTTTTACTGTGAAGCAGCGGTGTGTAGGATGAGATGGTACATGCAGGGGTAGCTGCATGGTGAGTGCCAGTCACACTGCCCAGGACGTAGCCTTGGCTAGGTGGTTGAGGCAGCCAGTTGCAGTACACCTGAGACTTTGCTAAACCCAGACATCATATATCTTGTTTGAGCCACTGTTTCAATTAGTGCTAATTATAGTAATTAAGTAATTTTGCTACCACCCTGAGAGGCAGTAATTCAAATCAAAGCTGATGTCCTTCACCAGTCCTTCCCTCATGGTGTGTGTTGTTTCACTCACGTGATAAATGTAAGGCTAAATATCCCTGACTCAAGTCCAGTAGAAATGAGAAATCCAGAAGAAACCCTAGGTCTGGAAAATCCTAACCCATGACAGGAGTGGGGATGTTGCAACAGCTGGTGTAAGTCAGCATGGCCCTGCAGAGGGCTAGGGCACTGTGCCATGTCGCAACAGGCAGAATTTTGGCTTGTGTATGGCTCCAGTAATTGACTCTTGATATTATTATTAGCTTTGAAGAGAATTATGAGGTAAGACATGCTGGGTCTGTTTCCAGTGCAGTTAGATTGTAAATACTGTAAAATAGCTGAGAAGAGAGTTTTATTGAACTAATTTCCAGATTTTGCATTGCTATCTCTTTAATATTTGCTGTCTTAAGGAAGTATGTCTGGTTTTAGTTTGGTTCTGACACAGATGAGGTTTCCTGAGTCTCAGACACTAAATAAGAATTTGTCAAATTTATCTTATAAGTTTTGTGATTTCTGAGAATTTGGAAGAAGAAAATGAAATTATTCTTAAGGCCATGAAAATCCACGTTTAAAGCAGTGTAAAAAACTGTAGGCAGGTGGGTTCCTTAGCTGCCCTTGGTGGGGCTGGAAGAATAGAAGTGCATCAAATCTAAGGATATAAATACATGTTTTGAATAATCCATTGTTAGGGGACAAATCTAATAGGAGAAAGGAGGATGGTTCCTGAAATTGTGAAGTATGAGAGATTTTTATGCACCTGTGTGGGCTGCTAGAGCAATTCTGAAAAGCTATTACCATCAGACACCTGTGGGATAGACTACATATAACAAGCTGTTCCCAAAATAGGCCATTGTACAGCACAGCTGTTGGTGCTTTGCTTTGCTGCAGAAAGGCTGTGGTGTTGACTTTGTGAATGAGTTGGCTTCTTTACCCGCGGAAATCACTACGGTTTCTTTGTTCAAGCACATCCACATGATAGCTGAAGAAGACTTAAGAACTTCTTTGTCTTGAAGGGCTCTCTGGTCATACAGTGGATTTCAGGACTCAAAGTTAGTGAGGTTGGGGTCTATTTTTACCAATACAGAGTTGGTATTGGTACCAAGCCACCTTTTTTTTCAAGGTAAGAGCCAGAACGTTTTCCCCTCAATTTTACTTGATCAGATATGCCACAGTGGTAGTCACTGTAATCTGGGAGGTTTTCTTAGATGTGTTTTTTTTTAACACCGTCTGTCAGCTCTGGGTGGAGATGGAAGAAAATGTGGTGTGAGTTATAGGTGTAAGTTTCCCAACATGTTCTTATCTAGTATTTGCCTTCATTTTGGTTAGGTGGTTGGAAGCCCAGATAGATGTTCTGTTGTGTATGCTGTTAAGCTGTTCTTTTTTTTTTTTTTTTTTTTTGATATAAAAAAAAATGACAAATGTTTTCCCAGGCATTGCAAGGTGCTATTTAACATGTATCATCCCATCCTTGGTTGGTTGGCTTCCTACCCTCCCCATGTTCCACATGCAGTCAATTACAATAATAATAATGGATAATAAAAATAATGAATGAGGCTATCTCATGCTTGTCTATGGTTTGGTCCAATTCCACCAGGGTCTAAGTTCAAAATAAAGTATATAGCCTCAGGTAAAGAAAAAAAAAGGAGTTTGAGACTAAGACAGCAGCTTTTCCTGTAACAGGAAGACAAGAGTTTTCCTGTAACAGCCTCACGTACAGTCATACTGTAAGCTCTTGTGACTGAGGTGAGCAGGTTGGAGTCCTTGACTGAATGTACAGGTTTGTGTCACTGCCCTCAAAGGAGTAGCATTACATACACACCAGTGGATTGCTCCGATTTTATCTCTGAACACTGATGGCTTCTGGCTTCCTGCAGAGCCTCAGGACATCAGACAAAAAGTAGCTGTAGCACACTCTGCTTCCTCTCATGTTTTTTGAGAAGGTGTTTAGCAGGAACCAGGGAGGTTGTTTTGTCCCTTTTACCGTGCTTATTGTCAATGGTAGTCAGTGGCGTGGCAGAGAGAGAACTTGAAGAAACAGGAAGCAAGTGCTGAGGTGGAGGCAGGAAGAAGGGGAGATATTTTTAACTTTTTTTAAAAAAGCCACAGTGACAGTTGTTTCAGCTGCCAGCCTCTTTATTCACATTAGTTGTCTTTCTTATAGCCAGGAGGCAAGAGTAGACATGGTGAGATCATCATCGTGCCTTTCTTAGGTTAATCACATGCCACAGCAAATTTTTGTTACTGTAATGAATGGTTATACTCTGCATCCTTCTTCTCTAATTACACGCCGCTTGGAGTAGCTCTTTTCCATTAGGACAATACTTGTAAGCAACAACGGATATGCCCTTTGCTGGGTGCCTGTTATGTATGGATTCTCTTCTCTAGTATTGAGCCCGGTGTCTTCATTAAAATAATATGATATATGAGGAGAGCATAATTTCTTAGGAGTTAAAAAGTTGTAGTTGGCTCTTACTTTACACACACACACAAAAAAAAAAAAAAAAAAAAAAAAAAATTCCTCCTCTTGTAGGCTCACTGAGGCAAAATTTCCTTCCCTGATAGGTTGGTGAAGTAACATTGCTGCCACAACACACTTCTCTGAGCACCAATAATATGGTTCATCTGCATCAAGTCAGGCCTGATTAATGGGGGTGCTACCACCACTACTAGGGCTGCTTCTGCCACACAAATGGTGTTTGCATGCAGTGTGCTGGGGGAATGATCTTATGGGAAAGGTTATGATGGAATTGTGGAAATTTGCATTAAAGGAACTGAAAGCACGTCAGGTAACATCCTTTGCCCCATAGAGCCACCCTTTCCAGACAGGCGTACTTAGCAGTAGCTAGGTTTTCCTAGCTGCACAAAACGTGGGTTTCATGTTGGTCCAGCTCACAGTAGACGTATGTCTGTGTAAACTGCACCATCACAGCTGTCACTAGTTGACTGGGACTCTTAGCACAGAAAGCAAGAATTGTATGGGCACTAAGCCAGCACTATGCTTTCATCTCCGAAGATGATTGTTCTGCTTTAAAATGAAGTCACATTGGCATTATTGTGTAGGAAAGGGGTATTTATCATTAGCTATTGTTAAATTGCTCTCTCAAAAAACAGTGCTTTTGTTTGTCAGTGGTCGATGTTCAAAGGCATTCAGGTGTATGAAATGCATTAATGAGGGGTTAGGTTTCACTGTAGTTGTACCAGGCAGAAAAAGATAGCAGGATATGTAAGGACTGAAATTCCCCCTTGTATGATGGGCAGTGTTCTTACTTTCCACATCAAAGGTGGAAGTGGTGTTTGGAGGGTTCATACAACCCTCCTGGCAACCTTCAAACACCACTGTCTTGTTATTCAACAATAAGCTAAAGGAACCTAACGTGACATGAGCTATGTGAAATGGAGTCATCTACCTGATGTGGACAGCAGACTTCTGGTTTCCTTCCACATGTGTGTGTGACAGGAGCGTGCATGCACATGTTCCTCTTGAAATAAGGCTTACCCTTGAATTCAGGCAGCAAAAGTCACCTCCAGCATCAGGTACTGAAATTTTAAAAATGCTCTGATAAGTAATGAGGTTAAACATAACATGCCATTAAAGAAAAAAAAATATATAACAACAACAACAAAAGCATATAGCCCTGTGGCTTTTGTCAACATGTTGTGTCCCCTCTAGAGTGACCCATGTTATGAGCTGGGATCACAGCCATGCCTTATGTAACTGTTAGAGCTGGCTGCCAGCTAGGGTCGCTGCTGTTTGATTTGGCTGTTTTCACAGAGCCATTTCTCCTTTCTTTTCACCTTGGAGAAGAAAGAGTGCCAGGCTCTTGGTGGAACTCTGCAGCAAGCCTGTTTTTCATCAGGGGAATTTTATATCAGGGTATATACAGGGGTATGAAGGCAGGACAGGCAGTGGGGCAGCGAGGGGACAGGCAGCGTGGGGAGGAGGACATGGGGTGGCACTTGTGGAAGATGAGCTCGGGATGGGACAGAAGAGGGCTGCTTTCCTGGAAAGGCAGCTGGCACCCAGCCCTCCTGCTTGCCTGTCCTGCTGGACTCACCCTTCATGGGGCTGTTTTGGGAGCTCCTGGAGGTCTGTAATTTCAGGCTTCCCCAGAAAAGGCTTTTAATCTATGAGAAGGAGGTTGACTTTGAGGGACTCAAAACTTCAAGAGCCACAGAAGATGCCGAAATCCTTAATTTAAATCAGGACATTCAAAATCCTTTCCAAGTGCTGATTCCCAGTATACCACTCAAGGCTGTATTTTTTAACATTTATAAATATTGTTTTGAACTGGTTTGAAGTGTTTGAATGCAAAGCAACCCTTCTGAAAACTTGACAGAGTTCTGCAAAATTGTGGTGTCCCCATAAATCCATAGCCACTTTGGCTTTATTCCCATGAAAACAAGCTGTTCTCTCAACACCACCACTGTACGTACCAGCCTTTGGCTGTGGCTGGGGAAAGTGTCCTCTTCAGAGCAGCCAGCCCAGCCTTGCAGTTCAGTGCTGCGGGGCCTTCGAAGGAAGGTCACTGTAGCTGTATCAAGGTAAAGAAACCTAAACTGCATCTCTTCCAATACGATTTTTCACTGACAGAGATTACAAGCCAAGTGAAAACAGGAATGAGACCTGAGCCAGTTTACAGTACTGTATTCTCTAGCAATCTGGAGGTCATGCTAAGGCTGCTGTGACCGATGCTTGTTTTTAAACTAGGGTAAACACTGCAGAATTAAAATTATAGATGGGCAATCGTTTGTGCTCACTGCTAAGTACTAGAGAGTACTTAAGAGAGGTCCAGTCTCTGTTAGCCTCTTCTGCAACCATCTGGGCACAGCACTTTCTGGACCACCAGGAGTACAGCAAGAGTTTAGAGAGTACAGGGACCTTAGATTTATAGAGGGGAAAAAAAAAAGCAATAGCTACCCACAGAAACAAAATCTGGCAATGGTATCTGCATGCTGCAGTGAAAAAAATATTTTATTTTACGTGAAGGAAGATGCAAAGCAGTCTGCCTTGCTTTGGGTTAAGTCTAGAGACCACCAGTCCATCCGGTGGGACTTGTGTAACCCATGTCCTCGTTTGTAGGTTGAGGGCAACAAGTTAAGCTGGGCTTTGCTCTTCCAAATGCAGAGCTCCCGTGCTCCACACTATGCAAAGTTAAAGCCTACACCTGGCCTGGAGATGCAAGATGAGAGGAGTCAGCAACCAGAAACCTGTGTTTCTTTAGTGTGTATAAAATCTCCCTCAGATAAACTTCTAGTGGCTGTTAGACTGATTGGCAGCCATCTCTTTCTGGAAAAAAAAAAAAAAGGCAGTGGTATTTAACCACATCCTCACCTTAATTTTTCACCTAGTTTTCCTGTGTTTATTACCATCACAAAGCAAGCACAAGCACAGCCTGATGCTGTTCTTCAGCATTTTCTCTGTTTTTCCCTTTGGATTCATATCCCATTTTCCCTCTGTTCATTCTGTTTTTCATCACTCTGTCCTGGCACCTGTGCTGCCAGACCTGCTAGGTGCTGCAGGTGCTCATACCTTGTGCCCAGGAGGAATAGTGCTCAAGGCTTTGTGAAGAGGCCAGTCTGCTCTGGGAAAGCCCTGGCAGGAGCTGTTTTTTCTCTGGGGCTGTTCATGTGATTTTGTTGGTAGTTTTTTTGTAGGTAGTGTTGGGGATTAATAAACAGATGTGCATTAATTTCCAATAGTGATTAAAGCATGTCCTTCGGTTTAGAAAATCCTTATCCTCCTGATCGTCAGGAACTGGGTGAGCAGAAGGAGATCAGGGTGTGTTTCTGGGCCAGGACTTGAGGTTGGCCAGAGCTTTCAAGTGGTTCTGGAGTTTGCCCCCAACAAGAATGAGACTGAAAACCTTTCAGAATAAAACCCCAGACATTTAGAATTAGGAACTCAAGAATTAGAAATGTAATTTTTAATATAGAGAAAAATGAAAATAAATAAGCAAGATAAGAGTCTGTGCAGCCAGACCAAAGGCTTCTGAGTTGCAAGAGGCTCTGCCTTATCCCCTCTGGTCCCTGGGACATCCTCCCTGTTGCCCTTGGTGCCTGTCTGGATGCTCCCTGTGGGGCTTCTGCCACAGGGTTTTCCATGTCTGGCTTCTTCTCAGCTTTTTCCACCATTTGCTCTGTGGCCCGCCAGGCTGAGCTGTCTTCCCTCCTTCTAGAGGTGTGCAACTTACCAGTCAGCCTTTTAGGGGAACAGAATAGCAAATGTGCAAATATGACACATGCCACTATCACATCTTGCCCAGTTTCTGTCCTCAAGGCAAATGTAATAGAGCCAAACAAAGCTCTGAGCTGGCTTGGTGTGACCTTCGTACAACAGCAAGCACAGCAGAAAACAAATAGCCTTGTGCTGGGTGTGACACACTTGTGGTGGTGGTGGGAGTGCGATAATCTTTCCACAAATGAGATCACAGAAAGAGTGATGCTCTGGCACCACCTGCAATAACAGGTGCTGTCCCCAGCTGCAGAAAGGGAAGTGGGACTTCAGTTCTTACTTTCTGACCATTTGCCTTTGAGTTTTGGACAAAAGACTGCAAAATGGGAGTTGTGCACCGCATTCTTGAAATCCCAACCCCACTTTTTTTGGAAGCCATAAGTACACAAGTTATATCCCCTCTACATGGGGATGCAAAAGTCCTATCTCCTTTCAGCATCCCAAAGCACGCTGAGAGACAGAAGCTGTGTATATCTTGTATCTTCCCTCTTTGGGCCATCTCTTTTGTATTTTAATGAATATTAAAAGGCAATTTTATCTTTTACAGATAATTAGGAGGAAATAACCAACTAAGCAAATTTTTCATGAATGGAATAACTAAGACCCTTTGACACAAAGGAAAAAGCCACAACGTTTTACAGAGAACAGAATAAAGAGCTAGAAAAAATGGGGGGAAAAAATGAAAGAAAGAAAAAAATGCAAAATCAGAAGGATGCATGTGCCTGTGTATATATAAAATTAAAAGAAATGTGCTTCATGATCTATCTACTCAGTGGTCTAATATGGGTTAGAGTGTTCCATAGTTTTTTCCTCAGATTATAAGACAAGAAGGGAGGCTGAATTCCCACTTTAGCAGGTGTTCATCTGCAGCATTAACCTGTGCCACTCAACAATGATTTTCATTATAATTTGACAAACCATAGGACAAGATTAGAAATTTTAAGAATAAATACTTAGTTCTTTTACTTATAGAGACAAAGCCAAACAAAGGGCTCGAAGAATGTGGATCTCAGTGACTGGAAAGCTGATAAGAATCTAGATGAGGGAGTGGGTACTTGATTTGTCTGGGAACTGGATTTTAATTGTTATTCATTATTCATCTTTAAACTACTTCAAAATTGAGAGTAGTTGGAAATGCTGGTGGTCTTATGTGCGCTTTTGCAGATTTTCAGAATTTTTCAAAGGAAATGGTAGTCAGAATCTTATGTTAAAATTTCCTGGAAATTATTTTTAATTTTATTTATTTATTTATTTTAGTAAATTGCAGATATTCTGGTTTTGTTGACATTCCAGTAAGCAGTGAGAGGGAAACTTGCAATATTGTTTTACTGGGAAAGGGTGTTACCAAAATAAATAGGAGTTTCTTTGCATTGTAGCTTGAGGTTAATAACATTAAGTCTCCTGGAAACTTCTTAGTGTTTTCTGTTTGCTCGCTTTTGTTTTTCTCTTTAAGCACATAAAGAAAACATGCTCAGTGACACAAGTGTGTGAAGGTCTGCTGGCCATGCAGGGACTCTGCCAGGCTATATAAGCTGAACATAGACTGTGCCAAATTAAAAACTTCTTGTTGTAAAGGTCCAGAAAAAAAATCTACATTGAGATAAGATTGACATAGTCAGGCAGACAAATGTGGTCTGAATGCATATGATGTAGGAGAGTTGTATTCATGTCAAAAATCTGTTCTTATTATTAAAAGAATGATTTTGACCTTTGGGGAGATATTAATTTCGCTGCCTTATGAAAGAAAATTTGGGATGATTGCTCCAGGTCAGGCATACAACACTTGCAACATTCACCAGCAATCTTAATTTGTTTTGACATGTTTTTTGGCTGTCCACTGTGTTTTGTTTTTCTTTTTTCTTGCAGTCAGTGTTGCTTGTTGGTTTGAATCCTTACTGCCTTGACAGTTGAGTAGTGTGTGTACTCTGTGCCCACAGGTCTCAGCATTGTTCTTCACTCCGAGGAATAATAAAAATGCCTTTCCGATACTGTAATTAGCTAGTTTTGCTGCTTTTCTCTTGCATAAGACTTACATCCTGATTTTTATTAATTTTTGAGAAAGCATAGTCTAAATAAATGTGGTAACTTTTGACAATCACAGTGCCATTGGTTCCTGTCATTGGGCTATCTTAGTAAAGAGTCTAGCAATAAGATAGCTCCCATGACTGCGGCAACAAAGAAGTATTTAATATATATATCACATATATTTTTTTTTTTTCATAATCTAATGAATTTTCAAGCTGGTCTCATGCAGGGGAACGACCTGGCCCCCCACTCTGTGTTTAGGGGTCGAGGGAAATGTCTAGGTTATACTCTGTTATCCCATATCTCAGAATAGGGCTGCATGGGTTTATTGGGGCATAATTTCCCCTCTTGGCATGACATGTCTAGGGCTAAGTAGCAGAATCACTTTTAATTAGTACTTGTGGCATATAAATGTAGGCTTCAAAAATAAGCTTTCTTAACCACACTTTCTAGTGATGCTGCTGAAGAGACACTAAGCAGGTGTGGGGTTCATGTGGGAGTTCAGGTCAGAACTAATTTACTGAATTGAAAAAGGAGGAATTGTTCCATCACTGAGCGGGTTTGAGTGAAGGACAGTGCTCCGTCGTTCAGAGTGCCTTTCACGGCTGCTTCTGACTGCCAGCACGCAGACCTGTGCTGGCATCAGTGCTGCTGTAGGATTTTCATGTGATGACACAAGCAATCTGTTTCCATCGAGAGCACTGGATTTTGGGTGCCGCTCTTTCAGAGGTTTTTATATAGTGAAGAGGCAAGCAGATTTGCTCTGCCTTCTTTTTTTTTTTTTTTTGTTCCAAAGCTTTCACCATGTAGTATGGCACATATTAAGAGTTCGGTTTGGTTTTGTTCCATTGCTTGTTTGTTTGTTTTAAATAAACTCTTGACCTAAAAAATGTGACCTGCCCAATTGTATATGCCGGTTTAGTTTGCACTGATACTTGGAAAAGCAAAGAAGAGAGTACCAGGGTTTAGAAACAGATGCCCAAAGCCATCTGCTCCTCTGCTCACAGTTATTAGACGTTCGGTCATGGTACAACAGCAGGAACTTGGAATGGATCTCCTTTTCAGGACTCCGCTAACTGGCATTAAAGTGAGCACAAAATGAAGCAAACATCTTGTAGGCGGTCACAAAGTTGTGCAGATTTTCAATCTGGTTTCCATAAACTCAGTGTGGCTTCAAAAGCTCAGCCATCGTTAGCCTTGGAGGAGACCCACTTTGGAGTGATACACGGCTGCGACCACAGATTGCAGCTCAGTGTCCTCCAGGGGCAGGATCACAGCTTATCAGGGCTGACTTAACCCAGCAGGCTCTGTGTATCTGTGGTTGGAGAGAGCCCAAAGATACTGTATAAAAAATAATGAATTATTAATATTCGGAAGACATAAAGTTTAATGAATAAGTAATAAGTTGCAGAGGTTTCCTTTTCTTAGAAAAAATAGGTTGTCTGTATTCTTTCAATTTTCCTCTCGTTGAGCACTTTTCTTCTGTCATTCTTTCTATGTACCCTGAGATGCTGAAATATAGGGTGAATCTTACAGAAACTGAGAAAGTTATAGCACTGCCATTATGGTTGAAAGAGAGGAGAAGGGTAGGGATCTATCCTTTCGGGAGCAGGCTTGTACTGACACTGCCAGTGGGTAGGGAGGGTCTGGGACATCACAGCTCCTGCCAGCAGCATCTCCCAAGTCATTTTGCAAAGGACACCCCGCTATGTGTCTTCAGGGACATGGACACACAGGTAATTTTCCCAGCACCATCCCTCTGCTTAACATACAGCTAAATGTTAGGAGTGCCTCCCAGGTCTCACGCCGGTGTTTTGCTGGCAGCATGGGCTGTGAGAAGCTTTTAAAAGAAGCTGTTCAGCTAGCATAGGCAACCTGCAGTAAGGGTGGAGTGAGACTTAATCACCATCACCACTGCTCTTCTGGCACTGACAGACCAAGCTGTTGACCTTTAGCAGGACCTGAGCTGGGCAGTGCCGAGTCCTTTTGAAAGCTCCAGTCAAGAAGCAGGTTTTTGAGGTCGCCTCTTGCTTGAAGTCACGGTTTCTCTGCAGTTTTGGCCAGGTTTCAGCCTGGATAACTCTGCTCCACCTGCTTAAAATTCCTCCCCGCTGTTCCGCTGGCTGTGGCATTCACTGCTGCTTTGAGCCCCTCCTGTTCAGTGGTGCAGGTGGTGCAGCTATGTTTTCCCCTCCAGTTTCATGTCACCTCTTCATAAACTGATTTTAAGATTGTCTGTGCCTGTGTTTATTGATCGGGCTATCCAGCAGGTTGCCTTTCCTCCATCTTCCTTTTACCAGTGAGGTAAACTCCGTGCACGTTAGGCTGAACTGACCCGTGTCAGCATTTCCTTGCTGGTGGTGGAGGGAAGGAAGGGCTCTCCGTGAGAGGAAGGGGACACCAGTCGGCAGCAAAGTGGGGAGATCACTCGTGTCACAGGGGAGTCCAGGGGGAATCATATCTTGTCTTCATGTACGCATAACAGGCAAGGCAGCAGCTGCTCAGTCACCTTCCACAGGTGGCTTGACACAGGGTTTTATCACTTTATTTTCTGACCTCTTGCTGCTAAGTATTTTCCCCCAAAACTTCCAGACACAGTCTGCTCCCCTTTCTGTGCTTCCCACTTTCTCTTCGTATTTCTTGTTTTACAGTCCTTGTTATGTCATTACATTTTCATTAATGTATCCACGGCAGGGCAGCTGTTACTGCTTTGTCCCTAGCATTGTCTTCTCCATCCAGACCTTGGAGTTGGGACATTCCTGAAATCTGTCTTTAATGTGATTTTTAAGCAGAACTGGGTGCTTCACTTTCCCCCTTACATGCAAGTATTTCTCTCCAAGCTGTAAAATAAATACATTTTGTACTTCTTATTCTTAAAACTGAATACAGCTTACACTGTGTTTCTTTTGTTGACAGATTAACTATACAGGAGAACTGTTGCTGGAAGCCTGCCCTGTTGGACCCGCCACCCTCCAAGAGCCCTCTGAGGAGGAGCTGACAGTGAGCTGCATCCCTGAGGCAGTCCATGGGGACTGTACCACATCCCCTGGGACCTGCCAAGCTCTCCCTAGCTTCCCCTCCCGAGGAGACGGACTGCCCAGGAGACCTGCTGCCTGCTAAGCACCAGCCCAAGGTTGCTGCTGAAGAGAGGGCCAGCAATGGCTTCCCCTGCTCTGTGCCAGGCTCCGCAGCCACCCACACCTGCAGCCTGAAGCGCACCAGCACCCAGGAGGCGTGCTGCAAGGAGGATGCTAACCAGCAAGCTGTGCTCCTTCCCAGCCTCTCCAGCCAGGCTGTGGAGGGGTGTCTGGCAGGCATAGGGCCAGCCCCGGCGGTGGAGGCAGCAGGGTGTGGGCCAGACATGATGCCAGCTCCCCAGAGCTCCCAGCAGTTCGTGCAGGGCAGCCAGGTGAAAGCAAGCCCCCTGGCGCAGGTGGAGGACTCTGCCTTGAAACCTCAGGGGACTGAGGAGCAGCCAGCTCTCCAGGTGTTGCAGTGCTCCTCTCCGGGCAGCCCAGCCAGGGGTAACGAGTCGTGTCTCACCTCTCAGGCAAACCTTCTGCAAAGAGAGGGGAAAGAGAGGGAAGCAGAAGCCGACGCTGCTGCCTGCCAGCCCACCTCTCCAGTGAGGGACAGGGATTCTGCCACTGATGCTGGGAGAGATCCACAGGCAGCTGTGGTGGCAAAAAGTGGGTCTTCAGGTCCTGAGCAGCTGTGTCCTGCTGATCAGACTGAGGTGACGCAGAGCAGCACAGCAGCGGCCCAGCTCAGCTCTGAGGGCACACATCCCCTGTGTGATGCAGACACTGAGCCGGGGAGCTCGGGCCCGACCCAGCTCTCCAAATTCAAAGAAACGGGTACGATGACGGTCCAGTCGGAGAGCAGCTCTTTAACTCAGGAAGCAGCAAGCAGAACGTGGCGAGATGCCGAGGTTCAGGCCGTGGCCACTGTGGAGAATAAATCAGCTTCCACCAGCCCCAGTATCCTCGCTGCCTTCTTAAAAGGGAACCCTCCTCCAGAGGAGAAAGAAGAACTGCACATCATTTACCAAGGCAGCGGGGGGTTGAACCAGTCTGAACTTGTTAACAGCTTCTCCTCGCAGCAGAAGCCCCCGTGTTCTCCTGGTACAGTGTCAAAATTGACTGTTGTTACGGCTGGGGCTGCTACAGCCCAAAGCCAGCCTGCCGGGCTGCCTGCTGCCCCACCTGACACAGTGTCCCCAGGCTCAGCAGACAATGCAGAACCTACTGTCCCCTTCTCCCCTGCAGCCATCACCTCCCAAGGTATAGCTGTGGATAATACTGAAGGGATGGGTCCAGCCAGCGGTGAGGCTGCTTCTGCACTGCCGACAGATGCTGCGGCCCTGTCAAAGCCAGTGCCTGCCCAGCAGCTTGCCATCAGCCCCAGTGATCAACCTGCAGCACTGTCTGCTGCTGGTGAAATAAACGTCACTGCTGCTGCCAGAACCGAGAGCAAGGTGCAGTGTCTTGTGCATGACACGGGAAGCAGCCAGTTACCTTCACTCTGTAACCTGCAGAGTGAAACCAAGCAGAACGAGGCCCTGGGTGGCTCTGAGCAAAAGCCAGTGCCATGTAAGGGTGTGAACGAAGTGAAGGCGATTCCTCAATCTGTGGTAAAACCAAAGGGAGAAAGCTTGATGGTGCTTGATGCCCAGGCAGGGGCAAATGCTGGCAGAGAGTCCGTCAGTGGAAAGGCTTGCTCAGAGGAGGTGGGTGAGAAGGAGCAGAGCGGCCACCAGGGTGAGATGAGGCCGACTCTGCCAGCCAGCAGGCAGGCTCTGCCGGTGGGACCAGTGGCTGCTCCGAGCTCTGGACATGTCACCCCTCTCCTGGAGGTTTCGGCAGCTCCCCAGCAAGCCAAGGAGTCCAAGCGTGAGCTCCATGCTGCAGCTCTTCCTTCTTCGGTTCAGGCCTTGCCAAACCGCGGGGAAAACAAGAAGCAGACCGCCTCCGCCATGGAGGCGAAAGTGCAGGTGAAGCAATCCAAGCACGTTAGGGATGTTGTCTGGGACGAGCAAGGCATGACATGGGAGGTCTACGGTGCTTCCCTCGACCCCGAGTCCTTGGGAATCGCTATCCAGAACCACTTACAGAGACAAATCCGGGAACATGAGAAACTGATCCGGGCTCAGAACAGTCAGAACCGGAAATCCATTTCCTCAGACACGTCCTCAAATAAGAAACTGAAAGGGAGGCAGCATAACATATTCCATTCCATGCTGCAGAATTTTAGGCGTCCCAATTGCTGTGTCCGACCTGCTCCGTCATCTGTGTTAGACTGAAGTGGTCCACAGGGGTGGGTGGATATCTGCAGTGGTAGTGAGAATCCTTCCCCTCGAGTCTCAAGTCCTACTGTTCAGTTGTGTTATTGGGGTTGCAGTGCAGCAACAGTGGAAATTATTGCCCTTTGTTTTCTGAGTAGCCACTCACCCCGTCATGCCTTTGTCATTGCCACAGCTGGTGTATTTCCACATGGTGCCCCCATCCCGTCCACCCTCAGAAGAGAAGCTAGGCACTTAGCAAAAGCACAAATTTGCATTGCCACCTTGTGGCAGGGAGAACAGCATCTTCTGATAAAGCAAGAAGCAGAGGGATTATCAGGATTGTTGTCAGAAATTACTGGTATGCATCGCAAGGTCTTATGCAGAGGGATAGGCTGGGGGAAGCTGGATGAGGTGAAACTAAAGTTAAACAGCTGTTTAACTGAGCTGTGAAGCAAGACAACTTTCCTTATGTTTAAGTTACCCACAATGAGGCATGTCTGTAAAAAGGCTATGAACTGTTGATGCAGTGGCGCACAGTTTTTAGGTGAGCTTAAGTGAGACGGTTCTTCTTTTCCTCTTGAAATGGAGAATGAAGGAAAGAGTGAGGATCAGGGCTGAAGAACTCTCTTTGGGAGAAGAAGTTGAGTAAATGGGGTTTTGATGGCTGGAAGGGGAGGTGAAAGAGGAGTGTGCAAGGTGTGTGCAAGCAGGCGATGCCTGCAGGTGAGGCCAGCCACAAGAGGACACGCAGCCAGGTCTACTGGCACAGTGACACACCAGCCCAGGCTCTCAGCAGCCTCCAGAAGTGCTGAATGCTGCTCCTGTAAAACACTTTTTAAAGTGGTGTGGGTCTTTTTTCTCTCTCTAGAGATGCACGGAGATGTTTTAATGTAGGAGCAGGCTGTGCTGTGCACCTAGGTCCATGAGCCTACATGTCTACTGTGTTACACTGCTCTGACTTTTTAAGCCCTTATCTGAATCTGCTCCTTTTTTTTTTTTTTCTGCAGTATATTGGTGCTTTTCTCGCTGCCTTTCATAAACTTAATACCATTTATTTAGCCTGTGCATATTTTGTTTTACCAAATGTTCTCTATATTATAAATCGTTGTATTGTTAACTTGAAGCATTTACTTTACACAAGTATTGAAATCTTGAGACAATCTTTACTGTATTTCTAATGTTAGAGAAGTTGTAGCATCTGCCAATAAAAGGTAGCTTAGTGACTGTTTTTCCAGAAGTGTGATATACAATAATGTCTCAAATGTACATTTGTCACATTTCTCAGCTTAACAACATTTTTCAACCTAGGAAATGTTTCTCACTAGTTCTTCATTCTGTCCACCAGTGCTTATAGTAGGCTGGGGAACTCCTGCAGTTTATAGAAAGTTTATTTTTCAAGGGATTGGGATATTGTAATCCTGCCAAGTGCTAGAGTTAAATAGGAGTTACTTTTATTCCATTAAAGATTTTTTATAAATCATGATGATAATTTATTTCTGTCTGTAGTACCACACATCTGACTTACTCTGTAGATCTTACAACACAGTGTAAACAAACATGAATATCCTTTCTTTTTTCTTTTTCTGTGAAGCAGCCATGAGGTGGTCCACTTGTATTTAGGAGGCCAGGCTTTTTGAGTGTATTGACTGCCAAGCTTTCAAAGCAGCTGTTTCAGGGCTTTTTTTTTTCCCCCAGTTAGGAGGTAAAACACTGTAAGGTTTCTGTAATGGACAATATTTCAACCTACTTCAATGAAAGTTGTTGCCCCTATGCTTGGTACTCCTAATTGACTCCTAATTTTCCTCTGGTATGTATTTGGAGTTTTATGGCACCTCCTCATTCCATGTCTGTACATTATTTCAAGTTGTCTGCCGCCTGATGCTGAACTGGTGAATCTGAAATACCGTATCAGAGAGTGTCTTCCCAGGTCCGCCTACTAGGAGGAAAGTCTCCCGTCTCTTTTTTGTTAGTACTGCTGTTTCCATTACCTTTCTAGCAGTGTCTGAGATGTGAGTTTCCTGTGAAATTTTGTGTGGGATTAATCTCGGCAGCATCATTATGTTAGTTGACAAGTTCGGTGTCTCTTACCATGTTGTGTCTGTGTCAGCCATGAAGAGGTTCCCAGAGTTTTCTGTGGTGTTTGCTGTCTCCTGTCCAGGTACAAAGCTTTGCACAGCTCCTTCCTACACCTTCACCTCCCTTCTGCCAGCTCCCTCTTTAGCTGTTGCCCAGCCTGTCCTCCTGTGAAACCGTGTCCCTTGACTGAGCTCGTGTCCCTCCCTCCACTGCCCTCCTCATTGCCAGCTTGCTCTGAATTGTCCCTTTACAAATGTGTCTGGTCTGAATATATAAATGGATTGTCATATTCTTCCCGAGGAGAATAAACGGATATCATGCACTCAGCAATTTCCATGAGCTTTATCCTTTAGCTCCAGCGCTCCTAAATGTTTCTACAGGATGGGTATGAATGGCTTTCTGAAGGCCAAACTGGACTTAGCAATGAGGAAGCACTGCAATTAACACTTCTTCACAAGGAACCAGAGATCTCCAGGTACCCTGCAGCTGCTCCAAGCTGTGAGCCTGCACCAGCTGGTCCACTCCCACCTTCCCCCCACACCCACCACCCTTTCTTCCAGGGAAATTTCACCAATACAAAATGCTGGTGGGTAGATTACCAACTGGATGCATCTAAATAACTGCATGGGCATAGCTGGCTACGCCACGGTGCTCAGCAGAGTGGTGTGGTTTTGTGTTCTGTGAGAATACTCATGCACAGACAACCTGCAACACATCAGCAACACTGTCTTGTGGACACAGAGATCCTGCAGGTGTGCATTCACAGCCAAGCAATATCGTGCCAAAAACACACAAAAAATGAGTCAGTAATCACCAGCACATCTCATGTGAAATATTTTATGTTTTCACTTTGCCCTGTTAGTGCAGACTGTAGGCAACCTGCTAGCTTTCCACTGGCAATTTGTGCTTTCTCATGCATACAATGTTTAGATGACTTATGTGAATCCTCAGAAGAATGATGCATGTTTCACCAGAAGGAAAACATGTTTTGGGTAGCAATTAGCAAATATGTGTGTGAATAGTCCTTTAGCAGCCAAGAAAGACTGTTCTTGGTGTCACATCAGTGTCAAAAACAGAAGTTACTGTATGGCAGAGAGTAGGGAGAGGTGATCCACATGCCTTCATCCTCTTCTTTTTCCCTGCCCTGTGAGTCAGCACCACAAAGTGTCAGTTCAGTGGTTAACAACCCAGGAAATCAATTTGGGATAATAAAAAGAGGGTTCAAAACAGAAATTACTTTGTCATTCCCAAGAGAAATCTGTACAAGGAAAAATAAAAACAAAGGACCTGTGCTTATTGTCAGAGAAACTGTCAGTGGATCTTCTGGGGAGGTTGGTGTGGCCAGAACCGAAACCAGAACGGTTAATAGGAACGTAAATCTATATTTCAATGTTTCCAATATGAATTGAAGGAGAGCCTGGTTGCAGGCAGTTTGCAGCATGGCCCCAGATTTTGTGTTGGCTCAGAAAAAAAAAAAAAAAAAAAAAAAAAAGGAGTGAGGAAAGATTTGGAGACAGGGAGGAAGATACCTGTCCTCCCTATTCCAGAGGTAGGAACCCTCCCTTTGAACATATAGGAAGGAATTGCTGAGAAAAATGAGGAAGAAAGGACCAAATGAAAACTAAAACGTAGGTGACATAGGTTCTTCATGAGGATATTTCTGTTCCTATGTCCATAAAGCCACTGTTTTACTAAATTTTTGCAGTTGTCCCCACTTGTTCATTCCGACCTCACAGATTTTTCATGTTCTTGGTGACCAATGTTTTTTCGGAAGATGAACATTTCTGAAGGCTGTATATATTGCTGGTGTGTATAGCTATGTCCAAATACAATTCAACAAAACTGATCTGAGGAACTAACTGGTGATCGCAGTAGGTGAACAGCCTCAGTTTATTACCACTACTGTCACATATGAGCTTGTAAAATGTGTTGTTTGGAGAAGTACCTTCAAGGAATTCAGAAAAAGTGAATATATGCTCTAAAGATAATGCTGTTTTGTCTTGAAAGTCATGACTGCTTTGAAATGTTAAAGTTGGAAGCGGAAATGCAAATGAAAATTAGAGTTGAAGTTGATGGGAGATTTTTTTGTGATGCTACTGGTTTTCAGTTTGGAAATTTGGTGGAATCTACCACATCAGCATTTTATTACTTAGTGCAGTTTGTATAAGCATAAAAGTAAAATATGTATTAGTTTATTAGGCTGGTTTTCCATTGCCTTTTTCCATGTCTATCTCTTTACACCTTTTAAAAATGAATGTAGAAGGCAGAGTAAACCTTTCACAGGCAGCTTATGGAGATGGTGGCTCCAAATGAGAGACCTGTTCATCAAGCTCCATGGCCTGGAGTAATACAAAGCCTCTTGTAACCTTTTTTTCTTTTTTTTTTTTCCTGTTGTAGTAGCATCTCAGACTTTGCTTATTTACTTTTCTAGTCACTGTGTGATGCTCCTACAAGTGGTCAGTGTCTTCACAGTCATCCCAAAGGTATGCAGACAGATTCCTATCTAAATGCTGCACACTACCAAATACCTCTGGAGTTGTGAGATGCTGCAGTGGCCCATGAGCCTGGAGGTCAGTTCCTGTACATTAAAATGGCTGAAATGTTCTCGTAGGGGCCTAAATCTCATTATTTCACCTGAGTTAGTACAGATATTTAAAGTTCTGATCAGCTGAACTGATCTGAACTGAAATGAACAACATTAATTTCTTTGAAGCTCTGACATTTATTAATTTATCTGCTCTGTCCTTTTCTGACTAGCTCTTCCTTCCCAGTATTCATAATATGGATTTTGAATCAAATCCTGGCAAGGAATATTTTGTGATGTGAAACTTATCCTTCATCATTAAGGCTTTTCTTAACACAGAAACTGATAGAGTCCAAACACACAGAGAGGAAATATTTTTTCCTCTAGGAAAAAGTTTGCTGTAGGTCACCTTGTGTGTGCATACATGTACATGTACATGTTTAAAAGGGCTGTACATGTGTGCAGGTCTCATGCATTACTCACACTCTAAGATTTTTTCCCTTTCCCCTTTCTGACTAAATGCTGGAGGGTCAGCATTTTCTACAACTTTGAGGCAAGTTTAGGTTATTCTTCAGTAGACACACAAGGATTTTATCTTTATTTGGTCTCTAAAAAAAATCCCATTGCTCTTGCTAAAATAAAAGAGTTGGCCAACCTCTGTGTCTAGACTGTCAACAGAAAGCACAGTGGCTGGGTGTACAGAGATACACACTGACTCCAGAACTTTGTGGGTATCCACACAGTATATACAAATGGGTTTCTGCACAAAGACAGATAACAGATGGGTGATAGCAAGCATCTGAGCTCATGAGGGGCAGAATCACATGAACCAAGTCCTTCCTGATGTACTAGACCTTGAGGTTTTGTTAGGTTTCTGCTGAGGCTCACAACCTCTGGGGTAGAAATAAATGACAGCAAAGTCTCCAGCAGCTGTGTGCTGCAGAATCCAAGAGTCTTGAGATGTTTCTCAGCAGCTCATCTAGCTGATCCATCCGTTAGAGGGTTCTCCCCAAAACACATCCTCTAGCTCAGTTCACAGTAAGTAGTTTCAAGTACATCAAACCCAAGTGTAGACACTGACCTGAGGAGTTTCAGTAACAGGGAAGAGAAAAATCCAAGTGTTCGTGGTACATAAAATCAAGCCTCAAGCCTGAAGTTAAGGTCTCAGTAGCACACTGGAAAGTGATGGGAGTTTGTACCCAGGGCTAAAGGGAGAGAGGGTGGATGACCTCTGAATTCCTGGCTGTTGCAAACACCATAAAAATGATGGCCATAAATCAGTCAGCAGAAGAAGAAAACCAATTCTGGGGCTTCTAATGATGACTAATATTATTGTGGCTTTATTATTTTTATAGTTATACTGACTGAATGTGATGTACTGTACAAAGTAAAGCTAGTTTTAGGCTTCCAGATGTACTGTAGCATTTATTTGAGACTAATCAAGAGAAGTTTGCATGTGAAGAAGTCTTACAATGATATAAAGCAATGTTACCCACCTGATTGACTTCCTTAGGAATTTAATGTTTTGCTGTTTTACATCTTCTGGTTTCCATGCTGAGTACAATAAAATTAACACTGTCTTAATTACTCTGGGTCTCTGTTTGTAGGGTGAAAAGGGCAGGATTTTAGGTTTGTAGTGACACTGTCTAGGAAATTGTCATCCCCCACATCTAACACTCACGCACAACATGCACCAAGTGGTGTGAGGTGAGGTGCTGGTAGTATCAGCATCAGAATAACTTTGAACCCTCTTCTGCCCCTAAAGGAAGCAGAAGTTTTATCTCATGGTACGAATGAGCATAACAGAGAATGGCAGAGTAGTATTTTGGTCTGATGGTGTTACAGGTGTAGTATTTCAACATGCCTGTCTCCTACTGGAGGACACAGCGACCCTACCTAGATTTACTCTTTACTATGGCTATGGCTTGGGAAATAGAGAAAATCATTTCCTACCTTCCTACATTGCCATGCTCTGAGAGGTAAGAGGAGTGAAACAGGTCCTGGTAAAATGTGGTGATGCAGTGTCTCTGCTGCTGGGGAAACTATGGCTTTCCACCCAGAGTTGGAGCTCTCTTTCCCAAAATAATAATTAGCTATTTCCTTAAGTGTGTTTCTATACTCTTTGTACCTTGCGGTTGGCTGTGAGAGTTCAGGCTACTTCAGCTAAGTGCTCAGTGTTTTGGGCAATCACACAGGGTAATTTATTAATGAGTTTTGCTGGATTCTTTGTCATACGGTTCAGGTTTCTGCATCCCAGTAGCTGCCAAAGATCACTCTTGAATGCAAATTGCTAGGAGCATGGTGTTCCCCTGCATTTGGTGGGTCCGTTCAGCTGCATGCTGCAATTGACAGTCTTCCTTTCCAGGCAGGAAAACCTCTGAGAGCTCTTCCTACTTCATCCATGTAGCCTCACTGCAGCAAGGAAAAATCCTAGAGATCCCCTGCCCAGCAAAAAACTGACTAGTGCTCAATTCTGCAAAAGAAATAGAGTTAGCATCCTATCAAACCAGTCATCGCCGGTGCACCATTTCCACCTGACACAGATTTAAAACCATATAACATAACAGTGAGATAGTGCCTGCATGTATAAAGAATAAATATGGCTTCTTGTTCATGTATAAATTGATTTACTGAGTACATGAGATTTCCTACCAGCAGCACTACAACCCAGGATATCTGCTTAGCTTCTTTAACCTGATAAGGAAACTGAAATGCCTTCAGAGATTCAAATGCTATCAAAACCACTCTGCAGTTAGTGGCAGAATTGTGAGTGGAGACCTTAAGACTCCCTCATCAAATTTCAGATTGCTCCTTTGAGAGCCATAAATTGCTATTTTCACAAACCAATGTTTTAAAATGTAGGCACTTACATCTGCAGCTGAGTATGTAGATAAATATGGCCTAATTTGTGAGAAGTAGAGAGTGCTTTTTACTCCTGCTGAGGCCAGGTCATGGAGACCTGTGGACTCCTGTTGTCTCTGCAAAGAAAGCTACTGTTAATTAGACACCTATATCCAGTACTGTAGTAGGTAAGTATTAGTAGTATCCAACTATGAATAAAAATGTAAAAATGACAGTCTGCATGTTTGGACTGACAGAAAGTTGCCAGCACAAGTCAGGAAATGGTAATGCATACACTATTGTTTGTATTCCAGCAGTGCTTGTATGAGTGAGGGTCCAGCTGCTTGCATGGCAGAGCACCCAGTTCAATAAAGCATCGTCCTTTGCACTTGCAATAGTCAAAGTAGTTAAGCCCAGCAACTTGGGAGTGTGGTTGCCAGCCTGCAAAGGAATTTGCCTTTGTTGTTCCATCTTAGTGATGAATTAACTTTAAAAAGATAAAAATAAAAACTTTTCTAATAGCCTGCAGTGGACTGCAGCACAAGGAAGGGATTTGGGTCACTCAAGCTGGGGTTCTGCCTTAATTCCATAATTCCATTTATTTATTTTCCTAATTAGAAACTTGCTCATGGCAGTGCTTTTCCTCTAAATCCACTTACATAACATCAGAAAGGTATAAGCTACTACTGAGCTATCAAATAATGAGACAAATTGCTTAGGTTTCAGTAGGTCTAAAACTAAGGAAGAAGCCTCTGTACAGATACTGGACCCATGCACTGGGTTACTTGTCCTCCTGAAATGCCCCATTAAGTTATGAGTGCTTTGAGCAGAGCCTGGTGGACAGGCTTCTCTGATGTTCCCCGGCTCTGTACCTTCAGCAGAGAATGAATAGGAAATAAACAGGGCTGGAATTTGCTCAAGTTGCTTCTGAATGTCTCCCTTACCCTACCCAATGTGACCATCATATCTTTATTTATACCAGCTATCTAAAGAGAAACACTGCCTAAGAAAGCTGAGATCTATACCATAATTTTAAGCAAGACAGTGTAATCAGAAGAGTCCTACAAGGTGACAAAAGTGAATGTAAATGCAGTACAGCTCCAGTTTTGGTTAATGCGAAGTATTCTTTTTCATGGGTTTATCTCATTGTCTTTATTGACATTGCTCCACATGCTTACATACTTCTCTACCGGGAAAGTTTTCCTGGTATTCTCCCTAGCTTCCCTGTCATACAGCTTATGATACAGCAGTCTACACCGTCTTCATCTGCCCATCTTAAGCAGTGCTTTCTCTCTCCTCTCAACCTCATAGACCACCTTGACCCAGTCAATGCTGAAGGACAGTTTGGAGGGGTGAAGTAGCTCCCAGCTGTACAGCTCTTTCTCATGCTAGCTCTCTCTCATCTATTTTTCACTTCTTGGATGTTGCTGTGAGTGATACCAGCAACTGTGCTGGATTTTCTTAATGTGGTTTCCTATGCTTTGGGTCATGTCCTGAGGTCACCAAACTGAGTGCAAGCAATGCAGCCAGGATGTGGCTTCTGCTCCTCGGAAAGGCAGTGGGTGAGCAGCCTTTCCCCTGTCTGCCACTCACTTCTCACATCTCCCTCTTTCTTTGTAAAGCCAAAGCCAGCTTCTCTGGCCTGTTCCACCATGGCAGCACGGGTGGAGCACAAAGCAGTCACATTTTCTCCACTGGATGTTTCCCTAAGAAGACTTCACACAGAGCTGCAGTAACTGTCTCATAGTGGCCACTGCTTTGCTTGCAGAGAGTAAATCTATCCAGTTCCTTCCATGCATTTTTTTCTCACCTGGTTGGAACAGCTATTGCAAACTAATTGATGACAGTGTGGACAACGGCAATGGTCCTAATCTCTTTTGATAAAATAAGCTGGAGCTTCCATAAAACCTTAGAACCTAATCCCTGAAAAAAAGAAGAAAAGAAAAAAAAAAAAAAGTCACAGCTTTTTTTAAACTAGCTACAGATGTGGAGGCCGAAGCTGATCCCTTCTGTCTCTAGTGCAGGTTAAAGAAGAATAATAAACTAAAAAAAATATTTGTGCAACCTGATCTAGTGGAAGGTGTCCCTGCCCATGGAGGTTGGAACTAGAGGACCTTTAAGGTTACTTCCAGCCCAGGCTGTTCAATGATTCAATGACTTAAGCCTCTATGAACTGGGACCCACTTCTCTGTATTATTCACCCAAGCACATACAGAGGTACATTGCTATTACCTGCTGGTCTGCACTGACTGCACAGTTCACTACTATTGCAAAATGTCCAATATCAACTCCAGAAAAAAAAAAAAAAAAAAAAAAAAAAAAAAAAAAAAAGGCAATCACTTTTCCAAATACTAGGAAGAAAAAGATGTTTGGTTCTAGTTTTCCTGTCCGAGAGTGTGTCATATTCAGCAGGAAATTGGGAGAAAAAACACAGAGCAGAGATTTGTTTGGAGAGAAAGAATATCCTGTGTTGGAAGGGAGCTACAAGGATCATCAAGTCCAACTCTTGGCTCTACACAGGACCACCCAAAAATCAGACCCTATGTCTGAGAGCATTGTTCCAAACACTCCTTGAACTCCAGCAGGCCTGATGCTGTGACCACTACCCTGGGGAGCTTGTCCCAGTGCCCAACCACCCTCTGGGTGCAGAACCTTTCCCTAACCCCCAGCCTGACCCTCCCCTGTCCCAGCTCCATGCCGTTCCCTCGGGTCCTGTCACTGTCCCCAGAGAGCAGAGCTCAGTGCCTGCCCCTCCGCTCCCCTCGTGAGGGAGCTGCAGGCTGCCATGAGGCCTCCCCTCAGCCTGCTCTGCTCTGGGCTGAACAAACCAAGGGGCCTCAGGCATTCCTTGCCCTCTAGATCCTTCAGCATCTTTGTAACCCTCCTTTGGACACTCTTTAACAGTTATGCATCCTTCTTACATTGTGATGTTCAAAATTGCACACAATACTTGAGGTGAGGCCTCAAGTACTCACCAGTGCAATAGCTCATTAACAGAAAATGGGTGGGAGAAGGGACAACCGCTTACATCATCACCTAGGCTAAAAGGGATTTTCTGCTATGTAATTGACGTTAACAGAACAAATGTAGTGAGCTGATGCTCCAGCAAATGGACAACGTTGCTGGTTGCTTGTGTTCCTGCAGCATCTAGTATGGTAAGGCCTTCCTGCAGCTGAATTTGAGGAGTTACTCTGATTTAGAATAGAAAAACTTTGCTGGTTAGAGTCAGGGCAGACATTTATGTATTGTTATATGTAAATGGAAGCAGCTGTGAGTATTTTGTTTGTTGTTTTTTTTTTCTTGCATCTGGAGAAAGGGAGGTGAAATCAAGCTAAAGGATAGGAAGGAGTTTACAGTGACAGCTGAGTAGTGATTGCATTGCCAAAAGGTATAAAAGTGGGCAAGTCTCCCTCTCAGAAGGGATGTTAAAGTATTCAGTGGTGGCTTGATAAGATTGCTTACCCTGTAGGACAGTTCAGAGGATTAGGGGAGCTGCAAGCAATGAAAGACATGGAATCCTTGCCTGTGTGGTGACCGTATTTGAGGTTAGTTCAAAGGATTGTGAAACCTGAACCTGGTGGGTGGAGAACCTGTAGGGCCTGGGTTGAAAGGAAGGATCCAGAGATAAGGCACCACACTTCCTGGAGTGTCTTGTGTATTTATTGCATAGCAAGGGAAAGGTGCATCTTCTTTGGAAGACTTTGGTTCTTTAAGAAAGTGAAGAGATTTGGGATGCCGCACTGGATTTGCGGCTCTTGCTTTGCAAGAACAGGCAGGGTTAGAGCCATATAAAAGAAGAACATAAAGGAGATAAGCCTGTGGTGTGTTTCTGTCCTCCTGCCATCCAGGGAAGCCCAGGGAGTGCAAAATAGCACTGCTGTCTGGACTTAACAGAGGGGCACACAAAACCCTGTAAGGCTAGGATTTCCCCTAGAGGTTTTATTGCTTCCTTCTCTTTTCATGCCAAGAGGCACATAGCTGCAGAAAGAAATATGAAGTTCCTGGTAGATACTTTATTGTAAGTCTTCATTGATTTTTGTGGGAAGAATTATGTCAGCTGGATTTTGATAGATACAAGCAGCAGATATACATTGACCGGGTAACCTCCCAGAGCATTAGAGAAATGCCAATCAAAAATGTTTACTTATGTAAATGGAGATTGTCTCTTCTCATGCATTAGGATTCCAATAGAGGAATGAAAAATGTGCTCTGGCAATTTGGATGTTCTTGGCATGTTATGTGAGATTGCCACCTGTCTTAAATGAGATGCCTTTTAAATGGAGCTCTGCCTCAGCTCTCATCCTTGCTTTGCACGTGTTGTTTACTGGGAACAAAACATTGGCTGCTGGAATACTCAGCACACATCTATTTAAGTGTCTTGCTAACACACTGCACGTAAACAAAATAAAAGCTCTTGTAAGCAGCACCAGCCATGGTGTTGTAGGGATAGCTAACTCTTTCTCACTCGCCCTGGGCCTTTGGCATACAGGGCCTGAAGTAGTGTGTCTGGCCTTGCAGAGTGTCTATTTCTGTTTGAGGAAAAGGGGGGAGAAAAAAAGCTCTCTAAGCTGCATAGATTGCTTTGAAATTGTGCCTTCAGTGTAAACTGGTGCAGCTGTATGCTTTAAATCTGCAGGCAGCAGACTTCCATTTCTTGCAATGCAAATTACTATCTGTTTGGAGAATCAATTTTAAGCCCCAAAAGATTATTGCCAATAACTGTGCACTGAATTTGGTCCTCCCCTGACATTCACTATGGCATAGCATAGAAAAACTGGTGGAATTGAGTCATTTTTTTTCTTCTTTACTTAAGCAAAAGGGAAAAAAACTCTTTCTCTTGGAAGCAAAGCAAGTATTTTTTCCTTCCTAACTTCTAATGAGCTATCGTAGAATCATTCAGGTTGGAAAACACCTCTAAAATCATCTAGTCCAACCTTTAATCTGGTACTAAAGTCTGCCACTAAACCATGCTAGTAAGCTCTAAGTCTACATCTTTTTTGAAGACCTCCAGGGATAGTGATTCAAAATCTAATTCTTCTCATTTTTCTACAAAGTATTGATAGAATCACAGAATGGTTTGGTTTGGAAGAGATCTTAAAGGTCATGTAATTCCAACCCCCACACACACCATGGGCAGGGACACAACTAAGAGGGGAACAGCTGATCTTGGCAGGACTCTTGCACTGTAAAGCTATAGGTCTCCTGCGAAGAGTGCCCCTCCTTATGTCTACACAGCTATGCAACACAATTACCAAGTTTACGTCCTCCTTAATCATTTCAGCAAGCTAACGATTAAACTGTACTTAGAGCCCAGGAGAATCAGAAGTGCCACACAATTGTACAACTTGCGTGCTGCTAGTGTCAAAACATCACAGCCTGGTAAATGTGTTTTCTTAGCAAAGGAAATGCCTTCATATTTGAGTGCCCACTGCCACAGCTCATGCCTGGCATACTTAATGGCTGAGCTCCCTCTTCTTCCAAGATGACTTTTCTGAAGAATTTTGCAAATGTATCGCTCTACCTTAAGAAAACCACTGAAACCCAAGGGAGCATCAGCCAAGCATGAATTCCTAGCTTATGGTGAAATAGTGATTGTATACAGCCTCTTGCTCACAAGATCAATAACTTTGCAGTAAATTGGACAAACGTGTTGGTCCAGGGTTTGATTCTCAGATGTCTCTAGTGATGCTCGCAAGCCCCAGAAGAGCTCTCTTTGCCTAGTGGAGTAGAAAGGGAGTAGTTAGTCATGGGACCATAGTTCTTCCTAAGGATACCGCTTTGTATAAATTGACAGCGAAATGGCTAACCTGGCTATTGTGAAGATAGTCTTGATTCTTACATACTTAGGCACACCTCTTATTACAGGCTATCCCAAAGCCATCAGGCAAAAGAGTTTTGGGCACTGCTGTGTGGGTAGATTTCAGCTGGTGATCTAGGCAAGTGGGGCTCTGTACCCTAGCACTAGACTTCTGAATTCTTGCCTTAGTGTCTGTGAAAGGCTCCTTGAGAGAAAACCTTCCATGTCACTTAGCAAATGCCTAAACCCTCTGTTACCTCTGGTCCAAGAGAACATTTTTCTCTATGCTGCTCTGGTACCAGATGACCCAGAATATGCTGAACTCACACAGTGGATACATTGCACAATATTTTACCTCTCCTCTACTGAGCCCAAGCATTTTAACCTTGTTGCCTTCACCACGTGAAGCACTCAAAGATGGTTCTGGTGTTTTTTAAAGCCACTCAGCTGTTCACCAGCTCATGGTCTGGCCAGGATATGATGCATGGAAGTCATAGTGAGACAAAGCTGGCTGGCAAGAATCAAATAGCATCAGTGCCAGTGTTTAGGAGCATGGCCCAAGTGAATCACTTGGGAGTGTCTCAGACAAGACCAGCAATTTCCAGCCCTGTCAAGTGGATGCAGAAATTAGCTAACATGTTTCTCTGGCATATATTAGGCAGACAGTCTGGGTGGGTGACTGATGGGTTCCCTTCTGGTGATAAAGCCTCCAGAAGAATGGCTCTTCACTGAGATTTTCTATGTCTGAAAGATGTAGCCTTGCTACAGTTCCTTCCAGAGGCTGAGCTCACTTGCTCACAGAGCTCAGCCAAAAGCAAAGCGCTCCAGACTGGGTCCCCAGTAAGTGGAGGCAGAGAGCCCTCATATCCTTTTGCTAAGCAGCCAAAATGAGCAGGGAACCTCTATTAATTAAATGCATTAAATGATGCTGCTTTCTGGAAGGGTTCATAAATCAATGCTTGTCTGTGGATCTGCCTAAGCATCAGCATCTTCCAGACAAATCTGCAATAGCATCACTAAAAGACATATGACATAGCTCAGAGCTGCCCGTGGCACCTCTCAATCTTTGGTGGTGTTGTGCAGGGATACATTACAGTACAGCCTGTTCAGAAGGGTTGCCTTCATGTTGGGCTTTGGTTGAACTGTCCTTATACAGGATGGAAAAAGCCCAGCTGCTGGGCACCAGCCAGCTCTGCCTGGGACCACCACCTTGCCCAAGAAGCCCCAGCTCTCTCCTGCCCAGGCCAGGTGGGATGTCCTATTAAATCCTTTCTCCTAGTAACACGTGTAGGGGTCATAGAGAATGGGATTTCCTTCAGCTTTATCCCACCCATACATCATCTTCTCAGTAGGACTGCCCTCTGGAAGTCCTATCGCTCCTTCTGATCCTTGTCCATGAGACGGTCAGATTAAAGAAGTTCCCAAACTGTGGGAGCTCCTGGAGGACCTCTGGCACCAACACACATCAACATTGTTCTGTGGGGAGATTCTTACCAGGAAATCAAATTAAGTGACTTAATTTCCTTCTGAATGCCAGAGGAATCTGCATTCTGCATTTACCTATTCCCCAGCATCATATTTGGCTTTTAGTTCAGCCAGCCCCTGGTCTGCAGTGATGAACACGCCGAGCATTGCAATCGACTCAGACAGCTCCCTTGGAATGTAATGAGAGTGCAGCGTATCAAGAATAATAATGGGCATCGTACTCCTCAGCTGCACTGCATTGCTTCTGTGTACAAGGACAGGGACTCTGCTTTGTGTAGCTTGCTCTGAAGAGACATCCTGGGCTTAACTGCTGTTAGATTAGAAATTAAAAACAATGTAGCTGTTAAAAATACATGGAAAAAGTCACCTCTTTCTTCCTGTTCTTATTGATGGGCTCTCCACAAATACATCTGCAGCTTCTCGTGTGGTTTTTAGTTGATTAAAGATTTGTGTCTGAATTAAGCCCCAGGGGCTAGATTATCAGCTGCTGTTAATGAACACAGCACTAGCGACTGCAGCAATGCCATCACTCACGTTATAGAGGCTGATGAACTGACTTTGATTCTGAATAACTCCGTACACTACTGCACCTACTACCTGAATCCAAATTGCAAAGCTGCTGTCCTGTGGATAGTGAAGAATGAGCCACAGACTCCATATGCTTTGGGGGAGGTACTACCTACACTGTTACATTTTGAGGTTTATCTTAACGGATCTTTTGCCATAAATTCAGTGTTCGGAGTCAGTGGGGCCCATCTTATTGACTATTTTTTTTCACTTTCTGGCTGTGAGTATTTTCATTTCATTCTTCTGTCTCATTCCAGTCCTAAACTGCAGGCACAGAAAGGTAGGGAAAACTGCCACAGAGACAGCACCTAGCACAAAGGGGCTCAGCCTCCTGAGTGAGCTTCTTCTGGAGACCCAAGCACAGAGAGTGAGCATTTACAAGAGGCTGATAGGGCTATTAGTGCTACCCACAGTGGCAAAATAGGTACAGACTCTGCAAAGTCTCTGCCCCTTCTTTTAATTAGTTCCCCACGTAGCATACTGTTTCTACCCAGGTTTTGTTGGAGCTTGTTTGCTGTGTCTGTTTGAGCACCTGGAATCTTCACACCACAGGAGGCAGACACGGAGCCCAGCCTCTGATCTCCCTCTGATCCCCAAAGCCTCCTGCCTCACCTCCCCAAGCTCCCCAACATGGAGGAGTAGCAGAGTCTGTTCCCTGGTGGCAGTCCTAAGCCCTGAGGAGACAAGAAGCTCAAGGTTTCAGTGTTTAAGCAGCCAGAAGATTTGAGCACCTGGAAGCTAAGGTACTTCAAACATAGGCTAAATTATGTTTATTCCATGGGCAAGTGAGTTTGGGATGATTCTTTCAATATCTCCTACTTCCTACCCGTAGCACATTGATTTCTAAAGCTTTCTGTCTTCTACTGCAGATCTTCAGCTTGTTGCAGAAGTGTCTGTAGTCCATGATTGTGTGTGAAAGAGGGTGTTTCAAGGCTGAATTATATAGCCACTCTGCAGAAAATTTCACTGGATTATCAATTTATTTATTTACTGCATTTGTCTCCATGGGAAGGAAGGAGTGTACTACTGCATTAGCTCTTAGTTGCATCTTTGATACTCCTTAAATCTACTGGCTAATTGCTTCTCCAACTACTCAAGGAAGCACGTAGAAATAATTAGATGAGTGAACATAAGTCATTAATAGCACGTCTTTAACTCCTCTAATATATCTATATTCAGGAAAAAATGATGTGAGCAGCGGGAAATTCAATGAGTCTTGACAGGTCACTTTGATTTACTTGTTTTTTAATTGGACAAACTGAGGATGTCTGTTTAGTGTTATTACTATTGAGCATAAAGCAAATGTTATGAGGGTCTCCTCTGCACCTTTCCCTGCAGTGGTTTAATGAAGTTATCTTGCTGCTTTAACACCTAGTAAGATTTTCATTTAGTGTATCTTTATAAAGAGTTAAGTGTCTTGCAGTGAATCTATAGCCTTAAGGTAGCAGTTTCAGGGAGGGCTAAAGGAAGAGCAAGCCCATCATTTTCCTCAGGCAGAACTTTACTATGATGAAACAGAAAGTGAGGGTACAAATAGCTACATTTGGATTAATTTATAATATTGTTGTTTCTGGTGTACGGGGCCTGAAAATATTAGAAATTGATATTAAAAAAAAAAAAAAAAAAAAAAAAAGGGATGGCATGAAAGTTATGTTAATACCTGAGATCACAGAAAAAAATCCTGGCCTTTTTGAAGTCATTGAAAAGATATCCAAACACAAACTTTTTTTTCCTTGTGTCTTTCCCTTAAAAAGACATGTTGTCTTTCCCTTAAATTTTCACCAGAATAAAAGTCAGGAACAAGACTTTGTCAGCTTAAGGCTCAATTAAAAACCAGATAACTCGTAAGTGGCTTCCTATGGTGACAGTAGTCAGGTCTCTGACCTGTGGTGTGTGCAAGATGAACCTGCAGGCAGCAACACATCATCTGAGTAGTGTGTTTCAAAAATAAACAAGGACATTTATGGGTTAACAACATTTATGGGTTAGCCCTAACTTCAGCCTTGCCCACCCATGCCTTCCCAGGCAGAGATGCCTGTACCTGATATTTCTTTGGGGAGAGCATCCTTCAGGTTACAAAGGCTTCCTTCCGGCTCGTTTTAAGCTTCCATGGAGCACTGAAAGAAGCTGTGTCCAGGGGATATAAATAGACAACCTTTCTGAATGAAAACATGTTCTGTCATCTTTAAAACAACAGAAGTGAGAAACAGCCCCGGGATATTTGTGACAGATGTCCTGTTATAGATACGGCAGCAGCCATCTATCAGCACATGTCAGTGGCTGTCCACTGTTGTATCTGGAGTGCTTTGGAAACTAGACAAAATATTTTATTTTGATAAAAGATCCCAGAGCAAAATTTATTTAAAATTTATTTAAAAACTCTTATGGTTTGAATCAGATACATATTCATTACAAACAGAGCTCAGACCTCATTTCATGATCACCAAATCTGACTCTTCTCTGCTTCCTGGAAGTGTCTCTTACACTTCAGGTTGTTTTTCCATCATTATGACTTCCCTAAATATTCCCATCAGTTTCCAGGTTTGGTTCCAAGAAGGATTTTAAGACAGTACCCAGCCTTAATGCCAAGGCATGCTCTGTAACATGTTGATCCTAAGAGGTACACTGAAGTGTGCACAGGAGAGTGAGCACATGCTTGTGTGGTTTTCGCATTGAAATTCCTGTTTTCTTAATATCATGAAAACTGTTCCATCCCCCCACCCCCCCCCCCGAAACACTGTTCTTTAGAGATCACTTTCCAAAAAGGATACAAAAGCTGTAGAAATCAAAGAAACCAATTTGGATAGAATATGTGCTGTTCTGCGTATTAATTAATACTTTCAAAACAGTGTTTGTTAGCTGCTTGCTTTTAAAAGACTATTTAAAGTATCATCATCCTCATCTTATATTTTGAAGGCCACACTACATCATCATGGTCAGCGATGTTTTTATAAATCTTATTATTTCAGTTTGAGCTAGGCCATATATTTTTGCAATAGGATCTCTTGCATAAACCAAGAAGATGAGTTTCTTGGTCTCTCACTAGAAGAAGGAAAAGGCATGATTCAGATACTGAACACAAGTGCCACCAAATCAGTGAGCCCAGGAAAATGATAAACATTTAGTAATTGTTTAAAACTCTTATTTCTAGCCAGACAAGTGAGTTATGGATAGAAGTTATAAACACTGCTAACTTTTTGTTTTGTTTTGTTTTGTTGTTTTTTAGAAGTGTACCCTTGCAGTGCTTCAGTTCTGTCTCCACCCCTGAAACCATGAGCTATGCTATTTCAGCAGCATTTTCAGTTCATTAAATGCTGTCACTCTTTTCGTGCATATTCTAAGTCCTTTTATACTCAGCCTCTTCCTACTTACCCTGCTGCAGAGGCATTGGCTGCAGTGGGCTGTGCAAACACAATCGTTTCTCATTCTCAAACATTTGGCAATTAAAATTTTGAAGTGATTGATAGAAAAGCACTACAATGGTATCAAGGCTTTGCTCATGCCTCATGTGTTGCCTTTTTTGAAATGACACCAATACCTGACAGCAGCTCTGACAGGTCAGTGTCATCCAGACCCAGTACTTTGGACCTTGGCTTGGCTGTGGAAGAGACACAAACTACTGTGATTTATGGTTTGATGCACAGGCACTTATGAGCAAAAAATTTAATAAATCAGCTATGATGGGAAGAGATACAGTACCTACACAGTGATCAACTTCATGGCTAAGCAGAACAAGTGTCCAGTGGGTATACAAAGCTAATCCTGTATAGTTTTCCATTTATTTTGTGTCAGTACTGCCCATCCCAAGCATTTAAAGCAATGTCAGAAAATCATTATATCTCCATGATGGTGCATATAAACTATTTTTCACTATTTTCTAATTTTTGTGCCTCTATATTTTTTTCTACGTGACTCAGAAACCTGTAATCAGGAGGTAAAATATTGTACATAACTGCAAAGCCACTTAGAATATTTCAGACAGGTCAAATACAGTCAAATAATTGCTCGTGTTAAGTGAAGAGGCAACATGCACGCTCTGGGATGCTTCTCTAAATCCTTCTTCATTCAGTGTAGCAAACTTTGTTCCTACTCTTCCCTCTGTAGAAATGAATAGCTGAAACTGAAATTAAAACTGATGAACAAGGAAAAGCAAGCACTGAACTTACTATTGTACTGAGCAGAAATTTAGCTGATTTCCTAATATTTGCTTCAGTGAAGCTATATCCATTTAGTACCTGGAAGGTTATTCTCTCAGACTGCTTAGCCATGACATTTAGAGTTAGAAAACAGTTTTTGTCTTGCTGGACTGACTCCACAAAATGTCGACTGCACAAAGCCCAGCCTCTATGTAGTTCAGCTCAGCAATGGCTCAACTGATACTCAATGCTGGCAGAGTTAGGCTACAATGCATGTTATTAATGTTTATTTGCAAGTGCTATGATTCAGCTGGGGCTCAGCCTAGCTTTTTCTTTGTTCTGGTTTGCTTATATCACTGGGAATTCGGAGGGGGGGGAAAAGAAACATCAGGTGGGAGTTCTCTCTAATATTGACTCCTCTTTTGAATTAAGGGGAGGGCAATATTCAGCATTGTACTCATGAACAAGTATCTTTTAAATGAAGAGTAGCTTAAAACTGCAACTCAAATTTTGGCTCCTAAACTCCAGGGCCTGAGAAAATCAAGTTTACTGACTCACTTCTCAACAATGTTTGAGGCTCCCAAAGATGAAAACAATGGTACGGGCATTGGTGCCAGCAGAGGGAGCATTCATATTGATGGAACAAAATCTCCTAGCGCTTGTTTTTGTGTGGTCTTCTGCACACAAAAGAGAGAGCTGCTGTTGGCAGCACCCATTTTCCATGCTGGTAGTGTAACAAAATCACAAACCACTCTGCCTTAAGTAGTGGTGGACCACCTCTGTGTTAGGCCACAAAGGAAAAACGAAGCCCCTAACAGCCAACCTGAAGGCTGCTAATCTGGTCACTTCACAAAGGGCCTTTCTGTAGACATGCTAGCAACGTTTCTTATTTTCAGTTTCCCTGCAAAAGATGCTGGTTTTGACTTACAGAAGTAAATGTTGATTCAAATATTTTGTTGCTAATGCCGGGCTTGCATGAGTACTAGTCTGATACTTCTGGTGTTGTGAAGGTTTAGGGCAAAATTCAGTATTCGTGAAAATAACACACATATACACTTCGTATACAACAGATGTTAGAATTAGAGACTGAACTGAATGGGTATGGCTGTAAAATGTCTGAGATGAGTTTGAGGGTACTCATTGAAACCTGTCAAAGACTAATACTCTTACAATGGCTGCTTTGCCATAGAAACCTTCCTTTCTTTCTCTTCTGAGATTCTGCACAGCTTCATCAGTTTAAACCTTCCTCCAGGTGGTGAGGGAGGCCTGCAGAAAGCTGATGATTAGTCACATTAGTCACAAGAGAACTTGGCCTTTGATTCACCAATAAATACAGTATTTCTAAGACCACTTCAGGCTTCCCAGCGTCTTGGTGTTAATATGATTCAACCTTTACTAGAGGGACCGAAAGTACTGTAGGAGTTTTACTGGCATTTCCTGCAAGTTTAAAAGGTATTTGCTGCCTTAGTGAAAGAAGAGGAAACTACAGAACCATCCTTAGTGTAGTTGTCAACAGAAAGGACTCTTGCACAAAAACAAGCATCTGAGAATGGCAGAATGAGCAGAATGTCTTCCTTGCTCTAGTTTCCTTCAGGTCTCAGGGGACTTATTGCTGAAGATTGGTCTTATTGGTAAAGAACAAGACAAAGAGTTTAAGTACCTCAGCCTTTTCTATGTCCTTTGTCACTAGGCCCCTTACCGCTTGAAAAAACATGTTTCCAACCTATTTACCTTCTGTAGTCTTATTTTGGAAAAAAACATAGAACAACCTTATGAATATCACTCAAGCCATTTGTATTGTCTGCACAGCTGTTGGGCAGCAATACAGCAAAGCACATGAATTATCCCCTTGTTATCAATAGCATTACTCATGTGCCCAAAGTTAAACACATATTTAAAAGCTTCAGGAAATAGGTCTTTAATTTCCATCAATGTGAAATGCTTGAAACACAATCTGCTGCTATTTAAATCTTCTCTGAGACATCTACAGAGTACAAAATTGTACACATTCAAAGATCAATTTAAAGAATTGCTGCTAGCAAAGGAAAATGATAGAAAATAAGAGAACACCTAAGAGTGGTGACTTTAAGGAGAACTAGGAGCTGGACCAGACTGACCCTCCCATGCTTGGTATGCAGTTTACAAAGCTGGATGTGTCTGTTTGGATTCATTTGGAAAGCCTGAAGCACTGATTTTAGAACACAGAAGACTTAAGGTGGGCAGACAAGCTGAAACTCAACTCTGAGCATCTCTTTCTCTCAGGTAAGTGTTGTCTTTCCTACAGGCACTGACATGGGGCCTCCGATGTCTTTCTCTAAGCCTGATTATACAAAACACTTTGCAGAGTGTCTTGGTGCTTTGTGTGCTGGTTCCATATTACTCAGGGACAATTCTTTGTGTGTGTACCTTGGCCCATTCCTTCATTAGCCTCTCTGCTAGAATGCACATTTCTTGATTGTAATGACAGCTTTGTAAGGGTAGAAAAGCTTATCTGGTTCCTGTAAATATGACTGATCTGGGAGTCAGAAATGAGTGGTTTCAACGTTTTGATACTGCTGATGTTGTTTCACTTCTGCAGGCTGGGGTGGGGAGGAGGGTTGCCTTTGTAAATTGTTTCCGGCAAAAGCTGTGTCTTTGCACAGCATCTGCCCCACTGGGATCCAGGGCTTTTCCCTAATCTGCTACTTTGTGAGTAATAATAGTCAATTACTGTAATGAGACCAAGACCACAAGTCCCTTTTCTGAAAAGCAGCAGAGCAGCCCTCATGTACCAACGGGGTAATCAGTGCAGCCTTTTGAGAGCAGCACTTCCCAAGTGATTATGGAGATGACAGCCTGACCTCAAATTGTTAAAGACTCTCTTGTAAAACTGGGAGATTAGTTTCACTTAGATTAGCCCTGCCATTAGTTTCACTTAGATTAGCCCTGCCAGATTCTGACCTGGCTGTTTGCACCTTGCTGAAATTGTCCTTAAAGTCTCAGTGAGACTCAGTGTAACAAGGCTCTTTGCTACTTATCAGCAGTCTGTTATCATTCCCTGTTTTCTCTCTGGAGCAGGTCTGTGGGGACACACAAAAGGGCGGCTGCACCAAGGTCAAGCATGGCCTGACACAAAAATGCTATTTTTGAACTTGTGCAAGTGCCCCGAGGTTCCCTGGGATGATGAACACGAGGAAAACATGAAGCATTTTATATTAGTCATCTGAGTATACTTTCATTGATAAACATACGCACGAATAGTGCTATCAATAGCACCATCTACTGTCTTCAGGACAGCAGGACACGAGCTCTGCGTTGTAACAGTGGGCTTGATGAGTGAAATGAGAAGAGGGCAGTAAAAGAGGTTCACCCTGCTCCTCTCCTGCCAGCAGCAGCAGTGCAGGAGAGCTGCTGCATCTACCTGTGCTGGTGACACAGGCAACCTCCTGGGAGCCAGCATGGCAAATCTCTGACAGTGTTCTAGAGCCTTGTTTTCAAGCTGCTGTGGCCCTCTATGAGTGTTGCCAAAACATAGCATCCGAATTGTCAACAAACACCAGGAATATTATTTTCTCCAGTGCTTTGACTATTCTTCCCTGCTTGCCCTTGACAGTCTTGAAGTCCATTCTGGGGGAAGTTGCTATCCTTGGCTCAATTTCCATGAGAGGCCATAGGCCAGAGAGCCACAGAAGGCTTCCGTCAAGACAAAATCATATTTTGTGTAGCTTTTATTCACAGAATTTAAGCCATAACTGCGTTCTCAGTCTGACCACATCAGAAACAGAGGTAAAAACCCAAAGGCCCTATGAACTGAGACATAGTACTTGACGTGGGACCTCACAAGGACAGAGTAGAGGACAATCCCCTCCCTCCACCTGCTGGTCACCCCTCTGATGATCTAGCCCAGGATGCAGTTGGCCTTCTAGCCACAAGCACGTACTGCTGGCTCATGTCAAACCTTTCGTCCACCAGAACCCCCAAGTTCTCTGCAGGGCTGCATCCAGGTGCAGCACCTCACACTTAGACTTGTTGAACTTCATTAGGTTCACATGGACCCACTTTTCTAGCTTCTCTAGGTCCCTTTGGATGGCATCCCTTCCTTCTGATGTGCTAACTGGGGATGACAAGATTCCCGTTCTTGGCACATGTCAGAATAATGGTGATCAGCAAATGCTGCAGTCTTTAATTTCTTTCCCTCATGCCTCCTGAGAATACCATGAGACTTTGGACCTCTTTGCTCTGCAGAGCCATTATCCCTTTTCTAGCCCATCAAGAGGGAGCTTTACCACAAAGTTCCTGCATGCTCCAGCCCCAGAGCCACCCATGGGGGTTCATCGTGAGAAGCCATCTTACTATTCGCTGCAGATTTGGCCTTTTGTCAGAAGGAATAAACTCCACACTGCTCTGCCCCAGGGAGATGAAAGAAAAAAAAAATATTGACAAGGAAACCAAATAAACAGAAGTGGCCAGCTTTAACATGGCAATGAGGAATACCAAGATAAACCAGACATTTCCAGCACAGAACAGCAAAGGACACTTGCATGCAGTTTTGGAAACCAAAACATAAGGAGGATATAAAGTTATCAGAGACCATTGGAAGGAGGGCACCAAAATGGTGAAAGGTCTAGAGGGTAAGATATGTGAGGAGCTGCTGAGGTTGTTTTGCTCAGCTTAGAGAAGAGGGGACTAAGGAGAGGCCTCACGGCAGCCTGCAGCTCCCTCACGAGGGGAGCGGAGGGGCAGGCACTGAGCTCTGCTCTCTGGGGACAGCGACAGGACCCGAGGGGATGGCACGGAGCTGGGACGGGGGAGGTTCAAGCTGAGGGTTAGGGGAAGGTTCTGCACCCAGAGGGTGGCCGGGCACTGGGACAGGCTCCTCAGAGTGGTGGTCATGGCACAGAGCCTGTGGGAGTTCAAGAAGTATTTGGACAACACTCTCAGGCACGTGGTCTGATTTTTGGGTGGTCTTGTGTAGAGCCAGGAGTTGGACTTGATGATCCTTCTGGTTTCCTTCCAACTCAATATATCCTGTGCCAGTGTTTACTTGGTTCTATGCATAAGGACATGGATTTCTGAGGGGAGTATCTGGTGTCTGTGAAGGGGCAAGTGTGTGTGACTGTCCTTGCAGGAGGGCATTAAAAATACTTCTTCCCCCCCTTTTCAGTCAACTGTAGGAACCAAGTGTATTTGGGGCTTCTAACCATCTCCAGGCTTTGGTAAAAAGCAACTGGGTATACCTGGGGTCAGTGGTAAGGGATGGAATGGGACAAACAGAGGTGGTCCTTCCACAGTCCTCCAACTGAATCTTGTGCAGCAAATAAGTCAGTCTGATGGCCCCACACAAGGCTCAGACTCAGACGCTTAGCAACAGAAATGAAAGCGCTCCTCAAGTGGTAAATTACTCAGGAGTTCTCTGGAGAAAAATAGTGTATGATCATGTCATTGTAAAATGATGGATCTGCCTTTGGGGTCAAGTTAAAGCTTTAGAGACAGCCCTCATTATAGCTCCTCCTTACTTATGACTTTTTGGCTATGCAGATTAAATAGCATTCTTTTGCTGCAGGGTTTGGGGATGTTGTACAAATTTATGCCATGAGAAGGTCAATAAATGACAGCAGTTTGAAGATATGCTCAACAGAAAAATTAAAATGAAAAACAAAAAAAATTACTGAAGCAAAAACAAACAAAAACAGTTGAAGAACACACAAGTTCTGTCTGTATTTGAAGATTAGATAGCTAACTAACTAGGATCATAACTAACATCCAAGAGGAGAAAAAAAATCCAAGTGCTTACAAGACACTCAGGACCGTGTCTGAATATTAATTATGAGGCTGACTCAAAAACTGAGATGTTTCTATTTGATTAATTGCAGTAACAGTCTTATGGGGCAGCAGAGAAGCTGAAAATGAGCACCTTAGTCGCTGGGAAGGTCAGGGATCCTACTTGTAAGGATTTTTCTGTCCATTGCTAACCTCTGTAAAAAGCAAATGATAGCAAAGATCGACATGGTTGCCCCAAGACAAACTCCAGTCCCCTTATTTTTACTCCTGGACAGGTAAAAATGTCTTCACCCTGTAGGCAGTGACCTGTAAGTTTTCTCTGAGACTGTGCTGACAGAGCGAGGAGGGATCATTTTTCCATTCTACTCTGAATAGAGAAGAGTCCCTATGGACTGTAAAACATAAACAGGATTATCTGTGCATGGAGACTTCCCTGTCTCTGCTGAGGACAGGCACAGCAAGTGGCAGCAATTCCCACTGCTTTATGTTCCCTTTTATAGGCAAGGGTGCTGTGACTCCAAATCATTAGGCACAGTGTGGGAGAGAGACAGTAAAAATGACCTTACAGTCTCTCTGAGCCAGCACAGACCACTAAATCAGTTGGCAGCTACAGCAGGAAAAGCAGAGTGTGGAGGGGGGAAAAAAATAAAAAGAAAAAACAACGCCAAGGATAAATCAGAGCAATCAATCATGTCTGGGTCAGATCTGCACACATTCTTTTTGTTCAGCCAGGATCCGAGATGCAGGGATGCACTGAAAGAGAGCTGCTGCCTATGCTGCTTCCCACAGAAACTTCCAGGCATGGAGAATCCTGTTTCCTTCTGCAGCAGGAAGCATGTTGTACATCTGTGTATATGTACATGGGCTTGTTTTTTTTGACTAGCTGACATCACCTAAAATCTGCATTGCAACCCAGAATTATGGAACATTTTTGGAGCAACTCCTGACCAGTGGGCAGTATGAGATCACAAACCGAATCTGATTTTTGTGGCTGAGATCCCTGTGTAAAAGTGAAACTTTTAAAAAGCTGTTTGAAATAAAGCACAGCTGAATTCTGTGCTAACTCAAGCTTGTTGAACTACATTTCCCAAGGCACATGTAGGTGACAAAAATGTGGAAGATGTCAGAGGACGCAAGAAGAAGAAATTTTATTCCAGATGCATAAGATGTACAGAGCTTTCTGTGACTCACAGGGTGAGAGAACAGGCAAGTAGGAGAAAAGGAATATGCTGCAGTGGATAAAACTCCATTTCTTCTTTTATATTTATGTATACGTACATATATATAGTGATCGAAACAATTGAAAAACAGTAAAAACTGACTCTCCAGACCCTTTTTCCTTCTCTTGAGTAGGGGCATGACATTTCCTTTTTTCCACTCACCAGGGACATCGCCCGAACGCCTGTTTAGATTCTTCAGGTGGTGTCGAACCTGCTCTTCACTTACAGTGGGTGGGACTTTGATCCCACAGCTTCCATCTGCGGGTTCAGGGAAATTAATGACTTGGGAAGCCCGCCTACCAGTGCAGACAAAGGCAAAGAAGTTGTTGAGTGTTGAGGGATTTCTTGAAACAGCAAAAATCCCATGGCTTGCTGTAGCTGAGCAAACCAAGCTACCAGGGCAACTATGAGAAGTTCCCATGACAGTGTTCCCACATCGCCCAATTGAGGAATTCAGAAAAATATTGTTTTCAAGGCTTCAAGGACAAGGTCTATGTGACTGCTAATCACAAGGGGGTTGTTTTCTTGTAGTTGTTTGTCTGAGTGCTTTTGACCAATAATCTTGTGTAAAACACTGTCTGCCCCTGTTAAGTTCACTATAGAAGTTAGGCTATCCGGACAATAAAGTTGAACTGTGCTTTATCACTCATATTGAGTTGGCTGTATTGTTCCTTCAGCCACGAACTGACAGTTGAGTACCTCAGCCTTCTCCATGTCTGTCATTAGCAATTACTCAGCTATAGAAACTCACTCCTAATATAAGAAATTAGCCACCTATAATCGCTTACACACTACTATTTTCACCCCTCAGTCTATTTTCACAAGTGTTAAAGGTGCATGGTGGCCCTCAGGGACTCCTGTCACCCCAGCGCAGCATCCTGAAGGGAGCTGGGTGCTCTTCCTTGAGGCTCTGTGCAGAAGGGATGCCACCTCTCTCACAAGGGCTGGAGGATGGGAAGAAGCACTCCCACAGAGAATTGGCAACAGAGTTCTTTATTGGCAGGGTCCTGCACTGTGTTCTGGACGATGAGCATGCCTCTGCTCCGCCTGGCTGTCTGCCTGATGCTGCTGCCTTCATCCCACATCACCGTTGCTCTTATGGCAAGGCCAGCCTGTTCCCCGCATCACTGTGGTGCTAGTGGTACCACCTGTATGTGTCTGTGGGCTGGGTGCCAGAGGTCCCTTGGGCACTGGTGTCTCTTGTGCCACTGGTGCCATTCCTCCACCCATGACACCTCTCCTTCTGGTCAGGTGCATTCCTTCTTGGTGCTTCACCGGACTGCATGGCTGTCCTCACACACCAAGAGGTGTGCTACTCGCCTTGCTCTCCTGGTCTCCTTCCTGCCACGTGAGCTGGCAGTCAGAGGGCTGAGATGCTCAGCAAGTGGTGGGCCAGTGGCAGGGGGCCTGTTTTATAGGGCCCAGACCAAAGGTGGGGCAGTAGTGGCTGCTTTGACCTCAGCAAGCCTCTGCGACGGGGTGGCCCACGCATGGCCAAAGGTGGCTGTGTTGGGAGCTGCCTGGAAGATGCCCTCCTGTGGACAAGGAGGAGGGTTGGGGGGCTGAGGGCCCCTTTTCTGCAGCTGGATCCCCGGGGCCATTTGGCTTGCCAGAGAGAAAGGCTGCCCGTCGGCCACAGGGACTGCCCTCCACCTCCCATCCTGTACCCTGGGTTTATTTTTAACACTGTTTTTTCTAGTCCAAACACCTCACAACAGCACCCTTTCCCCTCCTGAGACTTTTAATCCTGGCAGGATGTGTAGGTCCAGCAGCCCGAGGCCCAACCGCACCCCGACGGTCCCATTTCCCCTCACTTTTACCCTCAGCAGCCTGTTTCCACGAACATGCTCATTTAGTCAAGAAATTAACATGTCCATGGAACCTGTCTGCTTCCCATGGATAATTCCTCTTTTGTTGAAAAGGGGGAAGTCCCAAACTCAAAAATTCTCAATTTGTACACTCATTCCCCATTAATCACTGTGATCTGGGGTTGTTGTGTCATGTGTCTTTCATTGCTGCACCTGCCCTTGGACAGGGGACAGAAAGAAATCTGCTGGGTCCCCTGAGCTCCTTCCTGCTGCTATGGCAGACCTGTCACATAATCCATTTTCAGACTTACTGGGTTTCTTGTATTTATTAATCCATTCAAAAAACTGCTCCAGAACTCTGCTTTTTTCTGATGTTTTTTAAATTTTCTTATTTTTTCCACCCCAATATTAATCATGGGCCATTTAGATCAATTCAATGTTTTCTGCTAATATCATTCCATACATTATAGGTCTCTTCTTTCTCTTCTTCTTCCCTCTACTGTGCTGCAGCAGTAAGCAATTAAAATTTATTTTCATTCTTCATTTTGTAACATTAAACTGAGCTATCCTGTCCTTATTTCATCTTGCTAGTTCTTTTCTGCACTTGTCCTCATGTGAAATAATCTTTTATGAAGCAGAAATTTTGCACACTGTGTTGTAGATGAGCTTGTGTCAGTGCCTCGGACAAGAGAATAGGTATTTCTTTGAACCTGCTGGGAAGACCTCACATCACACACCTCAGATTGTCAGCAGGGTTATAATGAAGTTAAGCAAATAGGAACAATAATCATCTGGCCAAAATGCCAGTGAGACATGGTGAGACATTATTTCAACATTTCAGAGTTGAAATAATTGTTTTTCAGTTGAAATGGTGTGTGTGTGTTGAAATTTCACAAAAAAAAAAAAAAAAAAAAAAAAAATCTGTACTTTTTTTCTGAAGAAATCTCTTTCCCTGACCAGCTCTGCTGAGCTCCAGATCTCTCCTAGGCAATAGCCTTCATAGCAGTGAACAAGCCCAGTAAAGAAGTCTGTAAAAACTAGTCAAAACAAGATTTGCAAAACATGCCTCTGCTGTGACTCTTGAGTTTTTCTGGGCTCCAGAAAGCAGAATTTACAAATAGAGCAGCTAATCAAGAGCTTTGCTGCAGCTATATTTTTTAAGTACATCTGAACAACTTTCAGCTGGGATGTTAATTTTTGTGATAAATCAATTTGTCAAATGCCATTCACTCTCAAAGTGCTTATTTAACACAGTTGGTAAATGCCTAAGAAATTAATAAATTTATAGGGCAGTAGGACCCAATATGAGAAGATCTTCCTTCTCAAGTAAGGGAATAACTCTGCAGAGCAGCTAGACAACCACAAGACAGCCTTTACCATGAAGGCTAAATTTTGCTCTCTTTGTAGCTAGTGACAAACCTCTCATGGTAGAGCAAAGATTCCTACAGCAAGATTAATGTAAATGTTATAGGTTTTGTAACACAGAGCCTAGGTGCAAATTTCCCATTGTGTGGTTTTCATCTTCAGTCCAATAACACACATTTTTATAATGTTCAGAGCTGGTAAGAACAATCACGTGGATGATAAAAAACAGAAAGTTGCTGAATAGGGGAAGTCTGGGCTTCTCTGAGTAGCCAACCTTGCTTCCTTGTGTTGCTTTCACTGCCAGCCATCTCCTGGACAGGCAGCAGTGCAGACACGGCTGCCAGCTTTCTCTGAGAATGGGCTGTGAGTTCATAACCACAGTCTGCTCTGGAAGAGCACAGTCTGCTCTTAGTGAATACTAAGATTTCACAGTATTTTGGATTGGGTTGGGAGCTGTGAGATTAAGTTCATGCACATAATGAATGAAATTTCCAGGCAAAAGAATTAACTTGGTTGTTTGCATGTAGTTGATCAATAAGAGTTGAACATTTTAAATACGAAATACTGGAGATATTTTCCTTGCCTTCTGTGCTTTGTGAAGAGGCAGTTTTAACAATAAACGATAACAAAAAATCATTTTCTACACTGTTCTTGTCCCTACATGTCTTTAAATGTGATGCAGTCCTGCCAGCTGCTGTTTGGATTCTGCCTGGTTTTAAAAGTGTATGAAAGTTTCACTAAGCAGCATTTTTAGGACCAGATAGCTTATTGTGGGATAGGGTGGCAAAGCCATTCTCTCTCTTTGTACAGCTGTTGATCTTTAGCAGTTTCATTGCTAAGCCCACACCCTGAAGTGGAGGCTGAGATACAAAGAAAAAGGAGGGCAAAGATTGCTTGTTTGTTAGTAGAGCTCATCAGTGTTCTCATGGGCCATTCTAGTGAGGTGTTGCTGTTTGGCACTCTGACCTTCCTATGTCTTCCTAATTAAACTGATTTTGTTGCTTCTGGGCATCCCAGCAGCTGATGTTGGGTTAAATACATAACCCTCTGTAATGCTTGGGACACGACATGCTGTACTTCCCTGCTCTGTGCTAGTATGACTACATACATCACCCAGTGTAAGTAATAACCAGCCTGGTATAGCCATCTCCTGGAGGTGAAACAATGCATGCAGTGGGGGCGTTAAAAATTGTATGCTCAAAATAACGCACCCAGAAACAGTGTGTGTATAGAGGCTGCTGTGACAGAGAGAGGCTGGCTTGGCTGGTAAAGTTCAGCTGCATTTTGTTTCGTTTTGCACTCCCTGAGATTTGCCCTCCCTAATTGATAAGTATATTTAAAGATACCTCTGACAAATAGCAACTGGAAAAAATAAATAAATAAATACGGAGAAAGAACTTTTACAAGAGTGTATCACCAAAATTAGAAAAAACTTTCTTCTGAAGTGAAGGGGGAAAAAAAAAATCTCTGGGACTAACCAAGTAGAGACCAGTGCAAATATAATGTCATGTAATCCTCAGTGTCAATTCTCACCATAAGCTCTAAGTGGTGTGTATAAAAACTTCATAAAGACATTGTCTGTACAGCCTGAGCAATCAAGCCATGGTCAAGAAGGCTTTGCTGTAGAAAAGAAAAAAGACTTTGCTGTCTCTCAAGAAAATGCCTTTGGTAAAAAAATAGGCAGTTTTCCCTTTCTGATCTTCACAGCAGCCCACACCTCCTACCTCCTGTTTTCCTTATAGTCCTGATCCAAAATTTACCAGCAGGGTCTATGAAACTAACAGATTTATGTTCAGTTTCTCCTGCAGAGGCAAGATTGAAAAGCAGATGTTGTTCCTACAATACGACAAGCAGATTTCCTAAACTGGCTGTGGAGTGGAGTGCTGGAGCAGAGGTTCTTTCTGTAGTGTCCTAAATAAAGTCTTTGGAATGTTATTATGCTGAGGTGCTGGAAACAAGTACACTTTTTGATTATTTTGACAAGGACGGGATTTTCTTTGAGCCCTTTTTCTTTGTTATGGCAGGAGAACTGGAGGCAGGGAATCCGGTGTGAGATTAGAAACTTGATGACAAGGGTTACCATGCCAAGAGGACATGCCTTATGCATCCCTGCTGGGTGGCTGTCGAGCCATGCCTAGCCACAAGGCATTCCTTTTCTGCCTTGCAACCAGTATCTGTTGCCACTAGATGGCGACGTAAGTACGAGTTTAGTCTCAGGTGCTAAGTCCCAGGTGGATTTGATGTTTCTCAAATTTGGGGGAGGCTGCATGTTGCTTGTACATCACAGTAAACTGTCACACTCCAAGTGTGCCCGGTATCACGTTCAGAGAGTGACCATACGTCAGTATAGTGGTCTCTGCACAATGGGATTCGGTGGTGGACCTCAAGATTGGTAGACAACTTTTGACAGATGAGAAAACTGAATTGGTGGCAATTTCTAGACTAACATTGTCACTGTGTTCCTGTTTCATTTCCTCATAGTGTCTGACAGACTGCTTGGAAATGATAAATGTTATTGCTAGCTACCACCTTTGGTATTTTGAACAACTCACAAAATGGGAAGAAAAAAAAAAAAAAAGAAGAAAGAAAGAAAAAAAGTCTTTTCCTTTCTTAAATATTTCTTAATTATACTCTCACAGAGGCACAAACAACACCATTTACTGGCTCAGCTCTGGCCAGCAGCAGGTCCCTTTGAAGCCAGCTAAAACTGGCCCTCATCTAACATGGAGCAGCTTCTGGACTCTTCTCAGAGGCCACCCCTGCAACCCCCAGCTACCAAAACCTTGCCACATTAAACCAATACAGCGATCAAAGGCTGCCCTCGCAAGCTCAGGCAGGTTTTAGCTTGGGATCTTTCTTTGTTAATTTTGGTTTTCCCCTGTTTGGCTATTGCTTAAGAGTAAAATGCTCAGGAGCAGTTAGGCTGCCACACAGCTTGCGCTGCATTTGGACAGAAATTGTGTAATGTACTTCTTGCTCTTGATCTCCCACATATGTTTAGCAATCACCTTGATTTTAGTATGACTTCAAGCAGTGATTTGCCCGGGCAAAAGTTAATTGTTATGTTATAGTTTCAGTTTGGGGAGGGGCATGACTCTATCACATCACTAGTGTTTTATAAACCCAAAGTGAGTGCAGTAGCAACAACACTATTGCTGCCATTTTACAACTCCAACTTTCCCTGGGTTTTAAGCTAAATTATGACACTGTTCTGCAGTGATGCTGTTTCTCCACACATCAAAACTTCTTAGATCATCAAGTCCTCACATGCCAAGAAGTTTTGCATGGCCATGTTTGACGTTGTAATTAGGTAAGCCTGGAGAAGCCTTGTGTTATTTTTAATAATTTTTTAATTAGTGTAACTGTCTCCATCTCATTGACTCAGTAGGCTGGTAAACCTGCTGCTTAAGTATATGTTAACTTTGTACTCAGTTATTTGTCTTCATTTAGTTGCTTAACCTTATAGTTGGCATTTTATTGAGCCAAACCATTTCAGTAATGCTTCAGTAATTCAAGTAAGTAGGTGTCTTGACTGAAATGAATAACATGCCCTCCCCCCCCCCCCCCATTTTTTTTTTTTTTAGAAAAAGTTTCTTTTTACTGCTTTTTGGATGAGAAGTTCTGTTTAGTTACACTGTGGTAGAGAAACCTGTCTGCCAGATGTCTGGCAATTTCCATCTGCTCTCATGCATGATGCACGATTTGTCTCCTTTTCTCACCTGCAGCAGCCAGCTATAACACCACATTCTTCACTTGAAAATACCCCACTACACCTCTATCTACAGCTTTGTCTAAAGAATCATGGGTTCACCTCTATCCTTTCTGTGTCTCTGAGAAGAAGGAGCTTTTCATGGACTGTAGTGGAAAGGGGAGGCCTTACACCAAGTGCTGACATTCAAAGCACATTTATTTGGACTGGCCTTGAGAGTGGGCTGGAAGGTCACATCAAGCATCCTGTAGCTGGCTACTTGGCCAGCCAGGAAAGAACGGAGTCATACTCTGATGTCATGGTAGAAATGATGAATAATGGTCAGGTTAAAGCAACATGTTGCATACCAGGGATAATGGGATTATTCACAGATGTGGCGTGAAGAAATTCCTTTGGACTTCTAACGGCATCCTCACTGTTCTTTCCCTCTGGGAATGTTGTTTCAACATCTGAGGTCAAATGTCTTGTTTGTAAACAAGTGTAAGGGCTTTTTTTTTTCTTTCTTTCTTGATTCATTGCGTGATTTTATTAGCCTGTCCTTTGCGGTGTTTTTATATTAGCTTTTAGCTATTATGTGGAGTTAGAGGGTATCTGGTATAGGTGTGTATCTCAGCCAAAGAAAGTATTCTGCTAGCCCCCTTTAAAAGGTAGGTAGTTTTGAAAGTCATCAAACAATTCTTGCAGATGGATGGTAAGAGTATAGCTGAGAACTGTAGGAAACAACTGTGTGATCAAAGGTGGGTAGGCATGGCATGGCATAAAAGCTAGTGATACTCGACTACTGGGTCTCATAGGCCTTCATCGATCTTTCACGATGCATTTGCTCTGATTTGAGCACTCTAGGCAAGTTTATAAGAAGTTTCACAAATATTCACCCATGCAGTATAAAATTCTTCAGGGGTATAAAAAAGACAGCAAAGACAGCAAAAGGTAGCATTGTCTCTGACAGCAAGATAGAAAAATACAAAATTAACCCTGTGGAATTTGCTGTTTCTACTTGTGTGTATAACTCTGATGTGGTGGTTTGGTACAACACCTTAGACAGAGAACATGAAGCAACATAATGAGGGATTTTCTACTATTGGATTTTTGGATTTTGTTTGTTTGTTTCCCTGTCATAGACCTGACTAATTCTGACTTGTTTGTTTGTTTTGTTTTCTACGGTTTTGTTTTGGTTTTGGAATTGCTTACAGGAAAACAGTGAAAGTTTCCAAAGTAGGATGCAGCATACAGTCAGACACCACAACATGTGTCTTGGATGATTTCTACAGTGCCAGAGGTACTGGCATTCCACATTTATAACACCTTTCTTTCCAACACAGTCATCCTGAAGGGCAGTGGTTTGGTGAAAGGAGAGTGGGGAGATGAGGATATAAAGAAGCATGTCTCTGTGGGAAGGGTAGAAGGTTCTGGAAGGAATCCACTCACTTCTAAGCTGGTGATAAGGAAAAGTTCAGCTAAATCTTAGTGTGCCCTTCACAGGGGAAGCTGGTTGTGTTTGGTGCTGATTAGGAAAAGTTAGGTTGGGACAAAGGCATTGAGGATGTTTCACTCATTTCTATTCTTCTGTCACATAGGAGCCTTCACCTCTCCTAAGACTTCCAGCAAATACAGAAGCTTCTTTATTAACTCAGAGAAAATATGACATATCCCCAGGTGTTCCAGTGACTTCATAGAAGAGTGAATTTCCTGACTTGAGCAAGTATCCCTCAGCTGTGGTTGGAAAAAAAAAAAAAAATAGCCAGAGTACTGGCTTGGGTGCTGCTGGTGCTTGTATTCTGTTCCTGCATTATATAAAATAAGAATGTACATGATGCTTCTGAAATTTTGTTTATAAAAGCCTTAATTCTGTAGCTGCTATTCACTACAGGTTCATGTCTGAACTCTTCACCCCTAAAAGTTACCAGAGAGTGTCAGTTGTGTCAGTTTCTCATCACTTTCTATCCAGGTTACAGTTTGAAGCATGTCATTGTGTTTTCCTGTGGAGCTGTGATTCGGCCTAAGAACATAGCTTTGTGTGATTTATGTGAAAAGCATGTTAGTGGCTTACGGTAGAGAGGGTGATAGAGGAGGAGGAGGATGTTACATCAACTCTGAGTCTCACAGTATAGGAAGCAGGAAACTTAGAAAATGCTAAGAGACTTAGAAAATGCTAAAGCCAAAGTCTAACTTTCTGCTATTCAAAGTGGGAAAGTAATCATTTTGGGTCAGGTTGGTTTAACTGAGCTTAGACAGGAAACAGAAACCGAGTATGAAGGAAATTCTGATTAAAACACCTAATAAAAATACATTATGAATGAAAGTTGAAATCTGCAGGTAACATTTTCCATCTGACACATAGTTCAGTCCCTTCCCATCTGCCTCCAGGAAAATGTTCTTTTTCCTCATTTTTTCTCTAGCTGTACAGCCTTCCTTTTCTTCCCGTACCAGACGCAGGTACTTCTGAGAGGCAGACTTTCCAAAGACCTTGTCTTCTACTCACATGCTAAGGCACTGCCGAGTAACACTTGCACCTGAAAGGATACAGAAATAAGTATGTGTATGTGCTTCTCTTCCACAAAAAAAAAAAAAAAAAAAAAAAAAAAAAAAAAAAAAAAAAAGTGTCAAATGTTGAAACCCTGCAACTCTACAGTGCAATTTTGAAATACGCTTTCATGTTTTAAATTTCTAGTACCAGCCCTGCTTCCAGCCTGAGGTGAGACGGGGTGGGATGCTGGGGAATTAGTTCTTCTTCCTGCTGCTGGCACGTGGACTCTTTGTATGATGTGACTGCTGGCAGTCGCAAGCACTGTGGGTTTTTTCCACCACTTTTTGCCTTAACCTTTCTCTCGTTTCACTGCTGTATCCCTCGATGGAAAACCAGGGGGTTGAGGGGTGTAGGTGGGTGGGGTGGGGTGATGATTAAGTCCAGCATTCCACACTTTTTACGTTGAGGCCCAATATTGTACCACGTAGCACTGGCACTAACAAGCAGAGTGCTGGTTATAGCACTGGATTCTCCCTTGGCAAAGGAGTATATTTTGCAAGGCTGACTTCACATCGTGGCAAAGGAGTATGCATCCTGCACAGACTTCACGTCATGTTGATCGGCTCTGTTAACCTGTCGGTGTGTGAGGACCACAAGCAGTCGTGACCTACACACCGCACACACTCCCTAAGGGCCCCGCTGCTTTTCCTTCCACTCCACAAAGTGGATTTTGGGGCACCAAAACGCGCTGAGCCTTGCCTCTCCCCACACTGCTCCCCGCTCAACCGGGGGCGACGGAGGGGTGGCAGCCAAGCCGGAGGAGCCCCCCTAATAAAAAAAAAGCCCAAGACCTCTTCGGCTGCTCTCTGGGGGGGCATGCAGCAGCGTGAGGAGCAGGGGGCAGGCGCTGCTCCCCCCCGGGCTGCGGGGGCAGAGGCAGGGGCGGGCCGGCGGGGCGGGCCGGCGGCTCGGAGGGGGCTGCCGGGCCCAGCGGAGGCGGGCGGGCTGCGGGAGCCGGGCCCGGCCGGCGGGCAGGCAGCATGGGGGCCGGGGCGCTGGCCATCTGCGTGAGTGGGGCGGCCCTGGGACGGGGACGGGGACGGGGACGGGGACGGGGACGGGGACGGGGACGGGGACGGGGACGGGGAGAGGCTGCGGATCGCGGCCGGGACGGGGAGAACGGGAGCAGTCGCGGGGGGGGGGGGGGTGACCGCCTGTAAAACTGGGCTGGGTGAGCTGCAAACGCGCCGTCCCGGGCTGCTTTTGTGCTGGGAGTGTTGCTTTTGTAAGTTTCTGCCGTCAGTTATAGTCAGTTACATTCTTTTACAACTTTTCCTCTTGTAGCATCAAGTCTTCCTTGCCGAAGGTCGCCTAACAGTGAATGCTCAGAGCGGTTGCGAGGCGGCGCTTTGATTTTGATTCAGCATGTATCTGAAATAACTGCCCTTAAATTTTTCTCCTTGGTTAACATATCCCTGCCAGATCCCAAAAGGAGTCTAACAATTTACCCCTCTGTTCCTGCAGGCGCGGGAAACATCTCTCGGTTGTCTTGCAGATGTAAATTATGAGTTTGAGCAAGGAATTTCAGCTCTGTGTTTTGAGCGCTAAAATGGCAACAGGCCGGAGCCCTTCGCTTGAGCAAGACTTTTTGTGGGGGTAACTGGAGGCCTGTTCTAAGCAAAAAGTTCCCTAAGCACCACGGCTGCCTGTAAACTGCTCAGGATTTTTGCTGTCTTGTGAACTGAACCCAAGTTATGTAGCTTTTTCTTTGGCATGTATCCGCCTGAAGTGAAAATCGTATATTGCCCATTTAACCCTCAATGGAAACATCTCTTTTAAAAAGAGATACGTGACGAGGTGCTTTAACAAGTCAGTCAAATTACAGTTCAGTAATTTACACATGTGGTGTTTGCTGTAAAGAATTAAAAAGGTGTTCACTGTTAGCGCTGGTTTTATTTATATATTGTAATGATGTTTCACAAATAAAAAACATATTTATACAAGTAATGTGTTTCATAAAGATCAGATAAGTGTTGCATAGTACCTGGAACTATAGAACCCACGTGTACTCCAGGAATATATTTTTAATGGGAAAGGTACAGCAGAGTAGAAGAAATGAACTGTCAGATATATTATATCTGGATGTACAGTCAGGCATAATAGCAACCCTGTTCAGATTTTTAGGTTCATTACAAACTGCAGCAAGAATATCATGTCTTCAACAAAGAAGTTTTAAGTATTTGTATAAAAAAAAAAAAAACTGTACACCTTGTCCTTATGCAGTGAAGCACCAAGACCCAGGCAAAAGTCTGAGCAGTTTCTTGTGTTAAGTATAAAGAATATTGTAATTTTTTGTAAGGTTTCTACTGCCTATTTTTTACTAAAACATTGTAGAAATATATTGATTTTTATGCATTGCACTAGTGGTGACTTCTTAACCTAATAGACTGAACTCTGTGGTATCAGTGGCTCACTGTTCCAGCAACATGGGGAACTGATGTCAGCAACATGGGGAAAACATCAGAAACATCAGTAGAAATACTTATTTCCTCTTGAGTGAGGTTTACTGAGTTCTATTCTGCTTGTCTGTGTTAGAGAAATGATGCTTAGGTATGTATGGAGGTCACAACTGTGGTGGGTTATGTTGTTCTGCCTTTGGCTGTCTTTCCAAACCGATAATACCATATGATTATTTAGATTTCAGCATTCCAAAATTAATCCTAAATTATGTGATTCCCTCGGGTCTTATTGAATATTGTCTCATGTTTTTTCTGCCACTGCAGTTCAAAACTTGTGAGAATGTCTTCCAGATGTATATTGTGCCTCCAGAAGAAGCTATGGGATGTTTGCATTTGAAGCTGGTCTGGTCCTTTCCCCACATATTGGATGTGATTCGATTACCTCCTCCCTGCTAACTTTGAAATCTCTGTACTTAAACTGCAGACTTAGTAGATACTAAACATACCATAAAATCTTTTGTAAGGGTCCATCTCAGCTGGCAGTGGCCAAAATGAATCCTCAGGGAGTAGCATTTAGAAGAAAGATGCAGTGAACCTTCCCTAGAGAACCCTCAGAGACTGACAGGCATTCTGGATACACCCTGAACTGATTATGTTGTATTGGGATTTTTCATGTGTTTGGTTGATTTTTGTTGAAACTGAACTGCATGAGTTACAAAAGCACCCTCCTGTGAGTCAAAATTACTTCTTACTCTAGTAACAAGCTTGCATACAAAAGTATCTTTCTCCTTTATCCTAATTATATGCTACTTAGACTCTTTTCCAGATATACACTCTTCTTTTTCTTTTTCTTTTTTTTTCTCTCAGTTACATTTTTCTACTTCACAGTGACTTTCCTATGAATTAAAAGGAAGTAAGACCAAAATCTTATTCTGGAACATAAAAGCCAATTTTGATGGATATGCTCATGTTGTAACCATGCAACCTTCTGCAGCAAACAAGACTAATGCACATTTTTCCTGTGCTTCTTTAAGCAAAGTAAATCGGCTGTGAGATTGAAGGAGGACATGAAGAAGATAGCTTCACTTCCACTGAACAAGCAGAAGGACACAACCCGTCCAAAGGTGTTTGGTGTGAGTCTTCTGGAGCTCCAGCAGCAGGGACTAAGCAAGAATGGCATCCCAATAGTTGTGTGGAATATAGTTGAGTACCTGACCCAGCACGGTAAGCTTAATGAAATTACTTTTGCCTCTATATGTAAGTCTCTTCAAAGGGAAAAGATTTATTTATTTATTTATTGTCCCGAATAGGACTGTGGTGCTAACCACATGCAGTGAATATTACTGTGTGATTTGTTTCTTTTTCTCCATCTCTGATACTGAATTTACTATTTAATGGGATGTTTATAAACTACAGTGTTATGAAACACCACATGCTCATTAGTAAGCTGTTCAGTTTTATAAACAAAGTGTATTTCATTTTGAAGCTTTGTGTCATTTTCTAGTTGCAAAACATTCGACTATTTCACAGTTTCTGACAGTGAGAAGACATAAATATCTATATAGAGACATTCATGTGCACATACAAATCCCATGAGAATACGTTACTGAATGGGAATACATGTTCTTGCAGGTTTTCAGTTAGATTTCAGTTATTTTAAACCCCCTCGGGGAGGTAGGTGTCAAATTCTTAGCCTTTGTTTGCATTCATTTCATGGGACTTCATTCCCTGTTGATGAAATACATCTAGAAATCTAGAGCACTGTTGGTGCACAGATGTATCCTGTAGCAGTTGTTCTGCCCTGGAAAAGATTTCATGGCGGCAATTTCATCTTGTAAGAAGCTGCATCTGTTTTTACCCTAAGGTTTTTCTTTTAGCTGCTCAGTAATGATAATCCCATTACAGAGTCTTAAGATTCCATGTCTGTGTCTTGATAGACCCTTAGAAGCTGGTAGATGCAAACACAGCATGAAAGTTAGCTTAGATTAAGGTACAGTGGAAATTTAAAACATAATCCTACCTATATTCCACAGTAGCGTTTTGCTTGATCTACTTCACCTTGCTTTAAAGTAGTCTGCTAGAACAGTAAAAAAGCAAGGATGGGAAGAGATCTTGCATCATTCAGGTTTAATCAAAACCAAAGTTGACAAACCCTCTTGATTGCAAGTTGTGGGCTATACTCTGCCTTCCATAAAAAGGTCTGCATCCCACACAAGTGTTTCCCAAATATGAACTGAACAAGCCAAGTCCTCTACTCTGCAGCAAGATTAGTTGGTCTTCTAAATGCCAAGGTGATTATCCAGTCTTGATAAGCATATAATCCATTCTCTTTCTCAAGACTGCAAGGAAGATCTCAAATATGCCCTCTTACGTGGGAAATTCTTGAAATGGTTGTTCTGTTCTCACCCACAGTTTGTTTTGTGAAATAATGGTGATGTTAACCATGAAAACATTTTAAACAGAGCCCCAGGTATGAGCACAAACTCTTAGGAGGCATCGTGTTCTGCCAAGCATGTTTACTGTTTGTTCAGTATGTCTCCTATTTTGCAAAGATGCAGTAATAGGCACCGTAGGCCTTTTTAAGTCAAGCCATTTCAAAGACTCTCTTCCAGTTCACAGGGAATTGACTACCCATTTGAAAAAGCTGAGCCAACTTTTGGGTAGCTACATTCTTGAACAAAGTTTGTATTAAACTGCTTATTTTCAAATTTATAGGTGAAACCAAGTTTTCCTATGATGAATTTAGAAATATTTGATTACTGATCCAAGTGGGTTCTAGCCTGTATTTATTTCTATAAATGACTGTTTGGAAAAGAGCAAAGGACATTTTATCTGGATGGGGGCTCTGTTCAATTTATGCTGCAGAATTACTGAGATGTGGTGTTTCCTGTTGTCCCCCAGATGGCAGTACAGCGTGTCACATTGGAGTGTTTTCTTGTGAATACAGGAATACAAGATCTGTAAACTGTATCTTACATTAGTCAAGTAAAAAGCTTAAGTGTTTGAAAGTCTGTCCATTTTTTTTCTTACTAGATCAGTTTGTTTGCTGGCCCAATAAAAGAGATTGCTTTTCCTTACAAGGTCTGCTGCATCAGTATTGATTTCTTGGACTGGCAGTGTTCTGTCAGGCTCCTGCTTAGCAATGACCACACTGAACTAATGAAAACCATATATCTTATATTTCAATCATAGTGTTATGCTTCTAAAGAAGAATAAGCAGGTCTATAGCCACTGTATCAGAAAAAGCAGAGTTTTTGTGAAAATGTTTTAGTGAAAAATTAATTTACCGAGTTGAGCTTTAGGCACATGTTTTCCTAAAGTTTTTGAATCTCAGCATATGCCTAAAAAGTGATGCTTGATACAATATGATTAATCTCACTTCCTCCATGGAAACCTTCACTGGGTGTGGGTTGTCTGGCCTGAAATGTTTGATAATTTTTATTTTCATAGTGAAATACTTTGGGCCTCGTGCTGTCCAAAATATGCATTCGATCTCAGAGATTTTCTGCTATTGTGAAGCTGTGGTGCTTATTATAGAGTTACTGCTGCTGTGAAACAATTTTGAAAGGTTTGTAGAACCTGAATTCTTCTCAGTTGAAGTGTACTGATGCAAAATGCAGCCATCTCAATTGATTTCTGCATGGTGTGAGATATTTGCATGTTACAGCAATGCCAAAGGGTGTTGTGGGTTTTCATAGAGTATCCCAGGCCTCAAGATCTAGTCAGCAGTATTTATTAAGTTATCATAACCCAATACTTGACCATTGGAGTTTCTAGGGGAAAAATAAGATCTTTTTAAACTGCATAGTACTAATTGTCCTCCTTTGTATTGATGGTAGTGTATCATTCACAATAGAATATCTGTTTTATTATATTAGTAGTGTCTTAGTTCAGACCATCCTCATGTGTAATACATAATTATAGGTATGGCCCAAGAAGGTCTCTTCAGGGTAAACGGCAGCATGAAAATGGTGGAACAGTTGCGTCTGCAGTACGAGCGTGGAGAAGAGGTGGAGCTAGTTAAAGATGGCGATGTGTACTCGGCAGCCAGTCTTCTGAAATTATTTTTGAGAGAGTTGCCAGATGGGATTATCAGCTCTGCCTTACAGCCCAAATTCATTCAGCTTTACCAGGGTAAGTGAGAGGTAAAAATTTCCATCCTTCAGTGTGCTTTCTTTCAGGAGAATTTTATGCAGACATCATAAGCAATATTCTCTGTTTCTTAGCTTACATACTTTGTTCTGTATTTCCTTTGACTTTAGCTTTAATCATCTGCTCCCAGGCGTCTCCCAGATGTGCAATTCTGAGTCTTGGCAGAAATCACAATGGCGTTAGAAGAGAGAGAAAACTGTTTATTGCATTTTTGGTAAAATCTGGACTATTTATGCTTTTCCAGTCCTGTTATATCTGCAAAATATAAAGTGAAATTATCAATTGGTTTGTTAGAGCAAGCTTGAAGACAATAACTGCAGTCTCTCTAGGACACAGGTTTGCTTCCGTTTTGCTAGAGTGAGTACTTGGAATTTCATTCTAATGGACTCTGAAATTTTATAACAACCTCATCTGCCAATCACATTTATTATCCTCTGAGCCCCAAATCATATATTGTCTAAATTTCCACTTCTCACTAAGTGATGTGATTGACCATCAGAAACAAGCCAGTTGCTTACTTACAAACAAGCAACAGACTTTAACTTTACCAATCATAGCACAGAACCTGGAAGATAATTTTTTTTTTAACCTTTAAGTAGTAGATAATCTGTAAGGAAGAACATCGTTTCAGCTTTAGAAAGTTGAAACTTGCACGACTGTTTGCCTAAATGATTTGTTGATCTAATCCATCAGTATTAGTCCATATTGTTATGCAGACTAGATGGTGGTTGGCCCTGTTCCTGGACCATCTGGGTCAGTGGGAGTTCTTTTGCTGCAGGCAGTTGATGCCTCTTCTTGCCATCTTCCTAAGAAGCTGAGAAGTGAGTGGGTACATGTTACTCAAGATACACTCTTTCCAGTAAAGCAGGCAAATAGGATACATGTAGAGGAGGAATGATGTGGAGGAACACCCTCTGAACAGATCCCCAGTGGAAGACAGTGCAAAGTTTTCACACTGTTGTCCTCAGGTTTCCCTCACACTTTTTTTGGCCTGCAGTGGAGATGAAGTTTAGTTATTGCCTGGAGCAGGGAGAACACAACCACGTCTTCCTTTCCTGTCTGTGGCTCTATAGACTCTTAAGGGTATGCTGGAGAAGAACTCTGCCTTTCCCTAAGTGCAGTCAATAAAGTAATAATCAGGTTGTATGTGGGCTGTGTACAATACCTTTCTCTGTAAAATATTATTTAGTAAAGTTGTCTGGGGCCCAAGGACAGGGTTCAGGAAGTGCTGGGTAGGAAGGTGCTGTTGTTTTAGAAAGTCCCTTTTTTATTTTTATTTTTTGATCATAGCTGTGCTTTCTTTTGGATCTCTTAGATTTATCCATGTCTGACTCATGAGATGCATTTAATTATGTTCCTTCACTTAAATCACTTTAAGTGGATTTTTTGTATAAGTTGCATGTTCCCTATTCTGCATCCCTGTCCCCACAAAGGTCATATCACTGTATTGCGCCAGAAACTATTGATGTACTTTGTGAACTGTGCTGTTTGTGGAAAGTCTCATTCATTCTTGCTTCCCACAGGAAATACAAAATTCCCCAGTGATTTCTATGGAAATGAGATACATATCCATACTTAGCAGACTTGCTGTTTCAAATAAAAGTTACTGGTGTAAATCACAAACCCGGTTCTCCAGAAGTATGTTTAGCTGTGATATACCTTTACAGTTAAGTTTGCATGTATTGTACAATAACCTCTAGTTCTAGTTCCATTATATTTTTTTATTAGGGTTAGCTGTTATGGCAAGGGGAAGGTTTTGGTGAAGTTTGCAGAAAACTGAATTGCTGTTTTTTTTCATGCACTGGAAAATGTATCATAAATTGCTCTGAAAGGTACTGATTACTTTCATAGGGTTCAGATTAGTTGCAGTGGTCGGTGGGCCTGTGTTTACAGTTAAATGATCAACCAACTGTGCACGATTGGAGGAATTATCTATTCACTTATCAAAGTATGTGCAAGGGTATTTGTTGCAAAATGGTACCAACAGCAAGCATGCCTGGGTGTTCTTTTTGTAAACTATGAAGAAAGTAGGTCAAGGTGTTTCTGAGCCAACAGGTTATTAAAAAATACCTTTGAATCTGGAGCCACTTCACTCTATGTCTACAGTGAAGGCAGTTACAAGCTCTGTTACAACCTCTGTATTCCCCTCTGTTGAAGCTTTGCATGGGAAATGTGTTTTTTGTTGTTGTTTTGTTTTGTTTTTGTTTTCTGTTTTTGTTTTGTTTTGATTTTTTTTGTAATCAGTTTAGAATTCCTTTGGAATATTTTCAGCGATTGGTATCAGAATCTTTTAAATCAGCTAAAAGTGTGGCCTGAAAATAATACACAGTTACTTTCCGTCATATAAAAAATGTTAGGGAGTGATCCCCCCAGTTAAAAATAGCTGGACTGAAAATCCTACCTGAGATTGTAATCCTTTTTAAAGCAGGGTATAGTCCACATTACCAAACCAAAGAGTAAATGATCTGCCCTCTATTGGAAAAGAGAAATGTGATACGTTGGTAGTTCAGGAAGTCCACACAGCTGGTTTGGCATGCTATCAGAAGCCTGTGCAACAACAGTGTGAAATGTGCATGCTGCTGCTAAATCCTGACGCAATGCTGATTATATAAATATTCAGAGTAATTCCAAGACTATGCAGTTCCAGAAAACATCACGTAACGTATCCTATGGGCAGTCTGCTGCATCCTGACCTTTCCTTTCCTCTCTACCCTTGGAGAAGGACAGTGGCAGTGGGAGTTGAGAAGGGTCTCCATCTGTAAATGGCGTTGTCGGAGACGTGTAGCAAGTACAGGATAGAGACACACTGGTAGTGATCTTTGTGTTGACTGGTCTTCTCAGAGTGCCTGACAAATATGAACATTGCTTTTTGCAGGGGGTCCTGGGGTCAAAAATGTCCACTACAATCTGCTCTGTGCCTGCAGTTTTGCTGGAGAACAGGATGACTGAAAGATACTTCTTTCAGAAACCTCATTTGGAAGTAATCAGTAGCTCCTGTACAGAGATCCGTTTGAGCTTGTTTATTCCTTCTGGCTTTTCATTTCTTAACTTTTTTAACCCAATCACTGGCTCTTAAGACATTTGTACATACTGAGAACAAGCTCTGTATGCACAGCTCTTACCCCTTTCACAGGTCACTTGCTTTTAGCAAGGCAGATTGCTGTTATCCTTTTTAGCATGCAGAAAGTTTTTCCATTATGTGATTTTTTTTTCTTTTTCTTCTTTGTTGCATTCCTTCTCCAGAAGGGGCACAGTGAAATGTAGGCTCCTGTCTTCCTTTGGCACTGAGTCTAATTAAGTTGAATGCTATTTGATCACTGAAAAATTTGCATTTTTCAGTATGTAGCAGCTAGATGAGAGTTCTGTCTCTCACACCCCTCCCCTCACAAACTGTTACAGCTGACAAGGTTTTGTGTAGTGCTAGTGAACAGCTCTGAAAGCTCAGGGAGAAGGATGGGAGGTGGTGGAAGGGAAGGATGTGCTCCCTCCTGGATCAACGAGTCATTTTAGGGAACACTTGGTAGCCATCAGCTGCTTGAGCTACATGAACAGGCAGGACCAAAAATACAAATTGTGTTGGGGGATTTTAGAGGTCGAACTTCAACCTGAATAGTGGGTGTGAAAATGAACAAATGAGAGCTGACTCTTTAACCACTGTAACTGCAATAACTGGAATAAATCAGATTCACTAGTTGTCTGTGGCTCTCCAGGCTATAGTGGCATGTCTTTAACCTTTCCCTGTTAGCTTTTATTGTCATTTTGATGCTATTCTGGTTTGGAACAACACATGACACTTCTGTTTTCTACGTGCTGAAGAGACTTGCTGTACACTGAAAACATTTGGAACCAGCTTTCTTGTGCAGATGGCAACACTCAGCAGAGCTGCAAAAGAAGTAACAGGACAACTGTTCCCAGTATAGTGACGGAGGGTAAATACAGCTCTGTGAAGTGCTTTAATGACAGAGAGCAAAGGGTCTCAAGTTGAATTGCGATGACAACCTTCTCGTGGCAAGGACTTTCTGCATTTCTGCTTCTGATGGCAGCAAGGTGTAATTTTTTTTTTTTATTTTTTTCGTCTGGGGCAGAGCCTTGTCTGAAGCAAATCACTTCCTGGCAGAGGCTGGAGTCCCACTTCCTGGTGATTGTGGAGGAAGAAAGAAACACTTTGATTCCTTCAGCAGCCTAGCCTAGCAAACACAGTGTAGTGGCGACTGCAGCGTACAGCCTGCTGCCTCTGTGCCAGAGATTGACTTCTAGAGGCACGTTGATAGCTACAGACAGATGCAAGCTCTTCTGTCTGCCCTCCAGGCTGGTAGTATGCAAGGCAGCTGAAAGCTATGCAGACGTGATAACATGACGCTGAGCCCTAGACTCTCTTCCTTGCCTCACAGCAGAGGTAATTAGCTAGGGCACGGCGCCATGCTGATAGAGTTTCAGTGCTTGTAGGCTGGAGTTGTTTGGGGTCAGACCATGTGGGAAATGAACAAGTTACACGCACCTGTCTGCTGGCATCTGTACCTTTGGTGATGTTCAGACAGCATGCTCTGTAAGGAGAAGGAGTAGCATGAAGAGGGATTGATTGGAGAGCTAGATCGTGCCAGGAGTGTGTCAAAGAAATTCAATATGTACAGAAATATTTTCCAATGGTTCATCCTATGTCCCTCTTGTGATCTGTGGGTGTATACTGAAATTAAGCGAGACTGAAAACACGCTTGCAAACTTGTCTGTGCCTCCTACACTGTTGAGGCTCCTGTTTCTACTTAATTAACATTTTTAGAGAGTGCCTGCTGTTTTCAGTTGCCTCCTTGACTTCTGCCCCATAGCAGCAATTCCCTAGCAAAAGCTCGATATGCCAAGGAAAGTACTGTGCTTGAAAGTAACAAGTGTTTTGGTAGCTGGGGGTATTTCTATGTGATTTAAATACATAGTTATAATATTAAATATGATTTAAATATAGGTTTCTGAATTGCCTTTGAAAGACTGGCACTCTGCTGTTTCTATTATTGACAAGCTCATTTGTCTAATCTCAAGGCACTGCAGCATATGCTTAGCTTCATGCTGCACTCTGTAATCTAATTTAATAAGTAAGAATGCTCTTGGTAGTCTTACTTCCACGGGACATCTTGTACCTTGCAAAATTAGGCAACTACATAAGCTTAGGGCTTTGATACACTTAATGCTTGTCTGTATGGTAGTGTAAACAGCTCTGGTACCTTAATGTTTCCCTGATGGTCACTACCAGCTGAGTAAACTTTTATGATTGATTTTGAGACAAATTGGAATATTGTCTAGCAGGTGGACAAAAGAAGGAAGAGCACTACAGGAAATCATCTGTCATGACGCACAAATATTTGGGCTCTCCAATAAGTTGAAAAACTGATTTATTTGAATGGAAGCTAATTTCCATTCGTCCCACAAAATGTGCAAAGTGCATGTTACACTGTACATGCACATTACTCTCTGAATTCAGTATAACGGTAATTAGTAGCTTTTAAAAATAAAGCTCAAGTCTCAGCAGCAGGATAATTAACAAATTTGTTGATTTTTGAATTGCATTGGGAGGAAGGTTCAATATCCTTCCCTTGCCTTTTCACTGGAAAAGGGGGAGATAGAGAGAGATTTTCTTGTTCCCCTTTCAGCAGGGCAAAGAATTTCACGGCTCAGTGAACGGGTTTTCTGTCTCCTGCTGTTCAGTGGTTCTGTGACATTCAATTAGTGTAGTTTCTGAAGGCCTTATGGTCTGATATCTGTCTGTGTTCCTAAAAGGACAGAAGTGAAAGCAGAACACACCTGATACTAAGATAGTACTGAGGAGGGAACAAAGGTTTTGTTGTGTCCAGAAATAAGCATCTCTGGTCCACACCATGTACTAAATCGTGTTTAATGACCAGGGACATCAGACCCACTAAATACAGTTGGTATCATGAGGCCACTAGCTTTATGTGTAGTCAGGGCAAATCTGTCTTCAAAATATTTTGTGGAGGTTATTAGCATCTTTCTGGTTTTAAAAGGATGGAAAATCCTTCAGTAAATGGAAAAGCACCTGTCAGTCAAATGCCCCAGTGGGAGGTTCAGAAAGGCAATTAGTTCTCAGGGGCATTCCCTAATTAGGTGATGGGGAGGTGGTAGTAGGAGATGTTTTTTACTTTTTTTCCTGAGTGGGGGCTTTGCCATTCCTTATCATAACTGCAAACAATTCATAGTTAAAACAAAAACAAACAAACAAACAAAAAACAAAAAAAAAAAAAACACTGTGCAGCAGTTGTTTTGTTATTCAAACAGAAGTATGTTACAAGGTGAAATTCAGTGTTCTCTCTATGGGGAAATTAGTTTTGGTTTGGTTTTCTTTGAGCTTCATGAAAAGATAATTAGTAATCAAGTCAGGGACTGTCCATTCCGGTTTATCAGTGAAAATACAAATCCATTAAATTCCTTATTGTTATTCAACTTAACATAGACTTCTAGGGGCATTGTGAAATTTTGCTGCAGAAATAAAAACAAGTCAGATTTCCTACTCTTACCAAGCTGATTCATTGTAATGAAGTCATGATATTTTTTTCTCTATATCTCAAAATATTTTTCAAAGAAACTCTTGCCATAAATAAGCAAGTGAGATTTTTGCATATTTCCTTCATGCATATTTGATACTTGCTTTCTTTGATGGAGATAATTTCTTAGCTGCAGCAGAAAAGAATATAGTTAATCACTTAGTTGAAATGTCTGGTTCTATAATTTAACTGGCATTTTAAACTTTGGCCTGCTCTCATGAAATAATTCTTATTAAGTATGTGGTATCAAAACAGAGAGATAAAAATTAGCATTCTGTGAGTATAAAACTTCCAAAGACTTTTCTCACCTTTTACTGCATGTCATATAAGGCAGGAAACTGAAGCCTAGTAGCAGATGAAATCTCGGATGTGCCTCTATGAAGTGACAAGTGCATACATATAGAAATTAATTTGCTTCCCAAATGATATGCACGATAAGTCCTGTTTATTAGCCACAAAAATATCTGGTTGTAAAAGAGAAATCATGAATTTTGGGGATCACTTTTAGATATTTTTATACAGATTGGTAATTTACACAGCTAACCTCTTTCTAAAGGATGCTATACCTAGAATACTGTGCAATCCAGCCCTGGAATATTTCTGGGAAATCAAAAGTAAAAATGAAGATGAAAATTGTGAAACATACTTATACATGCCTTGCACTATGTTCACAGCCTTTTCAAAGCAAAAATGTTGGGGCAGTGTAAAATGTCCTTTTCTTCAAAGTCTTTGTGCTGGCAAGGCAAGGCATGGGATATTTTCCTGCCAGTCTTCTCTGCATGGTACTAGGAGGATGTACAACAGGCAGCAGCTAGTTGCTGAACAGTTTCAGACCCAGCCTCGTTTATTGCATATTATTGACTATAGACAAGTCTTGAAGATTTAGAATTTTTCACAGAATGGCTGAGATTGGAAGGGACCTCTGGAGGCCATTTTGTCCAACCCTCTGCTCAAGCAGGAACACCTGAATCAGGTTGCCCAGGACCAAGTCCAGGTGGCTGTTGAAGATCTCCAAGGAGAGAGACTACAACCTCTCTGGGCAACCTGTTCCAGCGCACTGTCATCTGCACAGCACAAGTGCTTCCTGATGTCCAGGCAGAACCTCTTGTGTTCCTATTTGTGTCAATTGCCTCTTGTCCCATCACCTGGAAGCACTGAAAATATGGCTCTGTCTTCGTTGCATCTTCCCTTCAGGTATTTATACACATGAGGAGGCTCCTCCTTGAGCCTTCTTTTCTCCAGGCTGTACAGTCCTAATGCTCTCAGCCTTTTGTCATAGGAGAAGTGCTCTAGTCCCTTGATCATCCTGGTGGCCCTCCGTTGGACTTTTTCCATTATGTCCATATGTCTCTTGTACTGGGGGGCCCAGAACTGGACACAGCACTCCAGGTGTAGCCTCACCAGTTCTGAGTAAAGGGAAAGGATCACCTATCTTGTCCTTCTGGTGATACTTTTGCATAATACAGCTAAGAATACTATTGACCTTCTTAACAGTAAGGCCATGCTGCCGACTCGTGTTCAACGTGGTGTATACATTTCTGCAGAGCTGCTTTATAGCTGGGTGGTCCCCAGCATATACTGGTGTCTAGAGTTGTTCCTTCCCAGGTTCAGGACTCTGCACTTCTCCTTGTTGAACTTCACAAGGTTTTTGTCCGCCTACCTGTCCAGCCCGTCAAGGTGCCCTCTCTTCTGGTGAGTCAGCCACTCCTCCCAGTTTCATGCGATCCTCATATTTACTGAGGGTGCACTCTACCTCATCATCCAGATCGTTGATGAAGATGTTAAACAGGGCTGGACCCAGTAGTGACCCCTGGGGCACTCTGCTCATTACTGGCTCCAAGTAGGCTTTGGGCCACTGACCACTACCTGTTGAGTCTAGCCTACCAGACAGTTTCATTTTTGTGGCCAGTTTGGTTTTGACTGAGTGCTGGGTAAAACTACTTGCTGAGGATCGTAATGTCCTCTGAAGGAAAAAGTTCTTTGTTACCCTAAGAATGGACAGGATGTCTTTATTCCCATGATAAGCCAGCAGCTACTTTGGGACAAGGCAGTCTTTTGCAGAGAACACAGAGGGTAAGAACTTAATGTAAGGTCACTTTGGCTTTGTCAAGCAATAAACCTTCGTGTCCTTCTCTAAGAAAAAAACAATTACACGACGGCTTTACAACCCTGAAACCATCAACTCATAAGGCTGATCATAACAATAAAACTGTTAGAAATGCAGTCCTGCTAATGGACACTGCTTGTAATTAGATTGGTAAGGAAAACATTTAGTGCCTGAGTTCTGTCTAAAAATGTGGTTGTACAAAAACCCAGTAACTGTATATGAGAGTTACAATAAAATTGTGTTTTGGAGGAGAGTAGAAATGAGTGCTTACAAGTGTTAAGGCATGTTTTGACATAAAGGAAGGGGAATTATGATTTTTTTTTTTCAAAATTTTACTTTAATAAAATGCAAAACTAACATTTTGGTTGGTACAAATCGCTTTTTGGAAAGTGGTGAAGGGGAGCAATCATGTGGAGAAAGGGAGCAAAAAATTTTGTGGTTTTTCAGTTCAATTCCAGAAGCAAAACAAAATGAAGTAGAAACTGTGTGTGAGGCCAAGCTTGTGTTCACTGCCTGAGTCTGTATAAGCACAGCATCTCTGAAGTTAATGCAATTTTTGCTTCTTTTTTTTTTTTTTCTTAAAAAAAAAAGAGTACAGCATGAAAGGAAGTTGGCTTTAGTCCTGCTTTCCCGTACTGAACTGATTAATGTCAGGCTTTTATCCATACTTAAATTCTAGAAGATTGTACAGTATTACAAGGCTATTTTCTAATATTAGGCCAAATCTAGGCTCCTTATGGAATGTAACAGTTCCCTAAACACCCTTTTTTCCTTAAGCAAGACTCCTTATCAAAGACTTAGTATGGAGTTGTCATTGTGAGTTGTCATAGTATGTGTGTTGTTGTGTTGAAACACTACAAAATTGAGCTTTTCATAAAATGTACCTGCTGAAGGTACTGCACTATTGTAATTCTAACAACACTGCATTTCAGGAGCCCCCTTCTTTTACCATTCTTGCTTTATTCTTTTCGAAGTTTATCATGGGCAGGGAAACTAAAAAAACAAAGTAAGAGATAGGGCTTGGGAAGCAGAGATAATAACATGCAGAAATGTAATTGTGTGAAGTTGGGAATAAACATGCTCTAATGCTGCTAGCTTTATCCACTGCTGCTTCTGCTGAGGAAAACAGTATATTGTAAAGGTAGGCATGAAACAGCGCCAGTGGTGGCCGTAATAAGCCTCAGGAGGAAGGTATAGGTGCACTGAGGAAATTTGAGGGGGTTGATCTCAGAACAGAAATGAGACTACGTTTTATATCCCATTGTTTGCTCACCCATTACGTAAATCGGCAGCAATGTAGAAAACCACACACACACATATATACATGTGTATGTTTTTTCTCTTTTTGTTTTTCCTAGATGCTAGAAATGACATACAGAAGGAAAGTAACTTAAAAGAACTCCTTAAAGAACTGCCTGAAGCTCATTACTGCCTGCTGAAGTATCTGTGCCAGTTCCTGATAAAGGTTGCTGAACATCATGTAGAGAACAGGATGAACCTCTGCAATCTTGCCACTGTGTTTGGACCGAATTGCTTTCAGTAAGTTGGGGCTTTTACTTTTCCTCTTATCTTGATAAAAAGCGTTATAGAGCAAATGACTGAAAATATAGCTGAGAACCCTAACTGGTCAGAATGATCAAGCAGGGGCAATGACTGGGGCTTCTTATTAATTTTTAGTACTAAGGCATTGTTTGCGCTTATTGGGGGCATTGTGGTGTAGTCCCGGTAGGCAGCTAAGTGCCGCACAGCCACTCACTCCCTCTTCCCAGATGGGACGGGGTGAAAATTGGAAAGGTAAAAGCATGAGAATTCATAGGGTGAGATGAAAACAGGTTACTAAGTAAAGCAAAAGCTGTGTGCACGAACAAAGCTAAACAATTCATTCACTCCTTCCCATCAGCAGGCAGGTACTCAACCACATCCAAGAAAGCAGGACTCATCACACATAATGGTTTCTTGGGAAGACAAACACCACCACTCTGGACATCTCCCCCTTCTTCCTTCTTTACCCCAGCTTTTATTGCTGAGTATGGTATGTCGCATGGTATGGAATATCTCCTTGGTCAGCCTGGATCACCTGTCCTGGCTGTGTCCCCTCCCAGATTCCCACACACTGCTAACTTCCCCTCTGGCAGGGCAGCACAAGAAGCAAAAGTCTTTGGCTCTATGCAAATAATTCTCTGCAACAACCAGAAACATCAGTGTATTATCACCACTATTTTCAGAAAAAAATCCAAAACACAGCATTGTATGAGCTTGTATGAAGAAGTCTGTCCCAGCCAAAACGATGACAGGGTGTTGAGTTGCTCTCCTGTCTTCTTTTGCAGTGTTGCTAAACAGTTGGTCAGTTTTCTATTGCTGTGTTGACAGCAGGTTGTATAAGAGCAAGGAGACTTGTGCTCATGCAACATTCTTCCTTTGCCATCAAATAATGTGGACGCTTCTCTGCAGAAAGATTTGAGAAAGGGTACCTGGGAGAAAAAAGGACTCATGCAGCAGTCAGCTGCTGTATGATTTCTAGATGGTACTACATACTCTCTGCAGATTTGCTCTTGTGATCTGATGTCTGATCTCAAGATGATGATGATTCTGGATTCTTTATCATTCTGGTATATTGTGAAACTGGTCTGGAGTTTATAAGATTCCATTGGCCTTTTGAGACTTCTCAACTATATTCACTAGTTTTACTAGTTTCTTTCATGGAGCTAAGTTCCTTAAACCTTTGATAAAGATAACATGCCATTCATGCTAGTGGATCTAGCAGCAGTATTGGGAAGAATTACTTCCAAGTGTGAGAATGCCCTCAAACAAGATTGTTCCTGTTGAGTCACTGCAATGAGGTAGTGTGCCATTAGCATCTTTGTCCTGGCCTTGTCTGTAATACAACTGCTGGCTGGCATCCAAGACCTAAGACATGGGGGACACATAAGGAGTTTAGTTTGGTCATCAGTCTTGAAAGATGCGTGATACCTGCAAAAAAGAGGAGTATGGTCCTTGTAGCAAATGTCTGATTTGTACTGACCCTTGCAAAAATTTATTCAAGAATGATGCTGCATTGCCTAATGAGACTTAGATTAGATTAATTGCCTAACAAGACTATCTCCCTAAGCTTCCTCCGTAGCCTCCAGAAATAGGCTTCTTTAAAGAGGGAGAAAACAGAAGGTTCATTGTCATCCTCCACAATGTGCTGTATCCTATGCAGTGTGCTCTAGGTGATCCTGCTTGGCAGAGGGTTGGACTAGATGATCTTCAGAGGTCCCTTCCATCCCTGCCAATTCTGTGATTGTAATATACTGAGCTAATTCCACGTACCTAAGCTAGATGTAGCTTGTTCTCTTTTTAAAGGAACACATCTTTTTCCATTGATAAGAGGGAGAACCTGCAGAGGTGAGATGTTCATACCAAAGCTTGTCCTTTTGTCTACACTTCCACCTCTTCTTAAGGTAGTTGCTCATAGAGGATGAAGGTGATTGCATCAGGATACAAACATTAAAGCATTTACTATCTTAGTAGAAAACCATAAAGCATATTATGAAGCAAAAAAAAAATCTTCCTCTCCAAAAGAAAGAAAACTCAAAAGACCAAAGTATGTACAGGAATATACAAGTATGAGAGTTAGTAGAAACACAGTGCTGCAGATTTCTGACAAGAAGAAACAAACCAGTTTTTAAAGATCATATTTCTGTGGGCACTGTTATTTACATGGTGAGGTTTTAAAGTTTGAGAGTTTCTGTCTAAATGTATTAGTGGACTTAGTTTTTCTCATATAGTCTATTTGTTCTTAAATCTAATGCCTAAATCACTGATTTAAACTCCCAAGTGGCCATATGAATAATTTTAGCCTCCTCATCACTTGATTCAGAAAAGTTTTGAAAATCAGCTCTGCATACCTTTCGGTGTAGAATGCAGAGAGTTGCAGTTTGAAAATGCAATTGGCCTTCCAAGATTAAACCAAATCATACTTCCTAAGAGCACCATAATTGTTTCTTCAACTTATTTCTGCTCATAAGGTAGCATAGGAAAGATTTAACAGTTTCTGTAAGGTATAGGATCTATGTATAGGAGGAGAAGAATCATTCCATCACAGAGGATTGAGAAAGGCAGAGTTCACTGAAGATACAAGAGCTCTTGTGAATATGTGTGCAGCCAGCCCTGCAGCTGTGACACACATCAAAATGCTTGTGCAGCAAAAGAGGCAATGAAAGCAAGACTTGACACTTAACAAATAGGTAATGCATTTCTACAAGAGACGAATATTTCGGAGTGAGTGGATGCAGATTTTTGTTTAAACTAAGCTTCACTATCTGGTAATCCAGCTGTGGATTTCATCAGATCTTATCTTTTCAGAGTAATTCAGGATAATGGTCTAGACACCATTGTGAGCAACAATTGAAATACTGTTTTTTTCCCTCTGTTAATGAATGCATTCTTAAGTTGATGAAACTGATCAACTCAACAAAGATTTGACAGGAGGAAGAAAGAACTCACAGCACCCAACTTTTGGCATTGGTCTTAGCCAGCTGGTTAATCAGTCAGCCAGAGAGAGATCTTCTGAATGCAGTCCAGAGCTCCAGAGCAAGGCTGTCTGAAGTCTGCCTTGGCAAGGGCTGTCTTACCGCTGACTACAGGCAGCTCCTGGAGAAACTAGCTGCAGAAATTAAATATCAGCCGGTGGTTGAAGCAAACATTCCTTTCACTTTGCATTCTTTGTTCAGAGCAGTGTATGGGGTGTTTTGCTGGGACAAGGAAACAAGGCTTAGCAGCCAGCTTGTCAGCAATTCCTCTGTTAACGTAGGAAGACCTGATATTTTTCTGTCAGTAGCTCACACATCTAAAATCAATGTCTATGTAGCTAATGCTCAGGGTCAGAAAGAATAAAGTTTATCTGCTGATAGTGAAAGATTGCTTTCTACAAGGTATTTTTAGTGTCATTTTAGCTATTTGGACATACTATTTCCTACTTGGTAACTGAAGCTGTTTTACAATTGAATAAATCCCTATTGAGCACCTCTGCAAACATTTAGACTTCATTTTAATTCCCTTCATCTCATTCCACTTCTCTATATCATGTCTCAGTGATTATTCTAATTTCCCAAACTTTCAACACTTATTACTTTTTATCTTATCCATTACTTCTCCTGCGTCCTTGCTGTGTGATAAACCAAACTGGTTCTCTTCTAATTAAAGGTTAATGAAAGGTTATCTCATGTTTTCTGTATTTATAATGAATAGAAGAGGGGAAAAAATGACTATTTGCAGTCCTTGTAATGAAGTGCGGTGTAAGATATGTGAGAAAACATAAAGGGCAAGGTCAAACAGTTCAAAAAAGGAAAATATGATGATTTGAGATTCAGTGCATTGTTTTCTTCCAATTCAGATTTGTTCAGACCTACTGTGATGGAAGCCAAAGGTCAAGTATACAGAGAAATACAGCCCTTGGTAGACAACAAGCACAGAGGAACATAAATAGTTGGCTTTTCTGTTACCAGGCTAATCTGGGGAGGGTGATTTAAGCCCTCACTAATACAACTGTGTTTCATTCTAACAGAAATGAAGCGTGTTGTGAAGGTTTGTTCCATCACCCCAAAAGAGGCTGGCAGAAGCAAGTGTCTGGTTAAAATGATGCTGTTTGTTATCCAGCAGTTCTAGCTGGATGAGTATGTAAAGGCCTGAGAGGTTTGCTGATTTGGGATCCAAAGGGAGAAGAAGCTTTAGTAATGAGGGGCTTTCCCCTAAACACTTTCTTGCAGAGTTAGAGCATTTTTTTCTGCTTGGTTATCCTCCCAGTCCCCTTGCCATGGTTAGCAAGGAAGAAGGGGCACAAAGCACAGATTCTGGAACTGCAGCAAAGGGAAAATGCAGGGAACAGCTGTGCTTTGGGGGTGCTTCTTTCTCCAAGGTAGCTAATAGCAAAGTGAATGTTCCTTCCAAGTGATTCAACTCAAATGTGCTGCCTACAGTGCATCCACCAGCATTGCTTTTAGTGGCAGTAGGAATATAGGACAAGTTACTCTGCTTTGATGACAGAAAACTTACCTTCTTTTCTCCTACAGAGTCTTTTGTGAGGAGAAAATCTGAGGGAAGAGCTTTCTACATCTACCTGGCTTTTTTGTGTACTTCTTGCAGGTGTTTTCCACAACAAACAGCTTTCTGGCCTGGCGCAGGTCTGATTGTTATTGCTCAGAGCCACCAATCTCCCGTGTGCCACTAGGGAACAAGCTCCAATGTAAACAACAGGTTTCTTAGTGTTTCTCAGCTGGGAGCTGGCTTGGAGAAGCAGGTGATGTAGCTGTGATGCCAAGGGCAAGCATAAGAATAAATCAAGCTCTGCATCGTGTTGTTGATTAAGGCTTTATCCACTGATGAATAAGGCCAAATTTCCACTACCGCAAACCACTGAATTCCTCTTTCTGTATTTAAAAACACTGATGCAGCTGTATCTGTGATTGAGTAACGGTGGATCAGGCATGAACCTTGCAGCAAGGTGGATTTTATTTGCTTGTTGGTAGAAATGAAAGGGAAGCCAGGCAGGTAAAGCCAAATAACTCATCAAAATTTTGTGTTGAGTGAGGCTAATGAGGAATTTATTTTAGCATCTTTGAATTGAGTGCTTAGTTAGTAGTGATATATCTTCACTCATCTTTACATTTTTATATATATTTTGTTTGCTTGTTTTTGAAAAATTGTACAATGAAACGATAGCTTGAACTCATTTGACTTTGGAACCTAAAACCCCACCCTCTTTTGAGTTTCATAAATAGAAATTCATGACTACAGAATGTACTCTGCCCTGTCCTCTTATGACTAAAACTGAAATTTTGTTCTGGTTTAGTGAGGGAAATCAGAACCAGCAAGAAATTCTTAGTATTCTGCAAAACTGCAAAAAAATTCAAGCTCCTTAAAAAAGATAAGAATGTTATGATCATGCTGTTGTGAGACACTGAAGATGTAAGCTTAGCACATCATTATTTTAAATAACGGGTAACAGTTTCCCCTTCCCATTTCATCATTATTGTTGCTACAGCTGAGACTTGCTGCCTGCCTTATTTCATGTCCCCTTCACTATCATACTTGTAATTTTCCACTATTGGCTAAGAAGGAGGTCATTGATCCTTATTTACTACTTAAAAGGAGTAAACAATGTATTTCTTTATAAATTGAGACAGTCAAGGGCAGCATCCTGTCTCGCCAGTAAATCAATGGAAATTTCTAGTTAGTGGTGGTGCACTCTCAAATTAGTATCAGTAGTTGCATGTGGTTAGATGAAACTTGTCATCCTGAAGGCTATCCAAAAATTTTCCTAAGTTTTATATAGAAAACCTTGCATGTTTTAGCTTTGTTTTTGCAGTGGAATGTGGCAGCTGTTAAGACTGGCACTTGTTACCCAGCAGAAGATTAGGAAAGGAAGATCAGTATTTGAACTAGCTGAAAGTGCTGGAGGAATTTAGAAACATAACTAGGGTCTGATCCAAAACGTGTTAACTCTGACAAGTATCTTTCAGGCAACAAACTTGATAAGAGGGCTGGGAAGGCATGTCCTATGAGGAAAGGCTGAGGACACTTTGGTTGTCTAGTCTGGAGAAAAGAAGGCCTACTTTTACTACAGTTTCCAAGCTGCCTACTGTGACTGTAATTTCCTGATGAAAAACGAAGCTCTTCATGGAGCAAAAGGCTTTAAACATGAAATAAGCCAATAATCAAGTCTGTGCAGCGTCATCACTCTTAACTGCTTCGCATTACCTGCTCTACCTGCATTTTGCCTTACACATTTCCTGCAAGTATCGTAGACAGAGGTGGAATTACTGAGTTGATTTAGGCTCCTAAATCTGATGTTACAGACCGTAATCTGGAACAGATTGCAAAAGATAATTAGTTAGGTGCCTGGTGGGATTTTCCAGTGTCTCGGAAACGAGGACACTTCTGCAAATTCTCAGTAGTGACATATGACCTTGCATTTGCTTTGAACTGGTGAGACGTAAGTTTGTAAATGATGCAGAGCCTGTAAATGACTCATGCACACTGAAATGAACACCTCCCTCAACTCAGTGTTGCCGTGTCTTTAGCCGCCTGTTAGCTTCTGATCTTGCAGAAGAGTCAGCAGATGTGAATACCTGCCTGTTTTCAGCTGTACCAGTTTGTAGTCCAGTCTGTTAAGACAAATTGCTTTCATCAGCTGTTACCTTACCTGATTAAAGTACAGGGCTAAGCTGTGGACCTGAGCTCACATCTGTTACAGACACAGTAACATTTATCTGGAGGGACAGAGCAGACTGACAGACATTGTAATCTCTTAAAACTACTGCAACCCTACTCTCAGAATATTCAGTTGTGCAGTTGAGGGGCTTGTGGGCACCTGAGGTACTAAGGAAAACATTTTGCAAGGGCTGGAGAAACAACAACAACCAACCAAACAAAGAAACAAACTGTAATGTTCTCTGGCTTCTGAGACCCTTTATTTCTTCTAGGATCCCCTAGAAGATTGGTAAGTTTACTTTGTGGTGCTCCTTTATAAACAGTGCTGTACCAGCAGGAAAAGTAGCAGTCAGACAAGACAGCGTACAGCCCTCATTGTGTTTTAAGTTAGGATTATGGTGCTGTCATTCCACCCAGGCTATGGCTGCAAAGACACTTAAGGAAATGGCAGTGTGCATTCTTCATCTTAGACAGGGTGGGGTTGAGCAGCACTGGGAGTTCATAACGAGATGCACCACTTCACCTGGAGATAGCTGGTTCTCAGCTGTGACTTGGAGCTGTCAGCAGTTGCTGCCTGGGGAAATCAGTTCAGTGATCTCAATCCAACTCATTATAGGCAGGTGATTACATCAGAAGTCCTCCCGGCTCTCGTTTCTGCTTGAAGCAAGGTTCTCAGGCATGGTGACTGGCGACGGAACCCTGTGGTGATGCCTGTCTCTTTCTGGATGGCAAGTGGATTCTGGAGATTCAATCTCTCCTAAGTACGCTACACATTTAGCCTGTTACAGCTTGCTTACAGGGTCCCCGAGCTAAATTCATTTAACTAATGCAGGAAATGTAAGTAATTCTTTCACACTTAGCTAATTTGACTTCAGGTCAATTCAGTTCTGAATAAGAGTTGTGACATGGGTCTTTGAAGTGGTTTAACTAGTCTGAGACTAATTTTCTTGAGCATCCACATGGAAGTAGACGTACCATTGACTTAAAGTGGTCTGGAAGAACCCAGAAAACAAGTGAGCACCGGTCTGCATGGACATGAGTGGCACAAAGCTGTGGTGGATGGGTGAGCAGGCATAGGAGGGCACTGTGCAGAATGTGAACTACAGGTTATGTCTCCCTTCTGGAAAGTGTGTTTTTGGTGTAGAAGCTCTTGTTCTACTGCTGCTGTACTTTGTGTGATTCTGGTACTGAAGTAGTTTGTACGTGGCTGTAAGGTGATCACGTCCAACCTTTGAGCATTTTGTGACCAGAGTAAATTGTGCATTTAACTCAATAGGCAGCACAATTAATTAACGTGCAAATCAGACATGAAGGAGCCATTGCTATGAACACAGTTATGTTGAAATGCTTTTACAAGGTGTTTCCAAAAGAACGTGAGAAAGTGTCCAGGGACAAGGATGTGAATCATGGAAGTGTTATATGAGATTTTCTCATAGAACTGGGTTTTTTTTCCTATTGATCTGAAGTGAAACTTGTACATTTCATAGCTTTTCAGACTAAGCAAAACTGAAGATTTTTTACATACAGTTTCAGAAAAGTCCAGTTGCACTTTTGTATACAGTGTGACAACAGATGGGTTTTAATTTCTATGAATATGCAAGTTGGGTGCATGCTTATAATCTAAACTTCTTAACTATGCTGAGCTGCAGATTTATTGCAAGGAAAAGGTCAGCGTGGATAGCTCAAAGAATATAATAATCCTTGCCACAGTGGAGGTCTAATAGCAGCAACTGAAGGAAAAAATAAACAAGAAATTTTATAAAATATGTGGACCAGTTTTAGTGACAGAATGGCAATAGATGATTTACTTTATCTGCTGTTAAAGTAAAGCAAATCATGCTGTCCTACTTGGTTACATTCAGAGAGGGAATGTAATGTTTTTTTTTTTTTTTTTTTGTTTGGTTTGGTTTGGTTTTGTTTTGCTATAGGAAGCATTGGCTAAAGCTCCTAGCAAATGTAGTTTAAGTCAAAATTCTGCCCTAAAATTCTCTGAAGCTATCTGGAGTCATTTTTTGACTTGAGATCATTGGATTATGTTTTCCAGCCGTTTCCTAGAAAAGAGGTTCATAGGGTTGCCAGGCTTATGTTAGCGTTGTCCTGTTTTGGAGAAACACATCAGGAAGGTGAGAGTTGAGATTTTCCTGAATCAAGCAAACTGTGCTCAGCCAACTCCAGAGAACACAGTCCTGTTACATGCTTACACACTTTCTTTTATTCAGGACCATTACTATTTTCTAGTGAATATATGACATTCTTAAAAGTGAGTTGGATCCATGCTTATCCAGCCATAGAAATTTTCCCAATTTTTTATGTGATCTGAGGTCAGGTTCTACACTAATGGAGTCAGCTGATTTAAGGCTCCTGAAACTGACCCATTTTACAGCTGGCAATGGTTCTGCCACATAAAATAGTTCTGATCATTTAACCTTCAGGTCCTGCAACTCTGTTAAGTATATTGGATGTTGAAAATGACATCAGTAAAGATCCTCCTCTAGAGTTTACACAGATACGCTCTGCTGCGGTAGGATCCTTTCCCTGTTGACAGGTAGATGCATTGCAGAGAGTAAAGTATTGAAAAGGATCAGTAACATGCAAACCCTACAAGAAGGCCTTTTTTTGATGGAAGGTTTCTGGGAGTATCTGCTTTCAGAGACTTTTTACTAAATTAACATTTGTGTCCAATAAGCAATAAGTACAGTTTTACAGCAGTAGCCAGTTATTTGTTAATTTGCTGAATACAGTAAATAATTAATTTCAAGTTATATCTCTATAAAATAGTTCAGATGGCATTTGTTTAATTTTGGGGGAGTTAGGTTGTTTTTCCTCTCATAAAATTGTGTAGACGTTCTCAGCCAAAAAATACTTGGAATGTATTTTCTGTTGTGTGTTTTTTGTTTTGTTTTGTTTTGTTTTTTTCTCACCTGCTTTTTCCCTTTAAATTATTTCTGGGTTTTCTCTACCTCTTGATTTTCAGTTTCTGCCACCTTATAATTCTTTATAGAATTCACATCATTGTGGCCATTTCATGGATCACTGAGAGCAGAGTACATCTGCTGGGAATGCTGTACTACAGGAAATTCTGTATGATTGGAGAAATATTTTAAATGCTGAAGGAGATTCTTCAGAGAGCCTACTTTTACATTAAAACAGAATTTAAATATGTTTTGGGCTCAATAAAACATGCAAAACTCCTACATTCCAACAGATGATCATTAGATGCTTATTAATTGGGTGCTCAGTTGTGAGTTGTGTTTTTTTTAACCACATGACAGGGTTGCCATCTCCATGTTTTAAAAATCTTTTTGAGTTATTAGTCTACAAAACAAATAGCAAGTCAGAATTAGATGAAGAAATGTGATATATGTCATGGTGTCATCTTAAGCTATAGAGATCTTGCTTAGCATTTCCTTTTAGTGTGCTGCTCAGCATGTGGGTTTTCTTTTTTTTTTTTTTTTTTTGACTCATCATATACCTTAGAGATCATCACTGATCACTTTGTCAAGGAATATGACTCTTCCCAGTAACAGTTCAGAGAATTTAAATGCCTCATGCTGTCTGTGCCGCAGTCATCAACCCAACTTTCAGCAAGGTTAGTGGTATCTCATGTGGTGGTTTCCTCAATTAGATCTTTGCCTAGACTTTGTGGAGAAGATAATTTGACCAACAGATACAGTATTTAATATTACTAGGAAAAACTAATAGTTGTTACCACCATAGCTATGATCCTTCTTTCCCAGACAGTTTTGCGTGTCTGCTAGCTAGCCTGTGTCCATGATAAAAACATTACAGAGATGCTGTGTGAGAACAGTTCACTCTTAAGTATCTAATATTCTACTTCATGTTCCATCCAACTTTAGTGTGCCTTCTGGATTTGAAGGTATAAAAGAACAAGAGATCTGCAACAAGATAATGACTAAAATGCTGGAAAGTTACAACACCTTATTTGAATCGGAAGGCTTGAAGAAGGAAGAAGAAAAGCCGGTATGTGAAGAGCTATCAAGAATTATTTTGGTAAAAGTGAGTATCTCTAATATTGCACTTTTGTATAGCAAATCAATAGTGCAGACTTATTACAGCTTCAATTCAGAAATCTTTTAGATAAGTGGGAAGCAGGCGCTGTAACAATAATGTTCTTTGTTATTGATCTACAGCTTTACAAATCGATCCTACTAATAGGCTAATTTTAATTACTAGTTGATTGAGGAAAACACTGTCTGTGTTCCTGAGTCATTTAGTTGTCTCCCAAAGGCCCTGAAATCCTTTTTTTGATACGCCTCAGGCTTCTTGTAGCTGCATCGTTGGTACCTACTTGAAAGATGAAGAGTGTTTAATAGTTCTAAGGCTGTATTATACTCAAAATCTTAGTGATAACATCCCTGGTTCAAGATCCAGGAATGCAGCAAACTTGTCTGTGAAGAAGGTCTGGTCTGCAGATGGGAGTCTGTTCCTTTGATAAAGGAACAGAGGCTCCTTTGTTTCTTCGTAGTGCTGGTTTTAATACTGTACTTGCTACAAGGTCTTGCTTGATCTGACCTTGGAGGGAGAACTTGCCCAAGTGCCTATTTTTCCATCTTTACACATCTCTGGTCTGGCATACCTAAAGCCTCATACGTATTCAGTAGTGGAGGCTGAGCCTGCAGACGGGCTCCTCTTCTGGATCCATGCAGTAACTTGCTTCCACTCCTCTGTGTGGCTCAAGTTGCTGCCTTTATCCTGATGCAGGTTAGATACCAGGCCTACCTCAGAAGTGGCCATGCTAGATAGGCATGTGTTGTGGTTTAAGCCGGCAGGCAGCTAAGCAGCGCACACTCAGCGGGATGGGGGAGAGAGTCAAAGGAAGAAAAATAATGTAAAAGAGTAAAAGTTCAAGGTTTGAGATAAAGGTAGCTAAATAAGACAGAAAAGGAAGATAAAATAATAATAAAAGAATATACAATGCAGTTGCTCACCACCCAATGACTGATGCCCAGATCATTCTTTCTCCCTGAAGTCTCTGCTGCCTTCACGTCATCCACTTTCAACCATGGTTTTTAAAGCCAACTCAGTCATGATTTTGGAGCAAATACCCAGAAACGTGCCATCCCTATATTGGAAAGTACTTCCTCTCATATGCCTGATGATGTTTACCAGCTTCATGAACTTATGCATCTCCTGACACCTCATGAGCTGGGTGTCTTAAGATTTTCACTTGCTCTTGGAAAAATCCACTGACTTAAATGCCAGAAGTAATGCTCTTTTAAATTAGAAACAAAAATGTGGATCTTGCAGATAAAGTCGTGAAAGCATGCACTTCTCTTTGAGCAGTGTATTAGAAAGGAAAAACAGAACTTAAGTGGAGCAAGTTGCATCTTGTTTACCATGTTGGTCATAGCAAGGGGAAATCCATAATGCTACAGACTTCTAGAAGGAGTAAGAGTATTTCAGTCAGGTACAGATTGTGGCATCTTAGAGAAAATCTGTTTTAAAGGAACAAAATGTTAATTTTAGAGATGGGGAAAAGAGATTTTGATTCTGTAGGTGTGTTAGCTGAATTATCTTTTTTGCTGTGTTTATGAACTTAGGAGGTGCAGGTTACATCACACCAGTTATATCTCCTCTTTCAAAGATTGCTCACTCATTGGGAAAGACAAGTTGTGCCAGGTAAAGTGATTTCTTAGCCTGTTTTCTCACTGGATCATAGTTCAGAAAGTAAGGGAGCAGAAATTTTCTGCAAGTTGCCTTCCAGTCCCTGCTTTGTTCCCAGGACTGTAAAACATCCTCTCATTCATTGCTCAGGCATACGTGTATGGTAAGATTATAGTTATGGTGGGGAATTTTTCTTTGAAAACCTCTATTTAGAAATAAAAAAGTGCCATTTTTACAAAACAACTTTTATCTTGGAACAGATTTCATTTCCCTTGGAAATTGAACTAATTCCTGATTTCTTGCCTAGAATGGCTTCATTAGATTCTCACTCCACTTAGTAGAGTGAGATCCACAAGATCTTCTAGGCAGGTGGCTAGCAGGTAGAAATAAAACACGTACTTCCTTCAGAAACACACATATTTATGGGAAATTCCTTTCCTAAAATAAACTTGATTTTTTTTATTCCAAAACAGGATAAATATAGTTAAGTATAGCAGGTCTCATTTGTAGCCAGCTATCATTACAATTTCTAAGACTTTTTTCCAAGCTACAGTTTGATTTTCAGATCCGTTGAAGGTCTGAAAGACTCTCAGGCTGTTGATTAAAAGGATCTGCTAGTTAGAAATGGGTGGGGAAGTGGATTAAGTGTTCTGATTAGCTATCTGCTCAGTGTTGTCTTTTTCTGACTTGGAAGGACCATAAATATTTTTTTTTCGGGCAGAGTCAGGTGTGAACTGTTTATTCTTTAGGTATATCTGAACTGCTCTGTATTTATCACATTTTAAGTTTCAGTGGAGCATTATAAAATGTTTATGATTTGCTTTGGAGAAGAATTCCAAGAGCATTTAGTTATAGTCCTGATTGATTTTTGTGGCAGTGAACTGAGTGATTACTCAGGTAATTAAAGCTTTGAGTTGCAGTACAGATTATTTTTTTTCTTCTTGATTTAAGAAACCTACAGTAATAACAAAAATAATCATTCTGGACTAGGACTTTTATTTTCCAAAGAATTTAAAGTGTTTTTCAAACTGCAATTACATGTAGTCCTATATTGTACAGCTAGACAGTGTTGTACTGTTACAACTGCAATAAAACAGAACCTTTGAATAACATTGGTAATGTTATTCATTAATGATCAAAGATAAGCAGTGAAGAGGATTTGGTTTGAGTTCCAGAGGCCAGGACAACCTGGACAGGCAAAGAATTATGAGACTCTTGAGAGATTTCTGGAATTACTGCCTTCGCTGGTTCCAGGTAAAATGTGCCATCTTTAATAGTATAATGCTTTTTAGGTCAGTATTTTAGAGCCCTTGCCGTGCAGGGCTACAGGGTTGTGCTTCTTTTGGCTTTTTCTTTCTCTGCTTTTTCCCTCCAATGCCTTCTTGACAGAGCTTTGTTAGTTTTAAGAACCAGTCAGCTGAGAGCACATAAATGTTTGCACTGAGAAACAAGTACCAATATACTGAGGACTTAATACTGCTCCTGCCTCGATTACATATTTGGGAAAGGAATGCAAAGGGCTTTCCCCTTCTTTCCCTATTGGATAGTAGAACATGTAGCCCTGTTCAACTGATGCAGAAGAGAGAGTAAGTCCGTTTATAAAAATGAATTTATAACATTAAAATTAAAGTTAAAAATTTCAAGTAAAATTATAAAGGTACAATTTTAACATTCTGAATGTAATCAAAGTACTTTTGCTGGCCTCTGAACAGGGGGATTTCACTCCCTGAAGAGCTACAGAAATTAGTCTCTTTGGCTTTTGCAAAAATTAATAGTTTCAAAACAACACAAGTAACCTCTTGCATTTTTATCCAGTTTGTTCCCAGCCTTCTAACAGAAGTAGCCACTTAAGTTGAGAGGTTTAGTTGTCAAAACAGATCTTTCTTACTTGAAATGACAGCAAAAATTCATGCACTGTGTTCTGCAAGCCTGCTGTTAGATTTTTAAGGAGGCAGGCAAGCCACCACCACATGTAGATGCATCTGATGGTGCTTGGTGGGTGCAAAACATGTGGTGCCCAACCCAGCCAGGCAAGCCCCTAAGTGTGGATTTTATAGCAGTGAGAATGGTCCAGCTGCCTTCAGGCGCTGTTTTGAAGTGGAGTGCTTGCTTGCACGTTCAGTTGAACACTCAGATTGGATCATTCAGGTCTTGGTAGGATTTGAGCCCTTCATCCCTGGGAAGAGATAGAAAAGGGAGAACAGTCAAAAAGTTCTCCATCGTGGCTTGACTTTGCTTTCTTTACAGGCAGTGGTAAAACTCCATTTCCACTAGGCACTTCTGAAAGCCATGGTGTTTCTGATTATTTCCTCAGATATGTAAAGAAAGAACTTTACTAATAAACGTTTCCTTCCCCTTTCCTCAGTTGTTTTCACTTAAATACCATAGCATGAGGATCTAATCCCTTGACAAGATTTAGGAGAAAATGCTGAAAACACGCTGTGGTGGGTGTGCTCCCCCACTCTAAGTAGTCACCATTCCCTGTGACCTCAGTGCTCTGGCCCTGTGGTTATGCATGCAGCAGACATGAGAGTGATCCCTTGTTTATATCAGGAAAATGGCATCTGCTTCTAATCCATGTTATACTGCCCTGGCTAAGCCTGCAGGGTCTAGATAGTTTCCTTTATGCTTCTTTCATGCGTGGGACCATTTTAGCATCGTATTAATGGCTGGTTTTCAGTACGACATTAGCTCCTTCTCTTCAGAAGGCACAGGGAACTGATCTCCTTTGAAAATCCTTCCTGAAGGCCTCAACAAATGCTACTGTTTCATTTGGTGTTCCCCTTTTTTTGAACGAGTCACACCAGTTCTCTCACCAGTTTTCTCCTGCCTGGGCCAGAGTGCACCCAAGTGTCCGAGTGGGTTCAAGTGAGAGAAAGATGGGTGGAAAGCAAGTGAGGATAAAGGGCACCTGTGGAAATCTGTCTCTGCTTTGCTGTTTAGTATTCCTTCAGATAGTATTCACTTCACAGTTGTCCACCCGTGAGCAGATGGGCATGTTTATAGGAAGGGTATATAGTGATTCAATCTAAATGACATTTTAAGATGTGAGCTGACAGGAAATGAGCAATATGAGACTTGCAGGGGAAAGTTTATAAGCCTCCAAACCTTTCACCTATAGGAGATTGTCGAATCTCAAGTGAGGTGGACTGCTCTGTTTAGGCTGTAAACAGAAAGCAAGTGAAAAATCAGATCATCCTCAAACAATGCCTTGTGTAACTTTGGAATAATCTTCCACTGCTTCTAACTCCACTGTTTTTGACAACTCTGGATATGTAATATTAAAATAGAATACTTCTGCTCTTGAAGGTCATTAAAGCATTCACTAGATTATAAATCTGTCACTTGTGGTGGTTACTAAATACAGTACTGAATATTTACACAAATGATGTTAATGTTGAACCCTATAAAGTAAAAAATAATAATAATAATGCTGGTATCTCTTTAGCTGGAACTTCATCGACAATATTTTCAGTTTAGTACTTTGTGAGAAAATAAAATTGCTAAGCTTTTGTACATTTAAAGGGAATAGGGGCATATAACAATTGTCTCTTTCTGTCCTGCTGTCTATATTTCTAGTATACTAGAATTTCTTCAAATCCAGCTGGCAGTGGTGATGTTTAGGAACTTTGCTTTTGCTCTCTGACAGTGCTTTGCTTAAACAAATACTCAGTGATAATAACATTGCCCCTTGATAATACCACATAATCAAAGTGTAGAGCAAATAGGATCCATATGTGTATGTGTGTTCACATCTGTATTTGCACGTGTTTTGTTTGAAATGTTTTTCATTCATTGTCTGTTTATTTTGGGGGGAAGCAGCGGATGGCATTGCAGTTTAGCATTTGAGAGCAGTCCCTCTCAGTCAGTACAATATCCTTAGAAAGGGAAGCATCAAAGACGTACCAGGAAACAAGATACAGTAAAAATAAGCATGGGAGCCTCTCCTTTAGCCAAATATTTCTGAGCAACCTTACCGTACCAGGGGGAAAAATGGTTTGGTGGAAGGATGAGAATTTTCTTTCTAAGACGCATCTCTCAGTTCCTCCTGTTCATGTTCCCCAGTGTTTATTTGGTTGCTCATGAATTAGTTGTTCAATTAATCAGGTTGCATGAAATAATAAGCATTGTGCCTGCTATGTAGAAATCTGCAGTGTTAAGGCTGTCTTTGTAACAACAGCACATTGTAGGCACTCAAAATTATTCCAAAGTGCTGGGATTCAAGACATTTTGCAGCCTGTGTTTTAATTCATACTGGTGTCTGCCGTTAGCTTCATCTGCGATGCTTTCAGGGTGGGAACTTCAGAAGGGCTCAGCACAGAATTAATTCTTTTTCCCATTATAACCGATTAATGAAATGCTCATTGACTTCGATGTAAATCCTTTACATTCTTTATAAGTCCTCCTTTGAATACTATGAAGATCGCAGTTTGTCCATGAGAAACTGCTTGGCATACATTGGTGCAGCTATAAGTCTACTGCTTTGCAGGATTTCTGGTGCCCTAAAACTTATGTATAATAAGCAGGGCTCAAGGCAGTCTGAGAGCAACAGGAGGCTGTGGTGCAAGGGACACAAGGAGACAGATGCTCTATATGTGTCTGAATATGTACGCTCTTGAAAATCTGATCTATCCATCAGATCCCAGCACCATTTGGCCATAGTTACCAATGGTGAACATCTCAGTTTCAGTAATAGCAAAGGGCTCTGTCCTCTGCATGTTGGAAATCTTACAGTGGCAAACAGAATAATATGGAGACACTTAGGACTCTCTAGTTTACTGCCACATCAGCTCCCTTTCAATAGTAACATTACTAAATTCTATGTGTGAAAAAACGATTTTCTTTCTTCATGATTTTTAGATCAGAAATGTAGCTTAGCTTGTCTTGAGTTAAAACTCAGTTAAGACTGAATTAAAGGAACTGTAATATGAGATGGAGATCTGGTGAGCCTGGGTTTCTGCCATAGCTAGGTCATGTTTTTCTTTTAGATCACGCTTTTTTCTATTTATGAATAACATTACAGTAAATAGATAAATCAGACTCTAGTTTTCAAAATTGCCAGGGAGAATAGAATGTTCTTCTGGAACTGCTCTCAGCTCTGTTGTTACTGAGCACACACATTGGGTACACCCAGCAAGACAGCAGCGTTGCTGTGTCACTTTGTAAATGTTTATTTTATTTTTTTATCTTAAATTCTTCTGCACATTCCTTATGGGTATCTCAGCCATGACGAGCTGTGGACATTAACCTGTTACACGGCACCTTAACTCAGCCAGCTAACACATGACAGGGACTTACAAATCCTGGGGATGGGCATGAAAGATTAATGCTTTCACACAGTGAAGTCTGTAACCTTTTCACACATTCTGGGATTATATTTGATCCCACCATTACCAGTGTAACTTTTTGCAGCATTCACTAACCAGTCCTTCTGGACTGCCAGAGACATGTTTTTCTTTTCTTTGAAAATACCATGATATTCCACAGATGTAGTTGCCAATATTGAGGTATATCACAGGGTTATTGCTATGTTTGTCATTTCCTTTTTTATATTGTGGTCCTCTCTAAAAATAATGGATTTATGTGTCTCTCTGTTGCTCTCATACCAAGACCTTTGTACGTGTTTCATAGCCATAATTGCAATGAGTTAAGGTTGTACTGAAGCACAACAGAGTAACCTTTAGCAGTTTATTAAGAGATTTGGTCTCAGGTAAAAGTTCATATATATAAATAGTCTTGGGAGAACAAAAGGAAATGAAAGGGGAACTGAATAGGGTATTAGTTTCATATTGAAAAGCAATGATGTGTTTTTTGCAAAGTGTGAGACTTGGCGTTTTATTACTTCTGTCTCGAACAGCTCTACTGAATTGTGGTTATTAAAGTATAGTGTAAACGATATTGAGGTAGAACAGCAGATAGATACTGAGTCAGTTGTACTTTTCTTCCTATATGTCAGCAGCAACCAAGGTAAAAATCCAATATGTGATATTAGATGTTTCATCCTTCATTATGTTCATCTTTTATCCTTAGATAAAAACATGTTTTACAGCTTTGCTAACATTGTTTCTCCTTCTAACAAGGGTGTTTTCATCACTTTCTGGATACAAAATTGAAAGAGTATTTAAAGCATAGTAAAAATAATTTTATTTTTTTTTAAGTCATTGATCACGTTATATCATTGTCTGCATTTTTCCTGGAGGTATTTGTGCCACTGAACGATGAGTCTGAGTTAATGCCTGAATTAAAATTAGTCATTCTGTCCAGTTAGCATTCATGAAATTATCTATGACCACAAGAATTAGAAAATGCCTTTGAAAATCCCCATGGCATGGGCACCACAACTTTAGTCTTAAAAGTATAAATTATTTGATACTTCATGTGGTTTATGGAGCCTTAACTAACCGTGAGCTCTTTTGCATGGTTGGGAAGAGATTTCTTATTTTCTTGCTTTGTGAGTAGGAGGAAGAGCAGCTCTGTAATTGCTATGGCTCTCTTGCATGTGTTGGCACCCTTGACAGCACTACTGCTTGTCACATCTGAGCTGCCATGCTCCAGAAGAATTTTGTGCAAGGAAAATCAGTGGTTTGGGTATTATTCCCCGCTCCGATGTCAAATGAAGGGAAAGACAGGGACTCTGAAGTACATTCTTTCTTCTGGACTGCCCCATGAACAACACTGGTACATGCTTTTTTTCATACATGTAGCTTAGGGAGGAATTGCAGGTATGACCCTACTGGCACCTACCTAAAGCAAAAGCTGCATAGCATTGTTTTGTGGGATGCTGCTAAGAGAAACAGAATATTCCCTCTTCAGTGGTGTACAGCTGCTGACCCAGTCAAGAATCATCTGCTGCAGTCTGTCCCAGTGCAATCAGCTAATGCATCACTTCTGCAATCATTCACAGCATTGAATTCACTGGGTAATCCTCTTAATGGTTGCTCATCCTGTATAAGAATGGCTGCACTGGCATGGACGTCCATCTAGCTTCATTTCCTGTCTCCCACTGTGGCCATAAGTGGATGTCCAGAAAAGTCAGAACAGGGGGCGGCGTATATGGTGTTTCCTTCAATTACTCTACTAGTTCCTTACTGTTCTTAGGGGCTTCCTTGGTTTTGATGTTCTTTGTGTATTTGATGTTGTCCTGTCACCCCCTAGCATACATGTAAATATTTTTCCTTCACAGTGTCACCTAGCAAGGAGTTCTGTAAATTGTTCCCTGTCAGGTGAAGGACTGACTCCTTCTGTTTGCTGTAAACATGGCTTTTAAAAATGTTATTTGAAGGCCACCTTTTTTGGTGGGTGTGTTTTTTTGAAAGAGGCAGCGAACAGTTCCATCTACTCTCTACTCCCCATCATTTTGTAAAACTCTGTCAGATCCTCCCTACAAGCTTACCATGACCCTTTATTATTTTTTTTAATGAAAAATTAGTACTGACATTTGCAGCCTTAATCACTGCAATGTCAATGACTGTTTTTTTCTCTCAAAGCCCCTGCATAGAGTCAGTCAGCAAACAATCCTGTGTAATAACTCTTCTATTTTGGGGCACAGGGCCAAACAGTCTGATGTAGTAAATTGAATGACATTTTAGCAAATCTCAGGAAGCTGCACGTTCTTAATATCAGAAAATAATCTGTCCAATTGTTTTTGTGGGGAAAAAAAAAGGCTGTGCCCTAGTTAACAAAAAGCTTTGTGTTAATGAAGTTTGTTTTAAGGTCTTCTCTTAGGTTTTAAAGTCTAACAAAATAGACATGATGCTTTCTAGCAGCCTTTGAACTGAACTGAAAATCTAACAGTCCTGTCCTCTCCAATGATGCAGTTTGTGAGGCCAAAAAGAGAACCAGGTAGGAAGGAGAAAGTGAACGCAGCAGTAATGCTGATAACGTGACAAAGGTATCTTGGAATGCCAGTTGATCAATAAAATAATTTTACCTGCATCATTGAAATAGAGCACATTGTATAATCATTACAATCACAGAATCATAGAACCATTAGGTTCGAAAAGACCTCTAAGACCATCAGTTCCAACCATTACCCTAGCACTGCCAAGTCTACCACTAAACCATGGCCCTAAGCACCAGACCTACACATCTCTTAAATACCTCCAGGGATGGCATTGCAACCACTTCCCTGGTCAGCCTGTTCAAATGCTTCACAACCCTTTCAGTGAAGAAATGTTTCCTAATATCCCACCTAAATCTTCCCTGGTGCCTCTTGAGGCCATTTCCTCTTGTCCTATCACTTGGTGCTTGGGAGAAGAGACTGATCCCCCACCTCACAGTAACCTCCTTTGAGGTAGTTGTAGAGAGCAGTAAGGTCTCCCCTTTTCTCCAAGCCTCCTTTTCCCCGAGCTTCCTTTTCTCTAGGTTAAATAAGCCCAACCATTTCTCATAAGACTTGTTTTCTAGACTCTTTACCAACCTTGGTGCCCTTCTTTGGACACGATCCACCTCATCAAAGTCTTTCTTGTAGTGAGGAGCCCAAAGTTGAACACAGTACTTGAGGTGCAGCCTCACTAGAGATGAGTACAGGGGAACGATCACCTCCCTGGTCCTGCTGGCTGCACTATTCCTGACACGAGCCAGGATGCCATTGGCCTTCTTGGCCACCTGGGCACACTGCTGGCTCATGTTCAGGTGGGCATCTACCAGTACCCTCAGGTATTTCTCTGCCAGGCAACTTCCCAGCCACTCTTCTCCAAGCCTGTAGCATTGCACGGGGTTGTTGTCCTCCAAGCATGGGACCCATTACTTCGCCTTTTTGAACTTCCTACAGTTGGCCATGGCTCATCTATCCAGCCTATCCAGATCCCTCTGTAGAGCCTTCCTACACTCAAGCAGATCAGCACTCATGCCGAACTTGATGTAGTTTGCGAACTTATTGAGAGTGCACTCAATCCCCTCATCCAGATAATTGATAAGGATATTGAAGAGAAGTGGCCCCAGTACTGAACCTGGGGGACACTACTTGTGATTGGCCTCCAACTGGATTTAATTCTATTCACCACAACTCTTTGAGCCCAGCCACCCAGACAGCTTTTTACCCAAACAACGTGTGCACCCACCTAAGCCATGAGCGATCAGTTTCTCCAGAGGAATGCTGTGGGAAATGATGTCAAAAGCTTTATTAAAGTCTAGGTAGACATCATCCACAGCCTTTCCCTCATCCATTAAGTGGGTCACCTAGTCATAGAAGGAGATGAGATTAGTCAAGCAGGACCCACATTTCATAAACCCATGCTGACTGGGCCTGGTCACCTGACTGTTCTATGTCTGTCCTGTGACGGCATTCAAGATGATCTGCTCCGTAACCTTCCCTGGCACTGAGGTCAGACTGACAGGCCTGTAGTTTCCCAGATCCTCTTTCTGGCTCTTCTTGTTGATGGGTGTTCTGGGAGATTAATTTTTTTTTTTTTTTTTTTTTTTGCCAGAGTCTTTCTCAGTCTTTTCTGCTGATGTTAGTCTCCTCCCTAAAATGAACTTAAGTATGCAATTGAAAATAAATATGTAATTTAATACTTTCACCATTCCATCAATAATCCTGGGCTGTCTGTCTGTCTGAAGCAACAAACATGATGAGGAGTAAGTGCAGCAAGAGTTGCTGAGGAAAACATTGTCAAGTGACTTTTACCCTGCCCATGATTCAGTCTCTCCTTTAAGGATACCCTTGACCTGTTGTGCTTCTTCGTTCATGTGGGAGGAAGATAGGAGCTGGAGTACTTAAACACCTGTCTTTATTAGTGTCAGCGCTTCTTGACATTACAGGATTATTGTTCTGAAGAATAAATAGGTCAAAGAGCATTCTAGGGATGTTCTAATCTTTTCTAATCATTGAGGTCTCGACAGTTAATTGATTTAAAGCTTTTATTGATGTGGAATCTCATGCATTCTGAAACCTACATTTTGTATGACTTGCAAAGAACGTGGCAAAGGGAGAAAAAATTCTTTATCAGCAAGATAGGTTTACTGAGGAAGAGGATGTGTTCCTTGGGCCACTATAATTAATGTGATCCGGGTGTAAGAACACAGGACTGGGATTTGAATCAAGAGAGTTCTTTTTCTGTTTTTGAGGGGCATGGACAAGTCAGCTGTATTCTAGTGTTGGGTTTTTTTTTTTTTTTTTTTTTTTTTTTTTTTTTAACAATTATTAGCATTTGTAGCAGTATTACCTAAGAATCTGATTTGTGAGTCAGGATCCACTGCTGTGTTAACCCAAAGCTAAAAGATGGTCTTGGGTATGCCTGAGAGAGTTTGCAGAGAATATTGACAATCAAAATTAGGAAGTTAAGTGAATAGTCTCTAGCTTTCTCCATGTTCTTCTCTGTTCTTGCACAGAAATCATCAAGAGAAGTTTAGTCCAAAATCTGGATTTTGACAGTGTCCTGAATGGGTGTTGACAATTTCATTTCTACTCTTAATAGTAGAAATTTTTCCTTAGTAATAATGCTGGTGCTTGATGGTGTTGTCTTGATGCCATGATGAGCAGGTACTCTAGTTTTAACGCATTTTGGAGACTCCTGCTTCATTTAAAGTTGATACGTGGGAGGTGATGATTTTCATGGGTGGGATTTTTTTTTTAGGCTAAAGTGGGATGGAGAAGTGGTTGCTGGTAGCTTTTGACAGTGAGTTGGTCTCGGGTAATTTTTCAGATGTAAACATTTAGGTTACACCAACTGATGAGCACACACAGTTGAGCAAAACAAAGCTCCTACGTTTCAGACAGAGGCTTGAACTTTTGTATGCAGTATGCTGTAGCAGAGGTTTTTTTATCTAAGAATGAAATTGATACATTTGCAAGTAATCTGTACTCCTCACGGCATTCTGTGGAGGTTTGTAATGGTTCAGCAGAGTGATCCTCAGGTAGTGCCTGTGTTTGGGATGCATGTTACTTATTTTATGGTTCCACGTTGATTTCTCCCAACAGGATAGTCACTGTATTGTTGGCTTTAAAGGAAATCGGGCTTTAAAGCACACCAGATTTCATCCCATAGTTTCACAAATTTCACAAGCAACACTTAAGCTGAATGAATAGAAATCTCACAGAATTCTCAAGCTTCACTAATTCAGAGATAAGCAGAAATTCATATATACATCATAAAAGTAATTTCCCATGCAAGTACAAAAGTGGTGTAATTGCATAATCTGTTTCATCAATAACACAGGTTTCTGCTGTTAAGTTTTGGAAATGTGACTAAAACTTGATGTTTTTATTACTCCATGTGGAATGCAGGTGCTTGTCTAAATGCTCAAATTTGAAAATCATGGGCTATATTTATTATTTGAACCCCAGCACCAGAGAGTGTTCTGAGATGATGAGCGTCAGATTTCTGAAGATATGCAATTATTTAATGTCTTCTAGTAGAATTGGGAGTCAGTATAACTACACTTAAAACTATCTTAAATATTTTTAAATGATTTAATATTTTTTGATCTGAATGTTTGCAGGATATTTAAAAAGCATAATATATTCCAAAATATACTTAGTTACCAAAGTGTGACATAATATTAGAAATGAGTATATGTTCTTTCTACTTTCTGTATTTTGAAGGATAGCATCAAACAGACTGCCAGTATTGACAACAGCAGATTTTCAGCTCAAATCATATTTGAGGCTCTGATTTTGCTTTGTTTAAGTTTTCAAAGCAGCCTAAGAACTTAAGCAGCTTGAGAATGTGACTGTTAGGTATGCTGCCTTCTGGTAGCTTTTGCCTTTCAACCTGCATCTTTCATTTTAATGATGGAAAGATCTTCTCCTTGCTTTGTTTAATGTAAAGTTATGCTGCAAAATTAAAATAAGAGGAAGTGGCCAGTTTGTAGGAGCCATTGTATAATCCTGTGCTAATGAACGCCATGTAAAAAGAAACAACATGGATTGGAGGAAAATAGGGAAAGGACAGTGGGGTTGCAAGTATTTGAATAAATCATACATACTATCTTTTTTGGAGGTCTTCTAAAGTATACTTGTGTGTACTCTGCCCAGTAAAACTATGATCTCTTGCCAATAGTGAGCAGACTTGTAGAGGTTAATGTTTAACGGGTCCCTAGCTAGAGCTGCTTGCTGTGTTCTCAGCATACATATCTCTTGTTCCCTTGGAAGCATTATTTTGTGTAAACAAAGTGCATTTTAATACTGAAATGCATCTGTCTACATGTGCTGTTCCATGACGAATCAGTTAATAGTGTGCTATCAAAGGATTTTCTGCTTTTAGCTCACACATGCTTGTTATCGTTTTTCATCTCCAGTCAACACAAAGAAAGCAATTATTGTACTGCCTGATTCCTGCGATCACTGACTATTGCATGCTCATCTTAATAGCATTCAGTCAGTGGCAAGCTAGATCCTAACTGACTGCAGGAATGTTAATTCCTAACTTTTACTAGCAACGGTGACAGAAGAATCTGATCTAACACACCTTTATGACTCACTTCTTTGAGTCAGTTGTCTGCAATGACTCATACTTAAAATTAAACGTATGCTTATAATGAAGATGTAATGCCATGAAAATGGGAGCTGGAAAAGACCTATGAGATCACCTTGAAGATCCTATTACAGTACGGAATGTGTTTTCTTTTTCTAGTTTAGAGGTGAATGCTCCAAGACCAGGAAGTTCTTTAACCCTTCTTGGGTGGATTGTTATGTGCTCTAGTGGAATTTCTAGAGGAGCCTCAGCTTATCTGTATTACCCGGTGTTGATTCAGAGGGACATAAAAAATGTGCTAGCTGAGCTCGGGCACCAGTAGTACCAGTTTATGGAGTGCTTGAACGTGCTGCTCCCCCGCTCTTCAAAATCCCTAAGGCCTGAACCTGCTCTCTTTGCAGAATTTGTAAACATCATACTTCATTGCTGAGAAGCAGAAGTGCTTCAATGGTGGGTAGCTGGCACGCACCTCTGTGGTTGTTATTCCACTTCTTTTAAGTTCTTTTGTTAATGAGCTGGCCATATGGTATTGTGGGCTAAGAGAAATACAGAGGTAAAACTAATTTGTTTTCCTTGAAGGATCTGTCTGCACTTTACGGGATAAAGTACAGTCCAAGCCAGTGCCAACGCAGTCTTTTAGGCAGCAAATTCTTTCATTACTGTGTAATTCATTGTCAAGCTGTGAACGGGAGGAGCACCATACATGGAGAAAGACAGGTTTCTCAACTGTTTGTTTGAGTCTTTCCAACCTACTTACATGGACTTCAATGGAGGAGCTCTGAATTTTGGCACAGCTTCACACTTTTCTAATGCAGAAATCCTTTGGCAAACAGACGTGTTTACATCTCAAACAGTTAGGAAGGATAGAGGAATGTGATGGTCGTTGTGCTGACTTACCTCTGTTCCCTGGCTTTTGATGATCTCATTATCATTTGCTCTTTAACACCGCAGCTGGTATTTGCAGAAGATTTTTTTTTTAAGATTCCTTCACTGGAGGTAGCATAATTATTTTAAGCATATATTGAAATATCAAGCGATGCCCCCTGTAACTACAGTAACTTATCATTATTTATATTGCTATTGTTCTGAATGGGCAGCTGGATACTGCCATGAGCAGAAAGTCTGCCCTGTGGGAAACTGAAAACAGAAATCATTAATCATAGCCTTCCAACTTCATTCCTACATCTCTCCTCTGATTGCGATCACCTGACCATATTTGTGCTTATTATTCTTGATACATCCTCTGCTCAAGTGAGGGCAGTCCAAAGAAACCAAGCAAATGAAAGATAGAAGTTAAATCCGGAGGAATAACTTTTCTCTGTACTCTAAGACTTGGTGATAAATTCTTATAGCATCCTTGCTGTCTTTGGAGATACTCTGATTCCACATCCGGGTAGCAACAGAGGCTTCATTTATGTTTCTCAAGAGGCCCTAAGCTGCACTGCTGTACAGAGGTACTCTGACTAAGGGCGAGATATGTTTTACCTATGAGTCTGATTTGTACTTTAATTTACTTTCACTGAGCAATGGTGTGAGTTACTTTTGATAATGCTTTCATATTTGGAATTGTCAAGCTTTTGATCAAGAGCTTTGCTATTTGTAATTGTCAGCTGCGCAGACAAAAATATCAATATTGTGGGTATTGTCCCAACTCATAGTAAGTGCCCACTTTGCTTTCAAAGTATTCTGTGTAGTGCTTTTTTTCCTGCATATCATACAGCACTGTATTTACAGTAAAAGGCCTATTTCACTGGTGGTGAAATGATTTGATAAGTTACTTGATGTGGCTTAGAGAATACAGGTAACAAGAAAACAATAGACTCAGTATTGAAATCTTATAGAGGGCTTACACTTGTCATTAAGTATGGTCTTCTTAGTCATATGCACTTCAAACTAGGATAGTAACTGCCTAACTAAGCAAGCATGGAAACAGGTAACCAGAGGAAATCCTGGGAAATTAAGACGTAGTGAACATATGGGTAGGAGTCCTCCTTTCCTATGCCTTACTATATTAGGGGATTCACTGAGTAGGCTGGTTTGACTCAGCATTTGAGAAACAAATCTGTGAGGAAGATAAATTTGATCAAAGATTTTCCAGTGAATGCAGATGGAGGCTTGGGTAATGGTATGTGGACAACAGCACAGGCACCACATCAGTCTTGTTTGTTGATGCCTTAAGTTTAGTGCAGGGATTTGAATTACATAGCCAAAGTATGCAGATTCTGGGATGCCCCATTTTCACAGACAAGTTTAAAGATGAAGATAGCTATAACTGATTCCTTTACGCAGCTCTTTTCTATCCTGCTGTTATAGAGAACAGCAAGTAGCAAGCACAAGAATGTTCAATGAGATGTCATCATTTAAATAGCTTTGATAAACCACAGGTGCAATTTCTTAAAGTGCTTTCATGTCACTTTGGACCAGAATCAGCCATGTTGCACAGATTCCTTTTTTTTACAGACTTTTATATCAGCAGCATTTCTAAAGCTTTAAGGAGTTTGTTTTGGTAAAGATGTAACAGAAGAAGACTGTTACGATCTCTATGAATAATCTCCTCAGAATCCCATCTATTATGTAAAGTGTCTACTGCTCTTCACATGGATTAGTTCTGTGTATCTGGTTCAGTTAGAGACAGGGAGTTTGTTGTGATTTGTATATCTGCAACACTTTTAGGAATGAGCTTGCCATTACAACATTAATGTAATACCCCACTGAAGACAGACAAAATTCAGTAAAGGAGTTACAAACAAGAAAATTGTTCTGACAGATGGAATTCCTGTACAATCTGAAGTCCCTGGGCTTGGACAGGTCTGTAACACAGACAAGACTTTAACTTTGAGAAAGCTTACTGAAACAAAATTTCAGGGATTCGCAGCCAGTGACAAGTGAACTAACTCTGGAGCTAGAAATACGATATCAGCATAGCAGAGCCTGAATTTCATGGACTTTCTGAGAGCGTTTTCTAGCTCTCTACTCCTAGAATCATGTAAAGTTAACAAAATTTTTACTTTGAAACATTTAAGAAGTTCTTCTGTTTGCAGGGGCTTCTTTCAGATAGGAAGGTTGTGGCAATGTGGTTTAAAGGAAAATAACACTCAGCCCTTTGAATCCAAAATGGCTTGTCATCATTAAGAGAAAGACACAGGAATTTGAATCAAGCATCAAAACTTGATTGAACTTTAAAACTTCACACACTTCAGGATAGCATCAAATTTAAAACTTTGATATCAAAGTGGGGCAGAGTACAGAGGAGGTGTTTTAGTGATTTCATGCCTAAAAATACAAGTGGAGTAAGAGGAATCCAAATTTGGCAGTGGCAGCTGCACAGATTGTAAGGATGACTGCATTGATCGTGACTTTCTGATTTCAGTGTGGCAGTTAATCAAGGATTTGGGGCTTGGTTGTGGGTATGGAAAAGAACTGATGACTAAATTTTACAAGTATGTGTTACTGCTTAAGTTATCTGTGCTGACTTGGTGCAAAACCTGGTAAGAATTATAAAGCTATTGATCTTTGTGTCCCAGAGTCAGTAATTTAGGATGATGAGGCATGTTTTCTTTGAGAAGAACTCATCTTGTCAACAGTATTTTCCATTCATACTTTTAAAATCAATATCGTAGATGTTAGGTGAAGTGACTTATCAACAGTTTCTTATTACTTTTTTTTTTTTTTTTTTTTTTTTTTTTTTTATAACCATCTGAACTTAATCCATGCTTCAGCAAGTATTTGAGCACAGGCCAACTTTTAGCACATACAGCAGTCTTACTAAAGATGACAGTGTGCTTGCTTTAAGTTACATCCAGGCTTAAGGACTTCTCTTAAGTTCTAGTAGTAAGGAAAAGGATGCCACTGAAGTTCGGGTATGTTTAGATGATGTTTCACAGGCGCTCTGACATCTTTGTTCCCAGCTAGTGTAGTACGCACAGCATTCAGACAGCAACCTTGGCACTTGCATCGTCAGAACATCGTCAGAAATTCTGTGCCCTGGTCAGTGGCGTGATGAATCAGGCCCTCATTTTGTGCAGAAGAAAGTGCAGAAAGCCCTGTGGGCCTGGCAGTTATATGGTCTTCAAAGCTGCAAGAGTTTCATCCCATCCAGATTCACCTCAGTTGTCTCTTACTACAACAAAGTGGGTGATGAAGCTGGCATGTGAGAGCTTGCTGAGCTGTGAAGCTTTGGAGAACCATGACAGTACAGCATAAATACTTGGCTGTTTGCTGAATGACTTCGCTGTTTCAGAAGGAATTTCCACCTGAATCTCTGAGACAAGTTAGGGTGACAAAACCCTCCAGCAAAATTCTGCATCTCCAGGCATATCCTGAAATAACTTGTCGTCGCTGTAGTTACTGTTAGGTAACCCTGGTAGGGAGCCTACAGCTCTGTGTATGTGTTGAAAAATCCCCTTGAAGCAGTTGATGTTTTAATTGGAGTGAATGTATTACATTTGTTTCAAGAGCCATCAAGTGGCCTGGGTGACTTTGGCAAGTGTCTCATTCCTGGGTATTTGACTTCACTGTACTGGCTACAGCAGGTTCTGTAGGAGTAGCTGCCAGACAAGAGGTATATCTGGTTAATGGTCTCCCTTTCTCTTTTGTTCCTGAGGCAAAGGTAATGACAGTTAATTAGAATGTAGGGTTTATGAGGACAGCTAGTTATGATGTAACCAAATTTAGACTAGGGTGGAAAAGAAAACAACATCCTTAGAGCACAAGGACTCTCCATCCCTCTGCGTAAAAACGTGGGCAGGGAGGGTAGGCAGCCAGGCTGGCTGAGCAAGGCCCTTCTGCTCAGACTGAGGTGCAAGAAGGAAATGCACAGGCAGTGGGAACAGGGATGTGTGGCCTGGGAAGAGCACAGGGATGTGGTCCAGTTGTGCAGGGATGGGATCAGGAAAGCCAAGGCAGGGATGGAACTAAGCTTGGCAAGGAATACTAAGGGTAACAGTAAGGGATTCCAGAGGTACATGGCTCAGAAAAGAAAGGCCAAGGAGAGTGTGCCCCCTCTGATGGATGAGAAGGGTGAACTGGTAATGACAGACATAGAGAAGGCTGAGGCACTCCACAACTTCTTTGCCTCAGTCTTCACTGTCAGTCAGGCTTCCTAAGTCTTTTGTTTCCCTGAACCCACAGATGGAGGCTGGGAAAGCCTTCGAGGCCGCCTGAGGAAACTGAACAAGCACCTGATGATAACCTTATGGAAATATATTTATCACACTTAGAATTTTGAATTTTAAATATAAATTCACTAATAGCTTCTTCCAAAGGTTCCGCATGTAGATGTCATAATTATTTACTCAAATGGGTATGAATTGCCTTAATTATTTATGAGTTCATGCATAGCTTAGGATAGCTGAAGTTTCTTCCTCATTGAGAACATGAATGAGGTACTTGAAAAAGCAGGATGTTCTGTGCTAAGAATCTGTATCTTCACTCCTTATCAAGGCATGTGCATGGAACTCTCCAGACTCGTTTTGGTGTGGAGCACTCCCTGTTCTTCAGGAGCAGACAAAGATTAGAGTCATCATACCGAATCAGAGCTTTAGAATATGTGGCATATATATCTTTGATCTTTGAACCCAGTAATTTCTGACATCTCACAGGAAGATGAAACAGCTCGATGATGCATCCATACGTTAAGAAACATCTTAACAGTGGTATGTGTGGGGTGATGCCACCTTGTCTGGTCAGTTTAAGCCTCTAGGGGAGATATTTCATTGCACTTTCTTTAACACTGCTAATGACAAATGTTTATACTGGTCATAGATCTGACAAGTCACCATTAGAACTGCAAACACAGTTTCTTGAACCTAAACTCTGAGACAGCAAATGTTGAAAGCCAAATGCAGGATGTGTGGTGTAATGCAATTCCTTTGAGTTATCTGTTCTTTGGTGTTTTGATTGCCCTTTATTTGGGTGATCCCTTTGATCCTGAGTGGCATCTGATATTATTTCAGTTTGTTTAGCTGAGAATGAAGATGTATTTCAAGTGACAGAGTAGCAGACTTCAGCGTATGCCAACTTGGTAGCCTCAACTTGTCTTCTCTGCTCCGTACAGACACTGTCACCCTCTGCTACTACAGCATCCCTTTTGTTTGCAGCTGAGTGCCACGGCCTGGTGTCTGCAGGCTGCATGCCCAGTTCCTGTGGTGTCAAAAGCTAGCATCCACTTCAGGCAGCATGGCAGCAGAGTATTGCTGGAAAAGAGGGATAGTCCAAAGGTGAGGTATTGACACCGGGCAAAAGGCCCATTGATGTCAGTGAAGGCAGGATCTTGCCATGAGCAGCTCTCTCCATATCTGTCTGCTTTCCCATTACCTTTGATATACATCATGTTTTTCAGTTCAATCTTTTCAGAGCTAAATAACAAACAGCTTTCCGTCCCATTAAACTTTTAAACACAGACAAAGTATTTGGAAGTAACTGTGAGCAAAACGGAGCATTCCAAAACAGAAGGTGAAAATGAGAATAGTTTTAAAAATAGGAAGTAATAGTAAAAATATTTTTAAAAAGGTAAGGGTTCAGGAGAGATCCAGAAAGCCTGATGTACAGTCCAGGAGATTTGTAGAAACTGTAGCAGGCAGCATAATTAATAAACAAATGGATAATTAGAGTCATTGGGAGACACAAGCACGACTCATTTTGAGAAAAATATTGTGTGACAAAGGAGCCAGTAAGCATGTTTGTAAATAAAGCCAATTCAGTTCACTTGAGTTTCCAAAGGTTTTGATAAAATTATCAAAGGCATTGAAAGAAGCAAAGCTCATGTGTGATTAGAAGAAAAGTATGGATTAATAATTAGAAAGCAATAAAAATAAATGGTCTCCTTATCAGTGGAGAGAGGTTGCCTGTGAAGTCTCTCAAGGATCTTTGCTGGAATTTATACTATTCAACGTTTTTAATAGTGACGCATGAAGAGGCTGAATGTGCTGATAAAAGAAAATTATTCAAAGCAGGAAAAACTGGTTACAGGGGCTTACAGAAGGCTTTTAAGATACTCCATATTGGCTGAAAAAATACTAGGTGAATTTCCATCACTAGACAAAACCACAAAAATTGTGTAAATGTATACCAATGAGCTCTGAATTAGTTATTATTTTTATAAAAGAGATCTTGGTGCTATAGAAGCTTCACAATCCTGTCAGCTCAATTAGATATCATGAAAGCAAACAAAAAGCTGCATTTTAATAAGAAGCCATCACTAAATCTGAGATTTACTTATATAAATGTAATTCTGCATGCAGTTCTGGCTACCTCTTCAAAAAGGATTTAGCAGAAGGTAAAAAGGTGTAGAGAAAGACAGCAAAAAGGATCAAAGGCAGCAGAATGACTTATTTAAAATGAAAGACCATATGAACTGTGATTTTTCAGTCTGATTAGACTACTAATGGAGTTAATGGAGTAGTGTGGGGGGGGGGGGTTAAGTCAAAAATGGAATGGGGAAGGTGGGTAAGGAACAGTATTTGCCAATTCTCACAGTTCAAAAACTAAGGAAAGATTATATGTCACCTTATCTGACATGGAAGTACTCTTTTTTTAAAAAGTTAATTAATATGTAAAGGTGTTTTGAAACTCCCAGCCATAGAATCCTACAAAAGCTAAAGACAGAAGTGGACATTAAGGAATTTAATGTGATCACAAAGTATAGGTCCAATGTTCACTGTTAAACACAGTGATCAAGGTTCAACTTCTAAGTCAAAGAAAGCCCCAAACCACAAAGTGCCAGAAGCTGGGACAATGCATTAGGGGCAAACCTCTGAATTTGCTCTTACTCCCCTAAGCACTCATTATCTGCTGCTGATACCGGAAAATGGTCTGACACAGCACTATTTGTTCTTTGGTTTTGCACACTTCTGCTGAGGAGCCAAAGCAAGAACTTTGGCCACCCTGTATATGGGCTCAGTAATGCTTGGAAACTTCATCTTGTATGTAGGAAGCCCAGCTTCCGACTCCATGTTCTGGTTGCCTCATCAGAGAACACCAACACAGAAAGTCCACGTCTCGAGAAATTTTCCTGCAGAGAGTGTATTGACATAAACTTCCTTTTCAAAATGAAAGGGTTGTTGGGAAGAGGTCTTCAATTTCTTTTACTATCTATTACTTTAGTTCACATCAAGAGATAAGGATTCAAGGAGATATTTTTTTTTTTTTTTTTAGTTTGCCTTCTGTGATACAGGAAATAATTCTCCATTTATTTTCCTTTACCTTCCTTTTGTTAATTTCACTGCCACCCTTCTTCTTTCAATAGGCATATGTTTATTCTTCTTTAAATAGCCTTTAAACAAGCCAGTTGTTTGCTTTATATGCATTTTGTATCATTAGTTTGTACTTTATCATATTGTTCGCTGTTTGCACACTGGTAGGGAATGTCTTTCTGTTAGAGATTATTTGAAAAGGCTGCTCTGCTTTTCCTTTCTTTCATGTTTCAATTTTCTCTTTCTTTACTTTTGTAGGTGACAAAGTCCACAAGGGAAGGATCCAGCCGAACATGCCTAGTGCCACAACCAGACCTGTCAGATGGAACACCTCAGGTCAGCCTCCGATTAGCAGACAGTAGTTCATGTTTGAAGGAGATGGATTTAACAGATGAAATCTCCTTCGTTAACAGTGGTGCATTTTTCTTCAGGTTAGTGCTCCTTTTTTGTCTTTGTATTTGTTTCCTTATTTGTTCTGTACCTGCACCTCCAGTTCTGAGCATTTTGAACAGGTTGTTGTTTTTTTTTTTCCATTGAAGCTCACAATGTCAGCATACTGTGGTGCAAGGCAAAATAACATGCTTATCCCTGTTGAAGCCACACATTCCAACAGGTGCCTTACAAAACCTGATGCGTGCTTTAGTTTGTCATTCAAATGTAACTTTGCGTACATATGAAGATGGCTTGCTTGGTAGAGGAGTGCAGATGGACAGGACTGATCTGAAGTCAGGCACTAGAAATGACAGAGTACAAGATGCAACCAAAATGTAGGTGTCTCCTGTCAGTTTTTAAGTGTGTTTGATCTGCCCGTTTAAGTTGTAACAGGTAGCTGAGTTTATTCCCATTCTCAGCCCAAAAAGGGAAGGGGCTTTAGAGGGGATTTATCTTTCTGACAAGAATGGTGATAGTATTAGGATTGTTCAGACAAGAAAGAAAAGAAGAGTATCTATAGAGTATCTTTTAAGATTATCTGTCTAAAAGTATCTTTAAGCGTCTGTCTATTTTTCTGTCTATTTTTCATGAGTATACCTGTAGTTTTGATTGATGGCACTTTGCCAGTGAGGTGAGGAGGTAATGGGCAATTTAGGTGCTTGTAAAACTCTTCGCTGACCATCAGACTGAACCAGTATCTTTTCCGTGTTCTCAGGTTATTGAATTGTATCTCATTCCCTTTTCTCTTGTGTCTAGTGCAGAACATGAAGGATTCAAGTTGCTGTGGGAAATTCCTTTATGCTACTGAAATATGAGGTTGGCCTAATGTGGGAAGTGGTGCTATTTACATGTCATGAAAGATGACACCACAGTGTCTCTGCATACCGATGCAGAACACAAAGCAGGGGCAATGCTGCCAGACACGTAACTGAGTGACTTCACTGAGTAAGCAGGAGACGGGGTGCTATTCTCAGCACTCGCACAGACAGACGGCAGTCAGCTCATGAACCGAGTTAGCAAATTATGCACCAACACCAGATTTTGATTCATAATAATGGTAGTGAAGCACAGATGTTAAATCTGGTTTCCAGCCCTTGCAGATGCACAACCTTTTTAGCTTCTAGCTGTGTCAGCTTTGTGCTTTACTGTCTCTAATCCCACCCTCAAAAATCCTACATTCAGAAGACATCAGGTTAGTTTACATTTCCAACTAACCTATCCTATGAATCTATGATTCTATGAATCTACGTCTTTATTAATCCATCTCCTGACTGAGTTAGGAAGCAATTACTAAAGCAGGTCAGCTGGCAAAACTGAGAAAGCAATACCATTCTACCGGCTAGACAGGGCCGTGCAAGTAGGGATGGGTTAGAAGTTATGGGCTCATGCATGGGTATGCTGGAGCTTGGCAGAGAACATGCCCCTGCCGGTCAGTACTCCTCTATTTGTTGTAAGGTGTAAAGGGAAATGAAATAGTGGAGAGTTAAATCAAAGGACTGCTAAGTTGCATATATAGGAAGGTGTATGACTGATGTATTTCATGAATGTTCCCCAGAGGAGGTAATTATTTGCTATACGAATTGGTATTTTCCAGTCGAGGTGTTATTCCTTAGATAGAATAGTACCACTGAAATATGGGACGTTTGGACTGATACTGGTACAGGACACTAAGCACCATGCTTTTGTAATTAGGCAGAAGCTTTTGTAGATGCTTTTGTAATTAGGCAGAAGCAGTCAGTCTCCATGCTCAGTCCTCAGGATGAAAGAAGTCTGCATCTCTAATTTTATCTGGGAAATGAATAAGCTGTAGAAACGAATTCTTTTGCAATCCCGCTTTGTTGAGGTACGCCTTAGTTTTCTGTCTCGTATCACACTTGTGTGCCTATTTACCTAATTGGGCTGAGTTTGTCTGCTCTGCTGTTAGCTTCCAGTACTTTTCTGTCAGAGATCTGCTGCTGCTGCTGAAGAATGAGGTAGTGCTTGCTGTTTTCTGTCCAGCTCCAGGACACCAGACTGTAGAGCAGGACAGGGTGCAGAGGAGGAGGCTTATGACCACCCCTAAAAAGAGGAGGGGGAAGAGGTCCCTAGTAGACCTGGGGCAGAGCTTTCTGTGCAACAATCAGAAATCCTGATTCCCTGGCATTCATGTAGTGCTGTAATATATCAGGAGTGGTTTTAAACATGCTTTTGGCAGCCTTGTGCCATTCCTGTGGGATCCAAGCTCACAGCAAGGTATTATCTGGTATTATTTCAGTGCAGGGCTACATTAGGAGTTTTTGCCTTTTTCAGCAGAAGGACTCTGGCATCTGATCTGGGCTATAAAGTGCTTTGTAAACACGCTGCTGTTCTTGTTGGGGGGATTTCTGTCACAAGGTACTAGCAGTTCTTAAATAAATGTTATCGTTGTGTAATTACATGCAATTATCAGATATGTTTTAGTGAAACGACTGCTCGGCTATCGTATGATCTTTGTTAGAAAAGAATAAAGGTTGTTCTTGGCAATGATAATCTTTTGCTGTTTCATGAAAACGCTTGTGGCTTGTTCCCTCTCCATGCCCAGATACCATGATAGGGGAGGATTAGAAGAGGATGAAGGGCTACAGCAGAACAGTAGATGCAGGACTCCACCTTGAGCAGACTTACAAGCGTGACAGTGAAGAAATAATCACACATGCTACGCCTGTAAGGCCCCACGGTAGTAGCTGTAAAGTAAAGTTTACAATACAGGCCTGTCATTTAAAGTCACTTTCATTTGACATTAGAGAATAGGTCACCAGGGAGAAAACAAGAGACTTCTGATTGTTAAGTATTGTTTGTTACTATTTAAAATACCTCTCAGGATGTGTCTTTATAAAGTTGACCTTAAAACGAAGATATGCTTATTAAGTAGCAGCTACAATCATGACTAATAAAATGGCTTACTGTTTTTTTAGTATTGAAAAGCATGTTATGCCTTTTTACAGGTATGATCTTCCTCATTGCAGGAATTTTTTGAAGGTGCTGCTGTCATTTGAAATGTGTGAAATATCAGCTGTAGTCAAGACATATCGCAGAGCATAAAATCTGTCTCTTTCTGGTGATCTTAAGAAAATGGTATTTTGAAGTTGATATGTTATTCTTCTGACCAAAATAGGTGGAGTAACTATACGTACCCGTAATCCCCATGAGTACACAATGTATGTGTTCTCTTGAGAATTACCTCATTGTTATAGCTGTGTGCCAAGGGCAAACTGCTAATTATGTAGTAGCAGAAAAACATACCTGTAGCACAGACTTCGAGCAAACCCCAAAACGCTGAAGAATGAAAGAAAAGAAGGCCGAGGAGGGATGAGTTCGGTCCTTTGAAAGAGGGATGAAAGTCTGTATGCAGTGTGCAGACTGTTGTATCAAACTTCCGGACCCTGGGAACCACACACCTTATCTTTAACCAGTTTGAAAGCCACAAGCCATACCCCAAACCTCAGAAGTTAGGGGAGATAGCAGCTTTGGGACGAGCATGTAGGCAGAAGATGGGGCTCCCTGGAGCTTTACCAGGCCCTCAATGAGATGTGGCTAGGGTGGGCTTTCAGCTGGGGGAAGCTCAGTTTGGAGCTCTTTCTTTTCTTTTCTTCTTTTTTTTTTTTTTTTTTTTTTTTTTTTTCCCCCCTGTTATCAAGAAGGAACATAATCTTCTCAAAGCTGGTTCAGAAGGGGCGTGCATAACAGCAGTTGTAATTGAAATTATTTTGGATGTGCCTAGAGGTGTTTAAACTTACATACCTTGAATAAGAAGTTCAAATGTATTTTACTTCAATGTGTTTTACTTCAGGGACAGGATCCATTAAGATTTAAGTGGATACAAAGGTAGGAAGGCCTCTTACAAGCAGTGTTCGTAGCCTTTCATGCCAAACTTCCTATAACAGCAGAGAAATGGGAAAGCCTTCAGGCGGAGGGAAAAAGCTTCTTGCAACCAAAATGTAAGGCAGGAGATGTTGATGTTAAGTTGAAGTTTCTTTCCTGATGCTGGCTCAAAGGTGCCAGATGCTTGCTGTCTACAGACTTTTACTTTCACCATCCAAAATCTTTAGCCCCAGAAAGGGCACTGAAATAGGCTTTGCTGTATGCCACCACTCTATCACTTGTTGGAGCTGTGTTATTTTGCAGTCTTAGTGCTGTTTCCAAGGAGGATCCTTCTGTAGGAGGGCACCCTGCTGTTTGCCCTGTCGTTAGGCTCTGTGCACGTTCCCTAGGTGGAACTATTGATCGAAGGAGTGCTGCCAGGTACCTTTCCCTGTTGGCAGCAATAGGCGTGTGGGTGGCAGACAAACTTTGTGAAAAACTTTGTGCAGATTTTGAGAGCTGAAGCGTTGGAGCAAAACTCACCATCATTCAGTAAGCAATCCAACTTGTCCAGTACCTGCTAGCCATCTCTTTGTGTGCCAAAGATCATAAATTCCTGTTTGTGGCTGCAGTCACAGCTGCACTGAGCTTTGTCAGCACAGATACACCGTGTTGGCTTTCTAACATGTGCAAGTTCTCAAAGGGATTTGTTTACATCAACCTTTTGTTCACAAAGATCCTTATATTTGGGCTGTAGCGATCACATGCTGTAATGGTCTCCTTGAAATAAAGGGTGGGTTTATGTACCCTTGCTGCACCCTCCTCTTAACAACTGCATGTTCTAGCCCTTAATTGCTGAGGTATGAAAACACATGTAGTTGTACACCGAGAAGGTTGTGCTTACTATAAACACTTTCCCTGTTTGTTGGCTTTCCTTTTAGCAGCTGCGGTTTAAAACCAAGGCAAGCCAAAACTTACCATTATTCTCTGGCATGTGATAAGAACTTGGGTTCCTGTTGCCAGAACAAATCAAGCAGGGGGGCTGGTGCTGTAAGCTTAGCTGACTATTTTTGTTTTGGCTTGTTTTGTTGCGTGTTTTTTCGGTTTGTTTTGTTTTTGAAGCCTGTCATGGCAGTACATTCAGTCCCTATCCAAAGCAATAATTTGCCTTATCACTCAGGAGTCTTGCTGCCAGGTTTACGTAAGGGATCGCAGCCAAACAGCAGACGGGGCTGCCTCATGAAAGCCCTGGATTCTTCGAGAAAACTGCTGAGGAAAGGAACAAAGGTCTAGAGAGAATTTGATGAGGCAGTGGTGATGGCGGTTACCTTCTGCATTGCTCAGCAGCAGCCTCTGGTGAGCCCTGCTCCGAGCCCTTGGAGGAGATTTCTTTATCTCTGGTATTTTTGCTGTTTGTCCCTTTCTCTCTTTAGGTTGTGTTGAGTTAGTTTTTCCAAGCTGACTCATTTCACTTTAAAAGCACATTTGTCTCCACCCTCCCATGCGATCAATTCCCTTCTTTCTTGCATCATGAGATGCTGGCACTATGAACTGCATTACAGAATGAGTTGTTAACAAAAGCTTTCTTTTTTTTTTCTTTAAAGACAGCCACAAAGATGTGATTTATATTTCTCTCCAAGCTAGGTGACTCTGAATGGTGAGTCAGGGTGTGGTCTCAGCTCTTCCTTAGTTCCCTGTCCATAACAAAGATGTAATGACAGTCACAGTAGCATGTAATTATGTAGATTTTTCCCATGCAAGTCACCTGGGTGGATTTCATTTATTTTTTCAAACATTTGCCCTCTCTCATCCACCCTGCACTGGTTGCCGCTTAGATTAGGTTTTATCCATGAGGCTATTCTAACCTTCCTATTTACTCTGTTATCATATTTCTGCCTCTCTATACAAGATTTACCTGGTGACAAATTATGGCTTGTGGGATGGAGAGCATTTTGCATCTGATCCCCTGGCCTGTGCCACAGAAGTGGAGGTTCATCTTAGAAACAGCAAGAATCACAAGCCAAATAAAGGTCTGACCGTCGTTACCTGTGAAAAGCAGCTTGTTAATGACATTAGATGTATAGGGAAACAGAAATTCTTTCAATCCAGAAGGCAAGTGTATAAGCTTTTCCTGTTTCCTGGAACAGCATCCAGTAGCCTTACAAAACTGTAGGGGACTACAGCAAGTTCATGGTAATTGAGTAATAACTTGAATCATATCCGAGCAAAAAAAAAAAAAAAAAAGGCTCCCTTCATGTATCTCAGGCATTGCCCTCTCACCTAGAAGCATTATTTATTTTGTCTTGTTCATTTCTTGCTTATCTGCTTTAGCTGCAAGGAGAAAGTCCCCTCATCTCATGAGGCAGGTGTCATCCTGGTACCTGGTAAAAGTTTTTGCTGTGGGATATAAGGTACAAACATTTGTGGCAATTTTGAAGTTCTTTTCAAACAAAAAGCTTGGTGGTCTCTTATGGGAGAACACGTCATAGATCATAAGGAATTTCAGCCAGCTTTGAAATTGTTTTGTTTTTAATGTTTGTGATTTTAAAAACCAAAACACCCATCACTACTTCTCTGACTGGCATCTAGGGAAGATGTAAAACCTCTGCACTGTGGCTTTACCTATTTGTACTCCAGTGGGTGAGTAGTTCCCTTTCCTATAGCTTCTTTAGCCTGTCTCCTGATGTGTGTAGCACGTTGTTTAGCTAAGGAAGATCATCACAGTGTGCCCTGTTTCCAGTAGCAGTTTTCAGTCACCTGAAGCCATGAGGTGCTCCTTCCTGTGCTGCTTCCCAGAGGGGACCTCAGCGTGCTTCCTGCAGGCGGTCTGCAGGAAGATCAGTGTACAGAGGTCAGCGAGTTCTCAACCAGGCTTGTTTGGTGTTGCAACTTCCCGGTTCAGCTGAAAGAACTGTGTATTTGGACGTTGCATTCAGCACGTTGGCAGTACTGACTGATGGACTTTAGCTGTGATTTCCAATGACACCCGTGTATATTTTTAAACAAAGTATTAAACCAAGTGGTCAGCTGTCTGTCTCTTAAGAAAAGGCTGTTGGTGGCAGGGCAGGGTTGTCACTCAGCACTCTTGTCACTTTGCCTGTGTCTGTTTGTCTCTGAGCAGTTTCAGCGTTGTAAAACCCCCCCTCTCACAGTCAGTCACCATGAAAGATTTCCTCTCATATATCTTTTTTTGAGGAATGGGATTCCTGACTGACTGCTTATCTAGAAATTTCACTTTCTCGTATTGACTCAGTGCCTTCCTCCTGTCCTGAAAACGTTGCCTTTAGGAGACGCGAAGATAGTTCTGTTTCTGCACCAAAGTTTTCCTTGTCGTTCTGCACATTCTGGAAGCAGTGTATTTGCACTAGGGATAACTACAAAGAGAGGTCACTGGGTAATTGCAAAGAAATTACTAAAGGCTGCCTGGATGTTGACGACTTCCACTCATTAAGGCTTTGACAGGACTGACCTAACCACAGTGAAACAATTACTCTGTTGAGAGTAAAGCTAACAGTGCACCATATTTTATAAAATTTATATATGCTTCCTTAAAAACAAAACAGAAAACCCTCCAGGAAGTGTTAAATTGGAATAAATAAATACAGTGCCCACCATTCTGTGAAGGCCTCTGAGCATCACAGAGATTAAAGAAAGTTTCCTCTAAACCTTTGTTAGCTTTCACTTGATTAATTCATTTGGGTAGGAAAAAGTAGATTTTTTTTTTTTTTTCCTGGCCTTTGAATTTGGGTTGGGCAATTGCAATCTTTTAGCCTTTTTCTTGTCATTCTGGATGTTCCTGATAACTAAACATAGGCTTACAATGATTTTTCTTTTTCCTTTATCATTCACTAGTGTCACTTTTAACACTGTTCAGACTGGCCTTCTGCGGAATAGGAGCAAGTTTGCACAGCTTGGACATGTATGGAGTGGTTAGACTCAAAGCTGATGATGCACATGAGGGGTACAACAATGAGCTGTACTTGTGGTAACACTGCTTGAGCCCAGCATCATTGTATTTGGCTGCACATAAACAATAATTCATGTTTCTTGATATACATACATATGAGTTTGGAAAAATCCCCAGGACTGGCCTGAGAGGGCTGTTCTCCAGGCAAATGCAGTCAGGTTGTTATAGATCTAGTCAAATTTGTCCTTTTGCCAGGATCTCCTATGCTTCCACGGTAGATGCATCTTCCAGCTCTAAGCAGAGAGATCAAGTTATTCTCACCCAGCTCACTCTTCTCTTAGAGCCTCCTGCCAAAGTCAGTTTGTCCCGCCAAGCCTGAGTGCAGTCATCTTTTCCCATCATCTGTTGTCAGAGCCAGAAGGGCTCATGGGGCACTCTTGCAAAACGATGATTCCTTTCTCTTATGTCATTAGCTGAAGAAGAGGAGCTATTTCTAGAGGGTTGTCCTAGAGGGTAACTCTGCCAGACTGCCTTCCTTGCTAGCAAGGAAGGCAGCTTACTTTTAAGTGAAGTAAAAAGGCACGTCCACCAAATACAAATCGTGAGGCCTGCGCCTCTATTTGTTCGGACTCAGCAGTTTGAAGTGCCTGCAAACCCATCAGCCTTTCTCCTTCTCTCCAACATCATCCCAGCTGTTTCTTTGTCCCTAAACTTATGTTAAGCATCTGACAAGAAAGCAGCAGCCCTTTTGAGAAATGAAAGGGACTCGTTCCCCAACAACCATGTGATCGCAGGATAACTGAACCCCAATAAGAAGACACAATTCATTAAATTATCAGCTTTGGAAGAAGCCCACTTTGAAAATAACATGATAGGAGAAAAACAACATAGTTTTCTTGCTGTGCCATGCTCTGGCACTTGAACTAACAGGTGCAAGCAAAGAACCTAGTGACCTGCTGCACAGCACACAGGGTGAGCCCTGTTCCCACAGCAGATATCCGGCACAGCCATTCATTACTTCATGCGTTCACTGAAAACATTTTAAGAACCTACTTTTAATCCTCCCGCTACTCCAGGAGGGAAGCCAAGAAGTAATTTCTGGGCTATCCCATGGGGTGAGAGTCTTTGGAACAAGTAAAAGCGGCTGACGTAGGGTGTGGCAGAGCTTGCAAAGGAAACCACTACTTATGGAGAGATGCCACAGCAGCTTGGAGTGTCTCGCTCTATGCAAAATGTACTTGCTATGCTTATCTGTTGGCTGAGATGAGGAACTCTGAGAACCTGAAGCTCTGAAAAACTTTTAACTTCATGTTTACTTGCGTCTTCTCCCAGCAGGTTTAAGGAACAATTCTGGAATATGCTTCCTCCTTAATAGATTTTAACTAGCTTTATTTAAAAGGCAATTTGGCCTCCAAGTTGCAGTGAGGAAGAACGCAAATGTTGGTTGATGAGAAGCTCATCATGAGCCAGCAATGTGTGCTTGCAGCCCGGAAAGCCAACTGTACCCTGGGCTGCATCAAAAGAATCATGGCCATGAAGGGGAAGGAGATGATTCTCCCCCTCTGCTCTGCTCTCATGAGAGCCCACCTGAAGTACTGTGTTCAGCTCTGGGGCCCCCAGCACAAGAAGGACATGGACCTAGTAGAACGAGTCCAGAGGAGGGCCACAAGGATGAACACCTCTTCTATGAAGAAAGGCTGAGAGAGTTGGGGACGTTCAGCCTGGAGAAGAGAAGGCTCCTGGGAGACCTTATAGAGGCATTCCAGTACCTAAAGGGGGCCTACAGGAAAGCTGGGGGAGGGACTCTTTGTCAGGGGGTGGAGTGATAGGACAAGGGGTAATGGCTTTAAACTAAAAAAGTGTGGATTTAGATTAGATATAAGGAAGAAATCCTTTACTCTGAGGGCGGTGAGGCATTGGAACAGGTTTTCTAGAGAGGTTGTGGATGCCCCATTCCTGGAAGTGTTTAAGGCCAGGATAGATGATCTTTAAGGTGTCTTCAAACCAAACCATTCCATGATTCTGTGGTTCTATAAAAAAGCAGTATATTCTCCATGGGTATGCCAACAAAACTTGTATTGTTAGGCAGAAAATAAAAAAGGGTGAAATTAATTCAACTGAGAGCAACGTGTTTCTCTTTTGGACAAGAGGAAAATGAGGAAGTCACTTAGGAAAATGTGTAAGATAATTTTGCTAATTATATCTGAGCAATTTGTCTAAGGTTTAGCATTCTTCAACACGAGCAAGTGTAAAAAAAAAAAAAAGTAAGCAGGTTAAAAATTCACCGTTGTCTCTGAATTGTGTCAGTAGTTAGTTATCTTTGCCATTTTAAAATATCTCATTTCTAGTTTTAGTTTGTCTATCTTCAGCTTCTATTGGTTCTTGTTCACCTTTTGAGTGCTAGTTCAAATATTAATGCTTCACACATAAATAGCTTGTTTCCTCTGAAAAACACTACATTTGTTTGGCTTTAATTCTTGCATTCTCTTCATGGTTTTCCTCAGAGCACTCTGAGTGATAGAGATGAATTATACCAATTAGAATACTAAAATTGCTAAAAACACAGTAGTCACAGTATGGGTACGGAGGTGCCATGTTTGAATCCTTTCCTCCTGTTCTTTCCCTCCTCAGAATTAAAAGCAGCTTTTCCTTACAGCTTTCCCAATGAGACAATTTTATGGTAGCAGGCATTTGAGCTTGTGAAAACTTTGTACTTTATGACTCTGCTTTTTTGTTGTTCGTTTCCTTACTACAAGTTCAGCACATGACTTACTAAGGTACGTGCTCTGTACTTACTATTTAATATCTTTGATAGAAATTGTGGAATTTTTTGAAGTTTTCAGAAGAAATTTGTGAAATGGGTAATTTGGACTCTTTAGGAGAGTAGCTCTGTAACAAAGGATCGAACTATCACACTTCATTAATTGTACATATAGAGTCCTATGTTGTATGGAAAAATTTAGCCAGAGTGATGAGAACTAAGGCAATTTGCTTTAACTTTGACAACAGACAAAAATGTCTGCTATATTCCCATTATTTTCTCATCCCTTATAAATTGTGCCTGAGTAACTGTCTGCAATCTGTTGCTGATGTTGAGCTCCCTTAAGGGACTAAAGAGCCCAAAGGAGGATCCAGAGAAACCACAATATCAATTGTTTATGTATTAAAGCATGCCAGAATGATCTCATAATTGGTAGTACATGTCCCAATTGAAAAGAATTAATGGTAGCAGAATCTGCTCATTGATACAGTTTTACAGTCAAAAGATACCATAATAAGGATCAAAAGATACCATAATAAAAATCTAGCATAATTTCTTGCAGGTGATAGAACCACAGTTCATTCTGAATTAATTGCTACCCCAATTCAATTTCTGTGGTTGCAATACAGCATTTCTTTTAGCCTTTCTTTGTCCATTCTTGATTCTAAAATTTCTGTTGGTAAAGAATTCACCATTGTCTTTGATAAATTGTGTCAGTAGTTAGTTATCCTCACTGTTTAAAAATGTCTCATTTCTAGTCATAATTTGTCTATCCTTGACTTCCAGCCATTGGATCTCATTCAACTTCTGAGTGCTGGTTCAAATATTAACATTTCCTGCCTGCATGCATAGACTGACTAACTTGAAAAATACTAAATGTGTGGTCTTTAGTTTTTGCATTCCCTTCCTGGGTCGTCTCTGAGCACTCTTCAATTTTTCACAACTTGCTTGAGAATGGGAATTCCTGAACTGACCGGTCTTCTGTAGCAGCCACACCCGTAGCAAATACAGGAATAATTCACTGTTTCCACACACCATCAGTGTTGATACATCTGTGGATGATGTTAATTTCTTTAGCCTCATATTCACTCAGAGCTTGTATGGAGGTGCTGCTCTAGCGTGACATTGCATCCCCCAGTAGAACCTGCAGATAATGTTGGGTGTTCCTAATCCTAGATTTGACTCATATACTGAAGCTTGTAGTGCTTGCATGCAAACAGAACCACCAGTACTATTTTATGTTTCCATTCAGATCACTGATAAAATCATTAAGCAACATAGAGCTGAGTACCAGCCTTGGAAATCCAGTTAGTACTCACGCACTTTCTGAGGATTCCCTGTTTGCTAAATAACATTTTTGACATATTAGATACTCTTTATTCCCATTTCTGTTCTTTTTTTTTCCAGTATATGCTCTTTTGAACAGAGTCTATTTAATGATCTGTCTGCTTTGTTTGGACATGAAGAGCTACAGTTCCCAAATATGGTTTCTATTTACTTGTGTCCTGCTTATTCCATGTGTGCACACAAATCTTCTGGCCTGCAGGAAGTTTTCCAGGGTATTTTTCATTTGCAATTGCTGTTGTTTATATGCACAGATAGTCTTAAGAGATAAATGAGTATAAATGCAAGCATGTGTACATAAATAATGGCATTTTAAAATTTGTATTGGTGGTGTTTTTAAAAGTACATTCTTTAATTTTCAGCCAGATTAAGATGTGCTTGTATCTTTGCTTTGCATTTCATGTTTCTGCCAGGGTGAAATTATTACATAACTTAGTAAATACTGTGGTAACACATGGATGGCATTGAGCAGAACTCCATCATCTTAAATATCTTAAGATTTTATCAGACCAGACAAATCTTTTTTTCTTTAAATAGTATCTAATTTGTGTATGACAGTGCAGTGAGGCAAAGGATAACTGCTTCTCAGGAGGCAGACACAGCAACATCCTTATAAAATCTATTAATTAGATCAGTTGCTGCATTAGATCTTATGCTGCTGTGCTGGCCACAGGTCATCTTGTTGCCTTATGCGCTGAGAAAATTCCTTGTTGTGCAGCTAAGTATGGAAAGGAAAAAAAAGAGGAGAAAGCATGTCTATAAAGATGATTGACAGGACACTTCCCTTCCAAATGTAGATTCATTCATTGATGGCAGAGGAGAAAAGTGATTATTCATATTTAGTTCCAGACAGTGTCTTTTTTTTTTTTTTTTTCTTTCTTTCTTTCTTGAATCTCAGCAATAAATTTGCAAATCAAATAGTGGGAACCTAGGTGGTGCCATACCCAGGTGCTGAAGTGTAGTGGCATGTCTTGGTATTTTAAGGGGTTTCATCACTTTTATTTGTTATGTTTTCCGGAAATATTCGCAACATACTAGAGAGCACAGAGCCAGTGGAGAGGATGCTGTGCTTATGCTGAGAGGTTTTTTGTTTTTTTCCCCATGATTACCATGTTTTATGAAGCATGCACTTCTTTAGTAGGGTGAGGACTGGATAGGTGGGAATGGTTGCTTCTTTTCATTTTAAGTGTTTAGTGATACATGGTTGTGATGAGCCTGGGCTTAAAAGTCTCCAGTGAGGATGGAGGGACAAAGGTATGTGGGTGTATTCTCTACACGTTTGTTTTGTGGTTCCATAAATAGCCACTGCAGTGCATTGTTGCTGCCAACAAATGAGTCTGGCCTTTCTGAGCAAGCAATAGGGACGTAAGAATAGTATGCAACATGCAGAAGAGGTTTTATTTCCCATGTTTAACATGGGAGAACAGATTCAATAGGTACAAACAAATCCAAAACGAAATATTGCATAATCTTAGGTTTCGTATGTGATAATCCAGTTTGAATTCAGTTAGGAAGGGTGTAAGAGGGCAGGTGTAAGATTAGAAATCTTTACCTCTGCCAAATAGCAAGTTGGCTTTAACATAAAAACATCCATGAGAAGGAAGTGGAATTGTTTGGAGATAAGGCTTCAGTATTCTGGCAGCTTTGGTCTGCCTAATGTGTACTGCAAATACATTGCTCCGGGTACACGTGGACAGGGCAGATGAAGAATGAAGGAGTTCTGTGCTGTTTTAACAAAGTGACAGATTCAAAGCAATAATATACACCAAAGCAAGGTGATGTGCATCTGCAGGCCATCTCCTGCTGTGTGAGTAGCAGGTAGCATTGCTCTCACAGGTGATTGGCCTCTGTGCCACAAAGTACTTTTCAAATTTTCACTCCCTTTGATGCTTCTCCATGTCAACACCTTTCATTGCAATATCTGCAGCTATTCTGGAAATAATTTAAACATTGGGAAACCAGCAGTGCTAGCAAAAGTCCGTCGTTGGTCTCCTTGTTCTTAGTGGGCATTGAATTTGCACACCAGGGGGTGTGCAGGGAAAGGTGAGCTAGGATACCTCTTCTTTGTCGTGATGTTTTTGGCAATATTAAAGATGCAGCTGAGGAAGGAGAGGAGAAAACTGACAGCTAATCCAGGGGATTCCAGAAGCAGAGAACAGAAACAGGAGATGGCTCTGAAGAGTTTGGCACAGGATGCACTGGTCGGCTTCGGTGTTCTCCCAAGGCATCTGGTTGATTTTAGCAAAGTGCCAGCAGTTGACCTTCTTACTGATGCTAATTCATGAATTAATCTTTCTGGTTATGCTAGTGTCTCTTTTTGTTAGTGAATTCTTTGTTGTGAATGTTAGTACGCTCCAGCTCATTTATACAGGCAAGTCACATGAAAGTTGCAACAAAATAGCTAGGATATAAGCTTCAAGCACAACAGCTATTAGGAGTTATTCCACTTTGTTCATTCAGCAAGTTGCTCCGGAGAACCAGGACTCCCCATGCAGATAGGCCCTTCATTAAATGGGGAAAAAATTATTTATTGGCAACCTGATGACAACATTCAGCTTATAGAAATGTAATAAGCTATGAATAACTGTGCCTGTGTTTTAAAAAAAAAAAAAAAAAAAAAAAAAAAAAAAAAAAGACTGACCAGGAAGGGACAAATTCATTTACAGTCAAATTGTGAAACAATACAAGGTGCTTTTGTTTCGTGCTGCAACAGTTTGTGTACCAGAGTAAAATCTTTCTTGCATGATTTTCGTTGCTTAAGAGCACATATAGCACATTTAACAGGAAGTCATCAAGATACTCATTTAATTGACACAGATAAGAGCAGGCCAGATCCGTGATGGCAGAGTGCTTTATCAGCACTGCTGACTTTCCTAAAAAGGGGCCCTGTGCTGTGCCTGGCGTGACTGCAGCACAGCCAAACAGGCTTGTGCTGAGGCAATGGGCAGAAGCATTACTAATGCACTTCTTCCAGCGAGCCTGCTGACAGGAGCAAATATTAAACAGTTCAGCATACTGAAGCAGAGCCACTTCTCAGTTGACCTCTCTGTTTCTACTCCATGCCACTGCTTCCCGAGGCTGCAGCTGCCCACTGCTTTTGTGTTTAAGACACAGAATGCTCCTGCCTCCTGCCGAGAAAGGTCAAGATCTTTTAGGCATCCCTGCAAAAAGTCTGATATCCTCCTTCTGACCCTGGAGTGTCTGCTGCTTCTCCAGAAAGCTGACGTGGCTCGCACATAGTTCATATTACCTACATCTGTATGGAAGTCATAAGCATACAGATACTTAGCTCTTGTCGCAGTTTTCACCCAAACCAGTGCCAGTCTTCCCTGGCCTAAGGTTGAAGGTGCGTGTGCTTTTAATATTGGCTTGAATTTTAGAAGATTGTCATGTATGGCTCTGTGGGAATTAGCCATTAGGTTTTTATTGCCTAAAATGTTGACAGGCTCCATTCTCTTCTGCCCCTTCATCAGTTTGGGATTCTCCCTTTTTCCCTCTCACAATGGTAATGTCGTTCACAGCTAGGGCAGCAGCAGAAGTGTGTGTCTGATGCTGGAGGAAGCTGATGATGATTCCTTAGATGTTCTGGGCAGCTGAAGTGTGGAGGTTAAAGATAAAACTTTGTTTATGAGCCCTCGGTATCCATAAAAAGTTTCAGTGCAAGACCTTCTTACAGATTTCGTACTGTGTGTTTTCCAAGACTGCTGTGGTATAAAAAAAAAAAAAACACTGTAAAGTGGCACATCATTGTGTAGTGTTCTTTTGGTATCACAGTTCCCAGCCCCAAATCTCTACTAAATAAAATGTTGAGGGTGGGCCACCCTCAGGGAACATCAACAAAGTAAGTAAAAAAAGTAAAGAAAAGAATGGTAAAAAGGAATTCTCATATGTTCCTCCTCCCGGAGCATCTGGATTGATCAGCTTACTACTGCGTAAACCACTTGAACCCCAGTAGTGCTTACTGCAAGGCAAAGGGGTGGTGAAATCGCAGTCCCTGTAGACATACAACGTGGCAAAGGTGGCTCGGTGTGTGCTGAGTGCTGGTCCCACGGGCATCCTGCCCTCCCTGGGGACAGCGGTGCCGCTGCAGTCAGGTTGTGGGCTCTTGGTTGTCCCCCCTGGGGGACATTTACCCAGACAAGGTGTGTGGGGGTCCCGGTTACTAGAAGCGATGCACGAGACCTCGTGCGGTGTTTTTGCGCAAAGGTCTCCTGTGGGCATGAGGCTGCGGCTCGTGGCGTTTCTCGCACGTTGAAAACAGCTCCACACCACCTCCGCTCCGCCTCGCCTTCCCCTCCCGGAGCCCTACCTGCCCCCGGGGAAGGGCTGGAGCCATCCTCCCCCTGCCCCTCGGCAGCGGGGCGGGTCGCCCTGAGCTCCCACCCGCGGCCCCTCGCTCCTCCCCGGGGCCGGGCAGCGCCGCCGGCTCCCCGAGGCGAGGCGAGGCGCTGCGGGCGAGCAGAGCACAGCACAGCACCGCACAGCAGAGCAGCGCAGAGCACAGCAGCAGCGGCTCCATGGCCAGCATGGCCTGCGAAGTCATGCCCCTGCAGAGGTACGTGGCTCCCATCCCCGCAGCGGTGGAGCCGGGCTCCGCGCCCAGGGCGCACGGTGCTTTATCGGGGAGCCGGGCGGGGGGCGGCCGTGCGGAGACGGGGGTCGGGGCCGGGTGTCCGCCGGCTCCCTGAGGGGTCTGCCCTTGCCTGGGAAGCGCGGCGGCGAGGGTTAGTTTGCAGCAGCAGGGGCTGTTTTGTTTCCGCGGTGCCGAGACACGCCTCTCCCCAGCACCAGCTGCCAGCGCCTACCTGTGCTGGCATGTGCCCCTGCCACAGCATCGCGGGGGGGCTGCAGCGAGCCTGGAAATGGCACGGCACAAACGCAGGGGTACGCCTACACGGTCCTCGTACCGAGTCATTATTATTTATTTATTCTTTATTGCTCCTTCAGTTCTCAAAATTACGCATGCCTCCTTATCCGTACTGCGTTGGAGCCAATACCGATCTTTATGTAATCCGCGAAACAATAAACAACTCGGTGTGCCTTTTCAGCACCACGGCGGTGCTGCTTCAGCAGAAGCTGGGAAGTTGCTGTTTACTCGGACGCAGCAAAATCAGAACTGAAATTGCTGTCCAAACTGTTACCGTCGTGATGTAGCAGGGTGTCCTCCGCAGGGGGATGCAGGGGAGGTCTGTTTTGCAGGAATGCAGTTGCAAGGTTCCATGTTGATGACTGCAGAGAAGCAGAAATACGGTTTGAATGTCTTAAAGAAGTAGTCATAGCACATCGTTTCTATTTGAAGGAACAGCCTCACATAGTATTTTTAACCTTTTTGTGTTCCGGAGGATCTGCCTATCATGGCCAAAGTCAGAACAAGTGGTTCTTACTGCACTCCTGCCTACACGTATTCACCCCAGGGGAAGATAGGTTTCATGGGGTAGCCTTACCTAGACCCCCTGTTGTTGTTTTTTTCTTTGTTTGTTTGTTTGTTTTGGTTAAAAGGACTAACTCGCAATCAGTTAGAAATGCACTCTGTACTTTGAAGATTTTTCTTAAAACTCCCATTAAACATAGAGCACTGTACAGTATCATATGAATTCTGCAGTTAGAAATATTTACAAATTTCTGTATTCTTTGCTCTTTGATTTATTTTTAGTATACATACACCATACTTTTAGCAGCTCATTTCCTATGGAGGTAGGGGCAGGTAAACACAGACTCCCAAATCCCTTTACAGTGTTCTCCAGGTTGCACCTATTTTCCCTGTTCTTTTCCTTTGAACATTGTCTCCTCCCTTCTTAGTGCATGTTTCTTGCTGACGAGGAGGGTCATTCTGGCTTTATGGATTTCCTTCTGCTAAAGGAAAGGTGATCTCTGCCAGTTGTTGTGGTTCCCCTGAGGCACACAGGATACTCCAGCTGAGGGTGTTGGCAACTGGCAGTGCTGCCTGCGTCTAAAGCCTCCAGGTGCCGCTGCTTAGGACATGTGCCCAAGCTGTAAGCATCCATCCAGCCCTTTCAGGAAAGTGAATGTGCTGTCAGCAGTAATCATGCTTGGTGCCCTTCCTGTGCGGGTCAGCTCCCTGGTGTCAGTGCCCTCTGGGCACCGTGCTCTCAGCCACAAGCTGGCTGTGCTGTGCCTGCCACAGGAACCCTTGTGCTGAAGTGCTGCGACTGCACCTCTGCGTGGTTGGTGTGTGAAGGTTGGGGAAGGTGGGAATGCTGCTGTTTAAGCAGCTGCGGTGATAAAATGTTACTTGTCATGAGAATGGCCAAGTATTATATCTACCCTGGATGTAGAAGATAAGCCTGTCTTCAAAAAAAATCATATAATGGGCTTGCATAGAGCCGTATGTACTATACTGTGTCATTTTATTCTATATATAGATGTCTGTGGAATGGCACATGAAAGGATATGGTGGCCTGCTGCAAGGGAGTGACAATAGGGACTTCAGGGTTATGTTTCATTGCATGGGAAGAGACAGAAGGCCAAATGTGTTGATCCCTGTGCTGCACTATGTGCTGCCTTGCCCAAAGGGCGCTTGTAAATGGCACGCTGGTTGCAGTCGTCATTTTCCAACAACCTGTCCACCAGCGATTGTCTCTTTTATTACTGTTAATCTGTTTTCTGAACAGCATGAGCTTAGTTTAATAACGTAGGTTCCTAGTTAGAGCATTACTAATACTACTCAAGTATGTTTGAATTCATTTCCTCTAGCTCCGTGTGCTGCACATTTAACAAAAGTCGTGTGAAGCTGAAACCTGTGCCCGCCTTCGCCAATTGCAGCTGTCAGTTTCCATAGGAGATAAGAAATCAAAGTACACACTTAGGCCTTGTTTGTGATCAGTGGCCTCCTTTGCTTTGCACTTTGCTGAAACAAATCAACAATGAGCAAAAAAGAAGCCATCACAAATATTTTTAGATGCATATCTGATGGAGCAGTCACACTCCCTTCTATTTCTAATCTGTACAGCAGCAGTTCTCTGCATGGACTGTCTCACTTGCAGCCACATTGGGTTTGTTTAATTTACATTACTAGCTTGTTTCCTTGGAGTCTTTCACAAATACCAAATATTTTAGCCACATTTCTGTTCCACTGCATTTTCTTCCCTTTTTTTTTTTTTTTTTTTTTTTTTTTTTTTTTTTTTACTGGCGGCCTTGTTCTCTTTAACAGATTAGTGAGTGCTTCTGTGTGTAAAGTTGTATTGTAAATAAGTCTGATCCTTTGGACTTTGTTATCACTTTCCATCCAAGGTAGCTGGAGTGTTTCACAAACACTATTGAAGTATGTTCTGGAACATCTCCCTCTGGGGGTAGGGAAGATTTATCAGGTGTGTTTGTTTTTGTTTTTTCACTAGTCAGGAATTAAGAGAAATTCAAGCCTGTAGTCCTTGTCTTCCTGAATTCGTAGTCATAGCCTATCTCAAAATGTTATATAAATTTTTGGCCTTCCAGGCTCGCATTTGATCCGTTGAGTGCTCTGTCTTCTCACAGCTTTGACTTTGATGCATGTAGAAGCATGTGGAAGTTTTCCTGGGTACCACAAAGCGGGCAGCAGAGGGGCCTCTGACTGAAAAAGGAAACTGACGTGGACGTTTTCTTTGGTGTCTCACGGTGTCTACCTGATTAAGCAAGAAAATGTGAATATTTATTGAAAAGCTGGGCTCCTAGATAACTTTATTTGAAGCCTGCAAGCTCTTAACAAACAATCCTGAAACAGAAATTGCTGGTTACCTGGTAACAGTCCTTCATGATTATAATGCAACAGGTATGCGTGCATTATGCAACTTCACCCTGTTACATTCTGTGAAAAGGTGAGACTTGGGCTGGTACACGTCTTCTGCCTCTTTCTGACCCATTTTCTAGTTTTATCCTAGTAAGGACTGTTGCCAAGCCACAACTAGAAGAAAAGACGCTGCCCTGGCTTTCATAATAAGCCCCAACTAGTTTTAGAAGTAAAACAACAAAAGCAGGCTGTTTAACATTGACGTCATTTTATAAAAAGATAAACATATTTGCAATCCAGGAGGATAGCAAGTAGAAAATAATTATACAAAATTAAACTGTCGAGGGTTCTCTTGGATTCAGATATGTGAATATAAAAGTAAAGTCAGCCTCTTGCTTGCAGTGGCATTTATCAGCTGGAAGTTTCGCCCATTAAATCTTACTGTGGGGTAGCCTGTACTTCCCTGATGTTTCTTTAAAGTGGGAGGACATTTGTAAAATGTCTTTAGTGTATCTTTTTTTTTTTTTTTTTTTTTTTTCAGTTCAGGCTTTTTGCCCTAATCTTGCTGCCCTCTCACATACAGGCTGCACAGAGTTATGCCTGTGGATAATGCAGTATATTCCCAGTATGGCTGTACTGAATGTCAGCTTTTCTTAGAATTAAAAGGCTTGGGTACTCATGCTTTAACCTTTGCTGTGGCAAACAGAATAATAAATAGTACATGCTCCTCAGACGTGTGACGGAGTACTCCTTCATATTCACCTCCGTTTATCCATATAAAATAGTAATATTGACATGGTGAAAGCCAGTTAGAACAGGCCACAGAAGCCCATGCTTTTTGGAAGATTAGTGGGGAACTTTCTCTCAGAGAGGTCACTTCCTACTGCCCTGAAGTCATGTTGCTCCACGCTACGATCTCTCTGGCTTAAGACATAACTCAGTTGAGACCTCTAGGAAAAACATTGATTAAAGAAGTTTGGGGAAAATGGAAGGATCCTTTGGAGATTAGTATTAAAATCAGCACCAATCCACCCCCATGTGAGTTATTCAAGACGTTTTGCAGTGTATGCAAGTTCAGAATTAAATATATTGGTTTTTAAGTCTAATATTTGACATTTGACTCATTTAATGAGTAGCTTAAGCAGGTACTTAAGCACGAGTGTAACTTTATTCCATGTTTTAAAACATGGTTGGGCATAAATGTAATTATTGGAAGACTGGAGATAAATATCAGAAAAGATGCTTTTTTTTGAACATAAAAGTTACTCTTTAGGTCAAATGAAAATGTTTTCATGGAAATAACTCTCACAGAGAAATGGCTATTAAACGTATGTTTGGTTGTGCTATCCAGCAGTTCCTATATAGGGCATTCCTCTTTCTCTGATTAAGGGTATAGAGCAAGGGGGGCATTGCTCAACAATAGATGATAAATGCTGGTTTTAATGATGACCAATGTATCACCACAGTGTTAATGTGTTAGATTAGATTTATGGTTATTCTTTCATTAAGGGCAATATTATTTCTTCTTTTGCCTGACATACTTTAACACTTGCTTTATTTGAAGGAAGGAACTTATATTGCCTGCTATTTCTCACATGCACAAACATTACCTTTTACCCACTGCTGTTAAGGACAAACTATGAGTAAATCACTCTGCTGAGAAATTAAGTATGCAATACATTTTCATGACAGTTTCAGTCTTGCATTTGTCACAAGTTTGAAATAACTTTTATGGGGAAGTAACTCAGGGAAGAAAAAGAATTGTTGAAAAATGCATGACTAAGTCAGGAAATTCAGCAAAAAGCACTACTTTGGCCTCCGAATCGTGTATTCCTTGAAGCTGTTTTTAGTGCCACTAATGTTGATATTAGTAAATCAATAATATTATTAAAATCCTTTTCAATTGCAATAATGGCATGTCTTTTAATGCAAGATGGCATTATGGTTCTGAATGGTAAGAAGAAAAGAGGGCAAAAAGTCTTAACAAGCCACCCAAGCTTAGCCTTTCTTTCTCTCCACCCAGAAGCTGCATCAACTTTTTATACTCTTAGTAATTTGACGCTACTGAATTTTCAGTGGCTTTTTGTTTGACTGTGTTGAAATTAGAAGCAGAAATCTCATTGCCTGAAAAAAAAAAAGTATTCTCACTAAAAAATAATTAATTTCTTTTGAAGTCCAGAATAGATGGTGGTGCAATAGAAAGAGCCATTCCTTTATCTAAGTTTTGAGGGCAGAACAAATAGAGCCTATGGCAAGGCTACGTGAAAACATGACCTTGGCTAGCAGCATGATCCCGCCAGTGTGGCGACCCTTCATCTCTGGTGCAAAATGTTGACACTTGAGTCAAAGTACATTTTCATGACTGTACAAAATAACACATTATTTTAAGCAACGAAATGTCCCATTTAACTTTCGGAAAGAGATGCGCAGTAGGAAAGCAGTGTTTGCTTTACAATGAAGTAATGCAGTGCCAGGAAACCAGGACAGAAGCACTCCTGATAATTAAGAACAAATAAAACAGGACTATTAAAACCCTTTTTTTTTTAAAAAAAAAAAAAAAAAAAAAAAAAAAAAGTGTTTTTTTTTTTTAATTAAAAAAAAAAAGTGGTTTATAAAAAGTCAATAATAAGTCAGTAGTTTATAGAAAGTCAATAAGGCCCTCTCCAAACACTGTACTTGTAAAGCTGTATGAGTGATGTGGGAAGGGAAGTCCACTGATGTCTGTTTCAGAGACAGGTTTGGTGGCCCTAAATCTTTAAGACTTGGCTCTCAGCAGGTCAAACAGCCTTGTTTGGGACTGAGCTCTTTGGGAAGGGCCCAGAGCCACTCTCTGACCTGTGGTGAGAGTTCAAGCCAGCAAGGGGGCTGGAGCAGAGTAGTGCTGGGGTATCCCATATGCATGTAAATAAATCAGGAACTATCAGTCTAAATGGGTGTTTTACAGCTTCAGCTCTGGAGTGAGCTGAACTCTCTTACTCTTTGGGAAGGTCATTATGAGACACACACACACAAAAAAAGGAAAACACTCATTTCATATTTGAGAATGTGATGGTGTGGTGGATGGTTGCCTGCAACACTCCAGTTACAAAAGGGAGGGGGGAAAAAAAAGGTAGCGGTGGTTCCGTGTTGAAAATTTGTTGTTTAACCATTAGACTTCACTGAAGCTTTCATGTTTCCATCTTTAGAGACACAAAGGCTGCCTTGCATGAGTGATGTAAAATATATGTGCATTAAAATACTAAGTCGTGCCAAACTAACTAGGGGTGAGAGTGGCATTCTTTCCAGTCTGACAAACTTTTCTGTTAGCTCTCTGGGGATCACAAATACAATGAACACCAGTACTAAAATAAAGTTACAAAGAAAAAAGGTTGGTTGGTTTGTTTGTTTGTTTTTTTCCACTTTAGCAAGTTTTTTTTTTGTCTTGTTTTTGTTTGTTTGTTTGTTTTTCAAGAAATCTGTTTTAAAAGAGCGCCAGATTTTTAGGTATCCACAGGAGTATGAGAAATTGCTCTCCCAGGCATTACATGAAGAGCAGTTTCTGTTTAATCCCTTCATTTAGCAGAGCTATATATGTGTCTGAGAAGAAAGAGATGGCTATATTTGGTCCTCACCTGCTTGGCCAGGTTATCAGTGGCATTTGATTAAATATCTCTTTTGTTTTGGTTTTTAATTATTGTATCCTTTCTCAAGTATATTCAGTGACTTCTGACCATGAAACAATATGTAAAACATAGACAAAACTTTGAGGGTATAAAAATATATAATTTGTTATTAAACCTGCTTGCCAAATGGGTAACTTCTTTCCTGGGTAGAAATCTAGACTGTATAGGAGATGCACTTTGGAATGACTTGTCTCTTCCTTATTGTGGACAACTGACTTGTTTTGCCAGGTTGCTGTGCCAGGTATGAAATTCTTTCTGCAAAGGTCCCTTTAACCAAAGAGGAAATATGGAGCATAAGTAAAGTGCAGGTGAACGTATAGCATATCTTAATGACAGCATTTCCTTTAGAAAGGATGTAATATGTGGTGGAAAGGGCTTCCTAGCAATACTAATAAACCCCCTTCAGTGCAAGGTGTTTTAAAAATGAGCAAGCAGTTGTTTTTTAATAAGCATAGTGTGAGTGATAGTGAGTAAGAGTCCTGCGTGGAAGGTTTTAAACCAACTTCTACCCTGTTTATTGTGTAATAGCAACTAATGATCACTTATGATTCATATCTTGTACATTCTTGCTTGCTTGCCTGTCTCTTCTATGTCACAGATCATGTGATGAGGTGTATAAAGGTTTAAAACCTTTCACACAATTTCTATTTCTTTCATTAAACTGTGCTTTTGTGCATAACATAAGCACAGCAGTGTATTATCTTACCAATACTTAAGACTTTCATAAAGTATTTTAATCAAAATAGAATCCTTGTGTGCTCTGTGAGTGCAGTAGGGCCATCTAACGTCTCACTTGAGGGATTCAGAACTATTTGAAATAGCTGGTTCAAATCTGTTCATAATTTACACAGCTCTCATCTTCCGTCTTGCATAGGTGAGTTGACAAAGGTGCATGAAGTTAGGGAAAGATGCTTCGAGTATGTTGTTGCTAATGATTGGGAAGGGGGAAATGGATAACCTGCTTTGCTCAGATGCAGATCTTTTAAAGTTAAAAGATTTTATGTTTTTTCAAAAGTCTCTGCTCCACGGTGGTTAGCTTGGATCTCTTCATCCCAGACGCAGCTACATATCCATGCTGCATATGTAAAAACATAAAGTACTACAGGATAAAAGAGATTATACACAGCTGTAATCATTGTTAACTATGTGAAATTTTGAAATGTGGTAAGCTAAATGAAATCAATATTTGGTTTCTGTCTTCTATAGCGTTTCTTTCTTCCTCATTCCCAACCCCCAGCTAATATTCTTAAAAGCTTTTTTCTCATTCCTCACTTGGTTTGTGTGAACGGATAATGATTTTTTGTACAGATGTATAACACTTAAACTTGTGGAATAGTGATCATATCATAGTTACTGTAAAAAAAAAAAGGAAGTGCATGAGATTTCGGAGTCTGGTGAATACTACTACTACATATGGTCTGTTGTGGCTACCAGTTGGGAGTATGGATATAAGAAAGTTATTTGGGCTTTTTCAGTATCACAGTGCTTCTGTGACCTCAAAGTTACTTGCAAATCATGAGATAAGGAAAAGAGAGGATGTTTGCTGTGGATTTGACAACTGCCACTTGTACGTGAAACAGCATTTTGTGTTGTCATTTGAAGTTGTGCTGCTGCACAGAGATCCTGATGGCACTGCGGACTCTTCTCCACACACAGTTTATTTTTCATGTTTTGTGTGTGCCATTGGGACTTGCCCATGTTCAGTTTATAAGGTCAGCCCTTATGTCATAAACTTTCTTAATAAGTGCTGTATTAAAAAGAGTATTCTGCAAATTCTAAATAAGGAAATCAACTGAAGCCTATGAACTGTGAGGTAGTGGATGCTGTCGGAGGGGAGTCCGTCCCTGGAAGAGATTCTTACCCAAGCGCTCACTGCAGGTTGCCTTCTGGAAAGCAGCCCTGAGGGACCTTTCCACGTGTCTTCGCTTTTCCTAGGCTGTCTGAAAGCTGTAACTGTTCCTCACAAAGACCCTCTGGGTGTACCTCAGTTCACAGGCAGCTTCTGCACTGCCTCGCGGGCTGCGGGCAGGAGCCTTTGGCCTGCTTCACGCACCTCCACAGGCCCGCTCGGTTTGACAGCGCAGGAGGGCTCCCACAGCAGCAGCCGCCTGCAGCTCGAGCAGCCAAAGGGAGACTTGTGCAAGTGGCACCACGGTTTCCAGCAGCAGCCACGATCTCGGTCTCCTCAGGGAGCTGCAGGAAACTGCCCAGTCACTGTTGTGTTACAGAGGCGCAGTAAGCCTTGGCAGACCACACTGAGTTGAGAAGCCGCTTCTCTTCCTTCCTCTCTGTGGTGTTTTGTGTTCCCCTTCAATCTGTGTTTCAGGCTCCCTGCGGGCTGCCAGGGTGACGTGTGCTGTCACAGTGAGTGGGGCAGTCTTTTCTGTAGGGGATTCCAGCTGTCTCTGTACGACTTTCTGTATGCTGTAGCTGGGAGTTGGAGCGATGCAGAGGTAACCCCTGTGAGGTTTCTGCTCCGCTCGCTTGCTTGTGCTCCATCTGTCCGCCTTCCCGGTCTTCCCGATTCCTTGCCTCCTCCCTTCCCCCTGGATAAATTTGGTGTTCGTATTTGTGGAGCTGTTATAACATTGTCAGAGTTCAAAACAAGCCACAGTGAAGCCTGCCTCTGGCTATGCTCGCTGTAAGAGCACAGCGCTCACCTGGCTCCGGGCCAGCTGCAGCTCGTCTTGCTTCGCCAGCTTCCTTCTGACTCCAGCGCAAGCTGCAGAACGGGGGTGTGATTATTTGACCTCCTAGCTACGAAACCCACGGTGGTGGCCCTTTGGCTTTTATTCTGCGCTTAGAGAAGCTATTTCTAAACTGATAAATAAAATTCTGAAGCTGAGTTCATCTTACCCAGAGCATTTCTGACTATTCTCTCATCCTCTGAATATGCTTCAAAATGATGAGCACCTTCAAAGCATGCCAGTGCCCTGGACCTCCCAGTTGATGTCAGTTACTGACTGCTCATGGTAAATTGCAGGGCTCTGGTGGAGTCCCAGACTTCTAAAGCAGCAGCAAAACAGTAGGGAAATGGGTGGTTTCCAGTGCCTGTGAAATGTTATTCTTTCTGTTTTTGTATGAAGTAATTTATGCAGCTTCCCGTCTTTTTTCTTCCTTTCTCCCAAACTTACTGTGCTCTTCAGACCCAATTAAAAGTCCTTTGGGGACAGATCGACCTCAGTGGCATTTCCTGTGTGCTTAGAGGAAGGCAAGTTTCCTGCTCTGAAGAGCTACAAGGGCTAAATGCCCTGTAAGTCCAGCCATTTGTTTGGTTGGAACGACTAGGTGAAATTTGTTTGTACCCCTTTTTATAACAGAATGGTCTAAAATTGACTTAATCCCCTACACCTTAAGCTTTAGCACATCAGCAACTCATCCTCGCCCTTGTGCCAGCACAGGCATGTGTGGCTGCAGGATGAGCCGGATCAGGGAGTTGATCTGTCTACAGACTGACCTGGCCACACAAGAAGTGGTTGCTTCAGACAGAGCAGTTGACCACTGAAATACTTTTTTGGCAGCAGAGCTCTGTGCCAGCCAGTTGCAACCCTTGATCTCATGCCTAAGATATGCATTCTCAAGTCTGCAAGTAACATACTTTTCTCTTCAGATCCATTCAATTTTATACAGATGTGACTTGCCACAGTCAGACCTGTGTCTTGGTCATTTCACACCTCTACATTTGAGCCAGATTGCAGCGGCATCAAATCAGCTTTCAACAGCAACAGCGATACCAGGGAATTCTTAGCTGTATACATACAGCCATCGCTGCTTCTTTGGTTGAGAGACCTCAATATGTCTTTTTTTTTTTTATTCTTAACCTTTACTAGGTAGGCAGGTTGTCTAATTCTTGAGCAGCAGACAGCGAAAGGCTCGGGTGGTTTCTCCTGGCAGAAATGCTTTATTGTTGCTATGGGAATAGGCTGTGCACAGCCGCTGAGCTGGAGCGACTTCTGACCGTGTAGCAGTGGAACTGTTACACGTCTGTGAACACTGAGAAGTAAATCTGTTTCACTTTTATTATCTCTTTTATTTACTTCACTTTTATAATCACTTTTTTTTTTTTCAGACTGAATGTCTTGCTGTAAATGAACTGCAGAAACAAGACAGAGCTGCATACTAACTTTAATTTTTGTTTGTTTGTTTTTAGCTCCCAAGAAGATGAGCGGCCTATGTCACCCTTCTATGTGAGGTATTTACTCATTTATTTTAACGTATTTCTCTGAGCAGGATTGCCTTGTTATTAGAATTAAATATGCAGAGCGATTCCAGAAAGTCTGCACAGACTAATCAAACTGAAGGTTAATGTTAAGTTGATAACTATTGCTCAGCTAGTGGGATGACCGAGACTTCAGAGAGACAAAAATAATGTCAGCAGACTTTGTATTTAAAGGCAAGGTTAAAGTTTTTGTGCCAGTCTTGTCAATTCTTAATTAGAAGATGGGCTTTTGTTTCCTGTTCTCTTCATTTCATTAAGCAGTTTAGATGCCTGTTTTAAGTAGCTTATAATCTGTGGGCGCAGGAGAGATTTTTGCCACGAGCTTTGAGGAACTGGCATCATGTGCTGGTCAGAAAGAAACCAGAAACCAGATGGTGAGTCAGCAGCCCATCCAGCAACCGCTCCTCTGATGCAGCCCAGCCAGCCCAGAAAAGCAGGAGAGGGCCTGGGTCCAGAGTGTGCCTGCCCGGAGGGAATGGCAGCCTGACTGCATTTGAACAAATCGTGTTTCTTGTTTTGCCAGCTGGAGGGCAAAGTCACTGCTTATAAAAGTGGCCTAATTCTGTTGACATCAGTGAAAGTTTGCTCTGCTTACTTCAGTAGCCAACTCAGTCCCAGTGCTTTCATTTCTGTTTAGTGAAAGTCCAAGAGCCAGGGCAATTAACAGTGAAGGGATGTAGAGGAAGAACAGCCAGATATTATAATTGGGTTCTTCTAACTGGAGTTTAAACAAATAAAAAGTCCCTGCGGTGCTTTTTATGAGAGCAGTGAGATTGGTAATTCTTACAGTGACCTCTTATTTGTTAATTCTCTTGCATGTATTCCTTTTTATCTATGTAGCTTGGGCTCATTTGTGGAGATTTTTTGTGACAGAAACTACAGAAAATGTGCATTTCGTGAGTGCTCTTAATGTGGAGACTTGCATTAAAACTGCAGAAATGTGTGTCAGTGAACTGTTTATGGACTAGCCTGGTTGCATAGTATTGTCTGCCTTCCTGATAAAGCACCGTCATTCCCTGCAGTGTATTTGTGCAGAGGTTAATTAATCTGTGCTTCAGAAACTCCAAACCATCCAAGCAGGCTCTGCTTTTGCCTTTTGGAGATAATTTCCTAGCTGCATAGATCACTCTGTCACGTTTTACCCAGTTTAGATTCTCATCCTGACTTTCAACTGAGAATAGTCCCCATATTTTTTTTTCCTTTCTTGCAGTATATGTCCTTCAGATATTTGTAGGCTTTCACTACATGTCCATCTGCCTTACTGCATAAAATTGTCCTCCTGATTTTTTTCCTGGATCATGGAAAAATGACCCAGGAAGGGATCTTTTCAACAGTCAAGAGTAATCAGAGATGGATAGTGAAGTGGCTAGTAAGAGCAGAAAGGGAGCAGCACACCTCGCAAGTGAGGCTTCAGGCCAAGCTCGCATCTTTTCTAACACTGCTGAGATGCAATTACTTGTAAATAAAGCTAGCAGCTTGCAAATTTTGCTTCTATCTACCACAAGTAAGAAATGTATACGCCTGAGGTGAGTTGCCAGGTGCAGTTAGTTTGGCAGGGTAGCCAGTTCTGTTTGGGCAATTCATGCTATAGAATAACTATAGAGTGACTTGAGAACTTGTGTGTATGGCATGGATTTTCTGTGCCACTTTGAATGTTGAATGATGGTCACATCTATTTGTGCTGCTACCAGCCACACTTACATAGTCTGAAATATTGTTCAAGTGTCATGAACAGGTGAATCAACTTCAAGTGAATCAGGAGGGTGTGTATAGAGCCGGAGTTAGGCCACTGCCCTGTTTATACAGTAACTTCATATAGATAATTATGCAATAATTTAATTAAGTGGAAACGAGCACAAATGCTCTTGTTCAAATGGTAACAATAACACAAATGCTTTAAGTCTTCAAGTCAGAACTGTCAGGATGCCACCAATACACTATTTTTTTTAAATTGCACTTTTTTAGGGTTCTGGATTGGTCTTTTGGTGTTCTGGTAGGTTTGATTTGGGGGGAGGGGAAGGTTGGTTGTTTGGGGGGGGGGCAGGGATAGGTAATTAACAAGTATAGAACTAATCATCACTCTTGCTCTGTAAGGATACAAAGAATCATTAAAGGCGCAAAAGTGGTAAATGAGGCAAAATGTGATCTAAGTTTATCAAGAGAGGTGATACAAGCACAATCAAATTATTTTTGAAAAGTCTTTCCATAGAGAGGAAGAAAAAAACTATATATCATCCAATTTGAGCAAAATGCTTTATATCATGCCATCTGTATAGAGAAAAAGGCCTTAATCTAAGAACATAAAGATGGGCAGGGAAGGGTTCAGATCTATAGGTCTTTTTCCTACAAGAGGAAAGAGATTGCTTGTGGAGTTCCTTAAGTGTGCTGGAATATTTTTTTTTCTTTAATAGTTACTGGTGTAAAACAAACAAACAAACAAACATGGTCATGAATTTCACTTAAAGCAGAAATTTGTGGATGTATAAAGTACATTTTTACAGTAGACTTGGGAGAGGTAGGAATACCCTTTTACAAGACTCAGATGAGGCCCCATAAGATTTCAGTAACTTGTGTTCAAATGGCGTTAGGTTTGTAAAGACGGTTAAAAAGCAAGCAAAAACTGTTACAAAATGGAGAAAAGAGCAGGGAGGGCCTATTTACCATAAGAAACAAACTAGAGTGCATGTATTTCACCTGTATTTTAGACAAAGAGAAGGATTGTTTTCTTAAGTATGTGAGGAAAAAAAATTGATACAATCAGGCAATTAATAAATTTAGGCAAGTAATGAGAAATTTTGTAGCTGAATCCTTCTCTTACTAGGCATTTGGACGATGAGGTGGGTTTGATCAGCGTGCAAGGTGGTTTTCTCTGAGTTCTGTGGTTTTATTCATTCCCTGACTGTTGAGCAGGTTTGTCCTTTCCTTTTCTGTATTCCCTGGTAAGACAATTTGTTTACTCAGCTATACTTAGTACCAGGCAAGGAGATTTCTGCTGTGTTGAAAGAAGAGGAAAACCTTGCTGGATGATTGATTGTTCTATGGAGTCGTGCCTGAAGGGCATCTATGTTCCAAAAGTTTTGTAATGAAGCCTTGTGAGAAAGGGAGTTGAGAGAGTTATATAAGGAGCCATGTTATGGATTTTTTAATTCTGTTAGAAAAATCTGAATGCCAGCTATACTGAGTAATCTGTACTGAGAAGCAGTGTGCAGTTTCAGGTAATTAAACAGCATCTGGCAAAGGCGATTAATTCCCTGTGAGCACACTTTTGCTCAACATGTGCAATGAGTTTTTAAAAGACAGAGAATCTACAGGCATTCTTTGTGCTCGAGGATCTGCTTTAGATTTGATATGAGTCACGTAGATGGTTCCAGAGTAGTTTCCTAATAAGTATAACCTGAGATAAGCCAGAGTGATATTAAAGGGGAAAAGGACAGAAGCTTTGATGTATTATGGAGCTTTCTTGTTGATATGTAAAGCATTAAACTGGAATTGGGATGAGAGCTGATGTCACAAGCAGTGTCAAAATTGCATTTGACACCCTCAAGTTCAGGGCAAGGCATTGACGTAAAACAGTTTCACCTGTTTTAGTACTTCTTTTCTCTGGCAGTACTAATATCCTGTTAGAAGCATTTAATGCAGCTGCCTGTTTACCCTTTTAACAGTTGTTGTATGAGACAACAACTTTTACATAATACAAGTCAAGCATTGGTGGTATATTGGGTGAGATGTTTTACTGTATTTGCTCTCAGGTCCATTTTCTGAAGAAACAGAAACAACTAGTTGTAGATCTAGTGTCTGCTCAGAAAGGTGCTTGACTTCCTTTAGAGTGCTTCCTTGTTGGCTGAACATGCAGTAAGAGGTCCTAAAGCCCGCGGGAGTGCAGGGCCCTCTTACAAATTGTTATGTTATGGGATGCATGTTCCTGTCCATCACATAAACCTTGGCTGAAAATAGTTACAAGGCTGCTAGGGTCCCCTTGTTCTTATTGCCCAGCTACCTTGCAGATTTCAGGCTAAAGGATCTCTGTCATTAGGTGGAGCTCTGGGAAACGGAGAGTCCTGATTCCATGCTGTTAATTAGGACTGTCTCACTAAGTACCCTTTATATTCAGTGGGAGAAGGTGATTTGTTCCATTTCAAATCAGGAGCATAATTTAGAGGCTGTGAATGGCCCCCAGAGGAATGTTTTCATTGTCTGGAGAGGATCCTGCACAGACACAGTGGTCTAAATTTGCAAAACAGAATTGGGTGGTGTGCATGCAAACCCTTCAGGGTTGTCTCTGCTTCAGGCAGTAGGTGTCAGTGTGCACCCATCATAAAGGGCAATTCCAGTGTGCATGAAAACAGCAGGAATACTGAAGAAAACAAGGCAGTCGCTTTTAGTGGGATGAATTTTCTGCATAGTAAACAAATAGCATCAAATATACCATATTTAAAGGAAGGATAATTGGATCCAAGCTTGAAAAAGTGTGAAGATGCTAAAAAAAACTTTGAAAGCATTGTCTTCTGTGTGATGGAATATCCCAGGAAATAAGAACACATCTATTTATTTTTGAACTCATTATTTTCATACTTTACACGATCTTTTTCTTTGGGGAATGTGTGTCAGATGAAGTGGTTGTCTTAAGACAGATCCCACATAAATCAGCAACATTGCATGTCACTGTAAGCAACAGTTGTGGAGAGTAAACAGTTCTTACACAGTATTGGTATCTGTGAAAAAAAAATCCTGGGTCATGTTGGAATTCTATATTAGGGAGGGTTCAGAAATTTCTCACCTGAAATGTCAAAGTAATTTAAAAATAATTGTCTACTTTGCTGGAGTGGCGATATGTTAAAAGTGTGTATCTACTTAGGCTCTCTTCTCATTGTGTTCGACTTCATTTAAAAAGCAAAAACAAAATATTTTGGCTTCCTCAATATGGCAAATGGATTTTAAGTAAATCTCAGCAATGAGTCGCCTTAGTTCCAGATTGCAAATACAGCTTATGATTTAGGCAGTTAAGTATGTCCAGCAATTAATTCATTGACTTCATAAATGAAAACCCAATCTGGGAAAATACTATGCCAGTAAGTCAGTTTGTTCTGGTTGATTTATACTGTGTTCTTTTAATACTTGAATGCTGATAGATTTTGCTCAACAGGGCCTTGAATGGAAAAAAAAACAGAAGAGAGGTTTTGATGCCCAACTCAATTATTTGCTGTTGCCCAGTACAGACTAAGCAGGGTGCAAGTATTGCATGAGGTAATTCTACAGTGCGTATCTTCAAGCTTACAGGTTACTAGCTGGGGTAGCAGGGGAAATGTAATGTGCTTAAAGCTGGCAGAAAATACAACCTTTCCATACATGAGATTGAAACAACATGGAAGCAGAGGTAATATAAGAGAGAATTATGTGTGAAACGAGACATTATTCAGAGGGGGCACATATGAAAGAGTGTGAGAGTAGCAACATGCTTTAGTAAACAGGTCAGAAAACTTTGAGGAGTGCCAGAGATCAGACTTCCCAAAAGGAAAAGCATGGGGGTCAAAAAAAGTTTATAGCACTTAAAACATCTTTGTGCAATGATGCAGGTTTTGTGGCTGGCTCTCTGAAAGTAAAAGTCTCCAGCACTGAAAAACTCTCCTGCTGCTTTCTGTTGCAGGCAGAAGAAGGAGAACCTTTAATTTATATCAAAAGTTGACATTTCTCAGTGTGTTCACCAGCAGCTGCATAACTTAATAATCTAGCTGTGGAGATAATTGACTGTACGTATCAGTGAAATCAAGCAGACGTGAGGAGAAAGTAATTAACCAAAGTAGAACATGATTTCACATTGTCCAGATGATTTAATGAACAAAGCAGCCATTCTGAGGCAGCTTGCTCCACAGTAGGGCATGCCAAGAGGGCTCTTTTGGGCATGGCTTGCTTTGCCTGCTCTGGGAAGCATAAATTCAATGATGGAGTGACTGTTGCCACCCAAGAAGTTTGGAAAACCCCTCAGGATGCATCCCACATGCCTGATTGCCCTTCTGAAACTCTTACAGAGCCATGCCTTTTCCTGAGCTTGCCAACACACTCAAGCACATCTACCTCCATCTCTGGGCATGCTAGAATCCAAAATCCTCAGTGTAACTCTCTTCTCCCCACCATTTTTTAAAGTGAACTTTGTCAATGCAGAAGAAAAAAAAAATGGTGCAGAGTAAAAAAACTGATTTATCAATGCATTTTAATTAAGCTTCGGAATGAAATGACAAGAAAAGCTAATGATTGTGCAATCAATAGAAACTTAGTGTATCTGGAAAAACTTATATAAAAGATCCCCATACTACTGAGAGAGAGAGAATAAAAGAGCGTTAAAATATCACAGGGCTAAGAATAAAGTCATATTGAATTTATAAGGAAGCAGTATCTAGAACAGAAGTATAATAAAAAGAGAATGACAGCTTCATTTGTTGTTATGTTGGCATATAGCTATGTACATCATTCCTTCCTATTTATTGGTACTTTGAAAATCACCATATTATGGGCTCTCTGACATGATATAGTTTGAGTAGTGTTCTTCTACATACCACAAAGTAATTGTTGTGCAGCTATGTGCTATTGTAAATTAACGATGTTAATAGACTTAAAACTAAGTTGATGGTAGCAAAGCACACAGTTAACTGAGAATTAGGCAGCTACAGAATGTACCTGGGAATTACAAACATTTTCGACATCTTATTTAGGTATTTTTGCAGCTTTGTCTTTAGTTTCTTCTTCTAACTACTTTTTGTATTAAGAAGCTGCTGCGTGTTTTCAATAATGATATGAGTGGTTTGCAGATAGAGACTGTTGGCCCTGAATACCACTCATGGGGATAACAGCATGAGCTCTCTCACGTATAGTATCTGGCCTTTCATTAGGTTTGTGTGAAATGTGAGCTTGCATTTTCACACAGTTATTAATTCTGCTAGAAATAGAAGGAAGAGCTATTTCCTGAGATTTTCTGTCCTGTATGATGGGTAGATATACCTTCATCTTAAGATTGTTTGGATTGTAGTCTTCTGAAAACATCCCCATCTCCTCCTCCCTTACCACTTTCCTGACATGAAAATAGAGAAAAATGATGTGATATGAAAGACATCCGCACTCAATATGGAATGCATGTAAAAACTATGGAAAGTTGATACAGGATTAACTTACTCCCACACGGCAGTATAGAATCACAGAATATCCCGAGTTGGAAGGCACCCACAAGGATCATCGAGTCCAATTCCTGGCACCACACACGACTACCCAAAAATTCAGAGCTATGACTAAGAGCACAGTCCCAATGCTCCTTAAACTCCCACAGGCTCGGTGCCATGACTGCGTCCCTGGGGAGCCTGTTCCAGTGCACTACAGCCCTCTCAGTGAAGAACCTCTTCCTGCTGTCCAGCCTGACCCTCCCCTGTCACAGCCTGACCCCATTCCCTTGGGTTCTGTCACTGGCCCAGTGCCCTCAGCCGCTCCTCGTACGTCTTCCCCTCTAGGGAAGGGCCTCTAGGCCCTTCACCATCTTTGCAGCCCTCCTCTGGACACTTTCCAACAGTTTCACATCTTTTTTTACTGTGGTGCCCAGAACTGCACACAGTGCTCGAGGTGAGGCCACACCAACGCAGAGTAGCCATAGGATGAATTGTATCTTATAATGTGGATTAGCCTGCTGCTTGCTTGTTAATCCATCTCCCGTGAGAGACCAGATCATTAAAAAAAAAAAAAAAAATCAGGCTTGGAAGAGGCCAAAGTTTATGTAGATAAGCAGGAAAGCAAATAGGATGCTTGAAATGTGCACTTCAAATTGTAAATCCATGCAATAGTTAATAGTCAGAAGAGTGAATATAGGAAGAGAGAGATCTTGCAATTCTTTTCTCTGCGTGTAGGTTGCATGTCCATAATAATAAGCGTTCATAATAATGAGTACAGCAATTTGATACTTGTTTGTGTGTCTTCCATTCATGAACTCATCTGAATGACACAGCTACTTGGGTGTTGTGTAGGTAATGTGGAATAGGCTGGCAAATACGTGACTGCTTTCATGCTGTGCCACAGCTCCAGGGAACTGTGTCTGGCCTAGAGATCGGCACAGAGCGAAGGAAGGCCTGGAAGGGATGAGTGTGGTAGGGTGCACGGGTTTATCCAAACCACGCTGAACGTACTGGCTCAGCCTAAGAAAGCAGAAGTGTATGTGAGTGATTTGCAGCTGGGTATTTGTGAGGAGTATTTGTCACTGAACAGAACTGAACAGAGAGTAAGGTTGTTTTTAAACAGACCCATCGTGATCCTTAATTTACCCTTCCCATTCTCTGTTGCCTGCCTTCCACCAAAAGTGACCCTGAAAAGCAGTGGAGCCACAGAGTAGTCATCATCTGGGTGTCGCAGCTTCTTAGCTGGCATCAGATCTGTACGGTCAAGAACTAAACATTCAAGGGAAGCGAGAGAGGAAGCAGGGTATTTAAGGGAAGCTGGCTGTTACTGGTTCTTCCGCATTGAACCAGTTTGTGAGAAACTCACGAGGATTGAAAGCAGTGAGTGACTGTTTTGGCAGAAAGCACGTTTGCATTCAGCGTGTCTCATAACCTATCCACGCTGTTCACTTTTCTGGAATTTATCAGCCAGTCACACTACTGATTCTGCTGCTGATACAGGAAGAAAGCCAAAGGAACCTTCTAGGCCTGTAATGTGTTTGCCTTAATTAATGAAGATCACAGGGGTGATGGTCATGAAGTGTCACCTTATCTGCAAAGCCGAGTCGGCAGTGGAGAAGAGGGGCAGGACGGGACTTGGCTCGGCCAGGCTGACTCTGGCCCTGTGCAGAGGGAGGAGAGCTGTGACAGCTGTGCAAGGCAGCACGTCAGCTTGTTCAGAAGGGTTTTAAGCAGCAAGCAGTGACAATTAAGAGTCATGCGAGCTCTTCAGAGTCCGAAAACAGACTGAGAGTGAAAAGGAAAAGAAGAGATCATGCATTTTATTTTAAAAAATGTAAAACATGAACGTGAATGTCAGAGAGCTGCAGGAGGAGAACTGTGAATAGCCCATTTTTCCTTTCCTTTCCTGTCACTTTAATATTTACAGATTCTTAAATTTTAAGTCCCCTTTCATATGTTTTCAAGTCAGCCTCAAAAGTCGATTTTTTTCTGTGATGAGGCTAAAACAACTGACATACAGCTGCAGAAAGCTCTTAAGAAAGCAAAAACTCTGCTATATGCTGAAGTTGAAATACTTTCCATTTAGTTCTTGGCCTACTGCTGGGAAATGACAGGCAAAGTAATTCTTGAGGATATTGGCATTGTCAGTATGTGCCACGTCACTGTGGGAATAAAAATTCCTTAAGGGGAAAACTTGTGGCATGTGCATGCAGTTGTTGTTGAGACAGCCTCACACCTTTAAATTGTTTCTTAGTGCTGCAAAGAACACATGTTTTGAGACATTATTGCCATATGTAGACCTAACTTTCTCTTCTTTTTCTTTTACACAGCTCCCATGTATCACAAGTCAGTAGTAACATGCCTGCTACAGGAGAGTAAGTGTCTCTTTTACTATTTTGTATGTACAATGTTGGTATCTTGAAGTTTTTAAAGTATTGCTGGTCTCTGATTTCTCCTTAAGGGTCGTTCTTACACAAGCAAAAAGGACATTGTTTCCCAACCCAAAGCATCTGCAATGATTATAAATTACTTCCTCCTGCAAAATTTGCAGGTCCTTGGTTCTTTCTGTGCATGTGATGTTTTGGTTAGGCTGATCCTGCATATTTAGAGAAACTGTTCATGTTGTGCTCTTGCTCTTGTTTGCACCCTGTCCCATCCCAGTGGAGAACAGGGCTTGATCCCATTACAGTAAGTGCTGTGCCAGCGATAGCAGCAGAGCTGGCTCCCCTACAGAGCTGAAAGTTTCCATAGGCTGGTGAGTTTGCAGAGCTGATTCTTGTCAATACATGAAGCACAGACATGCTCACCAAGTTAAACCATACGTTTTTTTGCAGTTGCTAAGACCTTCTGACATTTTGGTAACTGCAGTATCAGCAGAACTATAGCAACTTAGCAACAACTTTCATAAATTCTCTGGAGAAGTCAGGCAAGGTAAAGGTATACATACTTACTGCTACTCAGTTAAAAATTAAGCAGCAAATCTTGCAAATAACATTTTTAAGTATGGAAAAAGCACTACAAGTTATACTGGGGCCTTGATCAGCTGTGTTTAGAAAAACTCATTCTTCATTGCAAGAAACATGGATGGGGCAGGGAAATGTGTTTCCAAAAGATCTTTTAGGAGGAAAAAAAAAAAAAAAAAAAAAAAAAAACTATTTAGATTTTGTCTACAAAAAGTTCATCTGGTTAAGGAAGAAAGGAAATATTACAAGAAAATATGAGTACCATAATGAAGCAGATCAGATTGTGTTGAAAGTTCAAGTAGCCTCGCAGCTTTAACTGATGGAACTGCAGAGGCTCCTATGCTGTCACTTGTGTGGAAGATCCCTTAGTGCCAGTGGGCATGAGCTCTATCGAGAGAGAACATCAAGAAGTGACTGCAGGTGGTGGCACAATAACAGTGCAAAACCAGCATGAGCTCAGAACCAGATCCGTGTTTGGTCACTGGGTTAAATGTGTGGTTTTGCAGTATGAGTTTACAGTGAGGTACTGTTTACGTGCTCTCATCCCCCTGTGAGACAGCAGTGAATCACCTTCTTGCAGATGATCCATTGCCTTACTGAACGTGGATTGCACCATAGACTTGACCAGCATCAGCATGGTTGGGTCGCAAAAAAGGATTTTGTCAGGGCAAGGGATGTTGAAGTGGAGGGTGAAAGTTAGACACCAAAGTTGCAGTAAATAAAAGCAGTTGTTTTACAACAGAAGGTTCAGGCAGCCCTAAAAATAAACAAAGGCAACATGAACTGGGTAAGCTCAGCTCTTCTGAGGAACCTGAACATCAAGTTAACTGAAGATTTTGGCTTAGCTCTTTGCAAATGTCTTGGACCCTAGTACATTTTATACTGTCTTGCCATTCATAAAAAAACATAACCCCCCAATATGCAGCCTTTATTGTTGCAGAGAGGGAGCTCCAGAAAATCTTTGAGCTCAATTGACCTTATTTTTCGGCTTGACAGGTATTTAGAGAAGACAATCCGCTCAGCCGTGGAGCAGCATCTCTTTGATGTTCATTGCTCAGGCGGCCAGAGTTCAGAGGACTCTGAATCGGGAACATCATCAGCCTCTTCTAATGTGTCTGCCAGGCAGAGGAGGCGACATCACAAAGAGCAGGAGGAAGCCCGGAGAAACAGAGACATGTACGATCCTGATTTCTTTGTTTTGGAAAGTATATTTGATTAAGTGTACCCTAGTTATGTCTTCTATCTAGGCACTGCTTGGTAGTTCTGATATGAACAGAAGCTTTGTTGCATCAGCTAGAGCTGTGAAATGTGGAGTTTTGTAGAGCTAACTGAGGAGGCCAGAGTATGATAAGAAGTAAGCTAAAGCAGTATAGTAGAGTTCCTAATGAATTTGGAATTGTTTCATTACAGTATTTGTTGTATTAGTGGAAATCCCCAAGCAATTGGCCCTAGAGTCAGTAACTTCCTGCAAGATAAAAACATTTTTTTAAGATGCTTTTCTGAATTCAAGATGAGACCAAGTTCTCCTTTCGTATGTGTAGGTATAGCTTATAATCAGGTTTATTGAGGAGCCCTGGGAGTTCATCTGAAACTAGAAATCATTCTTTTGATTAATCAGATCCTAAGATTTTTTTATCCACCATTACACAAACAGTAAACATGACTTAATGGTGAATTTCATTAAATCAAAGAGTAAAAATAATACCTATTTTTCCTTACATACTGCTATACTTGTGGCATATATTGTGTGGCACAGATGTGGTACAAACCACCACAGCTTTAAAAAACACATGTCCAAGACATAGCTATCTTTAGGAATTGTAACTAAAGATTTTGCAAGCCCATCATCTAATTAGTGCTTAGACATACATCTAGCTTTAAACACTGTGATAATTCTTGTAAAGAATGTCTGTACTTGACTGTAGTATTGGATTGGTAGGACGTCAGGGTAGTTTCTGAAATACAGATCTAGGCTCTTATTCTTTTCTGGATGCTGAATTCCACAAATCCTATTGGATCTGCACTTTCCTATACCAAGCCACTTTTGCATAGATGCATGACCTTCAGTACCTCACCTGAATATTGTAGTTGTGCTATTTTCCAAAATGTGTCAGTTTAAAAAAATAATAATAATCCATAGCTACAAAATAAATTTTAAAAAAAGCATTTCCATAGCGAATGAAAATATCCTGTGATTATGGACTGGGAAATTAGCAGTTGCAAGTCACTCGAGTACCTGGCAGTAGCTCTGAAGTAGTTTTTCTTGTTTAGTAGCCCTGCTGACAGGCTTTGCAGGTAAGTAGGTCAGAGACTGGCTAGTGTACGTGTTTGGAAGCATATAGTACTGCAGGGGTTTTTTTTCAACATTGCGTTACAGAGCTGCCTTTAGTGCACTCTAGCCTATCTTGACGCAGTTGTTCACGTTCAGTCCCTAAAGCATGAGCCAAGGATTTATAACATACTGGAAGTTTTGAATGCTGGCTGGGGTTCAGATTGTTTTCCCTGGTTCCCTTAGGTCAGATTGCTGAAACTCCTGTGGGTGAATTGTCAAAATTCAGAATTCCTTTCAGAACTAGTAGTTTTTTGTTTTGTTTTGTTGTTTTTTTTTTCCCCTCTTTGGTTGTCAGTGACTTCATCTCCTTGCCTTGTGATGGATCACAAGAGGATTTGTAATGTCACAAGATGGGACTGTAGCATTAATACAGCCAGTGTTAATACAAGAGCGTTCATCACAAAAATACATACATGAACTCCTAGGCTTCGCAGACTACATGATCTACAGACTATATGGAAGTAATTGGTCTGCTCAGGGGATTATAAAAACTTACAGAAAAGCAAGTGGATTATCTTAGAAGTTTGATCATAGACATATAATACAACGTACAACAGATCCATCTATTGTATCTCTCTTCCAGTGACCAACCCTAGAGATCTGAGATCTAGAAAATCACTGGAACTTACACATTTTGGTTTTGATCTGAACATTTTGTCATGCTGGCCCCGTCCAGATACTGCAGAGTAACTGTTTTTTTATTACACTACTGCAAGTTCAGAGAAATTGTGCTGCTGCCTGTGAAAGCAGGCTTTAGAGTCACACAGCACTGCATAAGGCTGCTGCACATACAGAAGTTAGTAAATGTTCCAGTTTTGATGTCAGGTGTGAGCAGTCTTTAGCCCCTGGAGGGATAGGGTTGGTAAAGAATGAGATGCATTGTGTTTCTTCTATTTCCTTAACATAGTGATGTGTTTTGTATGTGTCTGTTCATTATTGTATGAAGTAGAGGGAAGACTACTGAAAAGCTTGTGACGACAAAACTGCATGCTGATAGATCCAGCAGGATAATTGTACAGGGGAAGATAAGCCATGTGCGAAGCTTCTGGAAAACACACACAAACGCAGCTAGCTCAGGGAGACCCCGATAGCATATCACATGATGACTTCAAGGGAGCTGTCCCATCTGCTTCCTGATGCAGCAGAATAGTCTTCTGTCCTAGCAGTTGTGTTGCTGTTGCAGAGATGCCTTCCCTTTTCTTATTTGGCAATTATGCAAGATAGAATCAAGCATTTGGCTGAAGCTCTTGTGTTTGAGAATGAGTAAAGAGGGCTGATTATATGGTGTCATGGACCAAAGGAGATCCTTGGACCACAGCTGTGAATCAGTTTCCTAAATCAAAAGCACATGTCTCAAAGGAAAATATGTAGCATATTCTTTATAAAAATACTACAGACAACCAGCAGCTAGTCCAGCTTCCATTTGAAGTCAATGTGATTCTCCATGAATCGAGTCCCAAATGTTGACCCTGACAGCTTTCTCACTGGAGGTGTATACACCTGGCTTTCACTCCTCGATGGGATTTAGTGTTTCACAGAGTACGTTGTTTGCTGTACTAGGAAGAACCAGAGAGACCTGTTTCATAGGGCGTAGAAAATGTTGCCGGAACTGCGCCAGTCAGCATAATACATTTCTCTATTGCTACCCTAAATGTAGCGGGAGAGTGTTTTAAATGCTGTCACTTTTTGTTTTAGGGAAGTCATCGACAAGGAGAACATTCCCTCTGGCTTCAGCAATCTTGAAGACTGTATTCTGACTGCTCAAGAAGTAGAAAAACTACAAGACAACTCTGGATATCTTAGTGAAAGGAATAAACCCAAACGGCAGAAATCCAGCACCAAACTTTCCGAGCTTAATGACAACCAAGACAGTCCTGTGGTAAGCTGCCATGCTGCACTATTTGACACCTAGTATTAGGATGGGAAAAAATCTTTTTTATTTTGGTGCACGTCTGGTTCCCTCCGGTAGCCACTTACAGTAAAGGCATACACGACTCTTCTGGATTGTGGGTAACACTGGATTCTGCACTTGTAACCTTTGTGAAAGGTCATCTGAGAAGCTATTTTTCCATTATTATCCTCTTACTCCACCACAGTCATTTTTCTCTTTCCACAACCTTTTGCTAATGTCTTCTGAACTTAGAAAAATATTTTGGAAAGAGAAAAAGGATGGAATTCTTTTTCGCAGTCTTTCAAAACTCTTGTGAGGAGATTGGAACCTCAGATGTAGGATCACATGCTTATGTTGAGTTTATTTTGATTATTCGTGCTAAGTTCTGAAACCATAGGTCACAAATAACTGCTTGATAATAAGACGATAAAGGTTTTTTTATGCCTTTTTCCTACCGTCTGTGTGTTACTGTCATGTTTGCAGTTTGCAAAACACTTTGGAGTGCATTGGTCTAAAAGATCATCCCTCCAGCTACCTTTTACTGGGAAGGTACCATGTATGTATTGCACAGCTACTAGTAACGGTGAAAGCTGTGTGAAAAGCCTAGCCTTCTGAGCTATAGAGCATCTCCTTCAGTAAACTCTATTAAGTTTGACTCTGCTCTGGGTTCCTTCTTAATGTGACATTGTGTTGTGACTAATTTTATTTAGGTTACAAAATTGCAATGATCTTATGCTTTACCCTGTGCAGAGATCCTAGAGAGAGACAGATTTAGCTTCTCTTTGTGATAAAGAGATGGCAAGGTGCCAAGAATTGTAGACTCTGCTTAGATTTAGCACTCAGTAGCCTACTGATACGTGATACTTCATGAAAGAGCACAGTCTGATAGCCACACTCTCACTTTGTGCCTTTGCTTGTCTTAAAAATGTTCTTGGAGGCAGCATCCTCAAACTTACCTGTCTCCACTGGACTTCTCTCTGCCCCTCATTTTTGGATCATTTTTGAATTTTGGAGGGACAAAGGCTGAAAGGAACATAAAAGGAACAAACTCCACATACAGAGCACTTTGAACAAGATGATCATCCTGTGAGTGTGGTCTTTGCTGGCTTTGCTGGAAGTGTTACAGTGGGATTGTCAAATGGGAACATTGTTATGAAACAGCTTGAGAAGAACACAGTGTTACTCTATGAAGAGCAAAGACTGCTCTTTAAGCTTTCATGAATGCATTTATTTAATATTTACATTTCAGAGGCTGCCAGGAGCATGCAGTGTGTGTGGTGGCTTAGCTTTCTTTTGGCTACGTCTTTACACTTCAAATAATAACCCAAGCTGGACTACTTACTTGGGTATAAAAGGACGTAACCTGCATTTACTAACAGTGCTTTCTCACCTAAACAAGTTTGTGATGTTGCAGCTTCTTCCTCACCTTTTTTTGAATTTTAGTCTTCCTGCTGAAAGCCTGAAAGAGTATGTAGGACAGTGTGTGGAAGCTCTCCTCTTAGCTGTCTAAATGCATCTGACTCAAAAGCGTTAAGTCAGTTGTAGAGAAACTGTCAGTTCTGCTGGTTCTGAGCAAACCGACCAGGAAGCATTTAAAGCTTGTAACTGCCCTTCAGAGCCACAAGTAGCCAGGTATCACTAGGACTTGAAGCATCGCATCGAGCAAGGCTGGAATAGGCTGAGCTGTCTGACCGTACAGGGCTGGAGGTGTAGCAGGTGAGAGAGGGCTGTGACCAACCCAAGAAGTCTGTGGCGTGAGGTTTCCTGGGCCAAGCCACGAACCACACTGTGCGCTGCTCACTTCCTTCCTCCTGGTTAAGGGGGACTTGCCCAAATGCCAGGGTAGAAAAGCTCCCGGTCTTGTGCCCAAAGTGGCAACTTTCATTTTCCTAATCTTGACCTCTGGTGTCATGTGTACTTTGCTTTATTTCTTTAAGAATTGTTGCAACAGTGCACCTAACAATGACATTGAGGCAATTTTGAAGCTTATTTCCGATATGAAAAAACTCAGTACCAACCCAAACAGATGATGGCATCCTTTACTTCTGCTTGCTTTTTTTTTTTTTTTTTGTAAATGCTGTATGATTGAGTCACAGTCAGCAGAAAGACAGAGAAACAGAAGTATTAGATACAAATATAGTGTGTGTGACAGGGTTTTGTTAAAAGAAAAAAGTGTTCTGACTAATTCAAATTAAGAATTTGATTTTCCTGTGTATTTCACCTGCACTAAGCTACAACAAGTGCTACTCCCCATATGTGCAGCAAGCACATCACACAGTTTGTGTGCCCGGAGGGACAGTTCTATGTCCTCATTCTTCAGCACCTTAAAAATACCAGAATAGATCAGAAAAACACCTCTTAGCTTGCAGACCAAGTCCAAGCAGGCAGAAGGCTTCATTGTTGACTTTGAAAACTGTTCCTGTAAGTGTGCAACCAGAGGTATAAGACCCCTGTATCCATCAAAGATATATCAGAGTTTGGCTTGTCTTCACAATTCTTTCTCAGGCTCTCACCGGACAACAGCATTAATGTTGCTGTTGATAGCCAAATCAAATTTCAGAACAGGTGGTCATCATCAGCTGAATTTCTTGCCCTCCATTCATATTAGCAGAGCTTAACATTACCTCTGTGCATATAGCAGTCTCTTTATACTCCTAACATCTTCTGTCTGCCTGAGAAGAGACTATGAAAGGTTTTGGCAAAGAAGAGGGTGTATTATTGAAGATGAGCATAAGGAGTGCTGCCAGGAGGATGCTGTGAATTTTGGTACCTGCTCTTACAGGACTTTTACACATGACAGAATTGTTCTCTTGCTTAGTGTATCAGTCTGTAAAATGGGAACTGTAGGAGTACTGTGCAGCATTATTCTGCCAGGCATTTTGAAGTCATATGATGAAAGAGACAAAGGAAGCAGCGAGCAGTTATTTTTGTTGCAGGCTTTTTGGTTATACGTATACAACAGGCAGTAGTCTGATTGTTGGCTTGTTTCTCAAAGTCCTATTGGATATTTCTATGTGTGATCTGTTTAATGGCCTGCAGCTTGAATCTATTTCTCTCATGTATCTTACTGCTTTAATGTTTACTGTATTACAGACTATGGAAAGCTTTAGCTCATCCAGACCTATAGACAGAACAGGACCTGATGACATGGAAGTTTTGTCTGAAGAAAGGTGATTTTTATTATTATTATTATTATATGTACATTTTCCCTGTGGTTGTAGCACAGCATAAGAGATCTTCCACCACAGAGTATGAGAGTATGTTTAATTCTGCTGCAAACGAGCATTGCCTGCCATGTTAGCTTCAAGGTAGAACTGTATGGAGGTCCTGCTTATGTCGTGTGGGCTCTGCCCAGCACTGTATGCCACCAAGTCTCTTCTCCCAACTTATGAGGAATGGTACTGAAAGCACTGGTGGTTCAGACTTGAAAAGAAGTCAGCTCTAGATGCCTGAAACTGCACACTCCACTCAGGGACTGCAGAGCAACAGATGCCTGTCACACCTGGTCTTTGGGCTGGGAGTCCAGCCTATTGGACTTCACTATACTGTATAGATCCACTCTGCTCCCCTGATACCACACTTTCTCTCCACAACTATGTTGCTTGTTGGGAGAGGTGTATTTCTTTGGATTAAAGGCTGTGGTGGTTTTACTCAGGTGGGCAGCCGAGCTCCACCACAACCGCTCTCTCACTCCCCCTCTCCTCAAAGAGGAAGGGGGAGAAAATACAACACAGAGAACTCGAGGTTTGAGATAAGAAAGGTTTAATTAAAGGGAAAGGGAATGGGAGGAAAAAAAAACAGAGACAAAAGAAGCAATCAGTCCGCGCGGAAGCACAGAGAGAGGAAAAATTATTCTCTACTTCCCATCAGCGAGCGGTGTTCGGCCACGTCCTGGGAAGCAGGGCCCCAAACGCGTAGTGGTTGTTCAGGAGGAACAGCCCCCTCCCCCACGAGAGTCCCCCCTTTTATTGCTGAGTGTGACATCAGGTGTTATGGAATATCCCTTTGGTTGGTTTAGGTCAGCTGCCCCAGCAATGTCCCCTCCCCATCACTTGCCCACCCCCAGCCTGCTGGCTCTTGGGGGCTTGGAAGGAGTCCTGATGCTGTGCCAGCACTATGCAGCAATAGACACAACACTGGAGTGATATCAGTGCTGTTCCAGCTACGAGTGCAGAGTACAGCACTGTGTAGGCTGCTGTAGGGAAAAGGTGACTCCAGCTCAGACAGACCCAACACAAAGGCACAAAATTAAATGTCACTGTATTTCTCACAAATGGCTCCCAAGAAGAAGCAAAATAGGTAGCTTAGCAGCTCAAAGTGCTGCAACCCAGTGTTCCTTTATTTACTGGAATGCATTAAGTGTACAGCATCTAAAAACCTGCGTGTGGGGGAGACTGTTTTGTTTTTGTTACAAGACAAGTCTGTTTTTATATTTGTAATATGTTGGTTTGTGTTTTTTTTTTCTGTTTTGTAGCAAAGAAAGTGAAAGCGGTGAGGTTATTTGCAGGCACTCTCAGGTTGGTAATTTTTTTTTCACATTTCAGTTTTGTGGGCTCTGAATTGTCTTGTTACTGAGCAGAAACAAGTAGCTAGGCATGTCATTTTGTACTCCCAATGAAACGTTATTGCTTCCAGAGAAATAGGATTTGCTTTTTCTTTCCCTCTCCTCTCCTCTCTGTTTACATAATTTAGGGAGCCTCTTAACCATTGATGAGTCTGAAAGCATCTGCCTCAGTCCCTTCAATTCCCCCTTGCCAAAAAGAGGAGCATCACTGAAGTTAAGCGCTTTGGTTTGAATGCTACTGAGTTACAATCATTGTGAGCAGGGTGTGTAACTGGTTATCTCCCAGGGTAGTAAGATAATCCTGTCTCTTTCGATAAATATTTTTTGTTTCTAAAATAATTTCAGTCTTTCGTTTATGATTTCCCAGTGTCAGCTGTTACCTTAGAACACAGGTGTCATCACAGGATCACTTGTCTTACAAAACTGGATTTGTCCAGATCATTTGTCTCTGCCTAATACACCAGCATTTAAAACAGTGGGGAGAGTTATCTGAGGTACCTCTCCTCCAGCTGTGCATCCATTTTAGAGGAGGACTGTGAAACAGATTTGGACAATGTCTGATGTCTCTGACCATCTGGAGTTAACAGGAGGACTGACAATAGCCTTCTCACATTTGTGTGTGTGTGTGTTTGTTTTTTGGAGGGGGATTGGCTTTTGGTGGCTTTTTGGGGATTGGTCAGTGCTGGTTGGTTATCTTTGTTAAAGCCACTGTGCATTTATTGCCTTTGGAAGACTTTGTTTCTAGCAGGTATTATTTCTGTCTAGCAGGAAAAGTAGAAGAGATCATTTGATAATTGTTGGGCTCTGAGCAGCCATGGAGTAGCTGGAGTTCGTGGTACACTGAAATGTAATTTCTGCAAGGGGTGCTCAGTGCTGGCTTTGATCACTGCTCTGACTGGGCTTAGCCAGATCTCCTACTTTGTTCCCAGAGGGTCATAATCCCCGTTTTTCCTGCACTTGGCATCAGTAATTCCTGGAAGCCTGGCTCACAAGCTATTGCGTTTTCCAGAGCACAGGTTCTGCAACACCTTGTTCCTCACGTGCCTTATTGCATGTGCCATGACCCAGAGTACTCCCATTCAACTTTTAAATTAGTTTGGGGAGGTCTGTATGAATGTGGAAATCATGGTCTTAAAATAAACTCCTTAGGAAAAGTTTTAAAACTCAGTATGAGTTTTAACTGTGGGAGGAGACATAGTCTTAGCCCAGAGATTGTATTATATAGGAATTACAGGGTCAAGAAAATGTTACATTCCTGCAGGGTAGTTTCACATTCCTTGTCCCTTATAAGCCTTTTGCTTAGGGCAGCTTAAAAACATACCTTCTGTAACAAACAAATCATTCGGAATGAGGAAGGGACTCCTTACTCCTTTCTCACCCTGTCTTCAGTCTGAAGATCAGTCTGAAGATATTAGGAAAGGTATTTGGAATTTGCTGCAGCTATTGCTTATGCAGACCTCAGGTCTCCATGTGGCAGTAAAAATACCTTGAAACACATGTCCTGAATGAATTTTCTTTGGTTTTGTAGCATTCATAATCTACCCTTGGAAGTAGCTAGGCTCCAGAGTGTAGACTGTGATTTGAAAAAGAGAGGTTTCTAGTACCCAGGGTTTGGTAAGGGAAGCCATCCTAACCAGGAACCGAGTGTGACTCCTGCAGCCTGAGACCATCAAGAGTTTACCACAGTGCTGCTTTTACTTTGAACATAATAACACAAAAATGTTGGTCAACTTATTAATTGTTGATTACATTCAGGTAGTGAGTACTCAGTCTGGAAACCAGGAAAACTTCCTGTACCTCCTTGTCTGGCAGCAAAGCAGAAAGAGAACTACAGAAATTTTTCATCTGAGAAGTTTTTAATCCACTTTCATTACTAAGCTCTTCTGCAGACAAGCGTATAAATTTTTGAGAGCTAAATTAAGTTACATTTATTTTCAGAAAGTTGCTTGAAGGTAGATTATTCTTTTCTTTGTTAACGCAGTAGAGAACTTGATTTTTAAGATTCACTAGCATTTAAACAAGAGTAGAGGAAAAATGGCATGATTTAGGATTAAGGCAGCAGAGTGACTCCATTCCTGCATCTGATTATATTATCAAGAGATGCTTAAGGGTGCTTCCTGCTTGTGGCTGCAATGGATGATCAGATGGAGGGGAAGATTTTGTATAAAATTGATTCAAAATTTGATTAAAAAAAATACAATTCCATGTGTAACTTCCTGATCAGAATTCAAAGATCTGTTTCAATTTATTTCTATGTGCTCAAGCTACTCTTTATGCTGAATCTCCTTTGGAGAAGAGGTAGTGAAAGCATCTGACCTATCCCCAGCTTATTTACATCTTTAGTTAGTAGTAACTGCAAAGCATGGCTGCAGAAGTAGTTTCTAAAAAGCATAGTTGAGTGCCCAGTTTTAAGATTTTTGTGGTCATTCATGTAAGACCTGCAATGCACCGTGACTGCCAGCTGCTACTGAGATAAAGTCGCTGCCCCTTTGGTTTATAAGAAATGATGGTACATCTTTACCTAAAGCACAGTAATTCTTCCTTGATTTTCGTCCTGGAGGTTGACAACTGGTAGCATCAGGAAATCATTTAGAAAATAAGCGATATACAGAACCCTGAATTATCTACCAATCTATGGATTTTGAGTGTTAATGCAAAGAAGATTAAATATTTGCCTTCTTGTGTCTCCCTGGGTTTACACCACCATTGTTCTTCAGAACACTTATGGTTTATTCATTATATTAGAGACTGCATCAGTGAGCAAGTGAGCAAAGAAGGGACAGTAAGTGCTGCAGGCACAGCACAGGCCTCTTCTTAAACAGTCTTTAAATATGTCCAACAACTGAAGTGACTTTAGAAGGAAGAAGATGTGGATATAATCTTCCTAGTGTACCTGTAATGGAAATGTGTACACATCTGGAAAAACATTCTTATATCTGCTGAAAATATTTTTTAAGAGTCTTGATAAGTTAGCAGATTATACACGCATTTTAGGAAGACATTTAATTAGTATCAGTGATGGTGACAAGGTAGTATTTTGAGGTTGGTCTTTTTGAAACTGTTAAATCGTTAACATTTAGGTAAGCTCTTCACACTTCTTAGGTGCTATTCTTAATAACATCACTTTGAAATTTATTACTTGATTTCTTTCATGCTTAAAATACTGTGCTGGTAACTTAAGTGCTGTTTATAAACTGGTACAGTTTGTTCTTTAGCAAGTGCAAAAGACTGCCTGTTTCTGGCCACTGGCCACTCTTTCTGTTTATAATGTACACCGACTATTTAGATCCTGGCAGGAAGAGGGGAAAAAAAAAGACTTTAAAGAAATATTTAAGTCCTTCCAGCCTGGAAGCAGCTTAAAAGATGTTGAATGGTGAATTAGCATTTTTCCATGTACAGCTCACACAATAAACACATTTGTAATCAGATTTATCGTCAAGCCCTACAAGTTATTAGTGCTTGGCAAACTGTCATTTAGGGTTTCCTTTTGTTATAATGTTTTTAAAAGGTGATTTATTGAAAAAAAAAAAGAGGAAAGAAACTTTATACAAATACAACACAAAACACTATTTACTAATACGAGGGTGTTCATCATCAGGCTTTTGATGGGATTGCGTCCAAATAAACACATTCCTTCATACGATGTGTGAATTGAGCAGTTTTTTCCCCTCTCTGCATGGAGCTTATTTGTTTGTCTCAGTTCAGGAAAAAAAAAAAAAAAAAAAAAAAAAAAGAAAGAAACAACACACTGGTTTTATGGAAATTAAAAAAATTAAGCATGCCTTACTGACATGTGTTAAGAATATTGATTTGGTAGAGTTTGGCCATGGGTTTACAAGAAAAATATGTCCAAATGTAGTTATTTTCTTTAGATGCATTTTCTTCACACATAAGCTGTTTGTAACTAGATTATCAAAATACCTATGGGGGGTGAAATCTGCATGTTGCTTACCTGCTAGACTATATTTCAGAGAGTTATTCCTAAACCATCCTTACCAAGATCAAATACTTTACGTACAAACGTAATGCCATCCGTTTGGCTAGCTGTGTGTCTGTTTGGTGTATACATGTCACGCTACATGTTTGTGCATGTGCTTTATGCTTCCTGTTCCCCGCAGCCCTCCGCGAGCCATTAGACCTCGTTTGCTGGGCTGTGACAAAGCTGCTTGTGTCCCACAGCGCTGTTCTAGGCGCTGCGGACCTGGGGTGTGCGATCGGCCACGATCTCTGCATAAAAGCACAGCACGCGTGGTATGTGCGGGCTGAATAGTGGAGGGACAAACAGCAGTTGCTTCTAGGTAGCGCTAAAGCATGAATCATTGACTTGACAGCAATTCTGCCTGTTTTTTTCTGAAGTCATTGGATGCTTGTGTGAATTTTTTGGCAGTTTCCCAGAGTCCACACTGCTTCCAGCTGAGATGCCAAACCCTACTGCCGTTTGGATTTGCGCAACACTGCTTTAATACCCAGAGCTCCTCCATAAATAGTTCTGCTCTCCCCACGCCCAGCTAGAAAACAACCACAGGAAATCAGGGAATGTGCAGCCAGCACAGCTTAGCTGGCACTAATTGATCTGAGCCAGCACAGCCTGCATGAGAGCGGTCATGTACGTAGCCTGCACGTCTTGCTGTCTGGGGCTGCTGCCTCGGGAGCTCCGGTGCTTGCTTTTTAGAAGACACCATATTGCCACAGCCTTGCAGCAGCATTTTTGTTGTTGTTCCAAGGAGTTGCACTGCTGTAGGAGCTCTGCGCAGCCTTCCCCTCCCTCTCCCTGCCTTCCTCCCTCCCTTTTCATCCCAATCGATTAGCGGAGGCTTTTTCAGCTGCATGCCGTTGTCAGGGCAGAGACAGTCTTGGGAACTTGCTATGGCTTTCTAAAGAATTTAACATTCAAGGAAAGCGGATGGACAAATGTTTTTACTGGTGTGAATCAGCAATTAATGCATAGAGTTCACCGAACAGGGGATTTAGATTCAGAGCTGAAAACATCAGGGTCTTTTTATTTGGATCTGTTATGTTAAAGGCATGGACTTGCTGCCTCTGTGACAGCAGGTGTTGGTTTTTTTTTCCCTCTTCTTTGTCCTGAAACATTTTTTTTTCTCTTGTGGGTGTTTGGGGAATACAGCAGACTTCAAATATGAAGATTCAAGAGCATCCAAGCATTCCTGAAAACAAATTGCAAAGAAATCAAGATGCTGATGACCAGGAAAACAGCTTTGGGTCAGAAGTGCCTCGGCTGGATTTGACAGCACTGTGCGATGACAACAACTGGGAAGGTAGGATTTGTGTGATGTGATGGCTGTTTGTGTGAGTAAAAAGAGAGAGGGAAACCTGAGTGGGCTGGATATATCTTTATGTGCTCATGTTCCCTTGCCAAAAACAACAGGAAAGTAGTTTTGTCCTGAATATGGAATTGAAAGTTTGGAGAAACTAGCAGTGAAATTCTGGATGGGTACCAATTCTAGTTGTTACTTAGAGGAAGAAAATAAATTGTTTTGTGATTGAAGTTGCTTTAATGTGTGCTTTAATGTTGCTGTACATCCCTGTGTGCTTCAAGATGACATTTATTGGTGGCTGGTTACTTGACTGCTAAGCTAGAGTACTTCAAAGAAACCGGGTATTTCACAGTCTGAAAGGAAGTTCCTTCTTTCTCCATTTTCTTCCACTTCATTTTAATCTTGATTTCCAAATAATGCATGTGATCTGAAAACTACAGCTGGAAAAGGCTACCTAGTGCTCTGTATCTTGATGACTCTTATGAACAACTTTGTTTTGATGTATGCTGTGAAAAAATTCTGATCACGAGCTTGAAGGGCAATGCTTAATTGCTTGTGGTTAAAGTTATTTTAATATTGTTTCTTGGCACCTATCTCCAGAGTGTATGCTTGCTTGGCTGTTTGCACTGACTTAGGAGTGTGAAATATGGGTTCATCTGCATGGGTATCACGAACATCCATTTATTTTGAAATAAAGAGGAACTGAAGGTGTCCAGCACCTCTGGGATCAACCCCTCTTTCAGTTACTGGGTATGGCTCTCTCCTGCGTACAAGCAAGAATTGTTGTGCTAGTTTGTGCTTTAGGAGTAAAAGAGAGGCTTTGATGGGGAAGAAATAGGAAGATGTAAGCATTGCATTTTAATAATCAAAGCAAGAGAGGGAAAAATTGTATCTGTCATTTACTAATTTAAAAAAAAAAAAATCCCTTAGGAACACTGAGAAGTTAAGTTCTCTGTTCCTGTCTCCACAGTGTACGTGACCTGGTGTATTTTGCTTTTCTGTCTAGTTATGACACCTTGGGTATGAGTAAAGAAAACCCTCAGCCGTGGCTGCTTTTGATTCAGCAAAGTGACTAGTCACCAGGGACGGAGGAGAATTTCTCCACTTGCTTGTTAGGAGGGGGATCCCCTGGATGATATCACCAGGGCTGCGGCACAGCTGATCAAAGCCCTGTGGTGTCTGCTTTGTGTGTTTGCTGAGACACTAAACAGCACTGCCCCTCGGGGTCTCAAGCCAGGGTGAGCACAGTTGTGTTCCCAGAGGTGATGTGTGGCTTCAGCCGTCACATGAACCTTTGGAAATACTCTTTTTTTTTTTTTTTTTTTTTTCCTTTTTTCTTCCTGGTGCGTGTCTGTAACTACCAGTGTTATTAATGGGAGTCTTAATGGATGTATGAAGGAGAGAATACAACTCCCTTCTGTTTGCCAGAGGCTTTCCCACTATATGAACTACATTGCACCCTGGTACAAACCCCTCTTCATAGGCATGTTCTTACGTTTGGCTTCCAGCTTTCTTGCACTGCAAATATGAAATGGGAATATGAGCACCTTTGATTGTGTTTGAAGAGTGCTTCTTTCAGATTCTTCCTTTCTCCGTTCTGCTCAAATGTATTTCACAAGAGGAAGAGGTGGGCAGTTGCAAAAGAACCAGCTGTCTAGAGTGAGAGAGATGTCATCTTGTAAAACCCTTGCCTACCAAATCACCATTTTGTTGGTGCAGGTTAAAGTGCAGCAAAACAGTGACTGCTGCGTCTGAGCAAAGGAAGACAGAATCTTTCCTAGCTGTGGATCTGAAATGAAGCTTGCAGAAGCCAGATCAGGTTAGATGTTAGCCTCAATTTCGAGATCACTCCTACAGCTAATGGAAGAGACTGTTAGTGAGACTGGCTTTGCAGTGCAGGGTTGTACCACTCATCCACAGCTCCAGGAGTCGGGGTATCTTCCCTTCCCCTGCCAACCTGTGTCACTCAAACCTTTGCACGTGTCATCAGGGTCCATGCTGCATCTCTGGTGCTATCCCCAGTGAAAATAGTGAAGATTGTGCCTTCAGATGTGGTACTGATAAGTTATTTATTGCTTTTCTCTAGTAAATTCAATTGATCCATCTATCAGGAAATCACTTACCCATTCCCCCAGGACATCACTGAGCTGACTTCTGGGGGCAGGGTCCTCTGTATTATTACTGCAGGAGATGTAGACCATGTAGTGACCAGTGCAGCTGCTGGGCCCTTCACAAGTGGCTGTTGATAACAGCTGCCAGTTGAGCTGTTGAGCTTGCGGAGCCACCTGCCTTTTATGTTATTCTAGAAATAATTATTACCATTTTTTCTTTTTTTTTTAAGGCTCACTGCATAGTCAGATCTGTTCACAAGAGTAAAGATTTGCTATGCTTCGACAGGACGTGTTCCCCTTGCATAAAGCTGAGGACAGAAAAAATTCCTTCCTGCTTCCTCAAATGCACGGGCTCACATTGCCACACGCAGAGTGCAGCAGCAGCAACCTGACCCACCTCTTGCACTGACCTCCTGCGTCAGCCTTGCCTGCTGCTATGTATAGGGGTTTATGTCCTGTAATCCGAAGGTATGATGCAGCTCACAAGGTATAAAGAGCATCCCAGTCACGTTCAAGTGCTATGCACTTAGCCTAGGTGTATTTCCTATGATCTGAGAGAAGGATTTTACCAGTGTGCGTTCAGCAGATGCAAATCAAATCGTTTTTATTCTCAGGGTGGATGTGAACTGAGCTGTCTCCATAATAGGTGCAAAAGGGAAGCGCGTGCCAGAGGCATTTCGTGAGCAGTCACCTTGACCTAGCAGCTCACCTCTCCCGCTGCCAAATGGAGGCTGAACCGGGTCGTCTGACTGCTGGGCCTGCAGACTGAGCCTGTCTGACAGCTTGCAAGTGTTTCCAGAGCTACTTCCGTAGCAAAGGTTTTAATTGTCGTAGGTTGTGATTGAATCAAATACAGTGAGTGGGAAGGACACAGTGTTCTCTTAGAGTCCAATGCTATTGTGTAGAGTTCTTACCAAATGTTACTAATTCAAGCACAGATTTTGTTATCCTATCCCCAAGGAAAATCTGGAAGTATGTTGCTCTCCAGAAAGGCGACAGGCCCTGTTGGGAGCTTGGAGCTGAACAAACAGTTCAGTAAATTGATACGCTGTGTGTGATTGCTGCCTTCACCACCTAATGACTGACATTTAAAAAACAAAACAAAACAGTTCTATAGATGAAATTTCAATCAGTTTGCAGAGTCAAGAATTTATGAAAAAATAAGCAGATGTTTTTCTTCTATTTTTTTTTTAAATAAGAATAGAAGCTGGAGTTTTAGATGAATAAGCATTCTCTTCAGTGTTGAGAACCCAAGTGTTGCGGCACTGAGACCCTGAGGGTGAAGCTGATCTACAGATAGTTTTGGGACTGACTTAACTGATGCTTTCCCATGAAAATAAAAACAGAGTAACAAGAAGGAAAAGAGTATAGCAATAGCTAAGGACATTTGGAATTGATTTTGACATTAGGCTTAGATACATCAGTGGATCTATGTGTCACAGACTAACATAAGAAATCAAAAGGTGATAAAACATTGCATTTTTATCACCATGTCTAAAAATTAATAATTGCATTGATTGCAGACACTATTTTATAGCATCAGTATTTTTTTAATATTTTTCATCGTTTAGTATGGTTTAGCATTATTATCAAAATGCAGAATTGGCTTATTAGCTGAGAAATGTTTCATCTCACAGAAAAGTCATGGTAGCACTGTATTTGGGCTACTGTTGATGTACTTAGGAAGAATACTGACAGAACAGTCTGAGGATGTTTTCAAGCAATTAGTTGTGAGATATAAAATGGGTTGTTATTGAGCAAGTGAATGTTTTGAAGTTTTGAATTGCTTTGATTTATTATGAGAGGTCTCTGGGGTCTTTCAAGTGGCTTTTAATACTAGGATCTCAGGTATTGTAATTAGTTTAGGCTTTTTAATCCCTCCAGACCTACTTCAGCTTACAGCGTCTCTGACCTTAGCCCTTTGGCAGACAGGTGTGTGGAAAAGCAGCATATCAGCTCTGTGGCTGCAGAGAGGAGCACACAAGACCCCAGTGGTATTTTGCTACTGCACCATGAGCAGATGTGTGTGTTGGCATGCCCCTCTGTTCATCATGCAGCCCCTGGTAACCCTGTCACAAATAAATAGGATAATGATTTAAAAAAAATAAATAAAAAGTTTTGGACAGCAAGACGGAGCTGACCAATATTAACCCCTGTTAAATTTGATAAATTTCATCCATATTCCTTCATGCACGATATAGGTTTATTAATAACTCCAGTCCTTTATGCGGCATGTTGGTAGAGAGATGGTGTTGCAACAGATGTATGTATGCCTACGGAGCTGTGCAGAGCAACACCTGGCAGATGGCTGACAGCTTTGTTGAAAGATGAGCTGGTTGTGGGATTTTGAGAGGAGTGTGGCACTGCTGAAGGTCTGCAAGCTCAATGCCAGTATATTTCACTTCTGTGACAACTTAGGAAAGGCATACCTAAAAGAAATGCAGTAAGAGTCTACAGAAGAAGGAGAATTTTCTCTGTGCTGGCACAGCCATGATGGTTAAATATTCCCCAAATTATTTAAGTTTTTCATTAAATGCTTTTGTTATGGAAAAATCAAGAAAATAAAGTACATCGAATATAGAGATATCGGACCAACAAAGGACGCCTTGTAGTTGGGGCCTATGAGACCTTCTTGCTCCAGCTACAGGAAGCATCACGCTCACAGGCTCTCATCCTCCTGGGGGATTTCAACCACCTGAATGTTTGCTGGGAAAGCCACATGGCAGGCAGTAAGCAATCCAGGAGACTCCTGGAGTCCATTGAGGACAACTTCCTCATCCAGGTGTTAGAGCAAGCAGAGGAGAAGCGTTACTGTACCAGATACTCACCCATTCAGAAGAGCTCGTTAAAGAGGTTAAGACTGGAGGAAGCCCAGGTGGCAGTGAGCACGCCCTGGTTCAGCTTGTGGTCTGAAGGGATACGGGCCTGGCTAAGAGCAAAGTCAGGATCCTGAACTTCAGAAGAGTCAACTTCCAGCTGTTCAAACAATTAGTGGATGAGATCCCATGGGACACGGTCCGTAGGGGCCTGATCTAGTGAGTGGCATCCCTGTCTGTGGCAGGAGGGTTGAAGTTAAATGAGCTTTAAGGTCCCTTTCAACCCAAGCCATTCTACAATTCTATGGCTAGAAAACTGAAAGTTTCTTCTCAGCAAGAGAGATCCATTCAAGACAGAAGACAGGCAAGGGTAACTGCTCTGTCAAATCAGTGGCAGAAAAAGGGAAAGCGTTTACATTCTGTACTGAGGTTTTTATTCTTCAGTTAGCAGAAAGGGTCACAACATTAACATTTATAACAGATACCTTCACACCTGAACCATTAAGTCCAAGAATTTAACAGCCTTCAGAAAGGGTTTAACACTTTGATACATATCTCATGGATAAATAAATAACAGAAGATGTTATATCTTGTGTTAGACAAGATTTGGTTGATTATGCAGTGTCTGAAGCCGCTTACTCTTAGTGGGTCACAATTTATTTGTACAATCCAGCAATTCTGGTGCTTCCAGCTGAAGCATCTGGCACCTCACCAGTATGAGGAACAAGACAGTTGGACTGTAACTCTGATCAAGTTCAAAGTCTGATGCAGATCAGATCCATAATTCTGAATACCTAGATATGTTCCTTTATCGTTTATTTTGTTCCTTTTGTTCATATGATGCTTTATTATACGTTGGGGGGAGGGAGTGGGAAGGGGTGTTACTCATTCTGTGACCAGATAAGATTGGTCTTCTAACTACATTTCATCAGCAAGGGAAACAATTTACCCCTAGATTCTTGCTTTCTTGGAGTGAGGCTTAAAAACAGCTGATTTTATATAGTAGTCATTTCTTCTGCCTAGTCTCAAATTCGTTATTTCCTTTTCAGATTTTTCTTCTTCTCCTTTGAAACACTTTCTTTGGATTGTGAATTATTACTTTGAGGCAGGACACACTAGTCAAATGTATCAAATTTCTTCCTTTCATGTTATCAGCCATTATTTTCCTGCAAGAGATCTTGTGAGAACCTGAAATTATAAGATTCGGAGAGGGGTCTGACACCAAGGTATCACAGTTTGGATGAATGATTTGCCCTTCATTTTCCCTTTGTTCCTGCTAGGTACCTCGAGGAAAAGAAAGCCAGACAGTAGGAACTGTCAAGGTGAATGCAGCTTAGAAAAAACTTGCATTACATCTAAGAGAAGTGTAGGCTACATGGTGTTTCTGGTCCACGGCAAAGCAATCTACATGCATTTGGGTTTTGCACACCTCATTGAGGTAGCCTCTGCAAGCCACACTTGTATGTGCCGGGTGTGTGCTTTGCTTATCACAACACCTGAGGAGAGGCTATTTTGCAAGAACGTCGAGCCATCCATTTTCCAGTAACTTGTCAGCTTGCATTCAGCACCAGTCTCTAAGCAGAGGCATGTGGTTTATATTCTTGTGCTGAGGAAGAAGAGAAGGAAAGGAACACTCAATGCAGCAAAATACCACCGAGCTTGTCATTACTGAATTTTGGTTGATCCAGATCTTGCTGTGCGAGTTGTACCTGGAGGAGAGCAGCACAAAGATTCTTTAAGGAAATCCTTATACAATCCACTCTGACAATCTTAACCTTGTTCAGCAAAAGGAAATACTGGTTTTTTCTTTTTCTTTTTTTTTTTTCAAAAATTGTTAACTTCAAAAGCCCCCTTCTCTTCATGGAATGAGAATAAGACACGCTAGGTGCAGGAAATAATGAGTCCATAGCTGTGTGACTGGTCTGTGGGTTTTCTATAACTTTTTTGTTTGGTTTTGTTATTTGACTCTGGAACTATTTGTTAGGTTTATAAGTTCAAGGCCTGCCTCTTAAACTGTTTAATCCTGTGGCGCTAAGTAGGAGCATGCAAATCAGCTTAGTAAACTATCCGAACACAAAATGTTACACTCCTTATGGCATCTGGAGGGAGCGATCACAAGATTGAAGTGAATGCTTGCTGTGGACTCAGCTATGCTAATCAACAATGCTAAATTGGTTTTCCATTTCGCTCCCACCCCACCATCTCCCTGTACAGCATTGTTTCCACTTTCAGCTTGCTAAATTATCCAGAGGATTGAAAATTTCCTTGCTTTTCTACCATGCAACAGGTTTAAGCAGCGGGCTTGCATATGAAATTTTGTATGTCCTGAAACTGAAAAAGTTCCTCCTGTAGCCAGCTTTATCCTGCCATGTGCCACTAATTCTGTTTGGAATAATTGTTTCCTGAAAGGTGCTGGCTGGTGACAGCCTCTCTTGGTATCAGCCCATGGTAATTACTGTCCAGATTATTGGTAGAGTTTTATGCTGTGCCTAAAAGATTATTTATGCTTCTGTAGAGTATCCACTGTGACCAGGCAGTGTTTTGCTTTTCTTTGCACACGGGGAGATGTGAATAATGACCCAGAGAATGCCTGGCGACAAGGAATCATGATCTAGTCTGAACGGGTTGGGGTACGGTGTTAGAAAAGTTGCCTGGAGTCTGTGGTACCTGTAAAACAAAAATGATAAAACCAGTCTTTGTCTTATTGTTCCTAGAGCCCATCCCTGCTCTTTCCTCATGGCAGCGAGACAGCTTAGACTCAGATGAGGCTCGCCTTTCCCCGCAGGCTGGTCGCTTAATTCGCCAGCTTCTGGATGAGGACAGTGATCCTATGCTGTCCCCTCGCTTCTATGCCTACGGACAGAGCCAGCAGTACCTGGATGATACAGAAGTGCCTCCTTCCCCTCCCAACTCTCATTCATTTATGAGGTGCGTTGTGATTTCCTTGTGCTGACTTTCATCTGGCTGTAAAGGGTTTGTGCAGCTGCAGCAAGCAACAGCTCTTTGGATCACATAAGCCATACAGCTGTATTGTGTTGGGCTTCTGTTTATACCAAGAATATACTGGTATTTTAAGAAAAGTTCTTGGTAACTAATCATTTCTGTGTTTTTGAAATAATATCTAGGCAGTTGCTGTTGCTGAAAGAGGCTGTTACAGCATCCTCTTGTGTTATCTGTCATTACAGAGTAGCCAACATAGCTTTCTCACTTCCGTGGGATTTGCCTTTATTTACACAAAGTTTAAGTGGCCTTCTGAGCATGAAGATGTACTGTGACTGTTTGGATAAACTCTTCCTGCAATCTTTGCTCTTGGCAGGAGGCGGAGTTCTTCTTTGGGATCTTATGAAGATGACAGAGAGGACCTTACCCCTGCACAACTCACCCGGAGGATTCATGGACTGAAGAAAAAGATCAGGAAGTTTGAGGAAAAATTTGAAGAGGAAAGGAAATACCGAGTGAGTCTCCAGAAGCATTTGTAAGGAAAGGCAGGAGGTAGCTGGAAAGGGAAAGGGCATCAGGGAAGTTGGTCAAACTTACACAGAGAGTTTGAAAGTGTTTAAAAAAATAAATAAATAAAAGAAGAAAAAAATGCTGCTTCCCCAAAATAGAAATGTGCATCCATACCATGCAGATTACCTTTCCAAGCATTTTTTGTACTACCAGTGCAGTACAAGAGGTAGTCTAACAAACATAGGATTTTGGTCACTGATTTAGGCAGTTTGCAAAAAGCAAACATCAGGTGTGTAGGAATAGCTATGTTAAACTTTTTATTTGTCTGTTTCTTCAAGTTCAGCTTATGGGAAGAACAGTTGTGCATCCCATTTGCGTGATGGTAACCTAAGGACACCAGCACATTGCAGAGGAGGGGAGAGCAGCCTTCTTTGCTCCTGAGCAAGGAACCATAGGCAAGTGCTACTAAGCAGTAGCAGTGTACTGTACTCTAATTAGTCCTGACATGCCCTTCTGATGAACAGAAAGGTTTTTTAAGGAACTGAAGCTTCATATGTGTGCATCTTCATTGGTGATCTAAACCGCAGAGGGCAGTACGGAAAGGATCTTGCCCACAGTAGAAAAGTCTGGATGAAATGTCCAGAGGTTGCTGCAGCCTAGCATTTGGGTTATTTCAGTGTTTTTGGTTGGTAGGTAGCTTTCAGTGTGGATATATACATCCTAACTTTTCTCAAACTGTTTGTGGTAGGATTCCCCTATTTTGGAGTTGCCATCTTGTTAGGAAACAATAGGCAGAAGAACTTCAATGTGCATCTGGCCCTCCAAGGCACTCCTACAACATAATGTTTGGATTTTGTTTTCTTAAAATAAATACATCTCATGATTCCCTAAGAGCCAGTGTTGTGACAGGCAGGGCAGTCAAAGCAAGATCAGAACTGAATTGATCAGAGGCATGCAGGAACCAGTCAGAAGCCTGTGCCCATGCTCTGTGCTGCTGTTTCTTCTGTTGTGACATACACTTGTTTCAGTGGGTCTCTCCTGTTGGTTTAACACAGATTCAACATGACTGTTTTTCCTCTCAGCCTTCCCACAGTGACAAAGCAGCCAACCCTGAAGTTCTCAAATGGACAAATGATTTGGCCAAATTCCGAAAACAACTTAAAGGTGAGCAGCCACCATTGGTGTACCTTCTGGGGGCAGGTGGACTTTGCCTTGTTTAAATTTGATGTTGGACAGTGTTACTGTCACATTTTAAAAAAAGAAAAAATACTCCTCTTATGCCCCATATGTCCCTGTTTAGAATCAAAACTGAAGATATCGGAGGAAGACCTTGGCCCTGTGGTGCGTCAACGGAGCAACACTCTCCCCAAGAGCTTCGGTTCTCAGCTCGAAAAGGAAGATGACAAGAAGCAAGATCTGTCAGATAAATCTGCCAAGCCTGCCGTGGAAGTGACCCTTGATTCTATCCAGAAGAAGCTTCAGGAAAAACGAGCAGAGACAAACCGACCTGAGGATATAAAGGTAAAATATATTCAATTCAAATTTAGGCCTTTAAGTACAAGTGTGCAGCTCATGGTTGCATGGACCCTTGTGAAAACCTTGTGTTCTTTTACATTTTGTCACAAAGTCTACAAGCTTTACTCTTGTCTCAACTCACTTGATTTAGTTTCTTTCCCTCTATGTTTGGTGTCTGTGATTTTTTATTTTATTTTATTTTATTTTTTAAACAGAGCTCTGTTTCTACTGAATGGTATTGTTTGTTCTTTTCTGATTCTCACAGACTCCAAGTAACAGTTCTGAATTCCTGCAGTATTTCCTGCTTTGCATTTCACTGTTTCTGTCTTTATTTGCTTTTGGAAAATTCTGAGTCTTCCAGTGATTCTGGAGATTATTTCATCTATTTTCTTCTCTCCAAAGATGAATGCTCTTGTCTCAGGGCATTTTATCACAGCATTTCTGAGTGTCATGTTAAGCTCAGTTAGTTTCTGTAATCTCTGAGAGGTATCAGCAGAGAGGTCTTTTTGTCTGATGTTGCTAGTTCCTGAGTTTTGGGTAGCCTTGTAAATGAAGTCCTTGAGTCCGCTGATGTGTGAATTGTGCAGTACTCTGTAAGAGAGGGGCAGACAGTATTATCTTTGTTTACTAGATTTGCAGAAGTGTTTGGCTGTTTTCTGAAGGCAGCAAGAATACAGTCTTGACCTTTTAAAGAAGGCATATGATAGAATTTGGTGCAGTGGTAGAGAAGGCAAGTTCAGTGGGGAAGCTCTGGCAAACTTAGGAAAGTCTCTTCCAACTGTCTGCCCTATTTTTTGGCTTGGTCCCTTCAGCCTGTCTGCTGGAGCTTTTCACTTCATAGCAGAATTGGCAGAAGGAGATGGTCTGACTGCACTTTAGTTCTCAGCTAAGTGTGTTTGTGGCAGTCAAAGCAATGATGGCAAGCTTTGCAAGAGGTTTTCTGGAGCTTGTCTTGGATTTGGAAGACAAGAAGGAACATGCATTTTGTTGCTGGACTTACAACTCGGATCACTGTAAGTGAAAAACAGCCACCATCATTAAAAGTTGCTTAGCATTGGTTGTTCAAAGCATGCTGAGAATCAATAAATCCCCATTATGTACATACAATGCTTTCGTATACAAAGTTTATTTGGGTTTTACTTGCTTGTGTTGTGTATATGGCTCTGTGCATGGTAAGTTGTTTCAGTAATATAGTTGGAAAAGGGTGTGGGGGGAGACTAGGAAGCAAAGATGAATCTTCAAAACATTAATGAAAAAATGCCAGGACGTTTATTAGGCCACCAATTAGTATGGTTGGAGTTCAGGCATTTAATTTTTTTCTTCCTCTTCTCTCTCTGACACTTTTCATAGGACATGACAAGAGATCAGATAGCAGCTGAGAAAGTGGCTCTTCAAAAAGCTTTGCTGTATTACGAAAGCATTCATGGCAGACCGGTATGTACAGCAGCATTTTTTCAAAGTATGTCTTTATATGTCTTTGTCGTAAGTGATTCCCCAGTGCTCCTTTGATGTCACAGTCACTAGGACTTCTTGCTGTTCTAACCACACGAGCATGCTCCAGTCACCTCCTTGCTTCCTCACTACTGTTGCTGCTGAGGAGTCTGTTCTCAGCAGGATGGTGTCTGCACACAGTGCTGGACATGACACATGTAGGACTGAGCCTACAGGCTGAATGAAGTTGACTGTGCTTTATTTCGGCATCACACTCGCTAGGATCCACAGACATTCAGTTTGCAGCCCTGCTGATTCACCAGCTTAGCTGGGGATACAGTAGGCACAGGAATAGTTAATTGTGCATGGTTCCCCATCCAGCCAAGAATTTTGCAATTTGCTAGTATTAATGGCTCACTGGAATACAGGTGTGCAAGCAACGCACAATCTTAGGGGAACTACATCTTTCTCCCAGCACCTTGCTATGTGCAAGGAGGCACTTGCATCTTGCAATTTGCTAATCCTTTTGTGCCGGATTCATGAAATAGTTTGTCTCCTGAGCATCATGACATAAGTTGAGATGAGTTTTTTTTCTTCCCCTGAGAAACTGTTTGTTTCCATGTGGAAGGGAAGGGTACGAGGTTTCTCATACGTTTGATCTTAACAAAGCAAAAGTATTTGTGAAGACAGAGAGTTAAATATTGTGACCTGTTGATTCCTTCCATGACAAAAACACAGGTTCCAAGCCACCAAGTACTCTGGTTGGCTTTGTATGGATCCCTCTTCCTCTTTCACTTCATTATAATCTTTGTTACCATCCACAGAGGTAAAGTAACTTAATTTCAGGGTGGTGCTAATTTCTTGACCAGTGGCTTGGGAGCAGCAAATTACTGCTTATAAAGAATATTGGATTAGTACAGCTCACAAATCTGTCATTCTCCTACTGCATGGCAGTCCTGATTTCTTCCTTCCTTTTGCTTCTCAATTATTTCCTCCTTTGTCCATTGTTTTAAAAAGTGTTGCTAATTTAAATAAATGCCTTCGTGAAGAACTAATACTGTACAGTCACGTATACCAGCAAGTGAAAACTATGGTTGTATGAAAGGACGTGCAATTTTATTATTGTATAAAATAGCAAAAGGCCAGCACAAGAGAATTCACTTAAATCTGCCTGGTATTTTCAGGCAGAATCTGAATCTGCTTTTGCTATTACAATGATATAAATCAGCAGGTGACACCTTGTTGAAGTAAACTCACTTAAATCTGTTTAAAAAGAGAGCAAGCCCAGAGCCTATCTTGTCAGCATACCTTTCCCCCCACACACACCTTCTGATGCTTTATTTATACAACCACTTTTTAATGTATTTGTTTTTAAGTAAACAGTCTATACCTAGCAACATGGAACTGCATAGCAAGGAAGACTGCAGCTGATCAGCTTTTGCTGTACCCAGCTCCTGGCACTGCAACAGTGGAAAAATACTGAGAGCTTGAGGAGAATAGGGATAGTTCAGCCAAGATTTTTTTTTTTTTTTTTTAAGATATTTAACTAAACAAGAAAAACAATGGAGCTCAGATTTATTGTGCAGCTAGGTCTTTCTGTACCAGTGACAGACGAACCTGCAGAGGTAGAACTGAACTGTTTTAGTTAAGCAAAAATGTCCATCTCTAGAAATTCACAAGCTGTTCCAACAATGTAAGCAATGGTCTCTTCCTTGGCTGCTGCTATTTGCCATATGGAGTGTGCTCCAGGGTTGTGTCAAAGGCTCTGTTATTCTGACAGCTTTTTTGCATTTTGATGTTCTCCCAAAATATATTCAGGTTCCACTGGTATTACTAATGTTTACCTAGTGAGACAGTTTGCCCATGCGCAAAACCTTTTCTTTCAGAGCCTGCTTTCTGTTTAAATGTTCTGGTGCACGTCTGCAGGGCTGACTCAAGCCTCGTACACTTAACTGCCTTGCCTAAATTAATTCTTTGTGTTCTTCCTCTGTGGTGATATTCAGACTCTGGAGCATGTAATTTATTTTTTCTATTCCTAAGCATACCTAAGGATTTTCTGCCCATTCTGAGGCTTATGTTTATCTTCCTGTACAGAACAGGGGCATTGATCTACTTTGAAATGCCAAGAACTGGAGGTTTGGTTCTCAGTCTCAGCATAGTCTTTTTTTTTTTTTCTTTAATAGCAGAGGCTGCCTGAGCCAACAGTAGTGCTGTGCCTCATGTTCTATTAACTGCTGATGTGGTAAAGCTAGGAGTAATATAAGTCCTGTAAGCTTTCTTCAGTTTCTCCAGTTTTATGCTTGATTTGTTGCAGAGAGACATCCGAAGTTGCAGTGGCTAGCAAATTGCCTCCAATTGAATGCAGACATATAAACACAAAATTTGATACAGAGAGTGTTCAGTGAGTTGTGTGATGCTGCTCACATCCCCCTCATCCACACAAGCTGTTTGCTCACTCGATGAACAGCCAGTTTGAGGTTGTCAGGTATGGGAGCCAGACTGCTCTTCAGAGGTGTGAAGCAGACGTGCAGTCCGTAGAGCTCAAACTGCTCATTTATATGCACCATATCAGGCTTGGAGATGCTTACATTGAGCCCAAAAAGCAGTAAAAACCTCTTCCTTCTTCTTTCTCCCTATTCATCTGCCCCCCAACAAAGGAAATAAGCTTAATTTATTAGGAGGAAGATGCTATCTCTGGATTCTTAGAGTCTGTTCCTGCCAGTCTCACTCCTGGCAATATTTACAGTACCTCATCTGCCCCTTGCAAACCAATGCCCTCTTCTGCTCTGGTGGGATGATGTGAAAGCTTTAAAAAGCTTACTCCAATGAAAGTCAGCTGCAGACAAACCAAAACACAGTTCATCTTAAAATCTCCTCCCTATTCTCTTTCCTCCTCTTTCTACTGTGGAAGGGGAGGCTGTGCAAAGTTCATCGGGGTTAATGCTGTTGATTTAGATTTTTTCATCAACTGGTTATTGACAGCAGTAAAAAGTCTTGGAATCTACAAATGATATCGGAGTCAGTTAAGGCTTCCTCTCAGAAGAGTTTTATAATCTAAAGTTAAACAAAAGGTCTAATGGAAGGACAGTCATAGGATGTGGGTTAGACAATGCTGCATGTGAAGAAAGATGATGATCAGGTTGGTTGGCTAATTGTTTTGTTTTCTAACCCTGCTGTAACAAACCATTGAAGAAATAGAAACCAACTTCCTTGCAACTAGTACTTAGCTGGACAGGCCTTTGCTTTCCCACACTAGCTATTGTCTGTTAGGTCTTCCCTTCTGCACTGTCAGTACCACTGAGGTTTTCTGCTTAACATGGATCTGAAGGAACAACAGAAATGAAATCTAGCAGTTTGCAATACTCAAACTAAGAGTAGTATAAGTAGGGCTCAGGGTGGGTGTTACAGCACTATTTTGCCTGCTCTGTGCCACAACAGCTGTGATAGATTCATCCTGTCTCAGGTGTGTGGTAACTCTTGTCCCCAGCAAAGTTGCTGGGAGGAAGGGTGGAGGGGAAAGGCAGGGTATTAAAAGAGAAGGAAGGGCTATCTTGAAAGGGAAGTAAAGAGGAAGAGCAAAACAGGAAAGTCAGCTTTTGTGAAATCTATAGTTTAACTTCCCTGGGAAAGCATCCTTGGGGAGGCAGTCATTGCAGCTCTTTTCTCTTTTCCTGGATCATAAACTGCCTCTGGGGTACCAGCCACAAGAATAAGGGTGGGAAATCCCATGTTGTGTCTCTTAATGGTAGATATGATTAGAAGCACAGACTGCTGTCTCCGTGTGTCATTTTGTTTTGTGAAAGCTGGTTGTTTAAATCTGTCTTACACAGCCACATTACAAGACAGCCCATAGCCTGGGTGCTGTTTCATTAGGCACCTAGGACAGGAGATGCAATGACGACATACCCAAGTACTTCAGCATGTCTGATCCGTGCTAGTGCTGTTATCATCCTTATGAAATTCCCTTCAAGCCCCTCTGGATAATGGTCATAACAGGCACATACATTGTAGAATGGAGTATCTGCTGCTGCAGAATTCATGTTTCTCATTTCTTTTTCCTTTACAGGTTACCAAAAATGAACGACAGGTGATGAAGCCCTTATATGACAGATATCGCTTGGTCAAGCAGATCCTCTCCAGAGCCAACACCATCCCTATCATTGTAAGTGAAACTTTCTTTCAGGGGCTCTTACTTCAGTTTAGAGCTGAGTAAACAGGATTCACTACACCTTGGCATACAGCACGGTCAGTATGGCCAACTCCCTTATAACCTAAAGGCCAGGTAAACGAGTGAATCAGTGGCGCGCCATACACTGAAGTCGGGCAAAGCTGGTCAGGGGATTCAAGTGCCCGCTCATTAGCCATGGGACACATCTCACTTTTTGATGGTTCTCATCTTTCCGTTGGGCTGCTCCTGTTATTTCATCATCTTACGTTTGGCTACAGCCTGACTTCCCTTGCCTTACCAATCCACTCAGAACTGTAGGTCTTCCATGTTGCTTGGTTACACAGGAATGTAGGCTTCCATGGGTCCCAAGGCAGAGATACCAGGCTCCTTGGCTGAGAGAAAGGGGAACAGTCTCCTGACTTCCATTAAAGAGATCCTGTAAGTGGTAGACGCCTCCTCACTCAAGGTGGTAGCAAGGAAACGTTGCTACCGGCTTGGAATCCAGCACACCCCTCTAGAGAGCAAATGTAGCATCTCAAATTCTAGACAGCTTGTGTAGGCCACTTTTTAAAAATTATTTGACCTAAATATATACCCAGATTTTTTTTAGCCTGTCTAAAGAAAGGGAATTGTTTTATCTTGGTTCCTATTTTCCCTGTCATGTAAGATCCCTTACCATTTCCACTGTTCCCAGGCAGCACTGCTGTGATGGCTGTTTTTTGTAGGCTGTTTGCTGAATTGGATGGACTGGAACATTGTTACTTGAGTACAGTCAATCACGCCCACAAGTAGTTTTCTTCTGCAAATAGGGGGAGGTTGTCTTGCATTTAAAACAAAAGCTGTCCCTCTTTGAATATGCAAAGTTCTCCCCAAAATTGGAGCTGTGAAGATGCTGCTGCGCATCAGAAGGAAGAAACCCTGTAGTTGTGCATGGACAGCTTAAGGCAAAGCTCTCAAAAGAGAGCTTAGGTCCTATTTAGACAGGAAACTGAAACTGCACACTGGCTAGCACAGGAGAGAGGAGACTGGCTTTCCCCAGACCCTCTAATAAGAGCAGTGAGAGTCTCATGCAGGGGAAGGATGCATTTGAAAATCCATCTCTACATCATCAGGCACTTCAGTGGGAAATCCGGCTCCTGGAAAGCAGGGCTGGAGAGTCCAGCAGGCCTTACACCATAGCTCTGAAGAGTCAACCAAGTGCGTGTGTGTGTGTGTGTGTTTGTGTATAGGCCTCAGGCTGGGGGGTTATTTTCTTGCAGCCTTTACTTCGTAGTTCCTGCCCAGCCAGTGTTCCAGCATCCAAGGCTTTTTCTGAAGTGTTTGGCAATGATGTTCCTTGCTAAGCAAGATCTTGAGAGAAAGTGGTCCAAGGTTCAGAGGGTTTGCCAGGCACATTTTTGTTCTTTAAGAAATGGATTGTTCCTGATGGTCTGGCCATGAACTGAGAGAGAGCGAATGAGTGAGTGAGAATGATCTGAGAGCAGGTGGTGGAGGAGAAGGGGGTTCCTAATGTAACGTACTTGTTAACACCTGTCACAGGGTTCCCCCTCCAGCAAGCGGAGAAGCCCTTTGCTGCAGCCAATTATCGAGGGCGAAACAGCTTCCTTCTTCAAGGAGATAAAGGTGAAGACCTCCAGCTGCTAACTAATTGCTCAGTTTGCATCAATTTTCCCCCTTACACCAATAAAAGAGAATGATTGATTGATTTTTCTTTTCCATCAGTGTTGATTTTTTTGCAGTGTCTTCCTGAAAAATCAGTAGCTGCTTTAAGCCTGTCCAGTTCTGATCAAACTCTTCCCTTGTTGTAGATAAGACTAAACATTTTCCTTGGCTTTGCATTCTTTCCCTTCTCCTTCCCCCTCCCTTGCCACCTGCATATAATGTATGTTACTTTGCTGAAAAACTCACAGTTATCCTTTGCACCTTGGGTTGTAATTGTCGTCTTGCTTTCTTCCTTTTTTTAATAACACTAACTTGTTTTGCAATAGTGTCTCTCACTCCAAAGCTCTGTGACTTGCACACAGCACCGTGGCTGGAATGAGATCTCACAAAACTAACACTCACACATGGAGTGAACCAGGCACTTAAAGGATTTGTACCTTCTCCCATTCACGTGCTTGTTGTATCCGGGGCTCTTTTTCACTATTTTGCAAATGGTATTTCTCAGCAAGTAATAAGAGAATGGAATTAAGAACAATTCAGTTCAATTTGCTAACACTCGGTCAGATTGGGATGGTAGGATGGTTGTGTTTCTTTCTCATGCTGCTGTGGGGTGGTAGCTCTTGGTGGTGAAGACTTAAAATATCGGTCCTTCTTCCCCTGAAAAGGGAAGTCCAGCTGTCAGCTAGGACAAGCAGCGTGGAGCTGGGCCCTGGTCTGTTTTTCCCATTGCAGTGTAACAGGAAAAAGCATTTCAACACACTCATGTCATTTGTGTGTTATCCAACCAGAGTTTGGTTAATGGTGTAGATACTGCAAACCTACACATCCAGGGTGGTTCTGTGATAAGGCAATTCTGGTAGTTTGTGTACTAGTGAGCTGTTCGAGGCACATATTCATTAAAACCAGATTACAGACCGAAGCACGTTCAACTGGAGGATGAGCACTGAGTTTTCAGCATTTTCTAGATAATTGCTGGATCAGGTCTGTGATAGTGGCCTGGGCCGGGTTATTGGGTTGTTTCAGGTATTTTTGTGTCCTCTGTTTTTCAACTGTGCTTGCACCCAATGTCAAAAGTTACAGCTATGAAGTGTGGTGACCTTTGGTGACTACTGTGGCTAGTGCTGCACTGGGACAGTATCTCACCAGCTCACCAGTGTCCTGCAGGGAGCACAAGCATGGAGAGCTGTGGTGTCACTGACAAAGATCAGAGTGACATTAAGCCCATTAACACATGCCAATTAACATTTAACTGGGGCCCAGCAAAGCTGCGCACAGCAGATTTTCACTGTACTGCACTCAAACAGAGAAAATTGCTAACAAGCCCAAGAGTTTTCCCCCATATGGGTACCTTGTGAACAGAGCACTACCTGTCTTGATGAGCCCCACTGTCACTTTCCTGTTGTTTTTTCCAAGTATATGTGAAAGCTGGATAAAAGCTTGAAGGGTGGTTTGAGTGATGCTTTGCAGAACGTTTGGGTAGAATATCTTGAATATTGACTGTGTTTAGAAAATCACTGGAATCCTTGCTGGCTGGGAGTACTGGTGTTGGGTTACTCTGGAGATTTTGTATTTGTAGCTCTTTAAACTTTAAATGCCTCACAATTGCCTAGAGATCCAAGCAGGTGCAAGCCAAATGGATGTAGTCAATGAAGATAATTTTGGTTAGAGATGTAAATGGCAGAGCAGGTTTAAAATAAGACTCCCATATAAGAATTCTTCAGAACAATGGCCTTGTCCGTTAGAGTTCTTGCTCAGATTTTTTTTTAATTTGCTCCTTCGCTTTAAACAGCAAAATGCTTTAAGAGGTCTTGTGACAGGCAGATGTAGTGTTTTGGCATTGAGCTCTAAACAAGTGAAATTTCTACACTGTCCTTTCCTCCCATGTGCTTTCTTTGGCAGGAGGCTCGCTCCTCAGCTCTGGGCCAGAATAATCCTTGCTGGCTTGGGGTGCGTGCTCGTGCCCTGGAGTGAGGCAGGCAGGCCAGCCTGCTGTGCCAGCCCCCATTAGCTGACACAGGCTCACCTGTGTCCGTGGGGAAGAGGCTGCTGCCAGATGTGCAGATTCAAGTTACATGGAGACTTTGCTCCCCTCTTTGGGAACAGTTTCCTACATTGCTTATGAAAATGGTCCTTTCCTTTTCTCTCCAGAACTGGAAGCCAGAAGCAACTTGCTCTCACAGGAAAGGGCAAGGGGGCTCCTCCTTTGGTACTGAAGGGATTCCCCTAAAATAAGAGTATCATTTTTACTGGTTAGACTGACTTAGCAAATCCTTCGTTGCACCCCAGCAGTGATGGCATTATCCTGTTTCAGTCCTAGCTGCCATTACCCAGCTGGGCAGGACAGCACACCTGGGGTCCTGTGAATGGCAGGGAGGGATGTCTCCCTTCCCTCCTTCCAGCCCAAAGTTATCTGCAGGGTTTATCAATAGTACGTGACTGCTGTTACAGCTGCAGTTCTTCTCGTGAAGGCGCATTTTGTGCCTTCTGTTTAAGCTCTACAATTTGTCTGGAGAAAGGATCTTATCTAGTCATGTGCTAAAAACTGCTTTCATTTTCACTAGTTTCCTGCAGATTCTTCTGAGATGTTTTCAATCTTCTCAGTATCTTTTATTATTATTATTATTATTATTATTATTATTATCCTTATTGCTCAAAGCTTCTCTGCAGCTAATCTTTCCATCCTCAAGCCTCCATCATGGTTGTAATTCTTGGCCTCTGGCTTTGGTTTGCATTGTCATCGCCTAGAGCTTTAAAATGAAAAGAAAACTCTGGGCAAATTCCAATTTCATGTAAATGTATGCACTTATAAATCATTGACTTTGGGGATTTAATGGGACTATGCTAGGTCCCAGTGTTATTTTCTCCCTTTTTGCTTGAAATATGGGAGCAATCTCTTACGAATAATTTAACTATTAGCAAGGAATCACACAAAGAAAATAGCTAGTTTTGATCCTGCTGCAACAATATATTTTTGCATACAGTTGAAGTCTTCAATAACATTAGTCCTCAAAAGCTTTTATATATGTATATTAATATATGTATGTATATATATACATATATATATGCTTAGATTCTTCCTGGTTAGTTACATGGCTGTAAAATAAAGCTGATGTCAGGATCACATTAACAATAGCAAGCCTTTACAGTTAATCATATCCAATATTTGACCATAGAAAGACTGATCTGAGCTCATTATCACTCTAAGAGCATTTGAGGTCTTGAATTCTCAGCCATTAGAGAGAGCTGTTGAGCTGTGTCAGTTGAGAGAACACTTCACATGTTAACCTGGCAATCCGTGTGCTGTCTTGTGTGTTTGTAGAGGCACGTAGAGGACCACGGGTAAGCTTTAGACATGGCTGTAAATGTTTTTATTTGTATCAGAATATATAAACTAAACAAAGCAACAGCTTACTAAGAAACCTAGATAGTTTTTCACTGTTTTGTCGTCTTGGGTTTCCTTAAGCAATCTGAGCTGGTAATCACAGTTACTCTGATGCGCTCTGGGTGTAGGGACTCTTCCTGGTGATATTCTGGTGTATTGTCTTGCTTAGCAGTTGAAGTGCTTGCTCTTATCAGCTTCTTTCCATATCTGTTCCCAGTGCATGTCGTGAAAGGAGATACTTGTTTCTGAGAAGGGAAGCAGTAACTTATTCTATTACGGGGGTGTTCTGTCCTTCTGTGTAGGAGGAAGAGGAGGGCTCCGAGGAGGACAGCAATGTGAAGCCAGATTTCACAATTACTATGAAAACCGACTTCAACGTGCGTAGCTTCTTGGATCAACTAGAAGATGATGCTGATGGCTTTGTTTCCCCGGTGGATGATAAGATGCCATCAAGGAGCAACCAGGATATGGGGCTTTCAAATCTCCATGAAGCATCCATGTACGTTGAATTTGCAGACAACTTCAAAATGTTACTTCTTGATAAGATGGCATTTTATTTGTAAGAAAAGTGTATAGATTTTGTTTTGGTTTGTTTTTCATTTATGTTCTGATTCAGAATCTTTTGCAGTTCAGCTCTAAATGCAATAGACCCTTTTTTGAGGGTCTATTTTTTCTTCAAAATTCCCAAGAGTTTGGAAGAAAACTACCCTGTCCTGATACTGATATTTGACTTACATATCTTTGGATTCTTGGACTAAATGGTAGCTTCACTTCACCTATGGCGAGCCTTTATTGTGAAAACAATCCTGCACTCTACAAGATTTTTCAGTTTTTGGAGACATCAAGTTGAGCTAGTCCCGTTAGTGTTAAGCACTGAGGTCCACTGTGCCCACACATATGTGGTAGCTTTAATTCATGTCCATTGAGTCATGATCCTATAAAATTCACTAAAACCATATCCATCTTCAGCAAGTAAGTTTCATAGAAATTAGTGATGAATTGTGTGATGCACACTTGACCTTCTTTGAGGTTTCAGCCTAATTAAATAATCATTTTGCTGAAATAAATTCAGAGAGCTTTGTATTGCAATTAACATCAGGTTGCCAGGGCTGCTTTCAGGAGCAGCTCTCTCACTTGGCATCTATACAACCATGCATTTGTATATTTACTCTGTGTTTTCAGTTATAGTTGTGTACATAAGTATAATCATGTTTATGTTTAAACCCAACAGCCCTGAACTATTAGAACAGCTGCAAGAAGTCAGAGAGGAGAAAAAGCGAATCAGAAAAAAATTAAGAGACTTTGAAGATAATTTTTTCCGACAAAATGGAAGGTAATTTCTCAGCTATCCCTCCGTCCTTCATTTATTCTTAAGTTCAGTTTGGCGTTTACAAAGGCCTCCAACTGTGGAAAGTTATGTGAATTCACTATTACGTATTGCATTGTCATTATTGCTTTACCCACATTCATTTCTGTTGCCCATTAAAATTAATGACTTTTTTTCAAAGAACTTTAAGGACCACAGCCTCTTAGACAACGTTTTCTTAGGAAAAGCAGTGGGAAGTGCAAGTATAAATGCTTAAAATCTAACTGCCTCTAGCACAATTAATAAGAATAATGAAACGGTTCCTCAGTGATAAAATAATTTGCTTTCTTATTAATTCTATAGAATGTTTAGATCTCTGTCCTATTCTTGCTTGTCTATGAGGTATTCATACACTAGTTTAACAAGTATTTCTGCTTCAATATAGCTAAATGTGTTCCTCAGAAAAAGCTCCTCGTAAATGAGCTGGTAAAATGCCTTAATATATTTATACTCCTGAAATTATTATGCTGGAGGGAAGGGATGTCATCCAGAGGGACCTGAACAGGTTTGAGAGGTGGGCCTGGGCAAACCTCATGAAGTTCAGCAAGGCCAAGTGCAAGGTCCTGCACCTGGGCCAGGGAAATCCCAAGTATGAATACAGGCTGAGCAGTGAGCGGATTGAGAGCAGCCCTGAGGAGAAGGACCTGGGGGTGTTGGTTGATGAGAAGCTCAACATGATCTGGCAGTGAACACTTGCAGCCCAGAAAGCCAACCGTTTTCTGGGCTGCACCAAAAGCAGCAAGGCCAGCAGGGCGAGGAAGGCATTCTGCCCTCATGAGACCCCATCTGGATTATTGCATTCAGCCCTTTGGCCCCCAGCACAAGAAGGGCATGGACCAATTAGAATGAGTCCAGAGTATAAGGGCTGTGAGGATGAACAGAGGGCTGGAGCACCTCTACTATGAAGAAAGGCTGAGGGAGTTGGATTTTTTCAGCCTGGAAAAGAGAAGGCCCCTGGGTGACCATATAGCAGCCTGCCAGTACCTGTAGGGGTTCTACAGGAAAGCTGGGGAGGGACTCTTTGTCAGGGAGTGCGGTGATAGGACAAGGAGTAATGGTTTTAAATTAAAAAGGGTAGATTTAGATTAGTTATAAGGAATAAATTCTTTACTCAGAGGGTGGTGAGGCACTGGAACAAGTTGTCCAAAGGAGTTGCGGATGCCCCATCCCTGGACGTGTTAAAGGCCAGGCTGGATGAGGCTTTGTGAAACCTGGTTTAGCAGCAGGTGTCTCTGCCCGTGTCAGGGGGTTGGAATTAGGTGATCTTTGAGTTCCTATCCAACCCAAAACATTCTGTGATTCTTGCCACTACTCACCACCCTGAGAGATTCTTGTATAATCATTGAATCTTGAGTTTCACTTAAGCTTAGAGAAATCTGAATAAATATTTTCTTCCTGTGGTTCCAAGCCAAGAAAAGCTGTATTTTATTTTGGCATCTAGCAGGCTGACATTCAGATGGCTCCTGAAAAGGGAAGGGTTCATCTATTTGTATTGTCTTGTTTTGTTTTGACCAACTGTTGTATAGAAGCTGACAATTCTAGTGAAGTAGGACATGCTTCAAGTAAGATTTTGCATTTAGAACCATGGGATTCTGTTCAGCCTCGACATGCAAGCTTCCCCCACTTTGCTAGGGCATTTGCCTTGCCCCTGTCATCTTCTCTCAAAGAATAAAAATCACTTTGTCTTTATTCCCTGATGGGTAGTGGAGGAGGTGAGCTGTCTTGTAGGTCTTACTCCTGATATTGTCGGGGGGTGGAGGGAGGCTGCCGAGGGAAGATGTCCTGGCACAGAAATCCTCATGACCTCTTTTTACTCCCCCTAGGAATGTGCAGAAAGAAGACCGCACTCCTATGTCTGAAGAATACAATGAATACAAGCAGATTAAGGCCAAGCTGAGGCTGCTGGAGGTCCTGATCAGTAAAAGAGATATTAGCTCAAAGATCATGTAAAGGAGGAGATTGGTTTTGCCAGTAAACGTAGAAGAGAGAGCACCAAGTGGACAACTGCATGAAGTGGATGCACCAGGAGCCTGGCTGGGGAGGGCTGAGGAGCCCCCTGAGAACTGAAGGGCCAATCCCAGAGGCAGGAGGGGGAGGAAGGGTGGCTTGCCATCACTCTCTACATTTGCTGTTGTCCACTCTTTCTCCAGGCCTGATGCCCAAATGGAGTTTGCCAGCGTAGGAGACATGATGCTGTCCTCAGTGACTGCACAGAAGGGATTCTTGTGTTTTGATTTGCTTACAGATCCTGTAATATTTAGAATATCAAAGCCAACCATGCTCTTATTTTTTTTTTCTCCTTTCCAGGATATCATAGCAAGAGACAAAGTAGCATGAATAGTGATTAAATCATCAACTAGCTTTCACTTCAGTTTACCAGACATGTGCCCTAACTTGATCTCACGTAAAGGCACAGGTCAGATAGCACCAAGATTGTTCTCTTGTAGCTACAGTAAAGATTTGCTCAGACTTTTGACCAGACTGTTTGGAATCCAGCATCTTCTGTTGCTCTTTCTGAATGCTGGAAGGTTATCCTGGTTATAGCCCCAGACTAGTTTGAGTTACATGGGTGACCAGGGCCCAGGGTTGAGTTGTTTGTTTTTTTCCCTGCCTATTTTTTTTTTTGACTGCCAATTCAATTAACTAGGAGAAAGTATCTACAGATGTTTGGGATGGCAAAGAAAACGCAGCAGGGTTCTTGCCTGCTTGTTCCGCTTGGCAGGAGGTACTGTAAGGTTATGACCATGTGTGGGCAACTGGGAAGAAAAGAGGTTTTATCAGCTACAAGTCAGAACCTCTTGGGATTTCGGTAGCTGCTCAGTTAAATACCTGGTGTCAGGTATCAAGACGACCCACCTCGTGTGCTTCATTATCTGTTAATGAATACAAGAGCCTAAGGTGAATGGTCAGTGTTGATGTCATATGGACTTGCTAGCCTACATTTTGTTCTTTGTTGTAGACCATCAGGCAGTGTGGGCCGGAGCAAGGACGCTGTGATTGTGGCAACAGCAGACTGTGTTTTCTTCCCAGTGGCTTTGTTGTGTACAGGTAGTGCTGCGGCACAGAACCCTGCAGGGAACTGAAAGCCCCAAGCCACACATTGCCCATGGAGAGGGCTTGTGTCTCTGGGGCAGGACTGGACAACTCGACATTTCCACCTGTATGACGTGCAGAAAAGGAGGCCCTGGGACAGCAGATTCCACTTCTTGTCAGACAATCGCTGCCTGAAGGAGCAAAAGGCCGTGAGTCCAGGAACAAAGCCAGTAGCTGAGGGCCGATAACTCTGCAGTGTAACATCAGCCACCTGGGCTTGCTCTGGCGCTCCAGGAGCTCGTGTGCACAGGCTGATACTGCCCAGCAACGCTTCCTGCTGGAACCGGGACGCAGCTCTTGGGAATAGGTCTCAACCCCAAAGCCACGGAGTAATGCTGCCCTGTACATCTGGGCCCTGGAAGCTGGAGCAGGAGCCAAGCAGCCGAGGTCAAGCGCAGCGCTGGGCCTCACGCAAGTCGCAGGGGAGCAGGCAAGCAGTGGAGTCCCAGAACCATTTCTCCCTTTCTTTTTTTCTGTGGGTTTTTGGGTTGTGCTACTCAGACTAACCCCTCCTCAACTTGCAGTGTGTGCTGTGCTAATTCCTGCCAAAACCGATGTTGAGGCGGGTCGCTTCGGGATCCCACAAACGCTTCAGAAGGCAGCCTTCCTCACCGGGGTCTGCCCGTGCCCATCAGTACTCCGCCTGGGTAAGACAGTGATGAAGTTAATAATTAATGAAAGCACTTATGAGGGGGACTGATTTTACTGATTGCAGAAATTGCACCCTCCTAATTAAATCGGTGGAGACTGAATTTCTTATTTCCAAAGAGTCCGGAGGACTTGGGTGCTGACCTGGGGCTTGTTTTTTTGGAGATGTTGGGTTTCCATAGGTGGGAGAGGTGGGGCTGTGCCTCTGCACATCAGTCTGATCCTCCGAGTGTGTCAAATGGGCTCAGAAACTGCTTTTGAAGATGTTGGAGTGCGAGGGAAGCAAATGCCTGTCTGGAGACAGGGCAGCCCAAGGAATCAGAGCTGTGCCTTTGGCCTTCTGCCTGGGCTTAGGGACGTGTCAGCCTGCAGCCAGCTCTCCCTGGTTGTGTTAGGTACAGCTGCTGAGCCACCATCACGCGCCACTACGCCACTAGTAGAAGCGTGCGATGAGCGGTGGGGCTCCAAAAAGTTGGTGGTGCAGACTGTGGGTGGTGTTCAGGCCTGGTTCCTCAAAGTGCTTCAAAGCATATATGGTGACAGCGTGCAGCAAGCTGATCTGCATTTGGGATTCTGCTAAATTACAGCGGGCTAAAGCTGGAGCACTTTGGTGAACCTGGCCTAGACACCTTCATAGGGTCACGAGAAACAGTTTCTGCCCCTTTCTTCCTAGTCATACATTTTTCACTGGGCCAAGGCTTTCCCGGAGTATGTTTTCTCTGCTTGTTTTTAAAAGCCTGTTTGCACTGTGTACTGATAAATTATCTGTTTTGCTGGGTTTTGCCCCTGACAAATCTTGATAAATGATATGTAGGGAACAGTCCATTTTATTTTTAAACTGAGGAGATTGTAGCATTTTCTGATGCTTAGTTAACGCTGTTTACATGGCATATTGCTAGAATTTCAGATAGTTTGTATGAAATGTATGTACAATTATGCACTTTAGAGAGTTTCTATTTTTGAACTTTGAAAGCTAAAAGTAACACAACCTGTTAACTGAAATTGTACATTAAAAGAAGAGAATATATATGCGTAGCCATCTCTCTTTTTAAACTGTTCTTTTCCCACTGGCAAAAATAAAATCAAATCAAATCATAATCTGCCTGATTGTGAAGGAAACTGCTCAGAAAGACCCGCCCAAGTGGATTTTAAAATTCCAGTCTTGCAAAGACTCACACAAATGGTCAGCTTTCTGTCCTGGGTTTCCAGATACTCTTGCTCCCATCTTCCAGGCCTGCAGAGGATGAGGGCTCCGAGACCTGAGCACTAAGATCTCTTTGTATCTTCCACAGCTGATTTGACTTCCCCCTAACCACAACAGGCACCCAGGTTCTTTGCCTCACTGCACTCTAAACCAATCCAAGCAGCAGCTGTGTGCTCTGTTTTACGGTTTGTATATGCCACCATCATTGTCTCTTGCCTGAAGAACATTAAATACAAGACTGTTTTTAAAAGATGTGGAATACTGTGCACAAATCTACTTTATGGGATATGAGTGAGCTGTTAGTGTACAACAGCCCTTTCCCTGTCACTACAGCTGCTGTAGGAGGGCAGTATGGGCCCATGAACCGGGGCCATTTCAGACACACACATCTGTGAATTATTTAAATGAAAATTATCTGGTTGTGGGCAAAATAAGACTGCAAGAGTTAAAGACAAATAAGAAACTTGTCATTCTTACAGATTTCATTTGCTTTCGGTCTGTTTACTCTAGAGGAAACAGTCAAATAATTGATGTTTAGTAAAGGCAGTAAAGCTAAAGGATATTATCTTCTAATCATGCTGCTAAGACATCACTTGTTCTTACTGATATGTGCAAGTTTTAGACAGTAAGCGCCAGACCAACCTGAGGTGTTTCCCTGTTCCTCTGTGGAATAGATGTTTGCAAAGCAGTCACTCACTGGCACTTGAACAACCGAGGGAAGAGTCAGTTTGTGCCCTGTGCCCGTACCCACAATGGTGCCTGCAAGGTGCATGGGAAGGAGGAGAAAAACAGAATGAAGGAATGGAGACAGATGGATTTCAGGTGAGCCAGGAGGGGCAGGTGAAAAACTCCCTGAATTGTAACTGGAGATGGCAGGGCAGCATTTGATGGGGATGTAATGCTCACCGGCAGCAGGGTTAACGTAGAGCTAGGCAGAGTCCTTCTTCCAGGTGCTCAGAGATGAAGCTGTGAGACAGTGGAGATCCCAGGGAGAGGCAGAGTCTGTGCCCGGAGCTGCTCAGAGCAGCTCCTCCTTCGCTTCCCAACATAAAGGCAGCCAGTGAGTCAGAATTAAACATCAAATTTATTGCATAATACTGACCTATGTACACACACATCGAAAATAAACATTTGATATAATTGTATATGTCTTCTATTTGTTGCATTAGAAAGAGGCTGAAAGGCTCTCAGTGTAGCCAACAGCTTGTCTTAAAAAAAAAAAAGAGCCTAAGAGGTGCAAAGTTCAATACTATATATTGAACGTGGTGCATAAATACTATGTCCTAATAACAAGTCAATTTGAAAACCACCCTAGGCTTAAAATGAGATTTACACCAAGACCTGAAGAAATGAGGAAATCAGTTGCATGTCATTTAATGGGTGGTGGGACTGGGAGAAAGAGAATCATAAAGGCTCTCCAATCTTACAGGACAAATTCAGTTAATGCTTTTGCTTACTCAACTCCTAACGTACCTGACCAACCTAATTCATGAAGGTAGTCCTCTAGGGGTCCCAGCACTTACTGGGCAAAACAGATGACAAGGGCTCCTCCCACACCACGCAGTAAAATAATCCTACCAGCAGAAAAAAAAACAGCCTCCAAGGAGAGGGTTACCACACAAATGTGGATTTCATGCTTCTTTCTTTTCCTCTGACCTAATGAGGCTGGAGAGCGTGTAAACACCGCTTACACTCACACACTCCCTCACTCTCTGGCATGACTCCTCTGAGAAAGGTGGGAATGGTAAAAGCAGCCACCTCACCTTGCGTTGGAACAACATTTCTGTTTGAATGAAAAACGAGGCCTCAGACAGCTAAGCCTACCTGCCTAACCTGTAGGCTTACCAGCAGAAAACCAACACAAGAGAGAGGCAGTTTGAGAAGCCCATTATTACAGGTATGGTTTGACCTTCCCCAAGCCTTTACTCAGAGGAGTCTGAAGCTTCTTTATAAAGACGCTGCTTAGAAACAAAATTTAAGACAAAATAAAAACATGCCAAACCCCAAACCACGATACTCTCTGTGAGATAGACTGGTGCAAAGAGACAGAGCATGTACCGCAACTAATACACTGTCCTGGGGGTCACAGCTGGCGCCCCAGCCCAGTACCGTCTGCCAAGGACCAGAGGGCAGACGGGATATGTCCATTCAAAGCAAGCAAGAACCAGCTTGCATTTAAAAAGGGAAGAAAAAAAAAAAAGGATGGGGGAAATCACAGCTTTTCAAAAAGATCACTATTTCATCCTGAATTTCCACCGTAGCCTAAATGCAAGGAACACCAAAGGTTTAAACTGAACGAAAAGGAAAGGTGGGGGGCAGGAAAGGGAAGGGGGGCAATAAAAGCAAACTACAAAGTAGTGCTGTGAAGTTGGAGGGGAAACTAGAAAAAAGCCCACCAAACTCATTTTGTTCAGTAGATCAGAAAACTCAAAGCTAAAGTCTCTCCCTGCTAAGCCCCACAAAATACCGGCAGCATCAGGCTGAGACTGCATCAGCTGCATCTATGATTATTACTATTATTTTTTCCCCCAAAATGTCCCGATCCCTTCCTTTATAAAAATAAAGCCAAGCCCGTCGCTTTCTTCCTCTGTACCCAAGTGCCTGTGCCTCTCCCACACACGTCAAGCCAAGCTGAAGCCCTCATAGTGATCGATGGCTTGCACCAGCCGGGCGCTGAGGATCTCCTTGCTGCTGTACTTGGGCAAGTCCAGGAGATTGTAGCAGGTGTGCGCCACGGGCAGGTACTGCTCCCCGCTGGCTGTGGACTGGATGACGATGCGAAGGCTTGACATGCCGTAGATGGGAATGCGGTCACTGCCCGTCAGGAACACTAGGAGAAGCAGAGAGAAGGCAGGACGGTTAGGACAGACACCCTCACTCTTGTACGGCTTTGAGAAGATGCCCCTTGAGCTGTCTCATCTCCGTGCTGAACACTTGTAGCTCTCTCAGCCTTTTTTTTTTTTTTTCCAAAGCTTTTTCCTGGAAGCATGTGCCAATACGTAAGAAAACTGCGGTCAGTGGAGCTGCAGCAGCAAAGAATTGGGCCGCATGTTGCCGAGTTTGCTGGGAGCAATGCTCTAGAGAAAGACAGCAACTGCTTCAGGTCTGGCCAAGTAAGGGGACAGTGACTGCCAGCTCAGCAAAACTGCCACACAGAGATTCAACACTTCTTGGAGCTAGATTCTTTTAGGACACTTAAACCACTTTTAAGACACTTAAATCTGAATAAAATAATTCATAAACCTGAATAAATCTTCAGTAAAATAGTGCTTTCCTCAGCATGCCTCCATCTCTGTGCTCGACACCAAGCATTTCCAAACAGATCCACATTAGTGGGCACAAGATCAGGAAACAAAACCAGTCCGAAAATAAAAAGTGGCTCCTTTCAGTGCTCTCCCGGGTTGCCCTTGGGACACAATATTCCCTCAACATGATGCCCCAAGGGAGCAACAGTTGCCAGCTGTAGCAACAAACTCAGAGCTACCTGCCCTTAAAACCATGTATTTCTCCTCCTCTCCCCTTTTACTGCCAAATAAAGTGACATCTCCCCCCCAGTGACATTGATACGTCAATATCAGATAACAGCCTGCACCACTGCACAATACTTACAGAGAAATTTCTTCTTCTTTTCCAAGGGAAATGCATGAAACGTTTCCCAAAACATCCTCACGGTTGGGTGTGTCGCAGTGTAGTCTCCCTTGTAGACAGCACTCTATTAGAAAAACAAAAAGTCACAATTTCATCTAGCACTAAAAAGCAAGGACTAAGTAGAAACACGACCTGATCTCTGCTAGTGTCTCAGACTGATGTCTGACAGCCACGAAATGCAGTGCGGGATGTGCCATAGGCAACAGCATGGCTCAAAGACACGGGAAAGTGTTCATGCTGCAGGTGCAAGGCCAGTATTTAGGCCTCCAGGTATGCAGCTAATTAGAGGTGTAATGAGGAACCCTGGTGTACCTGATCACGGGCTGGACTCGTGGACAGGATCACATGTTCTGCACTGTGAGGCCCTTTCTACTGCTAAGGCTGAGACAAAACAAGCATTTGCTGATCTGCACATGTTGCGAGAGGACACAGCTCTTGCATTCTGTCCAGACTTCCCTTTGAACACCTGGCTGTGTACTTTTTGCCCTTGTTAGTTTTACTGTAAATGAAGATCCTGATTTTGTCTCTTTCTTTCAATCTTAGGCTTCATCCCTATAAAAAAAAGACAGAACTCCTCCTCCCCTCTTCTTTTTCATCCCCAATTTCCTCCACAAGCTTTATCAGTAGCAGGATAGTGATGTAAGAGAGTTAACTTTTCATGTGAATGATTGCAAGATGCACAAGAAACATATAAAAACATCCGTAGCTTACTACACCTCTTGACCCAAGCTAGTGCCCACCTCATGCAGCTGCCCAATCCTAGGACTTGTAAAACAGAAGAAAAACATGACAAGAGGGAAGCTTTACCTCCTCCAGTTCCTCCCAGTTGTAGTTACTGTTCCCGACTATCATGGCCCTGAGCTCTGTGGGCTGGAAGAGTTCCAGGACCTTCCCACCACATACTTTCAGGAAGCCAGTGGAAAAAGCTGTGTACCACTCATGGATGGAGAGGTTGAAGATGTAATTTACATAGGCTTCAACAAATTCTTCCCTAGGGCATTGAGAGAGAGCAGGTAAAGAAAAGCACTTTTAATTCATACGCCCGAGCGGCAGCACTGCCAGTTTTGCTGTTTCTGCCTGTAATATCTCTTGTAAATATGAGTCTTCCATGGGTTCACCCCACTGCTCACCTCCCACTGAGATGATTCACTGCAACAGAGACAAAGTCACCAGGGGGCATGTACCACTACGTGTGTGCTCAACCAGTGCAGCAGTGGCAGTGCTGGAGGTCCCCAGCAGCCCAGGCTCTTCTATACTACAGTAAAGCCACCCTGAAGCCCTGCATCCAGTTGGCCGTAGAGCCAGGAGGGAGCCAGGGTGACAGGATTCACCAGGAAGGTGTAAGGAAGAGTCCTCTTCCCTGGGGAACCTGCTGCTCTGCTGAGGTTGAGTTACACCAGTAGCAGGATTCGATTACCAGAGAACCACACCTGACCCAGCAATTGCAGCCCCGTGTTTAGGATGTCCAGGGAATTACCTACAGCTCTTCTCAGTCTGTATGTGTACGGTGTTAATTAGCACGGGGCACTGCAAGGAGCCCTGATAACCAAGCAGAGAGCAAGCACCTAGCTGTGGAGTGGGAACCAAACCACACAGCAGGCGATCAGAAACCCATCACTTCCAGAACAGAGAGCCTCCCAGAGCCCTAGCTAGGCACACTGTGTTGGTTTTTTTTTTGAATGCCTGACCATAACACACCAAACAATGTGGCAAACTGGGACATGAAACCAGTCTCTGGGTGGAGCAGTTGGTTTTTTGCCTCTGACCTTTACGAGGTGCTCACACCTGAACTCAGAAGCTAGGCAGACCAGGGAAGCAACAGAATCCAATACCTCAATCACTAGCAGAGGGCACCAAAATTGAAAAAAGCATTATGACCTTTTGGCAGAGAAATTCTCAGTGCGTATGCTACATAAAAGCAGCAAAGGCTAGGTGAGAAATTAAACAACAAAAATAAGGCAGCAGACTGACAAACATGAAAACCTAGAATAAGAAATTATACAGCACAGGGGCATTTTCCAGTCCGCTTTTTTTATGGTCATTCTGCTGATAAATCACGTGAGCATTACAGAAATCCAAGCTGATTAAGCACTTAACTGTTGCTTAATACCTCCTTGGCTGTTACGGTCACGAACTCTTTACCAAAACTCCAAAGGAGAAAGGGAAAACGCAAGCATTTCCTACTTGGTATTTTTCAGTCAAAGCAATCCTGTGAATTTCTTCAGTTAACAGTGAACCTTCCCTCGAGTAGGAAGGGCGATGCCCAAAGACATGCACACAGCACACTCCTGAGGCCAGCAGGGCAGCAATTTGGTCCCTGACCTCTAAACACAGCAGTGGAGGAAGTCATTAAGCACTGTAAGGTGGATGAATTGACAGCCACGTCTAGACTTGGATTTAGAGGTTAGCTTGAGTTCAAAACTCTGGTCAAGACAAAGCCATTGCATTCTGGAATGTGTTAAGCTGGCACAGCCGGATTTGCTTCTCTTGCCTTTCCTGACTTAGTATTGAAGGAGCTAACCAGGATGCTCTTCCCAAACTTTTGCTCTAGCCAAAACCTTTGATCCTCCACTAGGCCAATATGGCACACCGTGTAAGAAGAGACCTTTTTCTCGTGAATGTGCATGCCTAGCCAAAAATAAAAAAAAAGACTATCACTGGCATTTACATCTTTACTTCACTCTCTCAAAGTCTCCTGTATTGCCCATCTCCTCTTGGGTTTGCACGGAGGTAGCTATCTAGCTGTAAAGCTGCACCTTTTGCAGCAGCAGTGAAGTAACTGAGAGGGTAATACAGACAAAGCTTTTGTTACAGCAATGGCTGTAGACACAATCAGAACCATTTTAAATAATCTGATTAATGGGAAATTACTTCATCTCCAGACTTGCCAGCAAGGTCTTCAAACAATCTTAGCACAAGCCCCTAACCATGCTGCTGACTAATCACTGGATCACACTGTTTTGCCAGCAGAGAAAGAATTTGAATGCTGTTTCAAGTAATAAAGGCATCTGAAGAAATCCAATTATAGGATTATAAGAAGAAAACAGTTTAGCAGATGGAAGAAAAAAAAAGGGGGAGGAAAATGGTAACTGTACTACCTGCAACTAGCTAGGCAGAAGCAGTTTACATACACTTGTGCCTTGCAGCTCCACTAAGGGATGAGGGTCCTCTATCAGATAAGTAAGAGGGAATTATTTCCTGCTCTAGAATTAAAGAAAGAGCATGAACAAGTCTGCCAGTCTCGGTTTTGCTTTTTGGTCACAGGACAGGAATTGTAATTCCTATTCACACCATCAGGGGGATTAATCTCCAAGGGCCAAAATCACATTGCAATCTCTATTGACCACGAGAAAGCTGTGCCGGGGGTCTCTATGAAGATCTTTTATAGGGAAGATGTCCATCCAAAAAGTTGTGGGACATTTTTCAAGTACTGGTGAAAAGATAATGAAAACCTGATTTCTTAAGTGTGACTAGCATCCAGTAACTTTTGAACAACCGGTCTAAGAATTTGTTCAGTGACTTCTAATCCTCTCCCACATTTCACCTCAGATAAAGTTTCTGTAGCAATGCATTTGACTTCATCACAAGTGAGTCCATCCCCCCATATTACCCCTCTCACCTATTGTCCTTCTGCACCAGAATATTGTCTCCATCTTCGATCAGGTTCTTCTGCTCTGTCACACCATAGCTCTCCCTGCAGATCTACACAAAACAAGAAAATTTTACCAGAAGTACTTCTCGGGTCATACGCCTGCAGAAAGATAAAGGGTAAATGCAGAACACTTTTTGCCTGCTGTAAATGTTCTTCCTGTTTCAGTACTTCACGTCATTTACATTTGCTGTAGCACTGCTATCAAGCCTAAAAGCAAAGTCAGAAGAGAAAAAGCTATCCTTTTAGGTCAACTTCCTGTAAAAAAAAAAAAAAAAAAAAAAAGTGATAACTAATAAAACCTATATTAACTAAGCCCATATGCTCTATTAATAAAAAGTATTCCTTTTTGTGTTTTTTTGTTTGTTTGTTTGTTTGTTTTTTTAATTTAATGGAAGGTCAGTAGGTTACTTCATCTGCTTTCACTGTAAGACAGCATGACCAAAAATTCTTGCTTTTGCCAGGCCTACAATGGTACCAATACAAACATACTCAGCACATACAGAATTGGTCATGCAAACAAAATGCAGGAGGGTCAATTGTCAAGTTGCCATACGTGAAAGGGCCTCATATTTTCACAGAAGCACAGAATGGCTGATGTTCGAAGGGACCTTTGAAGATCATCTAGTCCTACCCCCTCACCAAGCTGGATCACCTAGAGCACATTGCACAGGATGGCATCCAGGTGGGTTTTAGACTTCTACAGTGAAGGAGAATCCACAACCTCTCTGGGCAACCTGTCCCAGTGCCCTCTCATATTCAGACAGACCTTGATTTTGACAGCCAAGATCAGTTATTTATTCTTTTCAAGGTGTATTGCTTTTACATGGCAAGGTTTTGGTAGCAGGGGGCTGCAGGGGTGGCCTCTGTGAGAAGAGTCCAGCAGCTGCTCCATGTTAGATAAGGGCCAGCTTCAGCTGGCTCCAAACGGACCTGTCACTGCCCAGAGCCAAGCCCATAAGTAATGTTATGCTCTCACAGAGGTGCAATCTAAGAAAGGGGAAAAAAAATGTGGCACAACAGCAGCTGGGAGAGTGAGGAGTGAGCAGCAGCCCTGCAGCGCCCAGGTGAGTGCAGCAGGAGGGCAGGAGGTGCTGCAGGCAGGCAGCAGCAGTTCCCCTGCGGGCTGTGCAGGGAGAGGCCCCTGGTGGAGCAGGCTGTCCCCCTGCAGCCCATGGGTCCCACATGGAGCAGATCTCCACGCTGCAGCCCCCCCATGGGTGGAGGAGCCCCCGGTGGAGCAGGTGGATGTGGCCTGGAGGAGGCTGCGGCCCATGGAGAGCCCCCACAGGAGCAGGCCCTGGGCTGGAGCTGCAGCCCATGGAGAGGAGCCCACGCAGGAGCAGGGGGTCTGGGGGGAGCTGCCGCCCACCCGTGGGGGACCCGTGCTGGAGCAGTTTGCTCCTGGGGGATGGACCCCATGGTACAGAGCCGTGTGGGAGCAGTGCTTGAAGAGCTGCTGTCTGTGGGCAGTCCCCACAGGCTCAGTTTGGGAAGGACGGCATCACCTGGGAGGGACCCCATGCGGAGCAGGGGCAGAGAGGGACCCTGAGGGAGCAGTGGAGACGAAGCATCAGGGACTGACCACGGCCCCAGTTCCCCATTCCCCTGTGACCCTCGGGGGGAGAAGGTAGAAGAGGGCAGATGGGAGGAAGGTGTTTTTAGTTTTTCTTTCTTTCATTCTCACTTCTCTAGCTTTTTGGTAATAGGCAATAAATTTCTCTAATCTCGCTATGCTGAGTCTGTAAAAGACAATTTGGTGAAAAATTTCTTGGGTGTCTTTAAAAGTATCTTTTTTGTTTTGTTTTAAACAGAGTTTATGATATCATCATTATGGCTTCATCCTGAATTGCAGCTCTGACCTGTGTGAGACACAGTCAGACCTGGATAAGTCTGATTTAGTAGACTTTATGTGCACTCATTTATGAAAAAAGAAATGGCACTCTCCAAGCTCAGCATGAATTTTCTTGACAATATGTGGCAGAGCTTCCTGATAATACCCTGTTATTACCCTTGGCTGGCCCTGGACAGACAGACAAGAATCCAGATCTACTCACAGTCTGCTACAGCATCAGGACTTACAAGCAAAGACACTGAAACATGGAAGCCCTTACCCTGCTCAAGTTAACAGAGGAAAACACAGCTGGAGAACAATGATGCTGAATTTCTTCATGAGTGTATGTTTGCACATGAGGAAGGACCTGATATCTTAACACACATCAAGATTTAACTCTTAATTCTATAGAACCTGTCCACTGTGTAATAAAAACTATTGTCTCTGGGTTACTACCAAATATATATATATATATATATATATATATATATATATATATATCCTAGAAGCAGAGGGAAACTAACTGCATTAGTACATCTCCTAGAAAAATGTGGTTTCTGAGAAGTCTGACCATATACACTCACTATGAATTTTGAAGTTTAAAACTATTAGTATTATGACAGCAAGGAAAATTCTAAATTGCATTAGCATTTCAACAATTGACCCGGTGATGTCAAAGCCTAACTTACAGTTTCAAGAAGGATTCAGGAATCTAGTTCTCATTGTCTCGTGTGAGATCTGGGACACTGTCATTTAAGTCACATGCTGCACTGACAATAAAGATATTCTGAAAATCACTCTACTTAATCTACTTACTAGCTTAGTTTTCATCATCATATATAAAAGAACAAGTGAGTTTTAATATTTTAACGTTAAATATGTGAGTATATGCTACAGGCATATTTTTGAATAAACTATGATAGACATGAATGGGCTTTAACTGTACTACGACTATCACAAAACTTATATGTTAAATGTATCTTACTGTAAAATTCAAGCAGAATGTCTCTTCTATATCTTCCCCAGGGTAATCTAAAAGTTGCTGAAGACTCCTACATGAGAGTCAGGGAAAGAAATGAGAAAAAAAAAAGATTCAAAAAAGTCAAACATTTAAAAGAGAAAAGAAAATCAGCATAAGTAAACCGCATCACACATCTGGTTAATAGGATTACAAGAGAGAGCACCTCTGATTCACTTGAAGAAGTAAAAAAGAAATATGCCTCAAATGAAGAGATGCTTTGTTAGAAGCAGGATACATGCCAGTCCACACAAGTTATCAGCGTAGTACATGCCTACATGTATCCCCTTTAATGATCCTGGCCTCAAAACAGTTACATTTCTAGTTCTCAAGGACTGCTAGATATTTATGCTATCTATCACATATGCTATCTAGACACAAAGGCCTGAAGCAACAAAGAGGGTGGTGAGAAGCTATAACTTAATCCCCATTACGTAGAAGATATTCTTCTACTATCCCTCAAAATCCTGCTGCTGTCTTCCTAGCACTTTACTTTGTTACTATTAGACCTGCAGCTTTTTGCTGGTAAATCAGACAGCAACTCAAAAGAAACATGAAGACAGCAGTCATACAGTGGGATTTTAACCCCTCAGTATCAAAGTAAACCAACATGCCCATGCGATTACATAGAAGAGATTCAACATGTCTTTTAGAAAAAGTCATTCCTTCACCCCATTCAACTCCCTATCTTCTGGCATGGGAACAGGTCAGAGTTGCACTGATTCAAGGATGCAGTAAGTTCACATCCAATATAAACATCCCACCCTGGGCTATGCCAAGAGATACACAGTGGATCTATTTGCTAACCCAAGCCTGGCTTGGGGAAAAGGCTGAGGCTAGGATCTGGGATCAGGCATGAAATCCCACAATTGGGTGGCAGGTCCCCGGTCATTTCCAAAGGTACTTGGTAGGTATATTTTGGTTGTGTTGATATCAAGCTTTTTGGGGTCAGTAAGGTGGGTACAGAGGTTACAGCCCTAGCAGACAGATCTGATAAGCCCACAGAAGAGGAGGCGGCCTATGTGAAATTCACCACAGACTTATGTATTTTGCTAGGCTCACAGGCCCCCAAATTAATCAGTCACTCAGAAGGACCAGATGGTTTGTTGAACAGTTTTACCCCACCTGGCATTTCTTGCTCTCTGATGGATGGTTTCCCATCCCAGACAGGATGCAAATCTTGTTTTTCATACCTTCCTTCCGTAGGGGACAGCTCCTTCAAATCCTCTAGGCAGGGCTTCACATTCAAGAGTTTTTTGTACAGAGCCAAAGGGAAGTGAAGGTCTACCACTGTGAAGTTGTAGATTGCAAGACCACAGATGATGCCGATCAAGTGAAACCAGTTGTGTTCTACAAAACACTTCAAAACCACAGAGAGAAACCCTGATGAGACACACTGTTTCTGGTGCGATGCACAGCACTCTTACCCCATGCACGAAGAAGCCAGCCCCCGCTTTCCCAACTGGGACAGTATCAGAGTGCATCAGGTCCCAGTCTTGTTGTAAATTCCTTGTCCCTAGCCTTGCTGGAGTGTGGCACAGAAATGAAGTTTCAGAACCAAGTCCTATTACTTCTGCAAGCTGTGATTAGCTGTGGAAACAGCAACACTTAGTTTCCACCTTATCTGCCTTTTATTTCCTTTTTAAATACTTCTGCATTTAGACATTAACAAAGCGTCAACGCTTGCCAGCTATGAACTGCAAGAAACTGGTCTAGCACTTCTCTCCCTACCACCCATCTTATCCTCTATTAAAAGTTTATGCGTAACCACAGTGCCACCCAGGCAAACAGGGGTAGGTGTTGGTATAGAGGCCTTAATTCCTTCACATATTTACTGTCATGTTGGTATGTTGGTCACGGTCTCATTGCCTATACTTGCTAAATGTTGTAAATATACAACTTAGATATTTTCAGTGATTGTCATTACTTCAGTGTCAAAAGATTCGTTATTTTACATGCATTAACATGAAGAATAATTGCTCTGCAATACTGTTTACAAGTTGCAGAAGATGCTGTGTCATTTCCTTCCTTATAGAATAATTAATAAATTAAAAGAACCCCCACCAGGACAGATGCACCCGAAGGTAACAATGACATCGTCATTTTCCTCCTCACTAACTAGGAAGGTGAGGAAAGAAGGAGATGAACCATCACCTCCAGCTATCTGACGGGTATAGGGAACTTCCACTCCCCACCTTTCCAAAACCAGCCAATATTCACTACAATGTTCTTGCCATTCAAGAGCTTCCTCACATAAAGCATTAACGAGTTTAGGCCCTGAAGGTGACTGTGTTGCATGAACAAGTGGATTGATTGTGAATAAGCGAATGGCAAGGCAAGCGCTAAATTTTAATGCCAGTATAACCTGAACCTGGGGTTCTGTAGAATAGCACAATTATTTATATTAATAGCATGAAAAGCACATTCATGCTATCTGAGAGTTCTTTGAACTGTCATGTGATACTTGATATATTAAGTCCTGTTATGGGATAAGAATAAAGAGAAAGAGCCAATTCCTTAACAGGCAACAGTATCATGGTTCTGATAAAGTTAATGAACCTATACTAATTTGCACTGACCATAAATAAAGCTGACGTTGTATTGTGGGAGGAAAATTGGAGGAAGATCATTTCTTTTCCATAGTTTGCTACTAAATTAATTACATCTAAAGCAGCACATCATTTCAGCCTGTGTGTAGAGAGGGCAATGGCTCACCGTGTCTGAAAACCACAGCAGGTTTGACTCTGGGTAGTAAGTGAACATGCCATAGATGGGGTTGAGGAGTTCTTTTAGCAAGAGGAGGAAGAATTCCTTTGTCACTCCTCCAGCATCAACAGCTTCCTCACCATCAAAGATGACCTGCAGAAAAAGCAGGTCAGTAACAATTATGCAGAGCTGAGACAGAGTGAATCAGACAAGTTTCCATCTGGAAGCCACACAAAGCAATTTGTCTGACATGTCCAAATCCACCAAAATCTTCAGCCAGTTCAAGTGCTCTGCTTGCAGGTAAGGACAGGGAACACGGAGTGGCAAATCTGATACTCTGAAAATTTAACTCCTTATGTTGTTCCTGTTAGATAGCAGCCAAGACATAAATAACCACCTGTCTTCCCAGCAACAGGCAGCAGCTGCTGAACTTCATAGCAACCTCTCAGATATTAAAAACACATCCTACTGTAGGTGGCCCATTCCAGCAGCATGGTGAAACAGACACTGTGCAATATCATAGACATTACTTCTCCTCTGTCCCCTATATAGGAGAGACACCAGAAAAAAAGTAAGCCTTCTAATTGGCTTCACGTAAACTGACTACTGCCAAAACAGTCCAGGAGTCAGACAGGAGAAAGATTCAGCTCCCCCACTGATTAGATGTGCCCTTGTCTGCTACACCTATGGCAGTACACTGGCAAAATGGTAATGTGAAGGGAGGAAAGGCTTCAGAAGTGCCAGCTGCATGAGAGGGTTCGAGGAAAACTTACCTTAAGAGGCTTTTTCAAATCAATATCTGAATGGATGCTCAACTCCCTTAAAGCATCACCAACTAAATTACTCCTGCGGACATGAAGTACCAGGAAAGGGCTTCTGGCCAGCAGAGGCTCCAGGGTGAGAAGCATGAAAACATTCTGCAAATTTGCACCGTTTATTGCCACCTGTAGATAACAGAGGCATGAAAATCAGCTGCTGTTCAGCTCCTTTCTTCTTCTAGAGGGAAAACAGTTATGTGCCTGATGTTCCTTTCTTCCTTACTCTTTCAGTTTGGCTTCCTCAGGGTATGAGGACTGCGTGCCCACTCTGTACAAGTGTGTGCGTGTGTTCCCATTTGCCACCCTATTTCCCACATCCACACGTTTGAGTCCACTGAGCAATTCTAAAATTTGAGCAACAGAGATATTAAACTCCTGAACACTTTTTGACATTAGGTGGCTGGAAGAAAAAGGCTTTATTTATACTTCTATTGAGTCAAAAGACTCAGTGTGAGCACAACCCTGATAAAATCAGAGTCTACAAGGGAGAACGGTGTTTCTAAAACACCATGTGAGAAGATGTGCTCCTTGTGAGGAACCCACTGCATACAATTCAAAGCCCTCATCTACAGCGATTTTCTGGTGTCAGGAAAGATGCAAAGTCTGGTCAAAGCTTTGACCACCAGATTTGAACCCTTAGTCCTGACAACCACTCCTGTGCTGCACACAAACTTCAAAAAGGTGCTCACTCACCCAAAAGCCTTACAGCTCCTCTAATAGAGACCTCACCTTACTTCTTCTCATCCTTCTCATAAATACACGAGTGCTCCTTCCATAGGTACAGTTTACATTTCCATGACATGCAAATCTGGCAATTCTGATGTTACCAAACCTCTTGAAGTAAAAGAAACTCAATACTGTGTGTGCCCTGGATAGGGCTAAGAGCTTTTCCAGCTATTCTGCTCTCTCGTATCATAGAAACAATAAAATGAGGCACAAAGTAACCCCCAGTGAACTCCCTCCCATTCAGGCACCAATGTAAAAGGCAGGACAAAAAGAAATGAGGCAGGAAAACTGGAAGAGAGAATGATTACCTGCATCTGTAGTTCTGCATCTGTCTGTAACATCTTGGTCTTAGCCTGAGCGTCAAAGATGAAGGGATAAGAACAGAGCGTCACGGCATCCTGCAAGACACACAGACAGACTGGTGCCCACGTACAGCTTCTAGAAGCATTGCTTCAAATAAGAGTCACGAAACACAATTTCCTTACCTGCATGATGGATGGTCTAACTTT